>NC_135337.1:7289985-7897483 GCF_023851605.1 Tamandua tetradactyla
CCATCCCTCTCATTGACTACTAGTATTTCCATCTATCCAATTTATTTTCACCTTTGTCCCCCCCTATTATTTATTTGTTTTTTTAAGGTGCATGGTCCAGGAATCGAACCTGGAAGTCGAGCATTCTACCACTGAACCACCCATGCACCTTATTTGTTTATTTTTCTCTATATTTGCTACTCATTTGTCCATACCCTGGAAAAAAAGGAGCATCAGACACAAGGTTTTCACAATCACACAGTCATATTGTAAAAGCTATATCATTATACAACCGTTTTCAAGAATCAAGGCTACTGGAAGACAGCTCAACAGTTTTAATACTTCCCTCCAGCTGCGCTAATATGTCATAAACTAAAAAGGGATAGCTATATAATATGTAAGAATAACCTCCAGGATAGCCTCTTGACTCTGTTTGAAATCTCTCAGCCACTGAAACTTTATTTTGTCTAAGTTCTCTCTTCTCCCTTTTGGTCAAGAAGGTTTTCTCAATCCCTTGATGCCAGCTCCTGGCTCATCCCAGGATTTCTGTCCCATATTGCCAGGGAGATTTACACCCCTGGGAGTGATGTCCCATGTAGTGGGGGAGGGCAGTGTGTTCACTTGCTGTGTCAGTTTAGAGAGAGAAGCCACTTCTGAGCAACAAAAGAGATTCTCTAGGCGTGACTCTTAGGCCTAATTTAAAGTAGGCATAGCCTATCTTTTGCAGGAATAAGTTTCATAGGGGTGACCCCCTATATCGAGAGCTTGGCTTATTGATTTGGTTGTCTCCACTGCTTGTGAGAATATCAGAAATTCTCCAAATTGGGAAGTTGAATATTTTCTCCTTTCTCCCCAAGTGTCCTAAGGGGACCTTGCAAATATTTCTTTAGTCACTGTCCAAATCACTCTGGAATATATTGGGGCATTATACTAACATTGACAAACCAACAAAGTCTCATGCCTTATTCAAGATTCCATGTACTTATGGTGTTCAATGAAAGTGAACATACAACTCAAATAAGAAAATGCACTACCCAATATATAAATTTTGCACCAAATAAACATCTTTTCCTTTGGTCTCACACAGAAGTTGAAGTTTTAAAATATGGACAATATCATCTTTTTGCCTGTATTCTGATTTACCTTAGTCCTATCCAGATTAGCTTCATTCATATCTCTACTCAAAGTCAGATCCCTTTTTCAACTTTTTAAACAGTTCCTGTATGGGGTTCCGTTTACTTCCACAGCTTCAGAGCTCTAATTCTGAGTCTCAGGTGTCACATAAATACCCGAAGTTTATGGGAAAAATAAGGTTATAAACAAACAGCTCAGTATCTCAAAATTAAGAAATAAGTTACAACTTGTGAACATATATGACTGCTATAAGAGCTTACAATCTAGGACCCTTTACAATAGGCCCCATCCTGATAACCCAAGCTCTTGACTTCAATTCACCAAGTTCTTTATTATTGTGAGTCCATATGAGTGAGGCATGATAATATTTGTCTTTTTGTTCCTGACATTTCATTCAACATACAGCTCTTAAGTTTCATTCACCTAGTTGCATGTGTCACAACTTCATTCCTTCTTGCGGCCACTCAGTAGTCCCTTGTATGTATACACCATGGTTCCCTCTTCCATTCCTCAGTCATGTACCCTTAGGCCACCTCCATCCATTGTGGATTGTGAACACTGCTGCTATAGATACCAGTGTGTAAATGTCCACTCCTGTCCCCACACTCAGTTCTTCCAGGTATATACTGAGCAATGGGGTTTCAGGATCCTATGGCAACCCCATCCCTAGTCTCCTGTGGAAACTGTGGTACAGATTTTTAACAAAAAAATCAAACAAACAAACAACAACAACAACAAAAAAAACAAAATACAAAAACAGGTTAGAGTCCAAATTCTTTAATAGGATAAAGAAAAGTTTTTCCTAATGGTCAGCCATTCATGCACAACCAACTTAATTTTTGCCATAAACAAGCTCCACTTGCTCTGTTATATACTTGATATTTTCTTCAAATCAGCTCATGCATTTAACCTATGAGATATATTTGTAAAGGAAACTTTATACCATTACAGTAAGTGGAAAACAAATATAGCTTATGAAAATAGAATATAAATAAATACAGTGAAAATAATATTATTGACTTCTAGCTATTCATTGTTGCATGCTACAGGCACTGAACCTAAGGCTTACTCCCTGTCTGTTGAAAAGGAAGATTAAATGAGTTTGAAAAGAGGTGGACGATACACAAGCACCAAATGAAGACTTTCTCCTCAGTTTAAACAGAAGAATCGAAAGAGAATCATGTGCTACAATATTATTTAATTCTGTCTCCATGTATCCCCTGCCGGTGACATAGATCCCATAACTGGTATAAGCTGACAGAAAGGAAATGCTTGAGATAATGGTAAATGCAATGGAAAAGGACAAGGAGATCAAAGTCATTAAAGAACCAATGTTTGATATGGAGAACAAAGTTGGGTGAACCGACATAAGGGTTTTGTGTCTCTGAAGCAGAAAATCCAACAACTAGAGAGAACAGGCATTAAAAGTTGTAATTGAAGACAAACTCTCCGAAGTAAAGGATTCAATAAAGCTGAAGACTGAGAGAGTGGCTGTCCCAGGGAAGATGAGGCCTCACATTTGGCACCGAGATCTGTCTTGGTTGCATTGTTGAGTTCAGAAGATAAAGGAAAACAAACTTCAGGTGACCAGGTATACAAAGCTAATCAATTCAAGAGGAAAGACATCTGACTGGCTTCAGACTTCTCCAAACCAACCAAAGATAAGGAAGGAAGCAGCAGTTACTGGAGAAAATTTCTGGAGAAAATTGTGATTCAAGAATATTATACTAATCTAAGTTGTTAAAGGCAGCAAATAGATATACTGTTGAATATTAATGAATTCAGAGAAGATAGCACCCATAAGCTCTTTGGAGAAGGGGAACTGGTTAATAAGATTCACCAACTAAGTGATAAAACTTAACAATAGTAATTAGAAATTGAGAAGATATGGTAAAAAGCAAACAAACAACAACAGAAAGTTTAAAAATGCAACTAGGACTAAATAACTATGAGGTTTGGGTTCAGAACATGACAAAAAGGCTACAAAACTTGTAAACTTTCCAATGTAATAATAATAATATATAAATTAAGAAATTCAGAGATCAGGGAGGGAAGTAATAGGAAAGGATAGAGTGTGTGTGTGTGTGTGTGCTTTTACACCTGGAGTCAATTGAGGCTTTCTAAAAGTGAAACACATAATTGGCAAATGACTCCAACTCCTTAACTTTTCCATCTTTTTTCCTCAACTCTAGGTGAATATTGTTTCAGCTATCTATTGTTGTATGACAAACTATCCCAAAACATAGCAGTTTAAAACTACAATTGTTAGCAATTTGGGCAGACCTCAGTAGGACAGCTTGGTTCAAATACACCTGGTGTTAACTGGGGCAGTTCAAATGGGGCTGGAGAGCTAAGCCTACTTATGATTATGCTTAAGAATCACCCCCAGAGAACCTCTTTTGTTGCGCAGATGGGGCCTTCCTCTCTAAGCTAACTCCACAGGTGAACACGCTGCCCTACCCCTCTATGCAGGACATGGCTTCTGAGGATGAACCTGGCCTTGGCATCAGAGACTGAGAAAGCCTTCTTGACTAAAAAGGGGAAGAGAAATGAAACAAAATAAAGTTTCAGTGGCTGAGAGATTTAAAAGGGAATTCTGAGGTCATTCTGAAGGTTATTCTTATGTGTCACATAGATATCCCTTTTCAGTTTTTGGTGTATTGGAGTAGCTAAAGGAAAATACCTGATATCATTGAACTACAATACAATAGCCTTGATTCTTGAAGATGACCTATAACTGTCACGTTTGAGATGTGACCGTGTGTGATGGTTGGGTTCTGGTGTCAAATTGGGCTAATGATTATGCCCAGTTGTCTGGTCAGGAAAGCACTGCCAGGGTATTTCATGGCTGATTGATAAACTGGAAGGGTGGTATATTAAGTCATCAGTCAGTTGATTGCTTCTGTGACTGAGTACATCTGCAATCAACTAAGGTGCATCTCTCACAATGAGATAATCCAATCAGTTGAAGTCTTTTGAGGAAGAAGAGAGACTCTTTCACTGCTTCTTCAGCCAGTGAGGTTCTCCTGTGGAGTTCATCCAGACCCTTCATTGGAGCCAACAGTTTTACAGCTGGCCCTATGGATTTTGGACTCTTCCATTCCCATGGTTGCATGATAAATGGTGTATTTACAGAGGTCTCCTGTCATTTCTGTTTCTCTAGAAGACCCTAACAT
Source organism: Tamandua tetradactyla (assembly GCF_023851605.1). Taxonomy (NCBI): domain Eukaryota; kingdom Metazoa; phylum Chordata; class Mammalia; order Pilosa; family Myrmecophagidae; genus Tamandua; species Tamandua tetradactyla. The sequence continues at coordinate 7,294,275 of NC_135337.1, forward strand.
GCCATGTGAGTGTAAAAACTTGTGACTGACACTCCCGTTATTCAGGGTACAGACAGATGAATAAGAAAGACAAAAATAAAAAAAATAAATAGGGAGGGGTTATGGGATATTTTGTGCATTCTTTTCAACTTTTATTTTTTATTTTATTCCTTTGAAGTAATGAAAATATTCAAAACTGGATTGTGATGATGAATGCGCGGCTATATGATGATTCTGTAGACCATTGATTATGCACTTTGGATGATTATATGATACGTGAATATATAATGCATATCAATAAAATTGCATTAAATAAAAGAAAAAATAATTTAAGAGGGGCTGGAGGATTCATTTCCCAGGTAGCTTACTCACATGGCTGGCAAGTGGATGACGTGTGTGAGCTGGAAGCTCAGTTGGGGTTCTTGGCTAGAGACCTCAATTCCCCTTCTTCTTGATCTTTCTGTGGTTGCGTGGGCTTCTGTGCAGTACGGTGGCTGGATTCCAGAAGGAATTACCGGTTCTCTTAAAAGCTAGGCCCAAGATTGGAACAGCACCACGTGCATTATATTCTCTTGGTCAAAGCAGTTACAGCTCCAGCCCAGAGGTGGAGAAATAGATCCCACCTCTCAGTGGGAAGAGTGAAAAAGAATGTGTGACCACTTTACTACTCTATCTGCCACTACTTATTTCTTGTGGTAGAGTGTTTTGGGGTTCACTTCAGCTTCTTTTCATGTTAAATTAAAAAGTAATACTAAATTTGATACTTCCGCCAAAAATAACATATAGAGTATAATTCCATTTTTGTAAACTATTTCTATCCATCTATCTACCCTTTGCTCTGAATACAAGCACAAAAATATGTTTAGAATAATATTTAATAAAGATTAATCATAATGATACGTAAAATGATTTTATTTTTAAAAACTTTCTTTGGGGTACTCTTTTCTTTTGTTTTAATTTTTATATGTATCACTCTTATAAAACCAGTGAAGTCATTATTTTAATAAAACCTAGAAGAGAGCAAGTTGCTGGAAAACAAATCTGCTTCTAGACAGAAAGACAACATTCAAAATGTCAGCAAGTTGGAAGAGGCCTTGGGGACCATCGAGGGCCACTGAATTGTGCAGAGGAAGAAAACAAGGTCCAAAGAACAACAGAGAAGCACACGATTATAGAGTGAGGAGAGTGGTCATTTTCCCCTCTTGGAGGAAGTTCAGGGAGAAGTGTGTGAAGCTGACAGAAAGACTATTATTGAGCTGTGTGTCACATCCTTTTCTAAAATGCAAAGGAGTGAATCAGCTTGGATTTTACTTAGGGAAAATCTACGCATTTGATTATAACTTGTGGAGCCATCAACATATTGTCTTTAAATCAAGAACAGAGGAAGAGAAACCATAGAGCTGTGTGTTTCAGTAGCCATGTGTCTTGAGGATGATTGTATAATGATACAGCTTTTGCAATGTGACTGTGTGATTGTGAAAATCTTGTGTCTGATGCTCCTTCTGTCTATGGTATGGACAGATGAGTATAAACATATGGATAAGAAATAAATAATAGGGGGAATAAAGGTTAAAATAAATTGAGTAGATTGAAATATTAGTGGTCAATGAGAGGGAGGGGTAAGAGGGTATGGCACATACAAGTTTTTTCTCTTTTCTTTCTTTTGCGGGAAAGATGCAAATGTTCAAAAAAATGATCATGGGGAAGAATACACAACTATGTGATGATATTGTGAGCCATTGATTGTAACCATTGATCATTAAGAATGCTTGTATGTTTGTTCATTGTTTACAATAAAAACATTAAAAACAAAAAAAGATCAGAGGAAGAATCCAGTAATCAGCTTGATTTTTGGGCATCTTAGCAAAAAGTTCAGGAAGGTTTCTCCTGAGCCTTTGACCATCAGTTCCTCTTTCTGGATGTCCCCTTGTACATGTCCTATCCGGAAGGTGGTCTACCTGTGGTCTGATGACCTCTGTGTCACCACAGAAGGACGTTCTGGAGAGAACTTAAAAGCCCCTTTGAAAATGGAAGGCACTGAAGTGGAAGTTCTAGCCAGGGGCACTGCTGTTAATCCAGACAAAGGGAAAGTGCATTTCAGCCATGATGCTTATGGGGAGCTGAGTGTACATAGATTAGGCTCTGGGATGCAGCCATTCAAAGAATTATTCCTTGGGTTTTGCTGGCAATTTCTAGAGTGCAAACAGAATAGCATGGACTTTTGCTGTAGCTGGGGATGGTCAGAATGGCTTCTGGCCCCTGCCAGGGCTCTTGCAATAGCAGGAGCTTTGGGACAGGCTATTTGCTGACCAACAGGACTTCATCTCCCGGGACTGGTGCAGCCTGCCCTCGCTCTGGCGATGCAGCGCTGTCTCCATGTGTGTGGTCTCAACTAGCTCTGCTCCTTACTGAGGGGCACAGAGCAGAGTTCATGTTCACTAAATCTTCCCTGACATTTTGCTGAAGTTACTATTTCCTAGCACTCAGTGGCTCTCTGGTGACCTTAATGGGAAGGGAGCCAGTCTCCAGGAAATTTCTTTTTGAGGCGAGAGAAACACGACCATGAAGCAGACAATAAATAAAAACCCAGTGCGACGAGCGCAGCCAGGATGGAAACCTGCTGTTTTACAGCATTGCATCAAGAAATAAAAACAGCCCGGAATCTGGCTTGTCTGATTCGGTTACCGTTTCTTTTAGAGGACATTTCCCTGGAGAAGTTTTCTGTTTTCATTCTCGCTTTCTCTGCCACTGCACGAGGGCTGGAGAGGTTTGGATCTGCAATCCGTCTACTTCTTTAGGTTCCTTTGATGCACAGACTACTTCAGGAGTTAACATGCCGCCTTTGGTAAAGTCATGTCTAATTTTTGAGAACATTTTTGAGAAGTTTGACGAATGGTTAGGAAAGTCTCTGGACAGTTTAGGAAACGATCTGTCCTTTCAACCGCCAATATCCCAGTCACTTTAACTGAGCACATTCTGTGTATCAGGTATTGCATTCAGTGCCAGAGAACAGCACAGAGAAGCGCTGATTGCTTATGGGGAATTTTAAGTAGTTCTGAATAGCTAGCAGTAGGGATGCATGATTTTTCCTTGTTTTTAAAGATGAAAGAGACAAAAACATCTTTCCTCATAGAGTATACACTTTAATGAAAAGGACAGACAAGAAAAAATAACCCAAACAATATGCTAAGAGCGTTCATCAAAGCATGTGTCTGGGGCTGTGGGAGCTGAGATGAAAGAAAAACTGAGTAAAAGCTGCCGGGAGGCAGGAGGGTGGGATGGGGTGGGATTTAGGGAAGGTAGAGGCTGGAGGAGGTGCGGAAAGGTTTCACAGACCCGGGAGCTGAGTGTTGAAGGATTAGTAGTTTTTCCCCCCACCTAGGTCAACAACAGATGGAAGGAAACACCAGACAGTGGGAGCAAGATGTGCAAATGTTTCAAGGCAAGAGGAAACATATTGCTATAGGGAAATTACAGACATCTTACAATGGTTCTGAGCTGCCTGCACCGGTAGCATGTGGATCCTGAAGGATCTTTTATGTCGTGGTGTAGGAAAAGCCATGGCTCTGGAGACACCACTAAGTTAGCATGCTGACCCAGCAGCTGGGTGACCTTGGACAAGCGAATTTTTCTGAGCCTTAAGTTTCTTCCTTTAGAAAATGCAGATAATGATGCCTTGTTTCACAGGTGGATCCAAGAAGTAAATGAGAGGCTCTGAAGTAATTAGCATGGTGTCTAATTCCAAAGAGGGACTCCCCTTGCCCTGCTTCTCTTTCCCAGTAGATGGGGAGGTTGTCCTGATTCTGTGGAGCCCAGGTTGCCCCCGAAGGAGGGCTGAGTTCTTGGCAGGTGACTTCCCAAGGTTAGCTTGGAATCAGGGCTGAGCCTGCAGTGGGATCCCCGTTGATGGAACTGCAGTGGCAGGGGAAATCCAGGGAAACAGAAAGGAGGGCTTCTAGGAGGCTTTGGATTGACCTGCACTCATGGAACCACGCTCTGACCTCTCAGAGCTCATGATACTTATTTACTCTGGTGATATTCAGGGAAACCCAGAGAAGAAGTTGCCAGCCCTTTAAGGCAATGCCACATTTTGCAGGGCACCGGCTCTTCCAAGATTCCACGTACCTCTCCCCAGATAACTGTACAGACCATTTCAGGGAGTTTGCAGACTCCTCTGAATTCCATCCCTGAAGACCCTGCTTTAGGTAGCGTCTGATAGCATCACAGGCAAACAAAGAATCAGCCTCTAGGAAATGCAGACGTGTTCTGCTGATAGCGTTACACTAGCCCCACCCCACCCCCCACCCCCCAGTTGCAATTATCCTTCTAACTTGTCGTTTTTCTGGACTCTGTCCCTCAAGAAATGCACTAGTTCTCCCGGAGCCTCACACTTTGCATTGCTGATTCTTTGTCTCTTTCTTCAGTTTTCTGAGTGGCAGAAACACAAATCATCTGAAGTGACTTCATCTGTGCACAGCCATTGACGGGGCAGGTGGTGCCTGCAGGAACTGACCTGCTTTCAGGGACCGAGGCGGCTGCACTGGAAAGAGTTTTAATTATAACACTGGAGTGAGTTTGTCTTATAAAGTATATCAGGGATAAAATATTAAAAGGGCAAATACTCTTTCCCAAGTGAATGAATTTTTCCTGCCAGTGTATTTCTTTGGAGCAATACTTCTAACAAAATCAAACACCTGGAACCCGCCCAGAGAAAGCTGGTGAAAGAAAGGAAAAGCATCTTCTGATAAAAACAACCATTCAGTGCCGACTATGCACCAGACTTACTTTACATTCATTAGTTTATTTAACCCTGTTAATAACTCAAGTCCTGAGGAGCCTGAGGCTCAGAGAAGTTAAACACTTGTCCAAGGTCACAGAGCTAGTAAGTGGAAGAAATGAAATTTAACTCAGGGCTGCCTGATTACAAATCACAGCATCTTTTTCTTTTTTTTTTTTTTTTAAAGGAAAGACAGAGAGAAGGAAGGAAGGATAGAAGGAAGAAAGGGAAACATTTCCAAACATTTTCTTGCTTTATTGTATTTTGTTTTTCCGTTTTTGTTACATGGGCTGGGGCCGGGAATCGAACCGAGGTCCTCCGGCATAGCAGGCAAGCACTTTGCCCGCTGAGCCACCGCGGCCCACCCCCATCTTTTTCTTTTAAGCTGTCTTTTAAATTGAATCCTTTTTCCTCAAAGTAACAAACAGGCATAATCTAAAAGATCAAAAACTGCAACTAGATTCTTAAACAAAAAACAGCAGTTTTCCATCTCACTCCCCAACCTATTCCCTCTCCTGGGTGACACCCATTTTCAACTCTTGTTAGGTGTTTAACCTGGTACTGACCTCCATATTTCTTACTAACAACATTTTATTTTTTCTTACCTATGGATTTTGTACTATTTACATATTGACCTTTGGCACCTGTAGACTTAGCTCCTTCGTGCCCCTCCCTCGCAGCCGGTTACCTGCACCATCCTCTCAACACAGCTTAAGTTCTCTTTAAATCAACAACTGAACTACATGGTGTACTTCCAATTACATTTCTTTCCACTTAGGATCTTTTTCTCCCCCACCCGTGGAGTTAAAAGTCACGTCATTTTCAGTTTGTTTCGTTTACTGCTAGCACCTATTACCAAGCATTCTGACAAGGGATAAGTTACTGAATGCACTATTAGTGTCTCCCCTTCCTCCTTCACTCCCTTCTTATTTTCCTACTGACCCCCATGTGCTGTTCCAGTCTGGATTGGTTGCTCTTCAGGCTGGCACAGCCATGGCCCTGGAAATTCCCATCACCCTATCCTGGGATTTCCCTTTGCCCCTATTCAGTGTGTTCGCCCCCTGCTTCCTGGACCCCTGTTTACTTCTTTCTTGATATATTTCTTTATTTTGGTGAAGCACAAATCCCAGAAGCTTTCTGAGAAAGTGTGAATGGAAATACATTTTCTGAGATCTTTTGTGTCTGAGAATGTCGTTATTCTACGCTCACACTTGATCGATAACCTGGATAGGCACACAATTCTCTGTTGGAATAACTTTCCTGTAGAATTTGGGAGGCTTAGTGCCACGGTCTTCTAGCTTCCAGAGTTGCTGCTGAGAGGCCCCCTGCCATTCTGATTCCCGATCAGTTTCAGAACTTCGTATATAATCCTTTCTAAAAAAATGTCTCCTCTCTGGAAGCCTTTGTGTACTGAACTTTCATGATTAGGAATCTTGGTGTGGCTTTTTCTCTCATTCATTCCACCCTGATGGGCCCTTTCAGACTCAAAGCCCCTGTTCATCTCTTTGGTGAAACTGTCTTGCATTGTTTCTTTAGTAATGACCCGCCCCCCCCCCCCCCCAACTTTCTTTCTTTCTCTTTCTGAAATGCTTATTCTTCAAAAGTGGACCCTCTTGGATGGATTCTGTAATTATGTTATCATATTGTTTCCATTTTCCATTTATTTTTCCTTTGATTCACTTTCTGGGAAATTTCCTTGATTTTATCTTGCAAACATTCTGAGTATAGAACTTTTGTTATCATGTTTAAATTCCAAGCGCTCTCTCTTATTTTCTGAATATTTCCTTTTTAGAGTCTCTGATTTCTTCATTTTTATTTAAAAATTGTTTAAAAATTTTTAAATGCAATTTTATTGAGATATATGATATATTCACATGCCAAAAAGTCATGCAAAGTGTACAATCAGTGGTTCACAGTATCATGATACAGCTGTGCATTGATCACAATCAATTTTTGAACATTTTCATCACTCTAAAGAAATAAAAATAAGAGTAAAAAAGAACACCCAAAGCACCCCACACTCCTCATCTCCCCTGTTATTTGTTTATTTTCCCCTTACTTATCTGTCCACACACTGGATACAGGGAGTGTCAATCGCAAGGTTTTCACAACCGCACGTTCTCTATGTGATTTCTTGAAGTCATCTCCAACTTCGAGATCTGTGACTCTCCTTATGTCCTTCCTCCCCTCTGGTTGTGCAGAGCCTGATGCTGAAGAGGCCACAGCTGTGGGTTTTCTGACCACCTGGGTCCGTATTGCTGTCCACAGATGGTAAATGTCAAATGTCAAAAGGGCCTGAAAGAGCGCCTGTAGTCAACAGATTCTGCTTCCGGGTGGTTCTGCCGAGGGCTCCTGGCTCTAAAGTGCAGGCGGGTCAATGAAGGTGAGGGGCTGCCCAGACATGCTGCTTCTTTCTGGGACTGTCAGGGATGAGCTAGGTATGAGAGTTTCTGATTCTTAAATTCATGGATACAATGTCTTACTCTAGTTCCCTGAGGATAACATTTACAGATTTTAGAGTGTTTTCTCCTGTTTCCTTTATTGTCTTTTCTTCCTCCAAGTGTCTTTTACATGCTGGTTTGGTTTGATCTCTTTCACATCGTAGGCATTCTCCAAATATCTGGCAATCCTTGTCCGTTTTTAAGAGGGAGGCACTAAAATGCTGACTGAAAGCTCTGTGGAGCATCCAGGGGGCTTTGCTCTGTGGCAACAATCAAGTGGGAACCAGGCTGTTGGGTTGGCGGTCTCGCAGAAGTCCGTACCTGCATGGATCTTCTCTTGAGCAGATCACATTCCCCAGAGAAGAGTATGAGCCTGGCTTCTGGCATGCCGGAGCATAGTAGGAATAGGAGGCTGGGATTTACAGTACACAAGATTTCACACAATCCCTGTATTCAGTATGGAAGTGAACAGCCATCCTCAGTTGGATTCAGTACCCCCAAGTCTGGATCCTGACAGGTTCCCCTCTAAGGAGAATAAACCCCCAGATTTCTGCTGGGATGTGGAAGGAATAATTGGCTGGCTGGGCGAGGTAGGAGAAAGGATGGGGGGGTCTAAGCACTTCACTCACTCGTCCTCTTTTTCAGCCCCTCCAGGCACTCCTGTCTTTAGAGGCACCTGATGTCTCCAACTCCTGAAACCTTCTAGGAATCCGCAGCACAGACTTGCTTTTTCTTGACATCCTCTTGCTCGGCTGACTTTGCTCCCTGTGTTTCCTGATCTCTTTCTCAGATCCCAAAATTTGGTAGGTATCTACTGTCTCCCGTATTTCTTCTCATGTTCTCTTAAGCTTTGCAGGGTTTTTTTGTTTTGTTTTGTTTTTTGTTTTTTGGCATGGGCAGGCTTCAGAATCGAACTCGGATCTCCGGCATGGCAGGCAAGAATTCTGCCACTGAGCCACCGTGGCCTGCCCAACTTTGCAGGGTTTTTTTTTAAAAAAAAGTTTTACTGTCATGTTAACAGACTTTTGGTAAGGAGCAGGGATGAAAGGATGTGTTCTAGTAGTTGTGTTTAACCAGAGGCTCCCGGAAGCAGCCATCCTCAACTCTGTGCTTAGGAGAGGCCAGTGGAAAGGAAGCCTTCTGGTTGCAAAACGTGAATCAGTGTTATTCCAGACTAGTCAACACTCCTTTGTCTCACAACACAAACAAGGTTCGTGTGATACTAACTAATCTTTTAGCACAGTTCTCTGCGGCTCCTTTTCTGGAGAGTTTCAGTCAGACTTTAAATGCCGTTGTCTTAGTCTGACAGGGCTTCTTTGACAAATACCACACAATGGTTTGGCTTAAACGTTAGGAATTTATTGTTTCACGGCGTTGGAGACTAGAAGCCTGCCATCAAGGTTTTGGCAGGACTTGCTTTCTCACAGAGTAGTGCTCCAGCAATCCTCCAGCATGGCAGTCTGTCCTTCCTTTTGTCCACCCCTCTGGTTTCCACCTACTTCATCTTCTGGCTTGTACTAACTGACTATGTCTGAATTTCCTCTGCTTATAAGGATTTCAGTCACAAGGATTACAGCCCACCCTGATTCAATTTGGCTAATAATAGCATCTCCAAAAGCCCTATTTAAAAATGGATTCAAATCCACTGGACTGCAGATTAAGACATGAATACATTTTTTGTTGGGGACGTGATTTCAACCTCAACAAATGTCCCTAGTGGGACAGGCATAACTTGCCCAAGTTTGCTGTAAACTAAATCCTTTTCCTCATTATCTGTTGCCAGCTGGCTTGACATGCCAAACGTGGGGTTAAGATGCCAAGAGGCTGACCCACTCTGAAGGGCCAGCAGCCTACTCTCTAGTGTTTCTTGGCTGATCTCAGCTCTACACTGCTTTGGTTGCAGAGGAAAACAAGGTTTTGGCTTGGCTGGGTATGGCATCATTCCTGAAAGCAAAAAGTCACCCTGAATTGTCTGTCTCAATATTGGTCTCTCCTTTCCCCCTTGTCGTCTGTCACACTTATTTTTTAAGGCCTGGATGAAATGCCAATTCTTCCGTAACACTTCTTGTAACCCTTATAGGCATGATGTCAGTGTGCTTTGTGTGGGGCTCTGATAGAACATTTCATACATGATCTCATTCATTTGCTTACCAATCATTCTGTCTTGTTGGAAAGTGAACTCACTGAGGCCAGCAACATTGTCTTCTCCCCACCCCACAGCCTGGCTAGGGCTCCTGGCACATACCTGGAAGCAATCAGTGTGTATTTGCTGACCTACTGAATGAAGGGCCCTCTGTCAGCAGAGCCCATGTTTCCTTTTATGAGGATTGGTGAGGAGTTTCCATTCAGCTGCTTTTTTGGCTCCACACTGTAACCTCTCGAGGCATCTCAGGGCTTTTCTTGGCAACTGCCCACCTCCCCACCCCACACTCAACCCTTTGCCCAGCACCACTGATTTCCCTGCTAGGAGAAGGGGCTTGCACATGAGTCAAGCATGGAATAGACTACCTGACACAGCTGACCTCGGAAATGGGGGAGCACTTCCAAGGGAGGGAGTTAGAGGACTATACGCAGAAGTGAGGTCCGCATTCTTGGCTCTCAACTTTGGGTCCTCCCCTTCCTTTGGAATATGGCCTGCTCCCCCGCTGCTGGTGAAATGACACAGCCTGAGCCCCCCTGCCCCCCCCACCCCGTGTCCTTGCTCTGCTCCCTCTCATGAGCAGCAGTGTTGCACAGATGGAAAACTCTCGCTGAGGATGAGGGTGCAATCTGAGACCTGCAACCATCCAGGGCAGGTTCCAGCCCGAAGGACATCATTAGCACTGCCTATCTACTCCAGCTGGAAAATTCCTTTATTCCAAAGCATCAGGTATTGGAGAATGATTTCCCTACTTTAGCATTTGGATTTTCCCCTGCTGAGGCATGCCTGTGTACAGATAATAAAGGAATCTTTGTTGTTCAGTTGAAAGAGACTGTGTTTTCACAGAGACCCTGAGTGATGTGTTTCAAAAGCCCCAAATATTGTTCTAAAGGAAGATTTCTGGTCAAGATTCACAAATAATGTTTTCAAAGAAATAGGCTCAATTTCCTTTGTTTGGAACATTTAAAAAGGAAGCCACAAAACAACCCAAAAATTCATCAGCTGGTGAATAAAGAAACAAAATGTGATATATTCGTATAATGGAATACTACTTGGCCATTAAAAGGAATTAGCCACTGACATGTGCAACAATATGCACGAATCTCAAAACAATATGCTGAGTGAAAGGAATTAGGCTGAAAAGACCAAGCTGTGCAGGATTCTATTTACATGAACTCCCTAGAAAAGGCAAACCTATAGCAAAAGGTAAACCTATAGCAGTAGATCACTCAGGAACTAGGCATGGGGTTAGGACTTAATTGCCTATGGGCAGAAAATTTCTATCTGGAGTAAAGAAAGTGTTCTAAAACTGGCTTGTGGTGATGGCTCCATACTATATAAATTAGCTAAAAATCATTAAGCCGTCCACTTACAACGGGAAATTGTTAGGGTATGTAAATGCTATCTCAATGACACTGTTAAAGGTGAAGAAAAAAAAAAGTCAGCATAAACTACTAAAACAGTCTTCCCTCGACTTAGGAAATAAATGGAAAAGAAAGAGTTGGGGTTCCACAGCTTTCCACTGATCGGGTGTCCATCAGTCTTAAAATCTTGTTCCTTTTTAATTTCGCTACTGTGTCTTCTTGTCCTTGGAGAGGAAGAAATGACACGAAATCCTCCCAGTGCTGAGGACAGTGGAACCAGACAAAGGAGAAAAAACAACAATGCGGCAAGAGGAGCCCGTTCGGCTGCCTCTTCATCTCCTCTTTTAGCTGTTCTTTTAGTCATCCGAGCACAGAGCCCAGACACCTAAATTATTGGGGTGAACAGGTTCAACCTACGCGTTTCAGCTCCAGCCTCGTAACGGCCCACGTCCCCCCTTTACGAAACAGTCCTGATGGGCAGCTCTGGGCCAGGCCTCAGGGGGGCGGCAGGCCTCAGGGCGGCGGCAGGCCTCAGGGCAGCGGCAGGCCCCAGGCAGGGGGCTTTGCTGGTCCCCAGCCACGGCTGTGAATGGTAGGGCGCAAAGACCCAGGACCACGCAGCCCGAACCACCCAGAAGCACCCAGACCCACCCGCACAGAGAGGCAGGCGGTCACAGAGGAGCGGCTGAGTCGAGACATCCATCCTGGGGATGACCTGCCGGTGCATATTACACTTTGCAGGACTCCGAGTTAACCTTCACAAGCTCAGGCAAGCTCGCCATGAACAATCCCAGGAGATGAGATAAGAGAGACGGGTAAGGTGATTTGTGACAGAGCGGGGGACTCAAAATCAATCATTTGAACTGAAATTGATTATCTATTAAACATCATATTATATTGTGATAAATGAATTAGACGTCCTGTGTGTATTAAACTGTACTCTGTTACCGAGAACCTATTGTGTAGTAGGTCCTGTTTTAAGCACCTTGTCCTCACCACAACCCCAGATGAGGAAACTGAGGCACAGAGAAATTACTTTGCCTGAGGTCACACAGGGCCCAAGTGGCCGAGCTGGGATTTGAATCTACAAAGTCCAGTGTGCTTTTTCAGGACACCTTGCCGCCTGCCTCAGGTCAGCCACCTTGTTGAGTTCGGGAAGCAGACTGCACCAAAATCCTGGTTTTCTCAGCTCACACCTGTCCTGTCTGCATTACTTTGTTCTGCGAGAACTTCACTTCCCACCAGGATTGCTGCTCACCGCCTCTCAGCTTCCTAGGTGATCAGCCTTAGCCATTTCTCTCACACTCAGTCTCGGCTTCTGTTTCCGCTGCTGCCAGCCTCACAGTGCAGTCCGGGAGAATTTGGAAAAGCATGTGGATTTTATGTGCCTATGGATTTTTTTTTTTAATTCTATTATTTTATTTTATTTTTTTACATGGGCAGGCACCAGGAAACGAACCGGGTCCTCGGGCATGGCAGGCAAGCACTCTTACCTGCTGAGCCACCGTGGCCCGCCCTCTACTATTTTTTTTTTAACAGTAGTTACATTTGTTACAATTGATGAAAATGATTAAAGTAGCACTTTAACTACCATCCATAGTTTATGTAGGGCTATTTTTTCTCACATTCCCAACCTTTTATGATTTCTTTTCATGCATGTCTTTGTTTTATTACTCATTGTTTTGGTTTACTAAAGCTGCCGGAATGCCATATACCAGAAATGGGTCGGCTTTTATAAAGGGAATTAAGTTACAAGTTTACAGTTCTGAGGCCATAAAAATGTCCAAACCAAGGCATCCAGAGAAAGATACCTTGACTCAAGAAAGCTCCGATGACATTCAGGTTTTCTCTGTCAGTTGGGAAGGCATGTAGTAACCTCTGCTAGCTTTCTCTTTCTCTCCAGGCTTCTTTCAAAACAGCTTCCCCAGGGTGTTTTTTTCCTGCATCTCCAAAAGTCTGTTGCTGTGTTAGCTCTGAAGATTTTTCCAAAATGGTTCCCTGTTTGTTTCCTAATTAATTTTTAAGCAATTTTATTCACACATCATACAATCCAACCTAAGTAAATAGACATACCTTACCACCATAATCTATATGAAGCCATTTCCTTTTCTTCTGCATAGAAACCATACCCCTCCCCCATGCCACCTGCCTGTTGATATTTAGTTTTGACATATGACTTTGTTACATTCAGTGGAAGCATATTGCAATGCTACTGTTAACCCTAGTTTGCACTGATTTTACCTCTTCCTGTATACCATCCATTTTTAACTCCTTGCAATGTTGACATTCATGTGTTTTCCCTCATGCAAAAAACGTTTTCATATTTGTATATTTAATGGCCATCATTGTCCACTCTAGGCATGTTCTAAGTTACACTGTCTCAGTCTTTATCCCCTATCTTCATTCTGGTTTCATATGTACCCCGAGCCCTTCTTCTTCAATCATACTCACACTCAGCATCATTGGGTATATTATATTCTTGAGCTACCATCAAATAGTATTGTGCTATCCATTTGTGAATTTTTACAATTAGTCCTGTTGCAATTCTGTATTCCTTCAGCCCCAAATGCCCAATCTCTACCCTGTTTCTATCTCCTGATAACCTGCATTCTTGACTTTAACTCTCAAAGTTCACTCATTAATATTAGTTCATATTATTGAGACCATAGAGTGTTTATCGCTTTGTTTCTGGCTAATTTCACTCAGCATAATGTCCTCAAGCTTCATCCATGTTGTTACTGCTTCACGACTTTATTCCGTCTCATAGCTGTGTAGTATTCCATCGTATGCATATACCACAGCTTGCTTGGACCTATGGATTTTTGAAGAGATTTTAGTGATGGTTTATTGTCTTCTCTGCATAGTGACAATGGACTTCTGAAAACTTTATGGATGTGTTTTTTCCATGGAAATCTTCCAACCAAAGAATGTACTGCAATACAAAGAAATTTGCTACTAATATTGTTTCATTTCAAAGTGACACTGAATCAGGTCTGAGTAAATATTTATGATTTCTCTTGAAATCTGACAGCCTCATGACATGGTAATTAATTTTACTCTAGGCTGAATTTAGAATGGCTTTGGTAATATATGAGTAGGTGTGTAAAATGTTTATAGGGCTTTTGAAAATAAGCCCAGGGCTTAAATGAAACCTTAATCAGGCAACTGAGGAGGAGTGAAATAGCAATTCTAATTTTGCTGATAGAATTTCTGTGGGAAGCAAGGAGATCTGGAGATTGATATTCAGCACCCGTCGTGTATTTTATGTACTGTAAAAGAACGTGGGCACTTCAAATACACTTACTTTTCAAGAAATGCATGCATTTTTGAGCAATGGTTAAAAATGAAAGGCTAAATTTAGAAAACTGGCTCTGGTTTAGGGCAGAAGCTGAAAGGAACAGATATTTCATAATTCTCTGCAAGAGGCTAAAGGAGTAACATCTGCGAACTTCCTTTTGGGGAGCTTCTTTCTCTCACCCCCACATTTAATGGTCAGCAAATCCTGTATTTTCTATCTCAAAGACCACCTCTACTATCTCTGGTCCAAGCCAACTCATCTCTCACCGGGATTCCTATGATGAATACTGGTTGCCTGGTTTCCAATCTCCCCTCCCTTTCCAAAGTAATTTATTAACAATACAGCAAACGGAGCCATTCCACTAAAACCTGAGTGAGTTCATGTCTCTACCTCCACTGTCTCACTCAGATTGCAAGTTAGCATCATTTCCCACCGAATCCTCTCCTGCCCTCTCCTCCCTGCCATAGGCACCCTCCTGTCTCCTGTCTCAGGCTTTTGCACTTGGAAAGCTCTTACTCCAACATCTGCCTGGCTCCATCCTTCTCCTCCGTTGGCCCTTTATACACGTGTCACTCTCCCAGTAAAACCTCAGTTGGCCACTGTTCTAGTTTGCTAGCTGCCAGAATGCCAGAAACGGAATGACTTTTAAAAAGGGGAATTTAATAAGTTGATAGTTTATAGTTGAGAAAACGTCCCAATTACAACAAGTCTATAGAAATGTCCAATAAAAGGCATCCAGGAAAAGATACTTTGGTGCAAGAAGGCCGATGAAGTTCATGGTTTCTCTCTCAAGTGAGAAGGCTCATGGTGAACATGGTCAGGGTTACTTTCTCATCTGGAAGGGCACATGGTGAACATGGCGTCATCTGCTAGCTTCTTCTCCTGGCTTCCTGTTTTGTGAAGCTCCCTGGGAGGTGTTTTCCTTCTTCATCTCCAAAGGTCGCTGGCTGGTGGATTTTGCTCCTCGTGGCTATGTCGTTCTCCTCTGCTCTCTCTGAATCTTTCTCATTCTCCAAAATCTTTCCTCTTTTATAGGACTCCAGTAAACCAATCAAGACCCACCCAAATGGGTGGAGACATGTCTCCCCTAATCCAGTTTAACAGCCACTCTTGATTGGGTTACATCTCCAGGGAGATGATCTGATTACATACAGTATTGAATAGGGATTATTCTGCCTCTACTGAATGGGATTTTCATGAATACATGGCTTTTCTAGGGGACATACTTCCTTTCAAACCAGCACAACCATGCTTTCAACTTGAGCAATGGCAAGCCCCACTCCCTGCCCCATTCTATCCCCCTCGTCTGCTTGACTTTTCTCCAGCTCTGATTGCTGCCCGACACTACACATTTTACTTAGAATGTAAACTCCATGAAGTCAGGAGTGCAGTGAACACCATCTAGAGTAATGCCCAGGACATAATAGGCATGAGAGGAAATACCTTGCTTATTGAATGAATGAATGAGTGAGTGAGTGAGTGAGTGAATGGGGAGAGGGATTTTCATAACGGCCATGTGAGGAATGTGAGTTCTGAGAGAGGAGGAAACACTTAGTGGAGGCTCCAGAAGGGACTTTGGAAGGGTTGTGGAGACCTCTGGAATCTCAGAGTGTGAGCTATTGACCAGTACACTATTGGTTAGACTAGACTATAGGGAAACAGCAGATGTGGCAGAACTAGATAACTAGAGATGATGCGACAAAGTTGATTCACAATCACAGGTGCAAGGCTGTAGGAAATAGAATTATGTACCTTCTGTGTATCATTACCTTCTGTGTTCTACTTACAAATGGCTTCCTAAGTACAGACCCTTACCCTGTCCCAATGCGCTTTCCACCCAGCAGCTGTGGAAACAGGGCCTGTGTGGGCTCAGCATTCTCAGTATTTCTCAGGAGATTAGTACCTGCAATGGGATCTGGAGAATTCAAAACCATAAATTGACTGTTTGTGCCATTTACAAAGTATTGTGTACAAGATAATAACCAAATTGTGCACTGATTGACCAATTCTATCATCTTTTACAATAACATATAGATCAACTGAGCAATTGCCCTGTTCTAAGTGCTTACTTAAAGTTCTCTTTTGAATCTCTGCAGGTTGTCATTATTATCCCTAAGAGTGTATTCATGCAACAACATTTATTGAGCACCTACTAACAGCCAGGCATTATGCTAGGTTTTGAGATTGCACAATTAATTGTTCCAGTCCTGCCTCAAGAAGTTTATGATCTAGTGGAGGAGATAAACACTAAAAATCACCTGTCACAGCCCAATGTGATATGTGGTTTGTGAGCCCATGAATAGGATGATTTGGTACAACTACATGACAAGACCCATGGGGAAAATGAGATGTAACTTTTGAAAAAAAATCCTATTTCCTCCTTTTCAATCATGCGTGGCCCTTTGTTAATTTCTTCCTTTGCCTGATGAGTTGACTTTTCCAGGGAAAACCCTTAGTCTACAATCACTGTTTCAATTTGCCATGAGCAGAAATGAGCTCAGAGGCTGTCCTTGGGCTGGTTTAAGGGAAGGGTGATGGAAAATCTTGTGAATCACCACTTTGCCCTTCTAGAGTCTTTCCAAAGGAGGCTGTTACCATGATGCAAAAGTCTGAGGTCTTTTTGTAGATTGCTTGAGTCAGAGATGGGTCAAAACCCCACGCGAAGGCCAAATCTAATCATGGACGCGGAACTCGTGAGTTTCTTAGTCTATGGGAATGCTTTAGAGTCTCTATATATCTCAGAATGGGTTAGCCCAGGGTGTGCAAAATGCTATCATATAGTATATGGGAGTAAAATTTGGAATTTCTACTAATACTTTATCTAAAAATAAGACAGAAATGAAGTTTTCTTTAAATTTAATGTACAGATTGGCCCATGTGTGCTGCCTTGATCAGTATGTCTGTTGGTACATGTCACACATTCGTACAGTCTCTTGAGGGAACACTGAACGTCACGTATACACACACACACACACACACACACACACACGCACCGCTGTGCTTTCCTTCACTCGTCTGCTTTCAGGACATTGTAACTTACTTTGTGCTACTCAAGAGGATGTGCAGATCTCCTTGTTCAGTCTTACCTCAATGAGTCCTCCCAAAGTGGAGGCTTTGCTTAACAAGATCCGTGTAAAGACTTTCCTGAAGGTTACACCAATAACGGAAATCAAAGCAAGCAATACGAAAATGCCACTGTCCCTAATCCTACCTACGTTCGTTGTCAGACACATTATGAGATTAGAAACAATGACAATTTAAACAGATCAATCAAGAAGTTGGCAAAAAAAAAATTATGAAGAAGATCAAAAAATTAGAAAATTTCAAGAGGACAGTGGCTTTACTGCCCACGGGAGTCCAGTCACTTCTGATGAACCGGACTCTAAGTATATACTATGACTTGAAATATTAGCTAATGGTGGAGATGTGTGTATATAACTCAAAGGTAAATAAATACACTTATATTGAAGTACATGCCCCAAAATTTGTACTGCTAGGGTTGTGTAAATGAAAAAAAAAATTGAAAACCACTGTCTTAGGGAGCTAGACCTGCAATAGAAAACAACTGGATGACTAATCTGTTTAGCTCTGATATCAGGGCTAATTGTTAATTCACTTAAAAGCTGCATTTATTAAACAATGCTTTCTGGGTCTTGGTGCTCCCTGAATAACCTTCCTGCATGCAGTGAGCCTCTGGATAAATAATTCCAAATTTTATAACAAATAACCACTTAACTGTACAGTAACAGAAAGTACTGAAGAGTAATTTTATATAATTTTTTTTCATCTTAAGAGATTTAATTTATATTTGCAAATTTTCCTGTATGGGTTATTTTTATTTGCGTCTTTCCTTAGTCTGACAACGATTTTTCTTTTCCTGGAAGAAAATTTGCATAACTGCTCCTCCTGTAAAACAGCACTGCTTGGTGAGTCATGGTCACAAAGAGTTTAAGAAATGTTCCTTTAGAGCCTGTGACTGAATCTCTTCTTGGAAATAGGTGGGGTTTAAATTGCAAAGTAATATGTAAATGAGCTTTCCTCCCAGCTGTCCAGGGCAGGACTGGGACAAGCGTGTTCGTCTAAGTTCCCCTCGTTTCTGAAACCTGCCTGGACTCCAATACATGAGCCAGCTTCCTGCCTACCTGCTCCTCGTCCACGCCAGGACCCCTGCCTGCGGGGTTCACGCGTGTCCTGACAGTCCCCTTCTGCTGTGGCCATCTCTGATACCCTTCCCTGACCTCTCAGCCTGCTGCCTCCCTTCCTCCACCCTCAGAATCTCCCACTGGCCTAGCTCCTTGTTCCCTTTTTAAGGCAAAGCCATGGGACCAGATGACCCCTCTGGGCTTAGGAGCTCTCACAGCCACCTCCAGATCCTGGAGAAAACACCTCTCTGCCCTCACTGAGAACGGACCTCTGGAGAAAGGGCAGGCAATCCCTCTTGCAGTTTTCCCTGGGCCTTGAGTGAAGCAGTGCTGCTTAGGCCTTAGAAGAGTTTGGAAGAGGGTAGACTGTCCTGCCCGCATGCCGGCCAGTCTCCTCGCCTCTCCTGTGGGGTTCAGGCTTGTGGGTTCCTCTACTGACCAGTCTGCCCAAGATGCATCTTTCCATGGGACACGAGTGGTTGGTGAGCCACTCAAACCAGAGTCCGCCCTTTGGAAAGACATTTAGCCTCATCTGTAAAAGGGAGATAATGACAACGTCCATTTTGTAGATTTGTTGTGAGGTTTAAACAAGAATTCATATATTGCACTTAGCCTGATATACAGTAAATTGTCAAAGAAACATGAGCTATTAGTATCATATACAGTCTGTGTCAGATCACAGCTGACAGACCCCAGGGAATTTCATGCCTAAACCTAAACTGGACTTTGACTGCCCCCTATTTAGAAGGGCCACCTCCCTAGAAATTAGAAGGGTCTCATACTGTTTCTTCTACGGAAAGCTACCAAGTTTTCAGAAATGGGCTTTGAGAGCTGTCAGACGCGAATAAAAACATCCGCTCTGTCACTTATGTGATCTCGGGTGAGACACTTAGCTCTGTGAGCCTCATCTGTAGAATAGGATATTCATTTGATAATAATGAGTTGTGGGGTCGTGATGTAATAAGCCCAGCTTCCAGGAGAGGGTCTGCACTTAACCAGATCTTGGTCATATGGGTCTCTTAATACCCTCTAAATAAATCAAGCAGCAAATATATAGGCCATGTAAAACTAGGGTGATTTTACTGCCCAAGGTCTTAAGACCCACGCAGGAGTCCCCAAGCAGATGGAGACACCCCGCAGACATTGGAGGAAGACTGAACACTTTCTGAGCCCATTCTATGTGCCACGTGCTGGCTGATCACTCAGTAATCTCATGTGTCCTTTAAGACAATATGAAGTATGTATTAGTAACACACTTTTATGGATGAAAAGACTGAAATTCAAAAAGTTTAAAACCTCGTCTCAAAGTCTGTAACCTGTACCCCAAAGTCCATACGCTGTTCTCACTTCCTGCCACTCCTCACCACCCTGATGCCTGGGGACCCTGGGAGTCCCTGGACAAGTGGAGATCTCAACCAGGGGCTCATGCCGAGAAGGTTCTCAACTTGGCCCCAGGAAAGAATCCAAGGACTAGCCACTGAGTTTCCTGTGCAGTGAAAAGTACGTGCTAGAAGGGGGTGAGCGTGGGCATTCTTCAAAGGGGAGGGGCCCTCTGAGGTTGGGGTCCTTGCATTACAAGAACTGGGAGGGGCCCTGGCCCCTCTGATTATGGTAGTAGGGGCTGGATGAGCTGCACTTCTCCCTGGTTCTTTTCAGGCACCCACCTGAGCAAAGACTTACTGTGTGTGGGGGCTGGGTGTGCACCCGGCAAAAGGAACTCCTCGGTATACATCTTAGGGGCACTTCCCCTCTCTCCTCCCCTATCTCACTAACTGCTCAGCCTACCACTCCAGATCTCTGGACCGGTGAATACGAAAACTCTAAAAGAAAATGTCCAGGTGATGGTGAATAAACCAGAACCACCATACAATGTCTGTTTGAGCTCTTATAACAAAGCCTATAAGTCTTGATCACACCAGCCAAGGCTTATATCCAGCTCTTCTCACCAACCCACTGACCATCTGTCTACCTGATCCTTTGGAGTGGGGGACATGGGGGCAGCTTTCTTGAATTAGGACACAGAATCTTGCTATCAGACAATAGCTCTTGGGGAATTTCATTGCTGGAAGGTTGGTTGACAATCCAAGGAAGTCTTTGTCAAGAAAAAACATGTCAAGGAAAACCTCTGTAATGACCACTGGGTATTAAATTTGACCACCATTTGAAATCAATACCCCTTTGAGTTAATCCCAGATGGCTGAATCGGTGACAGTCACCTATGACTTGCGTCACAGAGGAGCCACTGGGAGGAGAGAGCCAGGCAGGACGTGTGAAAGTGGTGAGGGCAGGGGCAAGCCCAAGACCCAGGCAGGTCATCCCTCCACTCCTGGGACTGTTACAGGATGGAAGCTCCAGACACCTTCTTCTAAAAAACGGCAATGCTTTTTACTATCTGATTCTAAAATAATGCATGCATATTATTATTTTTATTAATGAGACAATACGAAAAATTTTAAGGGAAAGAGTGAAGTCCCACCCTTAATTATGCTACTTGGTGATCACATTCTGTGTAGACCTCTTTCTTTTTGCATACCTCTACCCTCCAACATTTTTTTTAAATGGGGCTATGTTGTGATTTTATTTGATCACTTCTAAAATCTTTCCAAGAGAATATATATCTATGTGGTTATTTTTAATGAATTTATGACACTCCGTTATAGATATATACCATAATTTGCCTAACCGTTCTCCTCTTTTAAATTGTTTCCAATTTGCCACAATTATAGACAAAGCTATAACAAATGCCTGGTACATTTTTACTAAGTATGTTATCCTGTGGTAATTAATATTGGCCTGAAATTCCATAAGTCTCCAGGAATCTCAATCTCTTGAGATAAATTAAGGTTGAAACATTAATACTAGCCTAGGCTCTGAGGATATACAGTGAATAGAACAAGTATCTGCCCTCGGAAAACTCACATTTGGGGGTGGGGGGATACACAATAAAATAACTGACATTGTATGTTGGAAGGCAGAACGTGCTAAGGAGAAAAATGAATCAGGGAAAGGGGGTGTGAAATTGAGCCACCCAATGGTTATTCTCTCTATCAGTCAAGCTATTCAGTTTAATTCATCAAACATCCACTGCGCCCCTTCATTTTCCCGAGACCTGGACCAGGTATGGGGAATTGGAGTATAAAATGGAACAAAGTATGAGCCCTGTCATAGAGAAGCTCACACTTATTTTCTTGCTTGTGACTTAACCATTTCAAGTATGTGTATTTCATCTTTACAACTAAATTAGAAAGTCCTAGAGAACAGGAATCCATACTTCATACTTTTTAGTGTGTCCTCCTGAGCTTTTAGCATAATGTTTTTGTAAGAGAGTTAGTGTTCAAAAAATGCTTGTTCCCTACTTGTAAAAAAACAAACAAAAAAAATGCTGAAGGTGATTTTGAGTAATAACAAAGTGGGTTATGATAAGCCAAGAAAGATACAGGGTGAGTTGGTTCTACTTAAGCTTTTAGGGTAAAAATGCAGTGATTAATAACACAAATGAATGAGAAAGCTACCTAATTAAATCCTAGTGTTGGCACCTCTTTAAACCTTTCTTTAAATCATGTATCATCTAATTAAGTATAGCAATGGCAATTTTAGCAAATGTTGTGCAAAATTGGTTCAATAAGTAATAGCATTTTTAATAGGAAAACATAAAGCAAAAGGAAAAGCACGTTGGATTTTCGTCTGGTTTAAGCTGCACCCAGATCCTAGCAACACACGTCACACTCTGCCTGAAGGGGGAGCTCTCGCATTCCTTTGAGGTTCAAGGTTTTTCTTCTGAGTTGTCTCCCCACCCTTCCCAGGACGCCCCGGTTTGCATTCCATCCCACCTTCCTGGCCACCAACCAGGAAGAGAATTAATTGAATTTTCCTCCCTACCCCCCACTCCCTTTTAAAAACTGTCCTTGCTACCCAGATGTAGGTAACTTTAAAAGCATGGAGTGGTGCAGGATGAGACTGGTTTTACCCCTGTCATGTTCCAATGCCTAATATTTGTCAAGGATTGCACTGCATGTTTCTTAAATTATTTCTAAGTTTCAGAACAACTTTGCAGGAGGGAAAGGAGCATTCCCACTTTGCAGGCAAGGACCCTCAGACTGGGAGAATTTAAATAACTTTCCCAGGTCACACTGCAAGTGGTGGAGGCTGCTCTGCCTAAACCAGGCCCCATGAGCCTTCTGCCTGGTCACGCTGCTCTCTGTAGCTGCCTTTATTTACTTACCTGTTTGTTTACTTGTTATGGCAATAGTTGAGGCCATTCTTGCAGAAGCAGTACAATCTTAAAATGATATTTTTCTCTATATGTAACAATAAGCTCTTCTCCTCTTTACCCACCCCCATCCCCTTAGCTCCTCTCAGAAAATAATCTGCCCATCCAGGTTTAAAAGGCAGCAGTGAGGGTCTGTTGGTTCTTTCTGGTACTTTCTTGCCCAGGGCTGTCTGAGCCAAGCAGGGCCCAGCACGGGTTGCGCTCCGTTGGCCAGAACTGCCCACAGGATCGAGGATTTTGGGCTCAATTCATTCTCTTCTGAGTTGAACCACTCTTTCTGATGGCAGTTTTACTGGCACGCTCCCAGAACGTGAGAGCACCTGGGAAGCAAAAAATAGAGATCTAGTTTTTCAAGCTCTTATCCACAGAGTGATTTAAAGACCTCAGCATGACATGGCTCTACCCTAGCTCCTGTCACAGTACCAGGGGTACAGTAGGTACACAATGGTTTCGGGGCAAATAAAGGACATTATTTGCAAAAGTATTTTACTAACTGTTGAAAACTTACCTACAGATTGCAAGGGTAAGTTTCAGAGAAGCTACTGCCCGGGTAACACACAAAGAAAAATGTGCTTTAATTCAAAACTATTTATTCGACACCTACTGTATGTGAGTGTCTGTGTGAGGCCCTGGGAATCCAGCTATGAGCTGGACAGCCGGGTTGAGAATCACAAACAAGGGTCTGTGTCTTAACACTTTTAAAGCCCCAATGGCCTGTCCAGACCATTGTTTTCCCTTTTTTGTCCATCTTGTGTGCAGCAAATCACATTTTGTCTTGGGATTAAAAGGGATTACATGGGTAAAGTGCCTGGCATAGCCTGGAATACACCAGGTCTCAAATAAACAGCAACTGCCCTCCACCTTCCATCCCCTCAAAGCAGATTTTTTAATTCTTTTCTATGCTTGTGCTGAACACACACCTGCCCTGAGATCCAGGCTCATTACAGCTGCTGGCCAGAGTTCTTGCCTGTGAACCCAGAATCTCAAAGTCAATATGATTTGATTAGAAGGATCAATCATTTATGGCCTTTAGGGATCAATACTGTCCTGTTAACCTGGATGGTGGGCTTTCTGGGAAACACCCTCTTTGAAATTTAACAGAAACCTTTGGGCCGTTCCATGTGACTTTGTATTTTCCGCCACCATTAACCATTCCACTAAACCTCAGAATTGCTGATGCTCAGCTCTCAAGAATGGCTTCTTGGCAATGGGAACAATTTCTAAATGACCTTCTAAAACAAATTTGGTCATTTGAGGGAAAGATGTAAAATTGTGATGGGAATGTGGAAAGACAAAGAAACCAAACAAACTACCTTAATGAGATGGGCCAGCACTCCCCCTTCCCCGCAGAACTTGTAGGGACAAATATGAGATGATTTGAGGGGGAATGAAGTTCTAAGTGTGAATTCTTTCTCTTTCACAGAAGGATCATAACCATTCATTTTCTCAGAAGGAAGCTCGCCTTGTCTGTGCATCACCTTTCAGCCTGGATCTGCTGCTAATCCAGTTGGCTAACCAGCCGGACCCACGGTTCACAGAACGGGTCAACAGCTTATCCTGTTGGAGTTCTACGTTGTCTTGATGACCCAAAACGTCCTCAAGACATTGTCCTCAGAAACGGACACTTTAAAAAATAATTTCTGTCCCTAAAGATGTGAACCAAACACATATGTTTAGAGAGACTGATGAACTGGGCTATAGGTAACTAATACTTTTTTTTTCTACCTTTTCTCACCTCCCACACCATCCTTAGTATCTTTTCTTGATATATTTTTCTCTCTTTCCAGTAGATTAAATTAAAAAAAAACTTTTTAAGACCCCATTGCCGTTCTCACCTGCCGTGCCAGAGACCCGGGTTCCCCATTTCCAGTACCTGCCCATGCAAAAAAAAAAAAGAGAGCCCATTGTAATGCCATGTCTCCTAAAGTAAATATCTATATAACCAAGATGAAGTAGTTGTTAGCCAAGCTTCTTTCATCCACATTAGAGAATGTATGAAACATTGATCTCTGACCATCTCTCATAGATCACAGCCGTCTGAAGTCTCCAGGGGTGGATTTACTACTAGTCAAATCCATGATATATTCTGTACTTCAAAGGGTTGGGCCCACACAAAGCTGTAATGGGAAATGCAATAAAGGGATTTATATACCTAATTAAAAGAAGCAAACTCTCAAGTCCAGACCCACAAACTGACTTCTAGAGTTCTGATTGCTGAAGAGTTGCAGATCAAAGCATTTTGAGGTGAGAGTTCATTTTTCCTGAGTCAGGTGAGCACTGAACTTTAAAAAATGAAAGCTTTCACTTGATATTAAATCCACTTACAATAGCATCATAAATGTAATCTGAGTGAAACGACTGTATATAAATCTGATTTATGAAAATTTGTCCAAGAAATTATAGACTGTAAGCATCAGTGGCCGGTAGAGCTTGAGATGGAGAATCACAGGCCTGTTTAGCTAATAAACCCTGGAGTATTCTTTAGGACATATAATTCAAAATTAGCTGTGTTTGGGTAAAGTTAGAAAAAAATGGAATCTGGAAAAATACCGGATCAATAACAAGGGTAAGAAGCTGAATTCACTGTGCTATCTGCACAAGGCCATGACAGGTTTGTTTTCGCCATCATGTTGTTCTGAATCGGTAGCTGGTGAGTTAGCATGCCCTGTGTCACTGCATTTTATTATCATTCTGGGCCTTTTGAAGGACATAATAAAATTGCTTTTTAACCATATCAGCAATGTAAACCATAATGGCATTTCTTTTTTTCTTTTTTTTTTTTCCGCATGGGCAGGCATCAGGAATCGAACCCGGGTCTCTGGCTCGGCAGGTGAGAACTCTGCCACTGAGCCACCATCGCACCACCCCCCTTTTTTTTCTTTCAGGTGCATGGTCCGGGAATTGAACCCAGGTCTCCCACATGGCAGGCGAGCGTTCTACCACTGAGCCACCTGTGCACCCGGCATTTCTTTTTTCTTCACAAATGCCTAAGCACTGCGAGGACCTTGCTGCCCTGTGAGCTCCTTGAGCAAGGACGGTCCCGTCCAGCCATGTGTACCCGGTACCGAGCTTGGTGATGGTGCCCGGGAAGGTCCCGTGAACATGAGTTCATCTGCACTGTGGGACTCAACACATTCAGCCCTTGGTCATCCCTGAGCCTGAGAAAAGCCATCGAATGGGTTATCTCATCGGCTGGGAAGTCAGCAACTATCGCTGGGGACCGTACTTGGGGGTGTTTGGGACCTTCAGTATCGAAAGGGTCTTGTTTTCTGTGATTTGAGATGAGGTAGGAATTTGGAGGCAGAGAAATGCAATAAGCAAAAATATAGAACACAGGGATGATTCCTAGAGAGCCTCTAAAATATTTTGCGGCAAAAGAGAAATGTGATTGTTATCATATTGCTTAAAGCTTCAGCTGGTTTCCTTCCAGGCCGAGCCATTCCCTGGTGGATGGAAAATGGACGGCTGGGGGGAGTTAATGGTCTCCCTGTTATCAGCTGAAAACTAAGTGCCATATTAGTTTCTGTAAATATTTGGTATGTGAGTAGTAAACAGAGAATAATGATCACGTCTGAATCACTCATTTGTTACTCTGTAATTGGCAAATGTAACGTCACCTGATGTAGTCAGCTTGAACCAAGCCTGTGATGCAATCAGCAGGCAGACATGTCAGCAGTGACCGCAACAAAAGGTGCAAGACCACCTGTTTGGGGTGGGGAGAGTCTTCTGTTGGTTGCCCTTTTGTCCTTTGGTATTATCCCCCTGTAGTTAATCCCCAAACCAGCTTCCACTTCGACACCTCCAGTTCTTTAAACCAGACATCCTCCTTCTTAGGGTTTTACAGCTACTTTTCATAGGCATGGGCACTTGTGCCCAGGAACTACCACTGCGACACACCAGAGCCTTTGATCTGGCACCTTGCACAACCTCACTTGATTTTTCTCGTACTCTACAACCTCTCTGTTGGTAAACTTGTATGCTCTGGGCAGGTCTGGTTTAAATCTGCAAGACGAGTTGGCGAAGGTAATGAATCTCTTTGAGACTCATGGACCTCATTTCTAAAATGCAACAGCATGTCCGACTGTTCCGGGTTTGCCTGGGACTGAGGGATTTCCTGGTGTGCAAGACTTCCCACGCTAAAGTGGGGCAAGTGCTGGGCAAAAGGGGACAAGTTGGTGACCCTATTAAAACAAGATTAACAACATGCGGCAGGTAGGGAAAAGACACGCAACCTACTGTGCTGCTTTGAAGGGATTGTGTGCCCTAGAAAAGCCATATTTTAATCCTGATCACATCAGGTGGAGGCAGCCTTTCTTTTCATCCGTATTCAGTACTATAGGTTGGAAACTTGACTAGTTATCTCCAGAGAGCTATGACTCCCCCATTTGTGGGTATTAACCTTTGCTTAGAGGGAGATGTGACTCCACCCATTCCAGGTAGGTCTTGATTGGTTTACTGGAATCCTTTAAAAGAAAAAGCATTTTGGAGAGAGTGCCTTTCAGAGCCACGAGAGAGCCACAAGAACCCTGAGGGCTCACACAGCCAGAGACCTTTAGAGATGAAGAAGGAAAATACCCCAGGGAAGGGTCATGAAGCAGGAAGCCTGGAGAGAAAGCTAGCAGACGTCCCATGATCGCCATGTGCCTTTCCAGTGGAGAGAAAAACCCTGAACGTCATCGACCTTTCTTGAGTGAAGGTGACCTCTTGTGGGTGCCTTAATTTGGATATTTCTATAGCCTTGCTTTGATTTGGACATTTTTACAGTTTTAGAACTGTAAACTAGCAACTTAGCAAATTTCCCTTTTTAAAAGCCAAAACAAACAAGCAAATGAACAAAAACAGGACCAACAGCACTCCATTTCCTGTGGGCATGAGATGAAACATTGCTTGTAAAGCATCTGATGGAGTGCCACGCAGTCAATAAATGCTAGCGCCCACACTCCTGAACCAAGAATAAGTGTGGAACATGTGCCCTGCTCTCCTCCAGGTGTTGCTGGTGTGCGACCAAGTGAAACCGGAGATACAATTCCTGTCTTCAGTGTTCACAATCCAGTTAGAGGATGAACATTAATATGCATTGGACAGCTATTGTACTTATTTATTTATACCTTTATTCTACAGACACATCCAAAAAAGGATTGAAAGAAACTCAGAATAAATGATGCAGATACCTGAAAATCAGAGTCAAAGTACAACAACCACATAATTAAGGGAGACAGTGGTGGGATAATTATACTAGAAATGCAACGCTAAGGAAAGCTGCTCCAGTTGAATGCAAACCAGGCGGAGAACAAAACAAGAATAACACAGGGCAGATTAAAAGGAAACACTAAATTGTATGGTGGCAGCTCCTGAAGTTCAAGGTAGTACTCTACCAGTGCAGGGCAGAGCTCAGATGATTCTTCTCCCATCTGCTGTATGACCTTGGGCAGGTGACTCACTCCATGCCTCAGTTTCTTCACCTGGTCAGTGAGGAGAATACTTCGCATGACAAGGCAGCTATTGATGCAGGCGTGCTTCCAAACTTCTCTTCCCCTGTTCTTGAAGGAGACGATGTTGTTTGGGTTTGTCTTAGGGTGCAGGAGGAAGAGCAAGGGACTGTACTGAGGTTTTGCGGGGAAATTCCTCAAGAAGTTGGGAGGGGAGAGGACGGGTGGATGGTGGTGGGCATGGAGGAAAGAAGAATTTTCAGAAGGGTTGCTCAGGCCCACACATCCCCTTTGTGCTGTTTTACGTACATAAATCAAGAGCTTGAGCAGTTTTTAAAATTGCTTTTCAGTTGTCAGTCTGTGGTTCTTTGATCTCAACCCCCCTCTGAGACATGGGTCTATGAGTTAATGCAAGAGATAGCACCTTGCACAAGGGCATGTTTGACTCTAGAAAAGAAACCTCTTCCAGCAATTCATAGCATCTGTTTTCATTTGTCAATCAAAAAGGAAAAGTGTAAAAACACTTATGTGAATAGACTAAAAACCCTTGGAGTGTACACTTTCAGTGGGTGAGTAGATTGGTATGTGGATTATATCTCAATAGAGCTGTTGTTAAGAAAAAAAGAACTCACAACCTTGTGAGCTCTTATGTTAAAGTCAGGGTACTCAGGGGAAGAAGAGGGATCATAAAAATTTGGGATGTGATCTATGGGCAGTTTCTGATGCATTTAAAGAACTCAAACCCTAAATTCTACCTCCTTTGTCGGTAGAAGTAGTTCTTCTCCTGTCTGAGAAGGTTTTTCTCCCCTTTCCTGAAGAACCTGTGTGGATCTCTCCTGGTAGTGAAGTGGCTGACGTGCAGGGAATTGCTGTACTTCCTCAGAACCATTCCTCACCCAGATCCTTTCTCTATATACCCACAGTCACTGTGGTCTCATCTAATCCTGTGGCTTTAAATGTCATCTCTATGCTGATAGCTCAAATATATATCTTCAGCTTAGACCCGTCTCCTGAACTCCAGACTCATATATTCAATTTTCTACTTTAAACTTCTACTTAGATGCCTTATGGGTATCTCAAAATTCACATGAAAGCACAGGCCCTTTTAATTTTCCTCCTCCTAACGTGCCACTCTTGCAGGCTCCTCTATCTTAGTTAATGGCAAGTTCATGGTTAGGGTTCTTGGTGCCACCTGTATCTCGTCTCTTTCCCTTATACCCGCATCTAAAACATTAGCCAATCTCGTTGGCTCTATCTTCAAAATATGCCTGGAATTGATCAATTCTCACGGTTGCTATGGCCATTTTGGTTTAATACTCTTTTCTCTCTCACCCGTGTTAATTGCAGCAGCCTTCTGGCTGGTCTGTAGCTTCTAGCTTTGCCCCACTTCAGTCTATTTCCCACACAGTAGCCAGAGTGATCTCGTCAAAGTGCAGTTCAGATCACAACATTACTTTGCTCGAATCCTTGTAAAGGCTTCCCATGTCCCGTACAGAAAAAGCGAATGGCTTTCATGAACCTAATGACCAGGTCCCCATACCTCTCTGAACTCATCTCTTTCTACACTTCCCCCCTTCTCATGCCACCCAGCCACGCTGGCCGTTTAGGGGTCCCGGACAGATTGCTAGGGAGTTGTTCCTACTTAGCTGGTTGTTTCAATCACAAAGCTGGGAGGAGTTCTAGACTTCTTTCCTTCTCTCATTCTCATATCTAAATGGTCATAAAATACTGTCGAATCTACCTTAGCTTAAATCTCTCACCATTATTCACCTGGACTCCAGCCTCCTGGCTGAATCCTGTTCTATTATTTTCCTTTTTAAACTTTGCTGCCAGAGTTATGAAATCATCAATCTGATCATGTCAATCCCCTGCTTAAAATTCTTCAGTGGCTCCCCAGATCCATCAGGATAAAGTTTACCCTCTTTCACCTAGCACACAAAGCCCTTCCTGATGCAGGCCCCTGACCCCTTCTGGCCTCTTCTTCTGAGATTCTTTCTCACACCCTTTGTTCTAACCAAATACAGAGCCACTTGGGATTCCCCAAAGAATAGTGCTATTTACACCTCCCTGCTTTTGTATAAGCTGCCCCTGCTGCCAGCAGTGACTTCTTCTTCCTCTCTCTCTCTTTTTAAATCTAATCACACTCATCTTTCATAACTCAACTCAAGCATGACGTACTCCTGACATTCTCCCTTGACCTCTCAATCTGGTTTGGATGGCACTGTTCCGTGCATGTCCCATTCACAGCACACACAGTCCTGCAGTGGAATTGACAATTTGCTGGTCTGCCTGCCCCCCCCACCAGTGGACACGAATCTGGGGGGTGCGAGAGATGTCACATTGTGCTTTGCACCTCCGTGCCTAGAAAAGTGCTGAGAAGGCTGAAAGTGTTGGCTGAATTAGTGATGGCTGAATGGTTAAGATTCTGCTAGATTCTTTTTCATTTTCTTTTTTATTGTGAAATATACCATATGTACAAAAAGGTAATAAATTTCAAAGCACACCGCAACAATTAGTTATAGAACGATTTCAGAGTTTGGTATTGGTTACAATTCCACAATTTCAGGTTTTTCCTTCTAGCTACTCCAAGACACTGGAGACTAAATGAAATATCAATATAATGATTCAGCAGTCATACTCATTTGTTAAATTCTCTCTTCTCTGTTATAACTCCACCTTCTCCTTTGATCTCTCTTTAAGGGTATTTGGGCTATGCCCATTCTAACTTTTTCGTGATGGAGAGGGTTGTCAATGATATGGGAAAGGGGGATAGAACTAGTTGATGTTCTGGAGAGCTGGCCCATTTGGGTTTTAGGACTTATCTGGCCTAGGAACCCATCTGGAGGTTATAGGTTTCTGGAAAGTTACCCTAGTGCATGGAATCTTTGTAGAATCTCAGATAGAGCCTAGTGTTGGCAGGAATGGTTTTAGTTGGGGTTGGCAAACCATGGTAAATAGCAATACCAAGCTGAAGCTTGTATAAGAATAGACTCCAAAATAGCCTCTCAATGCTATTTGAACTCTCTCAGCCACTGATACTTTATTTTGATTTTGTCACCATTCTTCTCTCCCATTTGTCAGGAAGGCCTTGTCGATCCCCTGGTGCCAGGCCCCAGCTCATCTCGGGAGTCTGCTAGATTCTTGAAGCTGCTTTATCTAGGAGAAAAGTGGCAGGCTGGAAGCTGGAAGGCGAGACAGTTATGCAAAGGACATAATAGAGCTGTACTTCTCTTGGGACTAGAGAGTAACCACTTCAGATAGAATAGGGAATGGGCCAGGCTCTATAAAATAACAATGACAGGAGAAGCACTGCACAGTTTGCACTCTTGATTTGAAAAATGTCTTTGATTTTTCTTTGCACGGTTCCTTTTTATTACCCCTTAGTAGTAAACCAAGTCTAATGGAAAACTCCAGCTTGCCTTTGCTGCTCTAAAATAATCCAGGAAACACTTTGGGTCCATGATCGAGCCAGAGCATTGAGAGGGTACCCACGTCCCTCTTGGTGGTGGCAGCAGGAATCTTTTTCTGAACAGAGAAGAATTTCAAGTACCCTCTCACTCTGTGGGGCTTACGACGTCCCTCAATGCCTTCACCCAAGAAAAGGTAAGATTTACAGCATGCAATTCTCCTCGCCTACAGATTGTCTTTCCTGAGCTGAAACCTTGAAACTTCGCTGTGTTCTCTTATAAGAAAGACTCTCCCTCCTTCACAGATGCTTAAGGAACGCCTGGACGGAGGAGGTTTTCTGATTGGTTGACCAGACAGAGAGGGGAGTTTTGATTGGCCAATGCAGAGATGGGTAGGGCTGCGGGTGAAGAGGAGGAGGGCAGAGGTGGAAGGGGTGGGGGTGGGGGATAAGGGGAGGGGGGAGGGAGGAGGGGGGAGGGGGAGGGGGGAGGGGGGAGGGGCGGCGGGCGAGCTCCGGGGCCAGAGCAGAGCCGGGAGGCACAGCGACCTCGTGAGCTCCTCAGGGCTAGTCAGCTGTGAGCATTGTATTCTTTGGAAATAAACTGTTGTAAGAAGGTGGCAAATATTTAAGCAACAGTTGGAGTGTTTGCAAATTACAACTCCCACTGATGAATTTAAGACGGTAAAAGGGCTACAGAGGACAGTTTGGCTGGGAACAAAGTGTTAAAGACCGTGGTAATAGAAAGCAGCTGGAAGAGAGGTCTTGGAGGGCCTGAAAACCAAAAATAAAACGAAGCAAGTGGAATGGATAAATAATGGAGAGAGAGCAATAGCAGCTACTTTATAATCACTGAGAAAACATGGACTTTAATGAATCTTGAAAGACAGATATAAAATGCTGAAGGTGGAGGGGACTCTCAGAACAGACAACGGCCAAGGAGAAAGTGAAGCCATTAGAGGAAGGTAGGGGTAACAAAAACAAAGAAAGTGTAACAGGAAAGCTAACAGAGCCTGACCTGCTGTTTGTTTTACGTGGGTATAGAACACATCTGTATAGTTTGTGTCCTTTAAAATGTCAGCCATTCTTATAAATATTCATCTTCGTGTAGACTGGAGAGTGTGATTTGAGGCTCATAAAATTTTAGAGCTGGGGCTTAGAGGTCGTCTCTTCCAACCCCATCATTTTACAGATGAGTGTGTTGAAGCCCAGGAGGAGCACATGATTTGTACAAAACCCAGGTGACATACCTGGCTCCCTTTCTAGTGTTCAGGAGTTTCTAGCTTTTTAAAGTAAGAAGACCCCTGCTTAAATGTTGAGTACGTTGAACCCCCTCGCATGATCAGACCTGTGCTTTTATTATCCACTGGTTACAAAAGTTGTATTCAACAATGACAAAAGCTATTATGAATTCCTTAAAGCTTAGAATAAAGTATTTTGTGTTGTATTTATCACAGTAGCACCCACGTGCATTAGAAAATGCATTGCACATACGTGAATGGTGCCTGGCATTTTCGTCTCTAGGCAGCCTGGTGCTCAAATGGACCATAACCCTGAGACCTCCCAAGGCTAATGGCCCCTAGTGGGAAACACGGCCTTGCACCTGGATGAGTTGGCTCTTCGCAAACCAAGAAGGAAAATAAAAATGGGTCCATTCTCTTAAGAACAAAGACAGTATTGACTGAAATTGAGTGTCTTAGGCTGACAGGACTTTCACAGGGACTTTGGATAATTTCAGGCCACAGAAGAAGAAGGTCCTATTCTGAGTCCAGCTCAGGGCTTTGATCATGGGGGTCACCAGGGACTCCACTGAGCCAGGGGAATGGGACTAAAGCAGAGCGGAGGGGCAGGGGCTGCCATCCTGCTTTTCTGGGTAGGAAGAAAATTCATTCAAATGTGGGAGAGCTTCACGGTATCACAGTTCAGTCCTGGGAATTGGAGGAGAGTTAGAGCAGGGGAAAGACTGAGGGCTGCAGGGACTCCCAGCCCAGGAGACTATTGAGTCTGTCTGGGGAGTCTGGAGCACACACAGTGGGGATAATCAAAGGAGGAACATGAGTAAGTTAGTGTAGATTGAATACCTACTGTGTGCTAGCTACTCTGCCAGATGCTTCACATGCCTAATTTCATTTCATCTTTATATTAGCACTTTGAGATGGCAGCTATTATCTCCATCTTACAGATGACAAATAAAGACTCAGAGAGGTTTTTGTAACCTGCCCAAGATAATAGGGCTGGACCTGGGACAGTGTGATTCCAAAGTGCTGCTCATAACCACAACCATAGCAAGTAAGAGTGTATAGCAAGTTGTTGTGAAGTTCACTGAGCTAATCCATGGAGAGGTTTAACACTGCGTCAGGGCGCATAAAAAGTGTTCATCATATGGTGGCGATGACAGTCAATATTTCCAATATCATCCCTTTGG
Organism: Tamandua tetradactyla; assembly: GCF_023851605.1. Taxonomy (NCBI): domain Eukaryota; kingdom Metazoa; phylum Chordata; class Mammalia; order Pilosa; family Myrmecophagidae; genus Tamandua; species Tamandua tetradactyla. The sequence goes on from NC_135337.1 coordinate 7,327,946, forward strand.
AAGTGCAAATCACATAAATGTCGAAAATGCTAGGAAAGTTGCAAGAAAGTGGAATGAAATCTTCAATTTTAAGGTGGGTCTTAAAAAAAAAAAAAAGGGAAAGGAAAACAGTACTGTGCCCTTGGTTTAAGGAAGGAAACCTCTTCTCCATCTCGGTGTGTTGACTGCAGAGCCAAGAGGTGTGACCAGGATACAGGTGGGTGAGAGGACTCGTGCGGACAAGGATCTCTGCCAGGGGTGACTTTTACCAGGAGGGCAAGAATGGCCACCATTGTGGGGGGACAAGCCCTGTGACAGGCAGGAAGTAGGGTGGGGTCCAGCATGGAGAAGAAAGAGATCTGGGGGAGTGGAGCTTCTGGGATTTGGTTGGTGGGGTTCAGAGGCAAGATATTTTCCTTACCACTTACTCTTCTTTATTATTATCCATTTTCTTGTGTCTGGTGTGTGTGGGTGGGGCATTTGCAAGTGACATCATAATGAGAAAATATTGATATGGCCAGAATCCAGAAAAGTTGAACTTCAATGATAAAAAGAGTTTGGGTAAGTGCTAAATTTAGTTAATCCGCTTACTAAATCAGGAGTGGCCCTTTGAAACAGTTATTCAAAATCCTGTTTTGCAAAACACAGGGTACTTCAAAGATGGTTCTGCCATGGTATGCAAGAAAGAGGCCATGGTTTTATAGCTTGAATTTTCAAAATTTACGTTTCATTCTAGAGAATTAAAATATTATATATGTAACAAAAATGGCTTTTCTTAAAATTTGAAGCAGAGCTTTAAAACTTCACACCCAATTGAGTTTATTCTTTCTCCAAAGAGATAAGTTCTTTTACAGAGAACTGTTTAATCCTTGAAAGGGACAGTTACAGTCCCTGTTAGGGGATAAGATTTTCTACTTAATCCGACCAAATGATTGAACAAGTTTTATGGAATTTGACAAATTTTCCTCAGGAAGTTGTCATTTTTTTCTTTTTTGTTAACTGAAAACAGAAAGGTATATATGACATCATTCACAAAAGAAAATGCACTGTTTTCAGTAATTGGTTAATTTAAGGAGGCTCAGATGATATACTGTCCAAGAAACTGCTAAAAAATGAAACTGATCCATCCTGAAAAGCCTAATGAGTTGGGAAGCATCACATTCTGAAGGCTTCTTTGGTGCATTGTGTCTGACATTTATTGTGAGAGGGAGGAAATATGTTAAGGCATCTGTATTTTTAGGTGACATCAACACCAGTTGTCTAGAGAATAACAAAACTCAGTGTACCGTATAAAGAGGTTGGCCGTATGGTAACAAGACCCTCAGGCAGAAATGTGTCACGAGAGGGGAAGATGGGCCAGGTGTTCCACTATAAATAGGGTGATTACAAAGCTTAATCAAGATGTCACACTGGTGAGACCAGAAAATGTTTCTAATTCTTCCACATCTTACCAAGGAATGGCAGCTGGCGCCAAGGGAAGTTTACCACAGAAAAGAATTTGACCATTTCTCTCATAAGCCAAGATTCTTAACCTTTTTCAGTCTGGGGGCTACTTTGCAGAACAACAGATTCTCCCATGACCTCAGCTAATACTCGAGCCAGCGTGTCACTGCAGAATCAAGAGCTCTGTGTTGCATAGGAGGCCTGGTGGTGTCCTGTGCAAGGAACCCCATTCCTGTCAGCAACTCCAATGAGACACTCCTGTCTTCTTGAAGAATTGTAACAGAGTTTGGGGATCGTAGAGGATGTCTGTATTGTTCATTGTTGCTTTTCACTGGTGGTCATCCAAGGCCCCTTTTTGATTTGGGGAGTTTTCCAAAGAGCATCATCTTGGTGGGAGGCAATGCGCCTTTTTCTGCCATAGGACCGTAAGGGTTAGGTAGTCCCTCTTCCCCTGACTTGGCTTCAGGATGCAGGCATGACGTGGATTGAGCCAATCAGACACACCTGCTGGGACTTTGGATCTAGAGGAGGTGGACCAAGATGAAGGGATGGCTAGAGCTCACTCCCAGCAGCAGGGGAGAGGAGGCTGATAAAAGATGATTGCTTTAGCTCTTGGGACATGTTTAATCTCTTCTCTTTTTTTTAAGCCTCATTCTTCCACCACCAAAGGATTCCCAAAGCCACCTATATCTTTGCAAAAAACGCCTTTCTACTGATGATCACAAGCCAGTCTCTGTTGCTTGTAGCCAACAACCCTGACTGATAATAGAGGTGAGGCATGACCTTCAGGCTGGACACTGCAATCAAGAGAGCTCTTATTCCTGTCTTGTGTCATGTATAAAATATAGGCAGATGCCACAGACAGAAGTCTGAGTGGATGAGCCCTGGGAGGGGTGCTGCTCACTGAAGCCAAAGTGATGATAAGATCGGCAATGAGTTCATCCAAGTATCGAGCCTTTCTCATGTGCCAGCCACTTTGCTATGAGCATCTCTTGCATTACCTCATTTGAATATCACTACATCTCTCTGTGGTTGGTAGTTGTATTATCTCCATTCTGCAAATGAGGAATCTGAATCTTAAGTGGCAGAGCTGGAATTCAAACTCAGGGCTTTCTGAATCTACCATTTATGCCTCCAAAGGTGTAACTAGTGTGATATGTGTGGGGAGACTGCTGAGTCCAGTCTGGAAAGACTGGAGGAGTGTATAGAGGCAGGAGGTGAGAAATCAGCTACGAAGGATAAGGGCCTGGCATATTGATAAGGGCTATTAAAAAGTCTGCGTTGGTGTTTCTTGGCCACTGTATTCAGGCAACAGAATCCACCCTCACTAGTTTAGGCAGGAAAGGATTTGCCACAGGATATTATTTAGCTTGTAGAATTCCCAGAGAGGCCCCAAACTTTGGATGCTACACATTCAGGAATTGAAGCAGCCAGGGGAAATGACCAAGCAGAAGCCCAGTCTGTTCTAAAGGAAACTCCCATGCTGCAGTTGCTGGCCACCCAGGGCCTGTGATGCTGGGGACAGAACCATCACCTCTGCTGCTCCAGAAGAGTCAAACCCTTCTGCTACTGCACTTGCCAGAAGATCCAGCCTCCTTACCCATGGCCACTAACACACATTGCTCACATGTGCTTTCCAAGCCACATGTGGGTGTGTTGGCTCAATGGACTTGGGTCACATATAGAGCACTAGCTGCAAAGAATCTTGGAAATATAATTTTTAGCCTTCAGCCTCTTTAGTCCAGGAAGGCTCTTGAGAAGGGGTTCGGAATTGACTTGAATGCCTGAGTCAATGGCATTGTCATGTCACAGCCCTATTGCCTTCCATGCTCATGTATGATGGAAAATGGGTTGGGTGGCTAAATTCCAAGTCAACATCACATGACTTTGCAACTGGAAGGGATCTCAGAAATCACCTAATTCAGAGGTTTTCAAACTCTTTTTTGTAGATTCTAGGGGTTCCTAAAAGGGCCTTAGGGATTGCCACAGAGTTCAAGAAGGAGGATGAGGGAGGGAAAAAGCAAGCAGACAAAGTTTTATAACAGCTTAGTTCTGATATGTGTTTGAGGTTCTGTGAGAGAGAGAGAGAATGCACGTGAGTGCGAGAAAACTACTGGCTTATCTAACTTTTTTTTTTTTTAACACATTCATTTTTACTAATTAGAAATCAGTGGCCCAAGGTCATTGAACTAGCAAGCGATAAAGGTGAGACCAAAACAGGCACTTCTGATGCCAGGCCGGTGCCCCTTTCTCTACTGCACTACAATATCTGAGTGTGTTCCTTTGAAATTGCCCAGAACGCAGGACTTCCTGGTCTTGCCCAGGTGGTGATGATCACGTGTCCAGCCAAACCAAACCAGGTCCCCCTGTCATATGCTCCCCTGGAGACTGTATTTCTCCTTTGTAGCACCCAGCACAATTAAAATAAAGGAGTTAGTCATCATATTGTTTAATGTCTGTCTCCCTTACTAAAATGCCGAATGGGGAAGCTTCCAATAGACAATTCAAACACCAAAAGGGGGTGCCCGCCCCCAAGGCTTTCCCAGGACTGAACATCATGGCCTCAACATGGGCTGCAGAGTGAGGCGACCTAAGTTCAGCTCTGATTGGGATCTTCATCTCCTTATCCGTTCAGTGGGACTAATAATTTCATTTTCATGTTATTGTTGTGAGGAGGAGAGGAGAAATGACTAAAAATGAAAAAGTTCCAAAGAAGTGACCTTGAACACAAATTCTCCATGACTAGTCAAACCGTTGTAGAAATCGTGACCCCTGCCTATGTGTTCTGCAGTGTATGGAAAGAATTACGCAGAGTGTGAGGAGTAAAGGTGTTTCTGAGATCCCCTGGAAATGAGCTCTCTGCTTTTAGAGGCTCTTCGTGTCTTTATTTTGATATAAAAAATAATAAATGTAAATTGGAGGAAAGCCTGACCCTTTTCAGTTCTGTGAAGGATAAGAGAGGTAAGGAAGTGGAAGAAGAAAAGTTTGAAGCTAGCAGAGGTTGGCTCATGAGGTTTAAGGAAAGAAGCCATCTCCATAACTTAAAAGCACAAGGTGAAGCAGCAAATGCTGATGTAGAAGCTACAGCAAGTTATGCAGAAGATCTAGCTAAGATAATTGATGGAAGTGGTTACACTGTACACGGATTTTTCGATGGAGATCAAACAGCTTTCTATTAGAAGCAGAAGCCATATGGAGAGGAGAAGTCAATGCTCCTGGCTTCAAAATTTCAAAGGACAGGCTAATTCTTTTGTTAGGGGCTAAGGCAGCTGGTGACTTTAAGTTGAAGCCAATGCTCATTTACCATTCTGAAAATCCTAAGGCCCTTAAGAAAAAATTGGCTAAATCTTCTCTGCCTGTACTCTGAATGGAACAACAAAACCTGGATGATAGCATATCTGTTTAAAATATAGTTTACTGAATATATTAAGTCCACTGTTGAGACCTATTGCTCAAAAAAAAGATTCCTTTTCAAAATATTACTGCTCATTGACAGTAATATTTTCTGTCAATATACTGGTTGCCCAAAAGCTCTGATGGAGTTGTATAATGAGATTCATGTTGTTTTCATGCCTGCTAATATATCATCCATTCTGCAGCCCATGGATCAAGGAGTAATTTAGATTTCAAATCTTATTATTGAAGGAAAACATTTCACAAGGCTGTAGCTGTCGTAGATAGTGATTTCTCTGGTGGATGTGGCCAAAGTAAATTCAAAACCTTCTGGAAAGGATCTACCATTCTTTTTTTTTTTTTTTTTCTTTTTTACATGGGCAGGCACCAGGAATCGAACCTGGGTCCTCTGGCATGGCAGGCAACCTGCTGAGCCACCGTGAATGCCCAGGATCTACCATTCTTGATGCCATGAAGAACATTCATGATTCATGGGAAGAGGTCAAAATGTCAACATTGCCAGGAGTTTGGAAGAAGTTGATTCCAACCTTCATGAATGACTTTGAAGGAATCAAGACTTCAGTGGAAAAAGGAACTGCAGATTTGCCAAAAATAACAAAAGAACTAGAATTAGAAATGAAGCCTGAAGATGTGACTGAATTGCTGCAATCTCATGATAAAACTTGAATGGCGTGCTGGTTTGAAAGTATTGTGTACCCCAGAAAAGCCATGTTTTAATCTTGATTCAATCTTGTCAGCGCAACTGTTTCTTCTACTCCTGATTCAATACTGTAGGCTGGACACTTTTTATTAGATTACCTCCACGGAGACGTGACATGCCCAATGATGGGTGTAGTATTTTGATTAGTTGGAGATGTGATGCCTCTCGTTCTAAGTGGGTCTTGATTAGATTATTAGCATCTTTAATAGGGGAAAAACTTTGGAGAGAAATGATGGAAGCCTCAGAGCCAACAGAAACTTCACAGCAAAACAGACCCAGATATAGACACGAGGAGAACAGAGACACGGGTGTTTGGAGATGCTTGGAGTCCAGCAGACATTGCCATGAGATGTTAAGCAAGCCAGAACCTGGAGACAGCCAAGGGAAGCCAAGAGATGAAAGCCAGCCTTGGAGAAGTAGAGTGAGGAGCCCCACCAGGAACCGAGGCTGAAGGCAACGGAGCCCAGGAGCAAGGGACCAGCAGATGCCAGCCACGTGACCACCCAGCTGATAGCGGTGCTCCTGATTGATTGACCTTTCTTGAGTGAAGGTAACCTCTTGTTGGTGCCTTAATTTGGACACTTTCACTTCCTTAGAACTGTAAACTTGTAACTTATTAAATTCCTCTTTTAAAAGATCATTCCAGTTCTGGTATATCACATTCCGGCAGCTTCCAAACTAACACAAATGGATAGTGGTTGCTTCTCTTTTTTAAAATCTTTTTTATTGGTACATATTATGTATTCACATACCATGTAAAGTGTACAATCAGTGGTTCACTGTATCATCATATAGCTGTGAATTTATCACAATCAATTTTTTTTCTTTTTCATGAAAAATAGCATGAAACATATAAAAAGTAAGAAATTTCAAAGCACATCACAACAGTTAGTTGTAGATCAGATATCAGAGTTTGGTATCGGTTACAATTCCACAATTTTAGGTTTTTACTTCTAGCTGCTCTAAGATTGTGGAAACTAAAAGAAATATCAGCACAATGATTCAGCAATCATACTCATTTGTTAAACCCTACCTTCTCTGTGTAACTGCATCATCACCTTTGGTCTTTCTCCCACTCTTTAGGGGTATTTGGGTTATGCACATTCTAACTTTTTCACATGGAAAGGGGCTATCAATACTATAGGATAGGGAGATGGAGAGGCTGGCCCTCTTACATTTTAGGACTTATCTGGTCCAGGGACCCATCTGGAGGTTGTAGGTTTCTGGAAAGTTACCCTAGTGTATGGAACCTTTGTAGAATCATATATAATGCCCTAGATGTTCTTTGGGATTGGCTGGAATGGTTTGGGTTGAGGTTTGGCAAGTTATTTGATAGGTAGCAATGTCTAACTGAAGCTTGTGTAAGAGTGACCTCTAGAGCAGCCCCTCAACTCTCTATTTGAACTCTCTCAGCCACAGATACCTTATTTGTTACGCTTCTTTTCCCCCTTTTGGTCAGGATGGCATTGTTGATCCCATGGTTCCAAGGTCAGGCCCATTCCTGAGAGTCATCTCCCTCACTGCCAAGGAGACTTCCACTCCTGGATGTCATCTCCCACACAGAGGGGAGGACAATGATTTCATTTGCAGAGTTGGCCTTAGAGAAGGGGTTGCTCCTTATGGATGAGCAAAGAAAGTGGTTTCTTGAGATGGAATCAAATTCTGGTGAATATGTTTTGATTATTGTTGAAATGACAACAGAGGGTTTAGAATAGTGCATAAACTTCATTGATGAAGCAGTGGCAGGGTTTGAGAGGATTGACTCCAATTTTGAAAGATCTACTGTGAGTAAAATGTTATCAAACAGCATTGCGTACTACAAGACATCTTTCATGAAAGGAAGAATCTATTGAAGTGTAAATTTCGTTGTTGTTGTATTTTAAGAAATTACCACAGACACCCCAACCTTCAGCAGCCATCACCCTGAACGGTCATTAGCCTGGGACAAGAACCCATCAGCAAAAATACTACTCACCAAAGGCTCAGATGATGGTTAACATTTTTCAGCAATAAAGTGTTTTTAAGTTAAGGTATGTACATTTTTTAGACAATGCTATTGTACCTTTAATAGACTACAGTATGGTGTAAGCATAGCTTTCATATGCCCTGGGGAACCAAGAAATCTGTGTGACTTGCTTTTTGCTTTATTGCTGTGTTCTGGAACTGAACCAGCAATTTCTTGGAGGTATGCTTCTATTTGTAATTGCATATTTCCATTAACAGTATTTTATGATAATTTTCATGTTTTCCTTATATAATATGATTTTTGCTGAATTTTGCCTTTAACTTAGAGACTTTTTCTCTTTTCTAATGTAAGCATTTAGTGCTATAAATTCCCCTCTCTGCACTGCTTTAATTGCAACCTACAAATTTATATGTCATATTTTCATTTTCATCTAGTTCCATATAATTTTGTTTCCTTCTGAGACCTTTGAATTTTGATAACTATTTTTTTTATTTTTTCAATATGGTAAAAACAATTCAAACAATATGAAGTGGTATTCAATGAAAAGAAAGACTTCCTCTCACTGTATACTACATATCTTTTCTCCAGGTTAACTGTAGTGAAAGTAATTTTGTGCCTCTGACAGAAATCCTCCACTTACACATTTTAATGAGTGCATGTATGTATGTGTGTTATAATGTTGTGCATTCTATCTTTTATTGGATAAATAGAAGCATAGCACAAAACAATTGTGTACTTTAGAAATGTGGTAGATTAGTTACAAAATTATTTCCCATCCCTGTTTTTGTGCTCTTTGCAACATGATTCTGAAGCTCCCTCCCGTCCAGAGAAGCTGATTATTTCCCTCCCCTTGATACTAGCTTGCTTTGGCCCATAGAATATGGTAAAAATGATGGTGTGCCAGTGCTGAATCTAAGTGTCAAGAAGCCTTGCATGTTTCCACTATCTCTTCTGGAATTCTAATATTGCCACATGAACAAGCCAAGCCTAGCTTGTTGTAATATGAAAGTGGAGGTCAATTGTGTCGGCCAAGCCTATTCTAAATCAGCCTATACTGGCTGACCACCGTATGGGAGAGCCTACCAGATCAGCAGAGCTGCCTACCCACCTAGAGTTGATTACAAGTCAACTGAACAATAAACAAGTTTATTGGTTTAAACCATTAAGCTTTTGAAGCAGTTTGTTACACAGCAACAGCTAGCCGATAAGATGTTTTCACATCAGCCCATTAAATACATTAACACGTAAAAAGCACTTAGAACAGTGCCTGGCCCATAGGAAGCTTTCAAGGTGTTGGCTATAATTATTATTGTACACAAATAATATCTGCAAAGTAGTCCATTTTATGATGTACTGTAATTTTATATAACCAGTCTTCACTTTGTTGACCATTTAGATTGCTTCCAATGTTCCACTGTAAAGAATGCTGCAATTATCCTAATATAAACATAGCCTATCAATGGGAAAAATATTTAAAATGTAATTGCTGTGTCAAAGTATATGTACATTTTAAATGATGGTGGATATTTCCAATTTGCCCTCCAAAGAAGTTACCTAATTTATTTCCATCGGCAGTGAATAAAATGACTTTTATACACTTCTCACTGTCACAAGACCCAACATTACTTTAATGACAGCACAGTGGTCTCTCATAATATTTGCTGTAATTTATTTAACCATTGAACACTTAGTTGTTTCCTTTTTCCCCTACAATAAACAAGATGGTGATGAATATCCCAGTAGATAGATCCTTTCACACATTCATAACTTTCCATAAGGATAAATTCCTAGCAGTAGAATTTCTGAGTCACAAGATTTGCACATTTTAAAGGCTTTTGAATATATAGTACTGAATTATTCCTCAGAAAGTTTGTACCAGACTAAACTCAAATGTAGCATTAAAAGAACTTTTTATCCTGGGAAATTTCCAAAACAAAACCGAAGAACAGAGAATAGTACAGTGAACAAGCTTCCCCTTACCTCCTGCCGTATAATCATCACCCAGATTCAGTGATGACCAATTTATGGCCAAAGTTGTTTCACCTACAGGTCCCCCATTTGACTAGAGTATTCTGGAAGCAGATTCAAAGAGGACAATTTCAGTGTAATTTCATTTGAGCAGGTGAAGATGCAGAAGACAAATGAAAGGCTCCTTTTCAGAAGGGGGTCTCTTCCCATCACTCACGGCTGTGAAAGGAGACTGGCGGAGTCTCTTGGGCTCACGCCTGAAGTGCTTGGTGACGAGAAGCCTGGCTGAGGAAAGCCTTGTGTCAAGTGCCTGTCCCCTGTCCCACTGGAGCCAGTGACCTTGCAGGAGATTAATCCAGCCCACTTCTGGAGGTTTTCAGGCCTCTTTCTGAGTCTCAGTATTCCCTGGCTACATGCCATTCTTCATCTAAATAAAGCAGAGGTAGATAATGTAATCCATCCAGGGCTCATGTAAGTGCAAATATTGTGATTTGTGTTTACGGCGATTGCTGTTGAGCAGGAGGCTCTTCTTTGCCCTCTACTGAAAATTTCCAGGCTCATTGAACTTTACAACACTAGTTGGTCACATTGCATCAACAACAAGTCGGCTTCAATCTTAGGACAGAAATATACTAATTTCTTTTAATAAGAAAGTACAGTAATGGCTCAGTCTCTTTCCAGCTCTTTGGGGCATATTACAGGTGACTGTACCAAGAAGCAAATTGGACTATAGCTAAGGTGTTCCTCTGAGGAGGAAATAAGAGGTGCTTTGAAGGCCTCATTCAGGCAGTTTGCAAATGTAGTGGGAAGAGGCCTGTCCTCTCGACCAGAATAGTAAGTGAGCAGATGATGAATACTCAAAGATGATTTAAAAATGTCAGATTCAAAGCACTCTCAAGAGTTCACTGTGATTGTTCCCTTGATAGTGTATTGGCTCCAGAGGTCATCCAACCTTGCTTTAAGCAATCCGCACGATGACACTTAGATCATCAGGGTGCAAAGGAAAGGCCACAAGTTCTGAGGTTCAACAGAACTGTTTAAGATCCCAGCTCCACCAGATATTTACTGAACAACTTTGGGCAGGACACTCATTCCTTTGTTCCATTATTTGCCTACTCAGCAAAAGTGTTTTGAGTGCCTGCTGCATGCCTGACGTTGTGTCTGGCACTAAGGACCCAGAGACAAAGAAGACAGTGTCGTTTTCCTTACGGAGTTGGCAGTCTAGTGGGGTATAAAGCAATGCAGCGATAACGGTAAGAACAGAGTGGCACAGGTGCACACGAGAGGGAGGCTCGGGGGCTTCCCAGAAGAAGCGGAGATCAGGGAGCCAGTAGGAAGCAGCCAGCCATAGGGAGAGTGGGAAGAAACGGGGATCAGTGTTTATGGGTAAGAGGATTCCAAAAAGAGGAAACGGCCTTCAGAGGTGTGGAGAAAGAACTAAAAAGCACACTATTGGATTAAAGTAGCCAAGTTTAGCCAGAGTGTGGTGTGCCAGAATTGGAGTGGTGGCGTAAGTCTGGAGAGGCAATAGGAGGTGGGTCATGAAGGGGATGTCCAAGGTAGGTTCAGGGCAATGGGGAGCCACTGCAGTCTCAAGCTGGAGAGCAACAGGATCACACGGCTTAGGATCACCTCTCTGGCTATCATCCAGAGTGGGTTAGAGAGCGATCCATTGGGAGGTGGTTATAGTAGCGAGGTGGTCTGAACCAGTGCGTTGACGGTGGGGGAGGGAGTGTTGGATGGAGTCAAGAGATTGTTTCACAGGTTTGAGCGACTGGATTTGGTGAGTGTGCGATATGGTAGGCAGAGGGAAAAGGGATCCAGGAATGATTCCCCACCTTCTGCCTTGCCCTCTGGGTGGGTTGCAGTGCCATTCACAGAGATAGAAACCACCGCAGCAGGTGAGGGCTGGGGAAGATGGGAAATTCATGCTGAGTCTGAGGCTGAAGAGTTCCTGGGGCAACGTGTGCTTTGGGGACTTGGAAGGATGACGGAGCTTGACTGTGAGTCACCAACACGTGGAAGGCAACTGAAGCCACACGAGCAGAGTGTCCAACAGGAAGAGCACTTAGTCTGTGAAGAGAAAAAATTCCTTTTCTATAACATGGCTCCTTCCAGAGGCGTCGGGAATGAGTGAGCCATCATATGCAAAGTACAGAAGAGGGTGCCTGGCATGTGGTAGGGTGGGACTTGATTCCAGGGCTCACCTCGTCACCTCCCGGTGGTGCAATGGGGCAGCCTTGTCCCACACCCGGTGCCAGGTTCAGCCACACTTGATCTTCCTGTGCTCAGTGAAGATCATGCTTGGCTCTTTGGTTCAGTTCCAGCTATGACAATCCAAGCCTGCCCTTCCTCCTTACGTGTGTCCTGGAAAATAAACATGGACCACTTAAAATGCAGGCCCCGACCTAAACCCCATCACGTTCAGACTTTTTCTATCCAAGCAGGGTTCAAGCCTGAGGCTGTGGCCACCTGCCACGCTGGGGATGCATCTTAAAAGTGGTGGCTTGCTTTATGATACAGAGAGGAGAAATATGGTCAGGAAACTCCAAAAAATCCATTTCTCGGCCATCTGTCTTCCTCTGAATGGCAGCCAGAGATCGCTTACCAAGTTGTGCACGGCGGCTCAGTTGGAAAGGAACCAGAGCTGGGGTGCCAGGGTGCTCACACTCTGCATGTGGTGACCAGACAGGCTCCGGTGGGGACAGCAGGACCAGATTATCCAAGGACAGAAAAATTAGCTCCCTAAGCCTTCCCAGGTACTTCGTTATTGACGCGAACTCCCCATATGACAAAACAGCTGTGCTGGATCAACGGCCAAGCTCTGACTCCAGGTAGTGGCAGGCTCCACTGATGCTATTTCTTCAATTTAGTACTAGTTTGAGGGAAAAAGCAAATGGCTTACCTAGAATAAACTGTTCCTCAGCACTGGAGGAGCTGCAGAGAGATCCTTTTATGCTCAGTTGTCCTGAGGGCCTGAAAGCAGGAGTTAACTGCTGTTCCTTAGAGTCTCAGTGGAAAGCCTGAATCAGTGGACGGTGCCTTCAAGCAGGTCAAAGGAAAGAAAAGAAAGAATAGGCGGTGCTCTCCAGGAGAGGTGAAGCATTTGTATTTAGAAGAAGAAACCTTTCTGACTTTCTCCTCACCACCCTCCCCTCCACGCTGGCTGAAGCATGGTGGACTCTACTCTTCTTGGCACGGTGGTTGCGATCGATTTAAAACCACATGGAAAGGGCAGACATCCGCAGATTATCTAAAGGATCGCTTTTCATTTATGTGCACCAAAGGAGCTATTCTGACTGAACCAGGACCCAGTTATTTCAAGTGTGGCCATCCCTTCTCCGTCTATTTGTACCTATTCACAGGCTTTGAGGCTTATATTTTATAGTTGGAGGAAGAAGGAGGAAGAGGTTTCATGGATTTGTGGCTGTCCACCAGCCCATTAGGCCTGGGTTTGATCTCTCGAGGGTCAGGGAACAGAAACTGATGGAATTATTTTCACGGGAGAATTCATGAGATTCTGGGTGCAAGCTGGGACGCTTCAGTACCCAGGTGACAGAGTGGCCTGGGAGAGGGAAGAGGCCGTTCTCCTCCTTCCTGTGGGGGAACGGTAGCCTTGGAAGTCTTCTTTAATCAGCTTAATGGGCCAGTGGAAGCCAGGGCAAGAGATAACCCTGGACAGCCCTATGAGTCACTGCAGCTGAAGCTGAGCCCATGGCCCCAGGTGACCTTCTCCTTGGGCGCTTCCAGAGTTCACTCAGGGCATCCTGATGAGGGGCTAGATTCTGCTTGGGCAAGTAGAAGAGGTGTTGAAGGCCACTGCAAGCAGGGCATAAACGTAGATCTGACCCTGTTTTATACACTCCCAAGCTGGGAATCCATGGGGCACTGGGGAGAATCTGTACGGAGAGTGTTGGCGCCACTCTCTCCTGCCACCTCTGGGCTCCAGCTGAACTTAGCGGTGATTTGTGGTCTGGAGGAACCTACTGGACCTGCTCTGGAAAAGCAAGATGTTTCCTTAAGTCACTCAAACAAAGTATTCCTTATCCAAGAAGGAGAGAAGCCAGAGCCCTGCAGACGCCATGCGAGTTCTCAGCATGTGGGTTGGGGTAGGAGTGGAGAGGTTGGCACTGGGGGTCAGAAGCAGCTGGAGAGGAAGGAAAGGGGGAAGGAAGAGATGGTCTCAGGTGGTTTCTTTGAGCGATAACTGTTGCCACCGAGAGAATCTCATCCTCTTGACAGCAGAGCAAATTGGCGTGGACAAGTGGTTGTGCTCCCAAGGAGAAACCAGCAAAGTCTGAAAAGCTACCTCTACAAAGTGCTTCTCCTATTTAAGAATTTCAATAGTGTGTTAGGATGGGAAGTTCTACCTTAGGGACCAAAATATTCAAGTCAAAAAATGGCCTAAAACCATTACATCCAAGATACCCTTACAATCGTTTGATAATAACTCTCTAAGTGTGATTCAAATTTCAACCTGCAAGAGGATTGCTGTGGGTGCTGGATAAAAATGCAAATTCCTGGGCCCCATCCAAACCTACTGAATCAGATTCCCTTGGGGAGGGGCCTGCAAATCTGTTTTTATGACAAGTCCCCAGATGATTGGTACACGCACTAAAATTTAAGAACAGTTCATCTATACCTATACTGTTCAATAGAGTGGCTATTTAAGCATTGGCAGCTATTTAGATTTAAATTAATTAAAATTCAGCTCATTAGTTGCACTAATCATATTTCAAGTGCCCTATAGCCCTGTGGGGTTAATGGTTGCTATATCGGACAGCGCAGAACGTTTTCATCATGGCAGAAAGATCTATTGGAACTTTCTATTGGCTCTACTGTAAGGAATGCTATATACATGTTTTAAAGGATTACAAATATATTTATGCTAATATAAGATATCTAATTAATTTTTCTATAGAAATGCTGTTTGCTCCTAGAGAGGGAGCTTTGCACTGGTTGACACTGAGCTGTCAGGATATCCCTGTTGGGTGACTCCTTCTCTGCCTTTTGGCTAGCCCGTTGACAATCTCTGTGGGAATTAGATGGGTAGAGCATAATAAAGTAGCCTCATACAGGCGTAACTTGGAAATATTGTGGATTCAGTTCCAGACCACCGCAATAAAGCGAGTCACACAAATTTTTTGGTTTCCCAGTATATATGAAAGTTATATTTACACTATATTGTAGCCTTTTAAGCAGAGAGGAAGGAAAGGGGGAAGGAAGAGACAGTCTCATGTGGTTTTCAATAGCATTGTCTAAAAAATGCAAACACATTAAATCAGATGTGACACAGGGGCACGAAATGAGCCCATGCCTTTGGAAAAAATGGCACCGATAGACATGCTTGATGCAGGGTTGCCACAAACCTTCAATTTGTAAAAAATGCAGTATCTGTAAAGTGGGATAAAGCAAAGCGCTATAAAATGAAGTGGGCCCGTATACCTCTAGGTATAGCCTTGTGGCCACCCCTTGGTGAACCAGTGGAACCTCTGTGCAAAGTCAGAGTCCCCCATTTCTCTGGGTTGTTGCAAGTCTCAGCCAGGAAATGTGGCTCAGCAAGCCAAGCATGGGTTGGATTTCAGACCCCATTGGCTCCTCAGCCAGGCTCCTTTGTGCAGTGCACAGCCTGTGCAACCTTACGCAGTTTCCCTGAGTGGGGAACAGTTTTAGTTGTGACTACAGATTTCTTTATCCAAAAGATACAACACTTTAGCATCCAATTTCAAAGCACCTGCTCAGGTGGTCCCCATGCTGGGCAATAGCGACCCAACAGCCAGAGAGAATGTTGTTGACCTCAGGCTATTTGCAGCTGAATTGAGTGTACTAAACAGGACACCAAGGCAGTGGTGAAGAGCATACCCAGGTGTGTCGGTTGCTTTCCTAAGGGGAAGTTAACCATCTTGGAGGGGGAAAAAGGAAGTCTTCTTGGCTACCTGAGATGATACAGAAAGACTAGGAACCAAGTGAATGGAACGGGAAAAGGCAGTGAAAGCAGAAGGCAGCAAGACCAAAGGTGAGGGGAGAAAGAGCTGGTGTTGCTGGAGCTTAAAGTCTAAGTGAAAGAGAACGGGAGAAACGAGAGTCAGGCAGGGTCTGGGACTACAGACACAAAGCTTGGAGTTTGTCCTGCTTCAGATGTAGAGTCATAGAAAGACCTTTAGCTGCTCAGATTTTTATTTTTAAAAGATCATTTTGAAACATATATCAGAAATGATAACATATTTGTATTCACATTTTCTTTTATCTGATCTCATTTGATCCTTTCAGCACCCCCAGGAAAACACGATAGGCATTTCTGTAAAATTTACCATTTTACAAAGTAGAAACTAAACTCAGAGAGGATCATCTGTGTTTTTCTTTTCATTTAAAAATATTTTAAAGTTATTATTCTCTAGTTATAAAAGTAGTACATGTTTGGGACAATGTAGAAAAAATATGAAAAATTCACTCAGAAATCCACAATCGCTGCTAACAATTTTGTTGCATTAATTTTCAGTCGCATATAATATTTGTATATAATGTTATATATAATATGTTTCTCTTATATATAATATTATTATGTATTAGGATAATCTATGAATTGATTTTGTGTCCTGTTTGTCTCACTTTACTGTTTATCATAAACAATTTTCCCTGTTCTTAGATAGTTTTTGGAAGTTTGATTTCTAACGGCCACACATATTGGGTTGATAATTTCTTTAACTCCTTGCTGTTGGATATTTAACTTGCTTCTGGTTATTTGCTGACATAAATATGCTTCAAAGAGCATTACTATCATCTTTGGATAAGTTCCTTAAGGAAACAAATGACTGTGTCAAAAGGTAGGAACCATTCTAAAGGTACTGATACATGTTGCCAAACTGCCCTTCAGAGAGGTTGATCCAATTTGTGCTCCCTGCAGCTGTGTGTGAGTGTGCATTCTCTACTGTGCTGTCGCCTCTCAGTTATAACTCAGCTGGGTGCAAGTCCTTTATATTATTATTACAATGCTTAGAAAGAAGAGGGCAAGGAACATGGCGTGTGTGTCTGTCCTTCTGTTTTCCTGGGGGAGGTACCAGAGCTGTTTTCAGAAAGTGGGAGTAGAAAGGTGAAAATTAAAGCCACCCACCTGGTCAGTACTTTAGTAGTTTAACAGGGCACACTTGGTGTCTGGTAAGCAGCCATAGGACACACTTCCCCCTTTTCTTTCAGTCATGATGAGTGTGCTGGTTTGGAAGTGTTATGTATACCCTCCCCCCGCCCCCCCAAAAAAAGAAGGCTTGTTCTTCTAATCCTGATTCAATATTGTAGGGTATAAACTTTGATTAGATTGTTTCCATGGAGATTGACCCACTCAATTGTGGGTGTGACCTTTTGATTAGAAGGAGATATGACTCTGCCCATTTAAGTTATGTCTTGATTAGTTTATTGGAATCCTTTAAAAGGGGAAACATTTTGGAGAAAGCTCCCGAAGTGACATAGACACAGATATCTGTAGATGCTTAGAGTGCCAACAGAGAGAGAGCAGATGCCTAGACACCGACGTTGGAGAACAAGAGCCCAGCAGACACCACTATGTGCCTTCCCATGAGATGCTGAACAAGCCAGACCCCAGAGTTGTGTCCCAAGGAAGCTAAGTGAAGGTCCGCAGATGCTTAGAGAGGAAACGGTGGTATCAGAAGCTGGAAACAATGGAGCCAGAAACAAGGACCAACAGACAAAAGCCACATGCCTTCCCATGTGACAGGCATTGGCCTTTCTTGAGTCGAGGTATCTTTCTCTGGATGCCTTAGTTTGGACATTTTTATGGGCTTAGAACTGTAAACATGTAACTTAATAAATTCCCATTTTAAAAGCTGTTTCATTTCTGGTGTATTGTACTCCAACAGCATTTAACAAATTGAAACAACAAGTTAGGCTTTCTGCCTGACATATTTCCAAAGCCAGAGTTCCTTGGCTCTTGATGCTTTGTGAGGAGGGATTTTATAGCTTTGGATAAATGTAGAAAACAGAGATTTATGTTCCAAGCTAGAGAAAAGCTCCTTTTAACCAGTAAGTCCTGTGATATGAAAGTTACCCGTCTGATCCTAAATCCTGTTTAAAGTGATTTTGATAGAATTTAGGGTGTACTTGATTATTGCATCTTACTTTGAATGAAGAAAAGCATGGGGCTACCAAAGGAAAGGAAGTCACATGTGGAGAAGACACTCCCAGGCCTCATCCACAAGTCACACTGTGGGTGGGCTCTGGTCTGAAAGGTCCCCAAACTAATGGACTTTAGGTCCATAAACTACCCATTGTGTGGCTCCTTTTGGCTGCTCTAGGTTCACTGATGGAAAGTCAAACCATAAAAGGTATCAGTGTTTCCTCCAGAGGCCAAAGTGGAACCCAGAAAGATGTTAATGCCGTTTGAGCGGTGCGGAGCTGAGAGGCGGTGCTAGTAACAGGTGGGTGGGCAGGCAGTGCCCTAGGCCACCCCAGTTACACTGGGAGATGGAGAAGGAGGAGCAGTCAGATGCTATGGGGACTGGATCTGGGAACTGGAAAGTCAGAAACCTAAACCCCATTCTCCGTCTCCCAGTGGCCACTTCTTTTTCTTGCTCTCACCCCTTCTCTCCTCCCACCCATTCCCTGTGTCCTCTTTAGTCATCTTTCATGTGGTCCCAAATAGCCCCTCAGCCCCTCAGCCTGCCTGGGCCTCACCTTCAAACTGATAACACGCTGCGTTTCTCCAATCGCATCCTGAAAAAGAAGAGCCGACTGGCTGAGACCATCCTTAGGTGGGCTCTGCTTGTAGGTCAAGTAACTCCCTGGGTTCCTCAGGCACAGGCAGCAGGCCAGAGAGGACTCATGTGGCAGGTAGGGCCTGGGCTGAGGGTCAGTCATAGACTGTTTGGGTTGGGAACAGAATTGCAGTTCATCTTTTAGGCCAGCCTTGCATTGCCCCTGAGACCAAGCCAGGGAAAGTATCAGAAGGGAAGAGCCAGGGACACAGGCAGTGCCCAAGAGGCACGATGAGCTCCGGGCTCATTATGGAGTCAGGTTAACTGGGTTCCAATCCAGTTGGTCCATCTGGGACCTGGGATCAGGCATTTCACCTCTCAGAGTTTCAGTTCCTCTTTCTGTGAAAGACAGATCCTGCTGCCCTCCCAAAGAGGGGTTGAGAATAAAATAGTATCGTAAACATGTCAGTGAATTTTTAATCACAAATCATAATGGCTACTGCAATGCCTTCCTTGCCTTCTCCTTAGTGTCTGTGGTCTTTCTGGGCTCTCCAGTGAGGCAGAGTAGAACTTGTTCTAGATCAAAGCATTTCTCAAAATTCAGAGTCTCGTGACCCCTTTGCAGTCTTAAACACTATTGAGGACCTCAAAGAGCTTTTATTTAGGTAGGCGATGGTTATTTATCTTATCAACATTAAAACTGAGATTTCTTTTAAAATTAGTAATTCATTTTAGAAATAATAAATCCAGTAAACATTAATATAAGTAGTTTTTTATAATATAAAAAAGCACAGTTTCCAAAACAAAAACTATATTAAAAAATGGCATTGTTTTACATTTTTGCAAATCTCTTTAATGTCTGGCTTACCGCATGCAATCTGTTGAGGTATGTTGTTCTGGTTGAAGCATATAAAAATCTTGCCTCCATACATGTATGTTTGGAGAAGAGGGAGGTAACGGTGGATGCTCTTTGATGCCACATCCGCTCAACAAGAGCTAGTTACCTAAATATCAGTTGCGATGCGGAATTGAAACTATGTTAGTGAGCTTTTCATACTCTGCAACATTCAAATCATCTGGTCTAGCTTATACTTTGAATGGATTGTTTACGCCTGCATGATTTTGTAACATCACATATTGGCAATTTAGAAAATAGTGCAATGAATTCTACGTTATCTTCATTGACACATTTCATCACATTATATAAAAATATCTCTTTTGTTAATCTCAACACCAATCTCATCAGAAAAGTCATTAAGTATTGGGTACTGTTCATGATGGTTGATGCAAAGTTTTCAAAAAAATTCTTAAATTTTGCTTGAAAGCTCAAATTTTATCATTGGCAACAAATACTGTCAGTTGTTTTCTTTGAAGTGACAGGCTCACTTTGTTCATTTTGAAGAAAATTTCTGCCAAATACCCAAATCTGAATAACCGTATTTCATCTGTCAGTGATTCATTGAAGTATAAATGTTGTTCCATTAAAAAAAAGGGGAGTAGAGGGAGCTAATTCAGCTCACAACTGAATTAACAACTGAAGAAAACAGGCACTTTTCTTCAAGACAACCATCAGACTTCGGCATGTGGCAGAATGCTTTATGTATACTTCCCAATTTGTCACATGGAATTAAATTACCTATACTTGCGGGCCAAGATTAATGCAATTAATAATTTTTACTGTTTCATCAAGAACTGGCAATTTTATTACTGCACGTGTGTGGCAGTGAATACAGTAACTCCTAGCACAGCTTGGGGCCATTAGTTGTTTTCCACAATCACTGAAAATGTCACACAATAGAAATGGCAAATAACATCTTAGCATTATCATGAAAATAGATTTCGACCTCAAGGACCTCCTGAAATGGTCTCAGGGGGCTTCAGGGGTCTATACCCTATGCTTTGAGAACCACTCTGGTAGTAATTTGGGTGGGCAGAGATGCCACATTTTTTTATTTTCTTAAGAAACCTGAGTCTGGCTCAAGGAAGTTCACCGTGCTTAATTTTCTGGGATTCTCTCCCCCTCCCTTGTATCAGACAACAAGGCTGACTCAGAAAATAAGTGAGGGCCTTGGTGGAGAGCACTCACACTGTTCCTTGTGCAGGACATGCCCATCCCTCCAGAAGCAGGTGGCTCTGCTGCCTGCTTCGCCACCCCAGTGCCAGGCCAGGCATGGAAATTTCTCCAGACCTCTGGGCCCTGGGGCTTGGTGCCTGGTCCTCACAGATCCCTTTCCCAGATTCTCTTTCTAAAGTGGGGCTGTCCTGACTTAGCTTAGGTCCTTCTTGCTCTGGAATCTGCAACTTTTCCTGTTTTTCTGGTTTCTATGTCTCAAACCACCCCCTGGATGGGGCCACCTCCTCTTCAAACCCTGAAGCCCTAACTTCCCAAACTAACTTTCTGACTTTCCAAACTAACTTCTCCTAACTTTCTCCAGCATACTGGTTCAGTTCCCGCGGTGTGTCTAAGCCTGCAGTCTGGGACCTACAGGCTGGATTCAAGCCTGTGCGTGCATTTGACGACACATATTCTTGTTCTTTTAAAAATTGTAATTACCAGTATCTAAAAATCAGGATATTCCTAGAAAATTCTGATGTCTATCTTCTCTTAAAGTATTAGAGGATCTGGCAAACTTAGGACTGCATTTCTACCTGGCAACAATTGGCGGAAGGGAAGTAGCAGTGGTCCCTTTCACACCAAGCCTATACACTCCACTTTGTCAAAGACCCCATCGCACCCTAGTATCCTACACTAGCCTCCTTGGCTTATTTAAGTACCTGTCTGCCCTCATTAAAATTTGAATTTGTTATCCCTGTCCAGTCCTTTGAAGAATAAGGCCCATTTTTAAAAAATTTTTATTAGAGAAGTTGCAGCTTAAAAGAAAAATCCTGCAGAAAATACAAAGTTCCCATATACTGTCACTCCCCATTATTAACAACTTGCATTTGTAACAAATGATTGAAGGATATTATTATAATTGTACTATTAATTATGTTCCATTTACATTAGGATTCACTGTTATATCATACCATTCTATGGGTGTTTTTAAAAAAATTGTCGTTTTAGTAATATATATATATAGTATATAGTAATATATATATATATATACGCACCTAAAATGTCCCCTTTAACCACATTTGAATATAATTCAGCACTGTTTACTACGGTCACAACATTGTGCTACCATCACACATTACATTACCAAAACTTTTCTGTCAACCCAAATAGAAACTCTACTATTTAAGTATTAATTCCCCATTCCTTACCCCCAGCATAATGACTCAACGAATTTCCTTAGTCTGACTATTTCATATCAGTAACAGCATACAATATTTGTCCGTTTGTTTCTGACTTATATCATCCAACATGTTGTTTCCAAGCTTCATCCATGATGTCGCATGAATCAGAACATCATTTCCTTTTATGGTTGAATAATATTCCATATATGTGTCGATCACATTTTGTTTATCCATTCATCTATGATGGACACTTGATGTGCTGCTTTGAAAGGATGTATGTCCCCTAGAAAAGCCATGTTTTAATCTAAATCCCATTTTGTAAAGGCAGAATAATCCCTATTCAATACTGTATATTCGAATCTGTGAGTAGATCATCTCCCTGGAGATGTAACCCAATCAAGAGTGGTTGTTAAGCTGGATTAGGGGAGATGTGTCTCCACCCATTTGGGTGGGTCTTGATTAGTTTCTGGAGTCCTATAAAAGAGGAAACATTTTGGAGAAGAGGAGATTCAGAGAGAGCAGAGAATGCCGCAGCACCACAAAGCAGAGAGTCCACTAGCCAGCAACCTTTGGAAATGAAGAAGGAAAATGCCTTCTGGGCAGCTTCATGAAACCAGAAGCCAGGAGAGAAAACTAGCAGATGACACCATGTTCACCATGTGCCCTTCCAGCTGAGAGAGAAGCCCTGACTGTGTTCACCATGTGCCTTTTCACTTGAGAAAGAAACCCTGAACATCACTGGCCTTCTTGAACCAAGGTTTCTTTTTCTGGATGCCTTTGATTGGACATTTCTATAGACTTACTTTAATTGGGACATTGCTTGGTTTTAGAACCGTGAACTAGCGACTTATTAAATTCCCCTTTTGAAAAGCCATTCTGTTTCTGGTATATTGCATTCCAGCAGCTAGCAAACTAGAACACTTGGGTTGCTTCCATCTTTTGGCTATTGTGAATAATGCTGCTATGAATATTGCTGTGCAAATATCTGCTTGACTCTGTTTTCAAGTCTTTTGCGTATGTAGTTAGAAGTGGGATTGCCAGGTCATATGGTAATTCTATACTTAACTTTCTGAGGAACCACCAAATTGTTTCATACAGCAGCTGCATCATTTTACATTCCCACGGACAATGAGCGAGTGTTGCTATTTCTCCATATCCTCTCCAACACTTTAATTTTCTGTGTTTTTAATAAGAGCCATTTTACTGTCTGTGAAATGGTATCTTACTATAGTTTTGATTTGCATTTCTCTAATGGCTAACAATGTTGAGCATCTTTTCATGTGCTTTTTTTGCCATTTGCATATCTTTTTTGTGGAAATGTCTATTCAAGTCTTTTGCCCATGGTTCATTGGTCTTTTCATTGTTAAACTGTAGGATAAGAAATCCTATATTCTGGAACTTAAACCCTTATTAGATTTGTAGTTTCCAAATATTTTTTCCCATTTGGTAAGTTGTCTTTTTACTTTCACGATGACATCCTTTGATGCACAAAAGTTTTTAAGCTTGATGAGGTCTCATTTAACTATTTTTTATTTATTTTGGTGCTCATGCTCTGGTTGTAAAGCCTAAGAAACCATTGCCTAACGCAAAGTCCTGATGATGCTTCCCTATGTTTTCTTCTAGGGGTTTTGTGATTCTGGTTTTTACACTTAGGTCTGTTATTCATTTTGAGTTGGTTTTTATATGGTGTGAAGTAGGGGCCCACTTTCATTCTTTTTGCATGTAGACATCCATTTTTTTTCTCCAGTACCATTTATTGAAGAGACTGTTATTTCCCAATTGAAAGGATTTGGCATCCTTGTAAAAAAAATCAATTGGCCATAAGTGTGAGGGGATGATTTCTGAACTCTCAGTTCAATTCCATCGGTCCATATGTCGGTCCTTGTGCCAGTGCCATGATGTTTTATTAAGGCTTTGTAATAAGTTTTAAGATTTTGAGTCATCCAAGTTTGTTGTTTTTTTCAAAGTAGCTTTGGCTATATTTTCCTTATCCTTCCATATAAATTTGATGATTGGCTTTTACATTTCTACAAAGAAGACTTGTTAGAATTTTGTCTGAGTTTGTGTTGCCTCTGTAAATCACTTTGAGTAGAATTGACATCTTAACTATATTTAGTCTTCCAGTCCATGGGCAGAGAATGTCCTTCCTTTTATTTAGGTCTTTTAAAATTTATTTTAGCAATGTTTGTAACTTTCTGTCTGCAAGTTCTTTACCCTCTTGGTGAGATTTGTTCCTAAATATTTGATTCTTTTAGCTGCTAATGTAAATGGAATTTTTTCTTGATTTCCTCTTCAGATTGTTTGTAACTAGAGTTTAGAAACACTACTATTTTTGTGCATTGAGATTGGACCCTGCTACTTTGTTGGGTGTGTTTACTGGTTCTAGTAGTTTTGTTGTGGATTTTTCAAGATTTTCTGTATATAGGAACATGCCATCTGCAAATAGGACAAATTTCACTGTTTCCTTTCTAGTTTGGATGATTTTATTTCTTTTCCTTGCCTAATTGCTCTGGACAAAACTTCCAGAGCAATGTTAAATATCAGCAGTGACAGAGGGCATCCTTGCCTTGTTCCTGATCAGAAGGAAAGCTTTCAGTCTTTCACCATTGAGCATGATATTATCAGTGGATTTTTCATATATGCACTTTTAATGTTGAGGTAGTTTTCTTCTATTCCTAGTTTTCTAAGTGTTTTTATCAGGAAAGAATGCTGAATTTTATCAAATGCCTTTTCTGCATCAATGGAGATGATCATGTGTTTTTTTTCCCTTTCAATTTTTGATGTAATGTGATATATTACATTAATTGATTTTCTTATGCCAAACCACTCTTGCAAACTTAAGGTAAAACCCACTTGATTATGGTTTATAGTTCTTTTAATGTGCTCTTGAACTCAGTTGCCAGTATTTTGTTGAGAATTCTTGCATCTATATTCATAAGTGATATTGGTCTATAGTTTTCTTGTGGTGTCTTATCTGACTTTGGTATGAGGGTGATGCTGGCCTCATAGAATGAGTTAGGGAGTGCTCTCTCAGTTCAGTATTTTGGAAGAGTTTGAGGATTGTTGTTAATTCTTCTTGGAATGTTTGCTAAAATTCCCCTGAAGTCATCTGGTATTGGGCTTTTCTTTGTTGGAAGGTTAATTACTGATTTAATCTTTTTACTAGTTATTGGTTTGTTGAGAGCTTGTATTTTTTTCTTGAGTTGGTGGAGTTTGTATGTTTCTAGAAATTTGTTCATTTCATCTAGGTTATTTAATTTGATGGCAGGCAGTTTTTCGTATTATCCTCTTATAATCCTTACTAATGTTCCCTCTTTCATTTCTGATTTTAGTTAACTGTGTCCTCTCTTTTTTCTTTGTCTGTCTAGCTATAGGATTGTTGATTTTATTGATCATTTCAAAGAATCAACTTTTGGTTTTGTTGAATCACTCCATTGTTTTTTTATTCTCTATTTAATTTATTTCCACTCCAATCTTTGTTATTTCCTTCCTTCAGTTCGCTTTGGGTTTAGCTTGCTCTTCTTTTCATTTCTGATCCTTAACCTGAATAATTTCAATGGTCTTGTCATGGGGATCGCTGATTCTTTCTTCTGCTCTTCTAACCTGCTGTTGAAAACCTCTAGGAAATTTTTCATTTCGGTTACTGTGATCTTCACCACCAGTGCTTCTGTCTGATTCTTATTGAGACTCTCAAAGAGACTTCCATATTGTTCATTCATTGTTTTCTTCATACCCTTTAGTTCTCTCTCCAGATTTTCTTTTATCAAGGATCATTTTTAAAATGACTTCTTCTAGTATGTCCAAAATCTGTTCCTCTTCATTGGTGGTTTCTGGACTTTTATCTTGTTTCTTTAGATGGGCCATCATTTCCTGTTTCTTTGTTTGTCTTGTAATCTTTAATTGCAGACTGTACATTTTAATATTTAGAAGTTAACTCTAGGATTTAGTTCTTGAGCTACCTAGATTTTCTAAAGTGCCAGGAACTAACCAAAACAGACAAACCAAAGCAAGAATACATTTCATAGTCTTTGCAAATTGTCTCTGTTTTGGCTAGTGGTCTCTTTCAGAGCTTAGCCCTTCTATAAAGAAGGTCAGCAGGAGACAAATGCAAAGCACAGTCCTCTGTCTTATCTGAACCTGCTTCTTTTTTGGGACTTGTGTTGCTTGTGACCCTAGGGACTTCCTTGTTCATAGTTCACAGGAATTCAAATGCCCCTTCTACTCCCCCTGAAATAGATTTTCACCTTTCCTGGGTGCTCTATCCTGTGACTCAAGGCAGATAGCCCTTTGTTCCATGCCAACTTAACCCAATTGTTTCTTAAACTGCTTTAGCTGTCTGCAAGCTGCTTTTCTTTCTTCAGAACAAATTCTGGAAAAGTGAACAGAAGACACTTTCTTGTTTCAGTCTTTAGACTTATATCCAACAGATTGGCACTAACATACATATATCCGAGCATGCACATAAGAGATAGTCTTTTTCCTCTGGAATATGGCCAGGGGCCTGCAATGGGACAGCAGTCTGGTTCCTTACCATGTTGGGGAAATAGTGCGGAAAGAGCCAGCAAGGTCCCAAGATGTTTCTCCTGTGGCTTTTGAAGCTGTGTTTTCTTAATTTGATATTTGTTTATTACTACAACTCTTCAACTGATTAGCATGGTTTTAAGGATGGTTTCTGTCTTTAAGATTCCTCTGCTGCTTTTTTCCTGGGCAGGGTGGGAGGGGGAGGTTGTAACAATGGCTACGCTCAGAGCTGGCCCCTAGTAATCTGAAGTAGTTGATCAAAAGCAGTGATCAGAGATCGGACCACACCTGTTTGAAGGACTGGGTCTTTAAATCCAACCCTGGCAACAGGAGTGTCTCCAGTGCTGCTTGCTATGAAGCTAGGGGAGGGGGGTGGCAGCCACCATAAGGAGGGTAAAATTCAGCAGCATTTACTGTAATTTACCATCCTCTTCCTCCAACTCATTCTTGGATGCTGCACAGTACTCCCCTAGACTATGGGGTTTCAAAATAGTAGATTCAGACAGTCCCTGCTAGTTTTATCGCTGTTTTGGTGGAGGGACTGATTCCTGGAGCTTCCTACCCCACCATCTTCCTGCAACGCTTCATCATTTCGAATGGAGTCAGGAGGTCATTCTGGAGGTTATTCTTATGCATTATGTAGATATTCCTTTTTGGTTTTTAGTGTGTTGGAGTGGCTGAAGGGAAATGCCTGGGGCTGTTGAACTATGGTCCGGTAGCTTTGATTTTTGAGGGTAGTTATATTACTATATCGCTTTTAGAATGTGACCATATGATTGCAAAAGGCTTTGGCTGACACTCCCTTTGTCCAGATGAGTTAAAATAAGGACAATAAATAAATAAATAACAGGAGGTGGAGACAGGATTTATGGGGTGTTTTGGGTGTTCTTTTTTATTTTTATTTTTTATTCTCTTTTTTTTTTGGAGTAATTAAAATGTTCAAAAATTGATTGTGGTGATGAATGTACAACTAGAGGATGATACTGTGAACCATTGATTGTGTACTTTGGATAATTATATGTGTTCTAGTTTGCTAGCTGCCGGAATGCAATATACCAGAAACGGAATGGCTTTTAAAAAGGGGAATTTAATAAGTTCCTACTTTACAGTTCTAAGGCTGAGAAAATGTCCCAGTTAAAGCAAGTCTATAGAAATGTCCGATCTAAGGGATCCAGGAAAAGATACCTTGATTCAAGAAGGCCGATGA
This sequence comes from Tamandua tetradactyla, assembly GCF_023851605.1. Classification (NCBI taxonomy): domain Eukaryota; kingdom Metazoa; phylum Chordata; class Mammalia; order Pilosa; family Myrmecophagidae; genus Tamandua; species Tamandua tetradactyla. Next base: position 7,355,086 of record NC_135337.1, read on the forward strand.
AGTTCAGGGTTTCTCTCTCAAGTGGAAGGGCGCATGGTAAACATGGGGTCATCTGCTAGCTTTCTCTCCTGGCTTCCGATTTCATGATACTCCCCGGGAGGCATTTTCCTTCTTCATCTCCGAAGGTCACTGGCTGGTGGACTCTCTGCTCCATGGTGCTGCAGCATTCTCTGCTCTCTCCAAATCTCCCCCTTCTCCAAAATGTTTCCTCTTTTATAGGACTCCAAAAAACCAATCAAGACCCACCCAAATGGGTGGAGACATGTTGACACCTAATCCAGTTTAACAACCGCTCTTGACTAAATCACATCATCCAGGGAGATGATCTGATTACAGTTTCAAACATACAGTATTGAACAGGGATTATTCTACCTTTATGAAATGGGATTTTGGTTAAAAATGGCTTTTCTAAGGGGGCATACTTCCTTTCAAACCAGCACAACATGGTATGTGAAAAAATCTCTCAATAAAATTGCATAATAAAAACAAACCAACAAGCAAAAACAAAATAAAAGTGGAGCTTCTCTTGGACATTATTGGGACAATTGAAAAAATTAGAATTTGGATGGTATGCTTCCTATCAGTGTTAAATTTCTTGAACTTGGTAGCTGTACTTAATGTGGCTACTTAAGTGAGTGTCCTTGTGTTTTAAGAAATTACATGGAAATGTTAAATATTAGAGGAGAGTGACCTATGTGACCTACGCCCAAAGTTTAGAAAATAGACAGAGATAGATGATACATAACTTAATAGGTGTAGATCGACAGGTTAGATAGATGCATCTAGGAAGATAGATAGAATGATATAATGTGGAAAAATACTAATGGTTGATAATTTAGGTATCAGGTTTGCTGAAGTTCTATGCAGTTTCACACACTTACTGTGTTTGATGTTATTTCAGAATAAAAGGTGGAGCTTCTGTGGCTGAAGTGCGTAAAGACCAGAGTATTGCTTGCTCAATGGCTCTTAGCTAACTTCTCGGAACCCCTGGTTTTCCACAGAACACCATCTGACAATCACACAGTTAGCTTCTGCAGAGCTCGTAAGAGGAAATACAGGGAGTCCTTGGCTGACTCCAGACAAAGATAAGGGTGTTAGGTAACAGATCAAAGCACTGTTGAACAAGACCACAGCTTGATGAGCACAGAGCAGGATGGGTTTTAAATCACTGCTGACTTCAGAGCTCTGCCCCACCAGCTGGGTGGCCTGAGCAGCAATCTTGTCTGAGCCTCTCCTGTCTTAAGCCTCCAATTGGCTTAAAACAATGGACACTCTTGGTGTGAATTGTTTTTGTTACTCAGGTGGGACTGGTGGACCATTTGGCCAGCTCCTCCCTGAACGGAAGCAGGTTCCAGCTGGTGGTTGTGTATTCTGTTCATGGCCTTGATGAAATGTCAGGGTCTTTCTGGCCACAAGCTCCTGCCATGGTCTGTGCTTGGGTCAGGGCTAGAGTTTAGTCCTGACATAAGCTATTAAAATGAAACTGTTTCAGGAAAATCAGAGTGAGGGGGTAGGGTTCAAACTCAGCATCACTGTTGCTTTTCTTTCTTCTTTTGTATAAAAAGATCAATCTCATGTCTAATTCATTAGAAGGTTCTCCACTTCTCTGTGTGTGTTTTTGGTAAAAATAGAAGTCTCTGAGGATTGCAGTCTCCTGCTGAATTTTATGAGCAACTTTTCAAAGTCTGGTAACCAGGTTCTTCTAATCTTCCTTGAGTGAATTAAGCAACAGTGGGAGGCTTTCTTTCCGGGTGACTGGTTTGAATAAAAGACTTTCGGGGTTGGGGGTAGGAGGCTTTTAAGGTCATTTAATGAATTTTCAGCCCACAGAAAAGCACAACAACGGGAGTTGACAAGTTGGCAGGAAGTTGGCCTCATGACCCCCCATTCTCATTCCTGTCGCCATCCGTCCTTCCTTCCACCCACATTGTCCCTTTTCTCGTCCTAGCCATCACTACCTTTACAACAGACTCCCAGCTTACCTCCCTGCTTGCAGTTTTTCCCTCCTCCAAGCCATTCTCCATACAGCAGCCAGGAAGTGCTTTCCAAAGGACAAACAGGATTTTAATTCCTCCCTGCTTAAAACCTTTAGTGCATTTTCAGGGGTCCTAGGTTAGAATCTAAACTTTTTAATAAAGCGCTGAGGTCCTTCTTCTGGGTAAGGCTCTTATTCATCTCTCTATTCTCCTCTCTTCCTGTTCTTCCCACTTGTTCTCTAAGCTCCAGGCCCAGGGAATTAAATGCTGTTCCTGGATGTGGTCCTTCCTCATCCTCTCTCTTACATAGGTTTTTGCGTGGCTCTTTCCATGTCTAGGACACTATCAACCTCATCAACACCTTCGCCTCTTTCCCTTTTCCCCTTGCTTACTCTCACTCACCCTTCAGGTCTCATTTTAGATGTCTCATGAACCCCAATACTAGGTTAAGCCGCCTTGAGAGTAGTCCCATAGCCACTTCTCTGTTGTCGTCTCTGTCATACTCTGTCATAATTGCCAGTTGACTCGTCCCCCCTGCTAGTGGCTTGAAGACAGGCACATTGTGTCTTCAAGGCTTAACATAGTGCCTGGCACGTAGGAACATTCTGTACATATTTTTATAATGAATAGATGAACAAACAAATGCGTAAATGGGGGTGCAGAGATGGCTCTGCCCACAGGGTTTCTAAACTTTGGAGAGAAATCGGGGCAGGGTGGGGTGGGGGGTGGGAGAAGGTGGTTGCAAACAGAACAAAGTCAAAATTGCTATTGATGCTCAAAGGTGGTCGCCAAGTGGAATGACCTCTCCCAGGGACCAAAGAGAAGAGCTAGCCACAACTCTGTGAATTCTATATGGGTCTATATGAGTTATGTCTGCTCTCTTGTACTCCAAAAATACATGACATGGACCTTGCTAGTGTCCATTATTTAATAAAATGATTATTATTTAATAAAAATTACTATAATAAAGTACATGCACATGTACACTAAAATGTTCAAGAATGTTCACAGCAGCGTTGTTCCAAAAACCTTATGCAAGGTCCGAAAACTTCTATGGTGTTCACAACCAGGGAAGAGGTTACCTTTGAGGAACAGAGTATGGGTAGTGGCAGGGAAGGGCATAAGGGAAATTTTGAGGGGATTGACGATGTTCTATTTCTTGACTGGATGGTGGTTCCGTGCGTAGATACATGTTGATAATCTATCAAGCTGTACTCTTAGGATGTGTGAACTTTTCTGTGTGCATATTAGATGACTATAAAAAAATTTTAAAAATTGCTTCAGTGTTTAATATCACCCTCTTGTGCTTTCCAAACTGGGGATGGGGAATAGCTTTGTATGCTGGGGAAAGGGATGCTTAGAGGTTTTTACAGAGGGTCACTGAATCTTGTGTCACCTCTGAAGCTGGAGTATTAGAATAATGAACTAATTTCAATGACTGGCCAGTGTGACACGTTTGTAGACTGTCTGATGAATGGTGCTATGTATCTGCAGAGTGCTGGGGTAATGACAATTCGAAGAGGTCTCTAGACTCCTTTGCAGAAGGTTATAGTTTGGGGTTCGGCAGAGAGAGGATCATTCCTGGCCCAGTGCCCATCCAACAAAGGAAAGTTCTGGATGAAGTTTGCATAGGCAGGGCCTTGCTGTAGCTCTTAGCAGGGGTGTGAGGTTGCTCTGTAGGAAAACTTTCCTAAAATTTGAGGTCAGGGCCACCATGGGGACAGGAGGTCAGAGGACCTGGGCAAGATGCCAGGACTTCTTCAGTGGCAGCCTGGGAAACTGTCCCTGAGAAATGACCCTCATGAGTGGGCCAATAAAAAGGTCACGGAGGAAGCCTGGGGTCAAGGACATCCAGGGGTGCTGGGTCTTGCTGAGCTTTTGCAGTCATCAGCCTTTTTGTTCATTACATTAAAAAAAAAAACACTTTTTGTAGCCTGAGTCCATCTCCCCTTAGCACATTAAACATTGTATTGATATTTTCCTTTTCACGAGTTGGCCTCCTGGCTGACCGTGAGTGTTCTTATGGCAACTTAGCCCTTCTCAGTGGTGTGTGCCCAGCCCTGGCTCAGTGTCTGGCCTCTTGCGGTTTCTCAGTGAGCGTTGGTAGAGCAGTAAGGCATGCAGTCTGTCAGAGGGAGAGTTCGCTTCACTCCACAACCACCCTGAGGGAAAGACCTATTATCCCCCAGAAAACTGAGACTCAGAGAAGTTCATTCAAAGTCACATGGTTTATAAGTGATTAGCTGTGACTCGATCCTTGTTCTGTCTGCTGTCAAAGCTCTTGACCTAAATCTCTAGGTATTGCTGAACCCTGTTTGCACTAATCTAATTATTCCCCCTTCGGTAGTCCTATGGTTACTGACTTTTTATTCAGGGTAACTTAACCTTCCCATCAATGAATCTCAATTATCCCAAGAGTGTGTTAGTGCCTCTAAGACCTGGCCCCCGACCAGTCCCATCCCTTGCCACAGGGTACCCTATACTCCATGCACTAACAATACTGAAATACCTAAGTTGCTAGCATACATCATGCTTCTTTGCTGGATTCTTCTTTCCACGAGAATACCTTTTCCATCTCTACTGACCTGGATAATTACAAATGTATAGATATAAATAGATATCAGGATGCCCTTGACTGGAAGTAACAGGAAACTGCCCCTGAAATGGTGCAAGCCAGCAAGATTTATCATCTCACATGATAAGAAATCCTGAGGTGGGAGAGGGAGGTACAGGGTTTCGGGCTCCAGCTCCTCCTGCCCCACTCTGCATTGGCTTCATCCTCAGGCTGGGCACAAGATGGTTGCAGCAGTTCCAGGTCTTACATCCAGACACGACATCTTGCACAGGAAGAGGATGAACTTGTTTCTACCTTGCTTCTCCCATCCCAGAACCTCCCAGCACATCATCTGTCTGGTTCATTGACCAGGACCTGATCACTGACCTTCCCTAGACCAAGGGCAATGGCATGACTGAGATTAATTTGAACCACTCAGGATATACCCCTGGGTCTGGAGATTGGGCCCTGCCCAGGGGAGATGGGCACCAAAAGAGTGGGTTCTACCTGCAGAGAAGATCTCAGGATTGCAGTAGCCCTTAAGAAGCATCCAGTCCAACCTTTCTATGGAAAGCACCTCAGTCTACCATTTAAGTCTCCTTACAACCCTAATCTCACTTATCCAGTTCTCTTCCCCATTGCCTGGCCCACTGTCCCTCTGGCCACATTTGCTGCGGTCCTTCCCACATGACTTGCTAACTTGCCCTGGTGTGTTGCTTACCCAGAACAGGTCACCTTCTTTCCTATCAGGCTACATGCGTCTGCTCTGAGAGGTGGGTCTGGATTACTCCCTGCCCATGCTTGTCACTCCCTCATTCCACTATTCTCTAACCGTTGGGTTTCTCTCTCGGTGACTGATCTACTGATACTTTGTTTGCAAATTTTCCAAATTTCTATGTTACTTATGCATTTCATAAGGCATGTTTTTCACCCCAAAGAAGGGCATGAGTCCCTTGACAAAAGTGGTGTCATCTAATTCTTTGGCATCTCTAGGATTAAGGAGCCTTTCCTCCCCTCACATTTCTTATCTCTTCTGATCTTCACAACCACCCTGGGAGGGTAGGCAGCCAATTGATGCTGCTAATTAATTAATTAGCCAGGTTGTCCTCAGCTTCACCTCTGGCTCTTCCCCACAGGGACCCTCTCTGTTTGCAGAGATAGCAGCTGTCTCTGTACATTTTGAGGGTTGCTGAAAGGCACAGCTCAAGCCTCTAGGGTCAGAAATTCCTAGGAACAATTGCATTTTTGGTCTAGGGGATTATGTCTCTAGGAACAATCTAAGCTCTACCATGAGCAAATCAAGCACCATCACACTACTAGGGTACAATTGAAGGAAATGAGAACCCATAGAGCACATACCCTGGGCCGACCGAGTACTGGCTCCCTGCCTTAGACAGACATGCCTTTCAATTTTACATTTGTCAGTGTTGATTCTTCTGCCCATCCCCCAACCCCCAATCTTCACCTGGAGGGGTTCTGGGGTTTTATGTATCCTGAATGACTAGGCTCAAATAGCACCTCTTGATGAAGCTTCACCTGAATCCTCCAGAAACAGTTTCTGCCTTCTCTACGCTGTCCTTACACTTTGTAAAAACCCTTTGCATGGCCCAAGCCCATTATAAGAGAGTTAATTATTCACCTTAAGGCTGGACACTGTATTTTCCCAGATCTTTGGGTCCTCCAAGGACAGGTCCATGCCTGTCAAATAATGAGAGCTCAATAAATGCTTGTTTAATTAAATTGCTCTGACAGCACTCACTAGTTACTTCATCAGACTAATTGTTGGTTTGGACAGCAGAAAGTGGGATTCTGAAAAAATGAAAATGAAACTTAATGAACACAATAACTCTTGCACTTCCGTCCGATATTATGGTGTGGTAGTTCGAAGCTGTATATACTTCAGAAAAGGTCATATTCTTTTAAGCCATTCTTGTGGGTGTAGACCTGTTGCGGGTAGGAACTTTGATAAGGTTATTTCAACTGAGATGTGACCCACCTCATTCATTGGGCCTTCATCCTCTTACTGGAGTCTGTTATAAGGGGATAAAAGACATACAGAATCCAAGAGATGAAATTCAGAGAAGTACCCAGAGAAGTCAAGAGTTGGAGCAGCCAGAAGCTGAAAGCAACAGAAACCAATGGAGAGAAGGACCAACAGACGCCACCATGTGCCTTCCCACGTGACAGAGGAGCTCAAGCTTGCTGGTAGCCAGCCTTCTGGTATCGTCCTGTTAATGTCTTGATTTGGGCATTTTTTTATAGCCTCAGAACTGTACGCTTATACAGTATCCCCATTGTAAAAGCCAACCCATTCTGATATATTGCATTCTGGCGTCTTTAGCAAACCAAAACAAACAGGGCTCATGAGTAGAAAGAATAGTAAAAAGGAAGGCAATAGAAGAAGCTGGGCCTGATGATGTCTTTCTGCCTTTCCAGATGAGCTTCTTCAGAGAAGGAACCATTTTGCATCTCATGGCCCAGCCCATAGGAGGTGATGAATATTTGCTTTTCGATTGAATAGATGGAAGATGGGTCAGGTTATGCTTCATGGTTGAATTCTAAGTAAGACTGGGGTAGGGCATGAGGAATCTAAGGTGGAATAGGGAAGCCATCAGTGAGGAAATAATTAATTTTGCCTATTTAATAATTTTTCCCAAGGCCTATCGGCATCTTGGACAGTCCTGACCCTCTCCACCCCACCCATCCCTCCAGGCCCCAGCATCTGCATAGTCTCTTTTTGGTCACTGGACCAAGGCCTAAGGTCAAGGTGATGAGATCAGGCTTGCCCCTCTTATTGTGCCAGACCCTAGCAATAGGACAAGTAGAGGCCTAAGGACCATATGTCTAAATATTTTAAGGTTATAAGCCAAGCTAATAAGCTGTTCAATGAAATATATGCTATCCTCCTACTTCAACAAATATACCTTCAAGTCAATGAAATAAAAAAAAGTTACCCTGAAGCTATTGTTTTATATGAATGAACTGAAATTCAACCAAATATCAAAGGTGACAAATTACTGTTGTGCATGTATGTCTTGTTGTTCTGTTGAAGGATCAGTAATGTTTGGGAGAGTAATAAAATATAACCACACGTAATTCATAAGTTGTTACATATTTGTTCCATAATTTTATTTTCCACATTTTCATTTCAGCAAATTCACTATGCTGTTATGCAATCAAGATATTCACATACTTTGCGTTCTCTTGATGGTAGTGATCTGGATTAAAAACAAAGTGTAATTATATTCAAAACAACCAAAGTTTCCTCATATTTTCATCATAAAGGGTAATTAATGTGGGATCAACAATTCCATCTTGACCAAAAGGGGGGAAAGAAGTGTAACTAATTAAGTATCAGTGGCTGGGAGAGTTCAGATAGTCGAGAGGCTACCCTGGAGGTCACTCTTATGCAAGCTTCAGTTAGACATTGCTACCTATCATAACTTGTCAAATTCCAACCAAAACCATTCCAGCCAATCCTAAAGAACACCTGGGGCATTACATAAGATCCTACAAAGCTTGCATGCACGAGAGTAAATTTCCAGAAATCTACAACCTCCGGATGGGTCCCTGGACCAGATAAGTCCTGAAATCTAGAGGGGCCAGCTTCTCCAGAACATCAGCTAGTTCCATCTCCCTACCCCCTATTATTGACAGACCCTTCCAACATGAAAAATTTATAATGGCCATAGTCCAAATACCCGTAAAGAGTGGGAGAAAGATCAAAAATGATGATGGAGTTACACAGAGAAGGTAGAGTTTAACAAATGAGTATTATTGCTGAATCATTGTGTTGATATTTCTTTTAGTCTCCACAATCTTAGAGCAGCTGGGAGTAAAAACCTAAAATTGTGGAATTATAACCCATACAGACTCTGAAATCTGTTCTATAACTGATTGTTGTGTGTGCTTTGAAATTTATTGTTGTTTAGTATATATGCTATTTTTCACGAAAAAGAAAAAACAGTGATGATAAAAATATATATATATTCCTTCTAGCCTCCAATGTTCTGGAGCAGCTAGGAGGAAAAATCTGAGATGATGGTATGGTAGCCCATGACAAACTCTGGGATCTGTTCTGTAACTACTTGCTGAAGAGTGCTTTGAAAACTATTGTTTTTTTCTTTCTTTGCTTTGTATGTATGGTATATTATACAATGAGAAAAGTTAAAAATAAAGGGTAATTAAGCAAAGGTAAAGTATTTGAACATATATTTCTCCTAAATGTTTTCCAAAAAGTAAATTTTCTTCTAATATATTCAAAATCGTCCATTAAAATTAAGAGTAAAATAAAAAGTATAATAAATGAAAATTTAAAAATATTTACTAAAAATCATTTAAATAAAGCCAAATAAAACTATTCCCACAATGCCAGTGCTCAGCATCCTTATAGTTGCCAGGGTAAAGAATCAATATCACTCTTCATGTACGTTATGTCTAGACTAGTGGTTCTCAACTGGGAGACATTTGAATACATCTAGACATTTTTGTCTAGCTTGGTGGGGAATGCTACTGGTGTCTAGAGCATAGAGGCAGGCATGCCACTAAATACCTTGCAATGCATAGACAGCTTCCCACAACAAAGAGATAACCAGACCAGAACACCCATCGTGCCAAGGTTGAGGAACTCTGGTCATGGCATATATATATGTATGTGTTTATATGTGTGTGTAAGTTCATGTACACACATATATATCTTAAGAATAATATGAACTGTTTAATATTGCAAAATGTCCCTCAGCTGCCATGTGCAATTACTGTGACTAGCACACTAATGTGTGAGTAATTCCAGAATCCCAAATTGGAACATGAAGAGAAGCAAGAAAATGGACATTCATCACAATGGGGAAGCGATATTGCGTTATGCAAGAATCTATGGCATTCTTGCTATCTTAGAGGAAGGATCTTACATGTTAATTAATCTCTTTTCTTTTACCAAAGGGCTTCTGCCACTCAATCACCCTTTCTCCTCCCCAGCCAACGCAAGTTCTGGAGTAACATCCACCTCCGTGGCAGAAGCAATACAACCCACAAACCTTATTGACATTCAGATGCTGTCACCTTTTGTTTCAAGGACATAAGACAAGAGACATGGAGAAGTGTCTGGGGCCTGGATGGTATTATTTCCAAGAGAGGGTATTTAAGTTTTTGGGTGGGTCATGACATGCCAGAGTTGAGCAGCAGATCCCGAGTGACAGAGGTAAATTTTTTTTTTATGTTTCCTGCATAAATTTAGTTTCTACGTGTTTGTAATATGGAAACGGGGCTCTAAAAAAAGAAACCCAAGGCAGAGACTCTTCTTGTCTGGTCAAAAAGCAGAACACTGGGAGACACCATGTCCTATTATCAACCCTGGGTTCTGAGTGGGAACATGGGAGAGCCGAGAGGCTGTTAATATCAGATCATTAGCAGTTTCCCAACTCCTTTACAGAACAGCATGTTGTTTGGCTGCCAAAATATTAGGATTGAAAGCAGCTGGCAAAACTGTTCAGTGAGGAAGTGAGTTTGCTTGTAGAAGCCAAAGAAAAAACTCCTCTTAGACTGTGATTTGAGAAGAAACCTCGCTCTCGCCCGCACGCCCTCTTTTGGCTGCTTTCCCCCAGTCCAGTTCCCTCTGCTCCCAAGTCCTCAGGGCCCCTTTGAAGGGGGTGTGCTCCTGGCTGGGCACTCATTGTGGGGGGCTGTCTGGGACAGTGAGGTGAGAAGGCACTGTCATTGCCCAAAACAAATTCACGGCCAAATAATAAATTTATTCTCAACATACGTTTAATGAAATTGGAAAATAAAAAGAAGCAGACAGGAAACAACAACAACAACCCTTCAACAGAACCTCACTTAATATTTCTAAAGAGAGAGAGACCCAAGGGGGAATTGAATGACTGTGAACTCTGGAGGTGTGTGGAGGGGAGAAGTTGGAGACTCATGGGTCGACTAATATTTCATCCTTGCATCTATTTACAAGCCCCTTCACAATCCATCTGTCATTTGAGCCTCAGCAGCACCTCAGCACGGTAGTCTGACTTTGCATTTGTTCAGGGAGGCTCAGTCAGTTGGTAGCAGAGCCAAGAGTGAGACCCAGGTCTTTGGGCTGTAAGACTGATACTCTTTCCGGTAACATCAGTGTTTCTGAGCATATGAACCCCCCCTTCCAGCTTCAGAGTTACTGTAGGGGGTTGTGAATCCAAATGTTCACCAAGCACCATCTGTAGCCTCAATTCACTGATACATAACCATTGTCATAGGAAAGGAAACTAAATTTTTTTGACACAGATATAGAGTTCTCCTACAGAAGAGTTGGGGAGCCACCACATCATCCCGTGCTATATCAAGGGCTCCTGGCAGAGACGTGACATCCTTTATCACTGGGACTCTGGGCACAAAAATCCTTAGGAGTGGAGATGACAAAAGATTGTAGTACACATTTTTGGTTTATGCTTTGTGGTGATATTGGACTTATAATTCAGATAACTCTACACATAGTACATAGTAGGTCCTCAAATATGTTATCAACTGACTCAGTAACTGGCTGAATTCAAGAACAGGAGAAGCCAGATGCCAAAAAGAAAAGCAGCCTTCCAGTGCTGACTGGGGTAGGGAAAATTAGCAAGTGAATCCCCTTACCTATTAGGGAAAAAGGAAAGGAAACAAACAGCAAAAGTATTTAACACATTGTTAAATACTGGAAAGCTGTTGCTTCTGGAACAATAACACAACCATGCAATCTCATTAGAGGGTCTAATGTGAACAGAAAAGAAATACTCATGGCCAATTTCCTTTGTGTTCCTGTAATTGGTAGCACATTTTTAAAGCATTGAGCAGGGTTTTACGTCCTTTTCAATCACTATTAGTTCTTTCATTTATTCATTCATTCAACAAATATTAACTGAGTGCTTATTCTAGGTGTTAGGGATATAACAGACAAAAGAAACATCCTCATGGAACTTACATTCTAATGGGAGCGATCAACAACAAATAAATTCAAAGATAAACTACAGAGCGCTTAGCTGGCAATAAGTGCTATGCCAGTTAGAAACTGCTGTGTACCCCAGAAAAGCCATGTTCTTTAATCCTGATTCAATGTTGTTGGGTGGGATCTTTTTGATTAAGTTGTTTCCGTGGAGATGCAACCCAGTGTGAAAGGGACCTTTTGATTAGGTGGTTTCCATGGAGCTGTCTCCACCCATTCAAGGTGGGTTCGCTTAGTGGAGTCCTTTAAGAGGGAACCATTTTTGGAAAAAGCTTCGGAGCTGACACAGAGACGTTTGGAAATACAGAAAGAAAATGCCCCAGGGCAAGCTGTTTACAACCAGCAGCCAAAGGATCAGCAGACGCTAGCCACGTGCCTTCCCAGATCAGCCTTACTTGAGTCAAGTTATCTTTCTCTGGATTCCTTAGTTTGGACATTTTTATAGCCTTAGAGCTGTAAAACTTGTAACTTCAAAAATTCCCCTTTTAAAACCATTCCATTTCTGGTATAGTGCATTTTCAACAGCTTTAGCAAACCAGAAACAAGTGCTATGGAGATGAGATGGGGAAAGTGAGGCAGGGAGGGCTAGAGCAGGCATGGGAGAGAAATTACAATTTTAAACAGGATGATTAGGGAAATCCTCATTGAGAAGAGGATGTTTGAACAAAAGCCTGATGATATGAAGAAGGTAGCTATTCTAGTTTGCTAGCTGCCAGAATGCAATATACCAGAAACAGAATGGCTCTTTAAAAAGGGGAATTTAATAAGTTGCTAGTTTACAATTCTAAAGCTGAGAAAATGTCCCAATTAAAACAAGTCTATAGGAATATCCAATCTAAGGCATCCAGGGAAAGATACCTTGATTCAAGAAGGCCTATGAAGCTCAAGGTTTCTCTCTCATCTGGAAAGGCACATGGTGAACACAGCATCATCTGCTAGTTTCTTCTCCTGGCTTCCTATTTCATGAAGCCCCCTAGGAGGCATTTTCCTTCTTCATCTCCAAAGGTCACTGGCTGGTGGACTCTGCTTCTCATGGTTATGTCATTCTGCTCTGCTCTCTATGAATCTCTTATTCTCCAAAATGTTTTCTCTTTTATAGGACTCCAGAAACTAATCAAGACCCACCCAAATGGGTGGAAACGTGTCGTAACCTAATCCAGCTTAACAACCACTCTCGATTACATCATATCTCCAGGAAGATGATCTAATTACAGTTTCAAACATACAATGCTGAATAGGGATTAGAAGAAACGACTGCCTTTACAAAATGGGATTAGGATGAAAACTTGGCTTTTCTAGGGGACATACATCCTTTCAAGCCAGTACAGCAGCCAAGCTCATATATGAGGTGGAGGAGATCCCTGATGTGTTCTCGAGCAGCCAGGAGACCACTGTGGCAATCATAGAGTGAGTGAGGTAGAGAGGAGTAAAATAAGGTCTGAGTAGGAAATGGGAGCCCAGATTATACTGGACCTTATAGGCCATTGGAAAGACATGAGCTTTTATTCTAAATAAAATGGGAAGGAACACATGATCTGACTGGCATTTTAGCAGGATTGCCCTGGCTACTATATGGACACTTAAAGTAGGGAGTCAAGGGTGGGATTCAAGAGAACAGTTTGGAGGTGGCTTGGACTAGAATGTAGCTGTGGAAGTGGTAAAATGTGGTTGGCTTCTGGTTGTATTAAAATTTGCTAATAGATTAGAGGTAGAGAGGGAGATAAAGAGATTTGTCAGGGTTGAGTCCACAGTTTTGAACTTGGACAATGTACAGTAGGCCTTAATGAACATTAGAAAGACCATGAAGGAAGCAAGGGTTTGGGGAAGACAATCAGAAGTTTGGTTTTGACTGTTTAAATTTGAGATGTCTAATATACACATACATATATTCATATGTATATATATTCATATATATATATATGTATGCATATGCAGACACACAAACATGAAGTTCAAGTGAGAGGTTTGTACTGGAAACATCAATTTAGAAATCATACCACACACTGAAAACATTGACCAAAAGAATAGGAAAAGAGTCAGAGAATTGGATTAAATCCTGGGCATTTGAGCAGGATGTAATACAAAAGAAAGTGACTTTGATGCAGTGGCCTGCAAGGTAGGAAGAGACCAGGAGTGTGTAGACCACTGGGAGTCAAGCAAAGAAAGTGCTTCACAGAGCAGGAATTGATCACCTGCATCAAAGGCTGCTGAGAGGGTGGCTGAGAGGAGGGCTGAGAATTGATCACTAGACTGAACAGCACGGAAGTCAGCTGTGAGCTGACTATTTCAATGGACTGGGGGACAGCCTGATGATGTTGAAGAAGTTTAAGAGAAAAAAGGAAGAGTTGTAATCAGCAAACATAGACAACTCTTTTGAGGTGTTTGTGACAAAAGGAGGGTGTTGAAAAGGAGGGAGTGTTTCTGTAGGGGGTTGTCAATCTAGAGAGGTTTCGTTTTTATTTAATGTGGGAGATATCACAGCATGCTTCTATGCTAATGGATGAGCCAACAGAGAGGGAAAATTGATTATGCAAGATAGAGAGGAGAGAATGGCTGGAGAAATGCCCTTGAGTAGGCAAAAGGAGATTTCGTTCAGACCACAAGGGCGAGGTTGGCCTTAGACAAGAGCACAGGCAAGTCATCTGTAACTGTAGGAGGGAAGCACAGATGGGCACAGATGCAGGTAGGGCGCCATTGTGGTGGTGGGAGAGAGTAGAAGTTCTCTTCTTCTTGCTTCAGTTTTCTCGGGGAAATTAGAAGGAAGGCCATAGGCTGAGAGTGAAGGGAGGAGAGAGGTGCTGGAGGTATGAGATGAGACAGCCTCCCAAGGCTATTGCAAGGATGAAATAACACAAGTACAGGAACTGGCACTCAGGAGATGCTTACACATGCTAATTCCTTTCCCTCTGACCGAAAGGAATTCTTTTACTGCCTTTGTGATGTTGTTCATAGCAATTTTATTTTTTAATTGCATATATTGCTTTTATTATTATAACAAACCTCATGTTCAATAAAGAAAATTATGGAAAATATAGAAAAGTATAAAGACAAAAAAGGGCCACTGCTTTCCCCTAAGAAAACATCTATTAACATTTGATGTCTATCCTTCCAACCCATTTTTCTATGTATATTCACTATGCATATAGCTTTTTGTATATGGCTATTTTCACTTAGCATCGTATGTGACAACTTGTTCCCATGTCACTAAATAGTGCCCCAAAGTACGATTTCTAATGATTACACAGCATTCTATCATGTGGATGTACCACCTTTTCATTGAAAATTTCCCTATTTTAGACATTGAAATTAACAATAATTTTTCACATTCACAAATGCCACCACAATGGACATCCCTGCAGGGAAATCTTTAGGCTCTGATGAGTCCTTTTGAATGCATTCTTAGAAATGGAATTCCTGGGTCAAAGGGTAGGAATATTTTTAAGAGTCTTGTTATATACTGCCAAACTGCTTTTCAGAAAGATTCCACCAATTTACATTTCTTCCAGCAGCATATGAGAGTGCCCTGGCGTGATCATTTTAAAACACTAGCCAAGCCGGTATTGAATTATTGTTTTAATTTGCATTTCCTTGACGACTCTTGAAGTTAAACTTCTTTTTACATGTTTAGTTCATTTGCTTTTCACTGAAATGCCTCTGTGCAGGGGAATTTGGCTTGAGGAAAAGCTTCTCAGTGGGGATATTTTTGAAGCAGCTGGAGTTGTCAGGGCTGATCCTTTTTTATGACGCTTTCCTGGTCTAGGACCCCAGCTCCAGGAAGCCTGTGCTCTGCAGAGACACAATTCTGTAGTTGGGATGATTCATTTCCTGGTTCCGGGGGCTCCTCCAGCTCCATCCTGCCTCTAGATGGCACCTCCATATCAGGGGTGACTTTAGCCACTTCTGCCAGAGTCACTGCAAACCGCAGTAGACCAGAAGCCCAGGAGCCCTTTTTAACATTCCATAAAGAGAGAATTCCATTGTATCTATGACCTGGCAAACTGAAACCATCACAGGAGCAGAGGTGGATCTACAAAGAAGGTGGTGTGTGTGTTCCATTCTCTCTGCTGTGTATTGCTGGGGACTCAGTTTGTTTTAACATTAAATATTCGTTTTCACTCACTGTAAGGTAACTGAAACTACTGCATTTTTAGCACTGGTGTTTTAAAGCTCTTCCCCCACTATCTAATATTTGGTATTTGTGACCAAGCCTTTCCTTTTTCACCCAGTGTCAGAGATGCTTTAAATAGAGGTTTAGACAAAAAGGAAGTTATTTTGGCCAATTTTTAGGGAATATTAAAACTCCCTTTTCATGCATCTTATTTTGTTAGAGATGCTTTCACTCTCCCTCTAACTTGCTTTCGACAATAACACACACACACATACACCTTTATCATTGCACCACAGCCATCTCCACACATACATTCTTATCACATCACACCCACCATACTGGATACACTCAACACACATGACACACACATTTATACCACATTACACACAGCACATGCTCACACACCCCGACACATACACACCACACTTGACCTACACAACACACACACACTCTTTATATACACTATCCTATGCATGAACACACACACACACCACCAACACCACCTCATCCATACCCTTTCAAACCACGGCACATATGCATTTACATCCACCACACAAATACACACACAACACACACTTGACCTACACAACACACTTACACCACACCACACACATAGCACCCTGCACGTGGTGCACACCACACACAAACTCTGCCACCATGAGGAACGCTATCTCCATAGCCCCACATTTGCACCCATCCATCTTCCCTCCCTCCAGCCATCCCTCTCCTCCAACCTGTCCCAGACCCCCTGAACTTTTAGAAACATCTGTGGTTCTATGGCTTCCATGAGGATGAAAGGGGAGTTTGTTGCTCTGGTCACATTTCCCATTGCAACAAGCTCCAAAGCTGCTCCGACCATCCTACTTGGGCAGAGGGTCGGGAAGGACAGGAATCTGCTCAGGCTGGGGCTCTGGGACGGATCAGGGGACTAATCAAAATTTAGTGAGTGGTTTGTGAGGCAATAACGTTAGTCCAGAGACCTTCTGGACTGAGACCTTTTCCCTACTTGCTCATTAATATGGCTCGTGGAACTTGCAGTCTGGAATAAATCGAGGCTGGGGCAGATAGTTGGAGCTAAACAATAAGAACCTCACAGCATCCACCTTTCTAATTTTCCTGCACTTTCCTATTTCAAAGTAAAAGAGATTTAAAATAACAATCAGAAAATCTCAGAGGTCTGGAGAAGCTGCTGCCATATATAGCTCTGCTAATTAGAAAGAGCAAATCGAATCAACTTTATCAGCTTTAAGGATTATCTGTGGTAAAATTTTCATGCCACTGTAATTTCCCCTTTCCCAACCCTCCTTCAGGGTCAGCCCCTTTCCCACCCAGCCAGAGTATTCTCAGAGACCATGGGCTATTTTAAAAAACCATCCTTGGAAAAACATTATTTGGAAAGCAAATCTGCTGCAATCTATCCGAGTTAGGCAGTCCAGAGACAAATTTAAATGACTTCCTTGGTTCCCATGTGTTGGGATTATCCGTGCCACTGCTGGGCATTGCATTAATTTGGATTATTGAAGATTATACCCTCATGACCAGCATGTCAAAGGTGAGTCACTCACATCGAGTGAATGACTTTAACCATTGAAAGTTCTCCGAGAGACACTGGAGGTGGTAGACCATAGTGATAAGATCTTGGGCTTCGGATTCAAACAGTCCTATGTTTCCATCCTGGCTACCTCCCTGGGCCATACAGACCCTGAGCCTAAGTTCTCCCATGTGGAAAGTGGATGACAACAAGATCCACTTCAGGGAAGGTGGAGAGGATTTGAACGAGGCGATGCCCTGAGCCTGGCAGAGGGCAGGGCTATAATAAATGGTAGCCACTATTATTATGAATGCACTCGAAATTTCCGTGGCTAAAATATCTGATAATTGGGCTAGTTTTTCTTGCCCTGTTCATGCTCTGCAGCAGGAAACAAGGAGGGGCAACTTCAGCAGCGTATTTTCAAAAAGATGAACTGCCGTCTCTTAGTTGCACTGGGAGATCAGCAGATGTACAGAGTTTTACTCTACCTGTTGTCAGCATCCATGGCAGCAGGTGAGCAGGTGGTAATTCCTGTAACGAAACCCCCTTTGTCTGTTTCAGCTTGTTCACCCATTTGGAAAGAGGTCTCCCCTCTTGTTTATACTAAATAGGCAAGTCATTATTGCAGTAATAATACCTGTTATTACCAGCCAATCTCTCCTTCAATAGAAAATCATTATTATGTACTTGGCAAAAAGGGCTTGTGCTATTGCAATTTGTAAAGGCCAGATTAAGCAGAACAATAAAGCTTGAAGTAATCATAATAACATCTTGCATTTCCACGGTGCATTTATTTTTCAAGTACATAGTATGTCAGCAGGCTGCAATCTGACCTCCCTTGGCCAAGAAATCCTGGCATCGTGCTTTTGATTCTATTTGAAACCCCAAGCTTTCAGGTCACCATCTCTTTGGAAATCTCCATGCAATGCTTCCTGGGGATTTGGCGACAGCCATGCCAGGCAGAGTCAGACCCGCTGGCGGAGGCTGTTTTTTCTGCAAACACGTGCCCCTGACCCCAAAGAAGCAACTTCTTTATTATGGCCATTTATTATTTACAAAGCACTGCAGGTGGACATGGCATTTTATGAAACACAAAGACAAGGTCCCTGCCCCGTGGACCGAGAGGTTTTATACTGCATCTCATCTGTCTGAGCTGAGCTGTGGGGGTGCAATGCAAGCAGGGCTGAAGAGCCGAGAGTCGTGTCTGGGACGTCAGAGTGGAAGGAGGGATTTTGGATGAAGAATTCAATGTGGGGAAAGCCAGAGCAGGTGCGTGAAACCGGAAGCATTATTCCAGAATCCATAGGGAGACCTAGCGATGTCCTGTGTGCCAGCCCAGGAAAGAAACATTTTTCCTGTGTGCCTTAGAACAGTTGGGGAGGAATCAGGAGAAAGATGAAGACCCTCATCTGCTCATCTGTCCCTACAGCCTCTTATACCTCCCCACTCCAGGCCTCCAGGATGTTACCTTGTTTTGTTTTGGG
Organism: Tamandua tetradactyla; assembly: GCF_023851605.1. NCBI lineage: Eukaryota > Metazoa > Chordata > Mammalia > Pilosa > Myrmecophagidae > Tamandua > Tamandua tetradactyla. Next base: position 7,373,706 of record NC_135337.1, read on the forward strand.
GGAGTGAAGGTTAGCCAGCTTTTTAAAAATATATATTATTGTTGCTATTTATTTGCTGCATGGCTTTAAGCAGACTCATTTTCCTCCTCAGAAAGGGTAAATCTCAGGATATTTGGATCTCTAATCTTCAGCACCCCCTGCCTACCACCGGCCAATATCTCTTGTTTGGTTTGTATCTGCCTCAGCCCTCTAGCCCTGAAGGTACCTCCCATCACCTGCTGCAACCATCCTTTCATCCATCTAACAGACGCTCACTGAGTAGTTGCCATGGACCAGCTCCTGGCCTGTAAAGGTGAACCTGACCCTATCCCTGCCGGTGAGAAGCCAGAGACTATGGGAAATGAGGATAAAGAAACAACAACAAAAACCAGTGAGGTTGGAGCCAAATCTACTCTCTCCTGTGGGCGGACGCAGAGGGTTTGGTGATGTGGATACAGATTCCTTTGGAGCTTTCAATCATAAATTTGGAAACGTTCTTAAATCCCTACCCCTGTGGAGACCGAAAGGCTCGAATTCTAGGAAGGCTCAGGAATTCAGCCTTGCCCTGGGCTCGGGAAGAACCACTCATGTCCTTGGCATGGAATTCTTCCTGTTCAGAGCTCAGGGCTTAGTCCAATACCAGGCAAGTTTTGCAGCCAGAAACAGATATAAATCTGGCTGAGGAGCACGAGCGCAAGCAAAATAGATTCTGTAATGTACCGAATATGCACCAGATGGCTCTGCTTCCTACCAGCCCCGTAAGGCTGGTTAACAAAACCTACTGCCCTCTGTCAACACCATCATCATCATCACCATTAAATCTTGTTAAAAGCCCTCTGGTACATGGTGTTCTGCAGAGCGCACTGAGTCTGGATGTTTAGCTCTAACTATTTCCTCTTCCCTCCAGCCCCCACATCCCAGTGATGTTTACGGTCTGGGTTGTTGTTTCCTCCACAACCCTTCCCTCTCCCCCTTTGCCTCACTGCACTCTCCACCACCACTCCCACCTCATTTCATCTTCCATATTCCCTCCTGCTTTCCAAACTGGTGCCCCTCAAAGCGTGGATCTCACACCGCCTGCATTGAAATGGCCCTGGGAGATAGTTAACAACTCTGCAGAGTCCCAGGGCTTACCCTGCACCGGCCCCAGGCTGATTCACAGCATCCGTTGTGATCCTTGGGCACTGGCATTTTCACAATTCGCTAGGTGATTGTAACCCACAGGGTTTGAGAAATACTACACTATCCTATCTCCTTTCGACATGAGCCAAAGACCTTGTCTTGAAGACTCCCAATTTGGAGAGATGCAGAACAGAAGTCAGCTCAAGAAGAGACACAATGATGGATGTACCAGGACTGACTTGTACTTGATGGCAAGAGAAAAATTTTCAGAATTAAAAAAAAAAGTTTTTTAAACCATTGGTAGCTTGAAATCAGCCATGATTAGGAGTATCTGCAATCTGGAAATAATTAAACACCATCAATTAAGCCCTCCCCCCTTTTAATTTTTGTGGGGAGATTTGGTTTATGAGCACACCACTGAACACCAAATATCATTCAGCTCAGCACTGTGATTTGCAAATGAGAATGCTAAGGCCCAGAGAAGTGAAGGCATCTCTCCAAGGTCTTGCAACAAGTGAGGATGGAGTCACAGCTAGAATCTAAGCCTGTTCTGGTGAGCATGAAAGCCCTGTTCCTTTTGCATGATTGCTTTACTACTGCTGGGAGTTTGGTCTGTTAGAGTCCTTATATATCAATCACATAATATTCATTCTGTGAGGCAGTTGGGGTTCTTTGATTGCAAACCACAGATTTTACACCCTTGCTCCCCCTAAGCAGAAGAGAAATCCAATGGAGGGGTCTCATGGAGTTCAGAGAATTGAAAGAAAGTCTGGAATGGTCAGTGTGCAGGTTTGAAACTGTTGGGCACCCCAGAAAAGCCATGTTCTTTAACCCTGATTCAGTTTGCTGGGAGGGATCTTTTTATGAAGTTGTTTCCATGGAAATGTGACTTACCCAATTGTGGGCTGGACCTTTTGATTAGGTGGTTTCCATGGAGTTGTATCTCCCCATTCAAGGTGGGGTTGCTTACTGGAATCCTTTAAGAGGGAACCATTTTGGAAAAATCTTTAGAGGCCACACAGCTGGAGACCTTTGGAGATGCAGAAGAGAAACACCCCTGGAGAATCCTTACAAAATGAGAAGCCAGGAGAGAAAGCTAGCAGATGTCACCATGTGCCTTCCCAGCTGACAGAGGTGTCCAGAAGCCAAAGACCCAGCCAATGCCAGCCACGTGCCTTTACAGCTGACAGGTGTTCTGGACAGCATTTGTCTTTCTTGAGCAAAGGTAACATCTTGGTCCCTTAACTTGGACATTTTCATGGCCATAGAAATGTAAACTTGCAACTTAATAAACTTTACTTTTAAAAGTCATTCTATTCCTGGTAGAGTGCCTTCCAGCAGCTTTAACAAACTAAAACAGAAGGCTTAAAGAAGGATTGAGTTAGAGCAACTCAGGATCCCATGGAGAAGGAACTAATAGATGATGTCCTCATCTATTAGTTTGAACCAACTCCAAACTATTGTTTTGAAACTTGCTTCCCTTGGCTCAAGATGCAGAGTTCTTGGAGAGAGTCTGATTGCGCTGGCTTGAGTCCCCTGCCTACCTCTTTCCTACCCTATCATCCAAGGAGTGGACAGGACACCTTGATTGACATCCCAAGACTGCACACAGTAGATGAGAGGTAGTATCTCCCCCCCACCCCACATCAGGCACTATTAAAATGAATAAAGGAATATTGATTCTGGATAGCCAGAACACATCAACATGACAATGAGCTCCTGGAAGCTTGGATCAGGGTCTCCTCCCTTTTCCTGTTCATACTCACCAGGGCACTGATGCCTTGGGTATATCCTGTTTTGGCATGGCACTAAGACTGGGAAATTTGCTTTTAGCATTCTAATGTTTAAATGTGAGAATTCCCTGGGGCTGCTGGCCTTGATCAGAGGATGAATACCCTCTCTCATTGTATGTCATATAAATGCTAATCATTCCCACCCAAATCTATGTCTCCAGAACTATTGAACATCTCCACTTGGGAAGTATTTCACCAATCCAACTTTCCCTTCCTTCCTGCTGCCACTGATTCAAGTTTACATCATTCTTACTTGGTTTTTTGTGCAAGCCTCTGATCTCTTCCTCTGTCCTCATTCTCTTTTATTTTCTAATCTATCCTCCGTGTTATACCAATTTACTTCTTAAAAATAAGCAGCTCACATCTCTGCCATCCTCAGATACCTCCACTGACTCTGTTTTTCTTCATAATGAAGTCCATATTCTCTATTTTGCCATACAAGGCTTTTCATGACTTCACCCCAACCTGCTCCGCTCAGTCCATCAACCCTTCACTACTGTCACACGGCCCTCTCCTTTGTCACCTGGAACTTCCCAGCAGCCATACAAAGGCTTTTCCTCTTCCATGCCTTTTCACATGTTTATTCTCAATGTGCAGAGCTCCTCCTCAAAATCTTTCCCCAGAAAGTTCTTCCTTGTCTTTTATGACCCAGCTTCAATGAAATGCCTTGGCAAAGTCTTCACTGACCTGTCTGGTCAGGTTTTGTTCCTCTGTCCTCTCTGTTTCTACAACTCTTAATTCATAGCTCATGATGCACTCATCCATTTAAATGTATGTATTCATAAATATGCTTTCACTTAATAATGGACATTTAGCAATTGTTTGGTCACCGAGGACCTTATTTACATCCTCCTCACATCGGGGAAATTCTGTTTATGAATTTCCATGTCCTACCCTAGAAGGCAGATGCTCACTCTCCCAGCCTCCCTTGCAGCTAGGGCCAGCCCATTACTTAGGCCCACTGACCATGCATATCTGCACCGGACTCTGAATCAGAAGCTAGTGATACAAAGCAGTGAGAACTGCCAGGACTACATCCTGGTGGTGGTGGCTGGTACCTACCTCTGTCTCAGAGGCAGCAGTGGCAGAGAATTCTGATGGTGGGATCAGGGTCCTGCATCAGCAGTGTTGCCAGGACAAGCTGTGTGTCTGTGCCAAGCAGTGTGGTCAGTTGTGTCTCCCCTGGACTATTTCTGCAATGTATTTTGGAGTGCTCTTCCTATCTATGTAGCTTCCCAGACACTTTGTGATTTAACAAATATTCTTCAATAAATTTTTTTTTGCCTCAAGTAGTCAGCTGGTTTCTAATTTTCATAATTAAGAACCTTGACTGATAAATACCTTTTATTCTGAAAGACCTCCAAGAAGGGGCCACAGCTTATTCATCTCTTAATTCCCAGGGCAGTGCCAGGCACCAAGTAGCTTCTCTATACGTTTTTTAAGGCAGTTTTATTGAGATATACTCACACACTATACAATCCATCCAAAGTGTACAATCAATGACTCTCACTATAATCACAGGGTTGTGCATTTTCATCACTACAATCAATTTTAGAACATTTTCATTATGTCAAAAAGAAAAACCCCATACCCTTTATACTCCCTATTATTGACACTTAGCATTTGTGTGGTACCTCTAGCTTGCCTTAGGTGTTTTTTTCCCATCTATCACCACACTATTAACACCTTGTAATAGTGATGTTAATGTGTTCGAGTTCATGAAAGAACATTCTTACCTTTGTACTATTAACTACAGCCATCATCCACAACAGGATTCATTGTGTTATACAGTCCCATGTTTCATCCTCTAGCTTTCCTTCTAGTGACGTACATGACCCTCAACTTCCCATTTCAACTACATTAACACACATAATTCAATGCTATTCATTACACTCACAATAATGTGCTACCATGACCTCTATCCATTTCCAATCGACCTAATTAAAAATTCTGCACAAACTAAGCATCAGCTCCCCATTCTTTCCTCCATTCTATTTCCTAGTAACCCTATGTTCTAGAGTCTAACTCTAAGAGCTTTCTTATTATAATTAGTTCATACAAGTGAGATCATACAATATCTGTCCTTTTGTGTCTGGCTTATTTCACTCAAGAGGATGTCCTCGAGGCTCACCCATATTTTTGCATGCATCAGGACTCCATACCTTTTTACAGAATAATATTCTGTCATATGTATAGCACATGTTATTTATCCATGCATTGCTTGATGGACTCTTGGGTTACTTCCATCTTCTGGCAACTGTGAATTATACCACTTTGAACACCAGTCTGCAAATGTCTGTTTGTATGCCTGCTTGTAATTCTTCTGAGTATATACCCAGTAGTGGGATTGCTGGATCATATGGCAGTTTTATATTTAGCTTCCTGAGAAAGTGCCAAACTGTATTCCACAGTGGCTATACCATTTTATATCCCCACCAGCAGTGAATGAGTGTTACTATTTCATCACATCCAATCCAACACTTGTAGATTTGGTTTTTTAACAGTAACCGTTCTAGTAGGTGTGAAATGATATGCCATTGTGGTTTTGAATTGTATTTCCCTAATAGCTAGTGATGTTGAGCATCTTCTCATGTAGTTTTAAGCCATTTGTATTTCCTCTTTGGGAAAAAGGTCAAGTCTGTTGCCCATTTTTAAATTGGGTTGTCTTTATTGTGAGTTGTAGGATTTCTTTATATATTCTAGATATCAACCCCTTATCAGATACGTGGTTTCCAAATATTTTTCCCCACTTAATAGACTGCCTTTTCACTTTCTTGACAAAGGCCTTTGAAGCACAAAAGTTTTTAATTTGGATGAGGTCCCATTTATCTGTTTTTACTTTTGCCACTTGAGCTTTGGGTGTAAAGTCTAAGAAATCATTGCCTACCACAAGATCTTGAAGATGCTTCCCTACATTTTATTCTAGGAATTTTGTGCTACTAGCTATTATATTTATGTCTTCAATCCATTTTGAGTTAATTTTTGTACAAGGATTGAGACGGGGTTCTCTTTCATTCTTTCGGATGTGAATATCCAGTTCTTCCAGCACTATTTTTTGAAGATACTGTTCTCACCCAGTTGAGAGGATTTGACAGCCTTGTCAAAATAAATTGATAATAGATGTAAGGGTCTATTTCTGAACTCTCAATTTTATTCCATTGGTCAATATGTCTGTCTTTGTGCCTTTACCATGCTGCTTTGACCACTGTGGCTTTGTAATATGCTTTAAAGTCAAGAATTATGAGTCCTCCAGCTTTGTTCTTCTTTTTCAATATGTTTTTTGGCTATGTGGGGCCCTTTACCCTTCTGATTAAATTTCATAATTGTCTTTTCTATTTCTGCAAAGCAGGCTATTGGAATTTTGGGGGGGGAGCTTTATTGAATTTGTAAATCAATTTGGGTAGAACAGATACCTTAATGATATTTAGTTTTCCAATCCATGAACACAGAATGTCTTTCCATTTATTTAGGTCTACCTTGATTTCTTTTAACAATATTTTGTAGTTTTCAGTGTACAGGTACTTAATATCCTTGGTTAAATTCATTTCTAGATGTTTCATTGTTTTAGTTGCTACTGTAAATGGAATTTTTTCTTGATTCCCTCCTCAGATTGCTCCTTACTAGTATATAAAAACATTATCGATTTTTGCATGTTGATCTTGTATCTTGTCACTTTGCTGAACTTGTTTATCAGCTCTAGTAGCTTTGTTGTTGATTTTTCAGGACTTTCTACATATAGGATCACGTCATCTGCAATAGTGAAAGTTTTATTTCTTCTTTTCCAATTTGGATAGTCTTTTTATTTCTTTTTTGTGCATAACTGCCCTAGCTAGAACTTCCAGCACAAGATTGAATAGCAGTGGTGACAGTGTGTATCCTTGTCTTGTTCCAGATCATAGATGGAAAGCTTTCAGTCTTTCACCACTGACTATGATATTATCTTTGGGATTTTCATATATAGCCTATATGATGTTGAAGAAAATTCCTTCTATTTCTATCTTTTGAAGTGTTTTTATCAAAAAAAAAAAGATGCTGGATTTTGTCAAATGCCTTTTCTGCATCAATCAAGATAATCATGTGGTTTTTCCCTTTTGACTTGTTAATGTGGTTATTACATCGATTGAATTACTTGTATTGAACTACCCTTGTATACTTGGGATAAAGCCCATTTGATGATGATGTATAATTATTTTAATGTGCTGTTTAATTCGATTTGCAAGAACTTGAGGAGGATTTTTGCAGCTATATTCATTGGAGAAATTGGTCTGTAGTTTTCTTTTCTTGTTTATAGAATAAATTAGACAGTGTTCCCTCCTCTTCATTTTTGGAAGATTATGAGCAGGATTCGTATTAATTCTCCTTGGAATGATTTCTAGAATTCATGTGTGAAGCCATGTGGTCCAGAGCTTTTCTTTTTTGGGAAGTTTTTGTTGACTTATTCAATTTCTTTACTTGTCCTTGATCTGCTGAGGTTTTCTGTTTCTTCTAGATTCAGTTTAGCTTGTTTGTGTCTTTCTAGGAAGTTGTCCATTTTGTCTATGTGGTCTAATTTGTTGGCATATAATTGTTCACAGTATCCTGTTATGATCCTTTTTATTTCTATAGAGTCAATAGTAATGTTATCCCTCTCATTTCTGATTTTATTTACATCTCCTTCCCTTTTTCTTTGTCAGTGAAGCTAAGGGTTTGTCAATTTTATTGATCTTCTCCAAAAATCAATTATTGTTTTTTTTATTTTCAATTTCATTTATTTCTGCTCTAATTTTATTTCCTTCCTATTTTGGATAAGTTTGCTGTTATTTTTTAGTTCCTCTAAGTATGTCATTAGATCTTTGAATTTAGCTCTTCTTTTTTAATGTAGGTGTTTATGACTCTAAATTTCTTTCTCATCACCACCTTCACTGCATCCCATAAGTCTGATATGATGGGTTCCTGTTTCCATTTTTATTGAGGTATCTACTGATTTCTCTTGCAATTTCTTCTTTGATCCACTGATTTTTTAAAGAGTGTGTTGTTTAACTTCTGTATAAGTGAATTTTCCTGTTCTTTGATATTGATTTCCAGCTTCATTCCATTGTGTTCTGAGAAAGTGCCTTGTGTAATTTCAATCGTTCAAAATTTATTGACACTTATTTGTGACCCAGCATGTGGTCTATCTTGGTGAACGATCCATGAGAATTTGAGAATAATGTATATCATGCTGATTTTTGGGGTGCAATGTTCTATATATGTCTGTTAGGTCTAGTTCATTTATCCCTGTTTCCTTATTAATCCTCTGCCTAGATGTTCTATTTATTGATGAGAGTGGTGTATTGAAGTCTCCAACTACCACTGTAGAGATGTCTATTTCCCCTTCAGTTTTGTTAGTGTTTGCCTCATGTATTTTGGGGCACTATGGTAAGGTGCATAAATATTTTTCATTGCTATTTCTTCTTGCTGGATTGCCTTTTTATTAATATATAGTGTACTTCCTTGTCTCTTGTAACAGTTTTGCATTTAGAGTCTATCTTGTCTGCTATTAATATAGCTACCCCAGATCTCTTTTGGTTACTGTTTGCAAAGAATATCTTTTTCCAGCCTTTCACTTTCAAACTATGTGTGTCCTTCAGTTTAAGGTGAGTCTCTTGTAGACAGCATATAGATGGATCAAACTTTTTATCCATTCTGCCAATGTCCCTTTTGATTGGGGAGTTTAATCCACTAGCATTCAGTGATATTACTGTAATATCATTGTGATGGTTAGATTCATGTGTCAACTTGGCCAGGTAATGGTGCCCAGTTGTCTGGTCAAGCAAGCACTGATCTGTTACTACAAGGATGTGTGGTGACTTGAATCATCAGTAAGTTGACTGCTCTGTGGCTGATTACTGCCACAATCAATTAAGGAAAGTGTCTTTAGCAATGAGAGATGTTTAATCCAATCAGTTGAAGGCTTTAAAAGAAGAAGTGATGGCTTCAGTAGCAGAAGAGAGAATTTTCATTTCTACTTCAGCCAGCTAGCCTGTCCTGAGGAGTTCGTTGGAGTTGTCAACTTGCAGCCTGCCCTACAGAATTTAGACTTATGCATACCCACAGTTGTGTGAGACACTTTTATAAGATCTTATAATATTTACAGATATTTCCTGTTGATTCTGTTTCCCCAGAGAGCCTTAATACAGCTTTTATACCAGGAGTGGTTCTTGAGAAACTGACTCTTGAAAATGGGTTTTTGTAATTGGTTTTCTACTCTGATTGGATTCAAAGGCACTAATGACTCCATTTCCAATAATCAAGATGGCATTGACAGTTCATGATGCAAGTTGGCATAAAGATATGTGAAATATCACCATTGGATACTCCTACTCATATACTTATAAGCGGCAAGGCTCTGGGTGAGAGTGTTTTTGACACCTTAACAGAGTTTTGTGGAATTAAAAGGTATATTGATGTTGATCTTGACTGGTTGTGCCTAGATATGCAGAATACAGTTATAAAAGAAAGGGATGAAATGAAGACTTCAAATTTGCAACCTAAGTTCTGTATGAAGGATGTAAAAGTTTCTGCGTGTTTCCTGAAAGAAAATCATATTTCCTGTGGCTGCAGACTTGAGATCTCTGAAAACCAGGCCCAGCGTGTCATTGTATGAGTAGCAAAGTAACAACATAAACTAAATTCTTGACCTTGCAGGGTGCCTGCTATTATACGGAAGGCATTGACTAGAAAGGAGTAAGATTCTGATCCTGAAAATTGGAATGGGGACATATGGGTTAATAATGATGACAATGGGCATATGGAAATTCTGGGTTCTGCTGATTCTTTGCTAGCTAAGCCTGTAATGGTCTGTCCTGAGGGAACAGTGACCCATCTCCAGCCTGCCCTGCTGAGACAGCTGCCTGACCTCCAGCCCACCCTGAGAAACCTACCATCCAAACTTCACCTGAAGAGATTAACCCTATAGTGCCTGATAAGCCTGTAACCACCTCCCCTGAGGAAAAAGCCCTCACTCCTCTGTCTCAAGAGATTAACCTGTTTCAATAGATGAAACTGCAATGGAATACCTTGAGATAATTGGTTTGAAAGACACTTCTAATTCTCTTCATGAACCCCCCCCCCCATAACCCCTTCTTTCTCCCAGACCTGTTACTAGGTTAAAGTCCCAAACGTCTCTGAAAGGTGAGGTTCTAAATGCGACCCATGAGGAGGTATGCTATACTCCGGAAGAACTGCATGAATTTTTCAATTTATATAAACAGAAATCAGGAGAATATGAATGGAAATGGATATTAAGAGTGTGGGATAATGGTGGAAGGAATATAAAGTTGGATGAGGCTGAATTTATTTATATGGGCCCACTACGCAGTGATTCTGGATTCAGCATTGTAGCTTGAGGGGTTAGAAAGGGCATTAATATTTGTTTGGATGGTTGGCTAAAACATAGATCAAAAGGTGGCCAACATTAGCTGAGGCTGAAATGCCAGACATTGCCCTGTGTAATGCAGATGAGGGGAGTCAAGGGCTTAGAGAGATGTGAATGTTAGCATGGAGTTATGGAGGGCTTGCTCAATTACCCCAGGAATGTCCAGAGGATACACATTTCACCAGGGCTGTGAGGAATAAATCTGTGAGTCTAGCTCCATCATCTCTGAAGAGCTCTGTAGCGGCCCTTCTCTGTAGGTCAGACATTACTGTGGGAACTGCTGTCAATGAGCTGGAATTCTTAAACACAGTGGGGAAGATCAGATCCCAAGTTGGCAGAAGCCATGTGGCAGCTCTTAATTGCCAAAAACAAGGTGGACATGGCTACTATAATGGACAGCAGACTCAAAGCAGCAGTCAAAATAATTGCACTCACAGAGACTAATGGTATTGGGTAGTAGGTCATGGGGTACCTAGAAGTAAAATAGATGAGCAGTATACTAAATTTTACTTGATCTGTATAAGCAGAAGAGTTCTATATCAAGTGAACAAAAGTCTAACTTGAATTACAAAAGCAGAGAGTCGTGGCCCCTAATCAGTGTGCACACTTGAGACAGTTTATAGATCCAAAACCCCTTGAATGAAAGGAAAGCCACTATCCCTTGGGATACTGTTACCCTATTACACTGTCAAAAATTTACATTGTAAATGTTCCTCCCAGCCTTCCTGCAAAACCGATGGCGTTTTAACAGGGTGACTGCGCATTGGGGAAATGGAAATGATCAGATATTTGGGGGATGATTAGACATTGACTCTGAAGTGACAATTTCAAGAGACCCAAAACATCACTGTGGCCCACCAGTCAGAGTTGGAGCTTATGGACATTGGGTGATTGATGGAGTTTTTAGCTCAGGTCCATGTCATAGTGGGTCCAATCAGTCCCCAGACCCATTCTGTAGTTATTTCTCCTGTTTCAGAATGCATAATTGGAATATACATACTCAGCAACTGGGAGAATCCCTACATTGGTTCCTGGCAGGCTCTATAGGAGAATCACAATGCAGGCCCTTAGGATTTTGGAGTAAAGCCTTGCGATCCTCTGTAGGTAACCGCTTTCCTTTTGGGAGAAAGCTTTTGGCCTGCTACTGGGCCTTAGCAGATACTGAGTTATTAACCATGGACCACCAACTTAGCATGAACTGAGTGTTGACTGATCCACTAAGCCATAAGATTGATTGTGCCTAGCAACGTTCCATCAGAAAATGGAAATGGAATATACAATATAGGGCTTGAGCGGGTCCTGAAGGCACAAGTAAGTTACGTGAGGAAATGGCCCAAATGCCCATGGCCCCCACTCCTGCCACATTACCTTGTCTTTCCCAGCCCACAGTTATGGCCTCTTGAGGAGTTCCTTATAATCAGTTAGCCACGGAAGAGAAAAATAGGGCCTGATTTATGGACGAGTCTTCACGATATGCAGGACCACCTGAAAGTGGACAGAGGCAGCACTGCTGCCCCTTTCTGGGATGTCCCTGAAGGGCAGTGGTGAGGGGAAATCCTCCCAGTGGGTGGAACTTAGTGCAGTGCATCTGATTGTTCATTTTACTTGGAAGGAGAACTGGCCAGAGGTGCCTTTGTGTGCTGGCTCATGGGCTGTTGCTAATGGTTTGACTGGATGGTCAGGGACTCGGAAGAAGTATGGTTGGAAATTGGTGACAGAGTTCTGGGGAAGAGGTATATGGATGGACCTTTCTGAGGGAGACAAAATTGTGGAGATATTTATGTCCAATGTGAATGCTCATCAGAGGGTGATTTCATCAGAGGAAGTCTTAATTATCAAGTGGATAAGATGACCCACTCTGTGAATATCAGTCAGCCTTTTTCTCCAGCCACTCTTATCACTGCCCAGTGGGCTCTTGGTGGTGGGGATGGTGGTTATGCATGGACTCAGCGACATGGACTTCCACTCACCAGGGCCTCCCTGCTACAGCCATAGTTGAGTGTCCAATCTGCTAGCAGCAGAGACACTACACTTAGTCCCTGACATGGCACCATTCCCCAAGCTGATTAGCCTGCTACCTGGTGGCAGGTTGATTACATTGGACCACTTCCATCATAGAAGAGGGAGCGATTTGTTCTAACTGGAATAGACACATAATCCAAATATGGGTTTGCCTTCCCTGCATGCAATACTTCTGCCAATATTACTGCCCACTTACAGAATGCCTTATCCACCATCATGGTATTCCACACAGCATTGCTTCTGATCAAGAAACTCCCTTCCTAGCAAATGAAGTGCAGGAATGGGCACATGCTCATGGAATTCTTTAGTCTTACCATGTTCCCTATCACCCTGAAGCAGATGGATTGATAGAATGGTGGAATGGTCTTTTGAAAACTCAATTACGCTGTTAACTAGGTGGCAATACCTTGCAGAGCTGAGCCAGTCCTCTCCAGGAAGCTGTGTATGCTTCAAATTAATGTCCACTTTATAGTACTGTTTCTCCCATAGCCAGGATTCACAGGTCCAGAAATTAAAGGGTGAAAATGGAAGTGGCACCATTCACTATTACCCCTAGTCATCCACTAGAAAAATGTTTGCTTCTTGTCCCTGCAACCTTAAGCTCCGCTGTTCTACAGATTTTAGTTTCAAAAGGAGGAATGCTTCTACCAGGAAACACTAGAATAATTCCATCGAACTGGAAGCTTAGACTAAACCTGGACGCTTTGGGCTTCTCATGTCTCTGAATCAACAGGCAAAGAAGGGGATTGCTTTATGGCTGGGGTGGTTGATCTTGATTATCAACTACACAATGGAGGCAAAGAAGAATTTGCCTGGAATTCAGAAGATCCCCTAAGACATCTCTTAGTATTACCATGCCCTATGATTAAAGTCAATGGAAAACTGCAACAACCTAATCCAGGTAGGACTACCAATGGCCCAGAAACTTCGGGATTAAAGTCATCCCAGTAGGTGAAGAACCACGGCCAGATGAGGTGCTTGTTGAAGGTAAAGGAACATGGAAGGATAGTGGAAGAAGGTAATGATATATATATGAACTACGATCACATGACTAGTTACAGAAATGAGGAATGTAATGGCATGAATATTTCTTTCTTGCTTTTTTTTTTTTTTTTTTTTTTTTTTTTTTTTTAAAGGAAAGACAGAGAGAAGGAAGGAAGGATAGAAGGAAGGAAGGAAGGAAGAAAGGGAAACATTTTTAAACATTTTCTTGTTTTTATTGTATTCTGTTTCTCCGTTTTTTTTGTTACATGGGCTGGGGCCGGGAATCGAACCGAGGTCCTCCGGCATAGCAGGCAAGCACCTTGCCCGCTGAGCCACCGCGGCCCGCCCTCTTTCTTGCTTTTTTATGAGTATGTTCATATTTGTACATAAAGCAAATATCTTTGTTTTCTTCTCAACCTATCCCTTTATCATATGACATAAATTGTATTGTTCATGTTGTAGTATTTACCCAAGGATTGCGCCCTGTTTTGGACAGATTTAGTGCATTTCCAGTTGTACCATTGAGTATTGCTAGGTGAAAAATATGTCTGCTGTTGTTTTTTATTTAGAGATTAATTATGGTTTAAGGTGTGTGTATAGCTGCCAAGTAGATGAGAGTAGACTGTGGCGGTTAGGTTAATGTGTCAACTTGGTCAGGTAACAGTGCCCAGTTGTCTAGTCCAGCAAAAGTGGCCCAACTGTTACTGTGAGGACATTTTGTGGCTTAAACCATCAGTAAGCAGATTGTTCTATGGCTGATTACACCTACAATCTAAGGAGAGTGCCTTCAGCAATGAGAGTCATTTAGTCCAAAGAGCTGAAGCTTTTAAAAGGAGGAATGATAACTTCAGCAACAGAAGAGAGAATTTTCATCTCTACTTCAGCCAGCTAATCTTTCCTAGGCAATTCACTGAGGACCTTCATCAGAGTTGCCAGCTTGTAGCCTGCCCTATGGAATTTGGGCTCGTGCATCCCCAAAGTTGTGTGAGACACTTTAAAATCTTATAATATTTACAGATATTTCCTGTTTTCCTGGAGAACCCTGATTAATACAGCAGCATTTACTTCAACAATTTTATCCTTTGGTTTTTGTAAGGCGTATCTTATTTTTTTACCTCTTTTTACCCTTACTGATAATCTTCATTTCTACGCTCTCCTCCAAACCTCTTCCTCCTGTCTTTTCCTTTAGTATTTCTTGTAGGGCAGGTTTTTGTTGATGAACTCTCCATTTCTGTTTATTTGAATAGTTTTATCTCACCCTTATTTTTGAAGGACAGTTTTGATCATGAATTCTAGGCTGGTACCTTTTCTCTTTCAGTACCTTAAATATGTCATACCACTGACTTCTTGAATCCAAGTTTTCTGATAAATCAGCACTTAGTCTTATTGTTGTTTCCTTTTATGTGATGAATCACTTTCTCTTGCTGCCTTCAGGTTTCTCTCTTTTTCTTCGGCATTTGACATTCTGATTAGTATTTGTCTCAGAGTAGGTTTACTAGTATTCACTCTGCTTGGAGTATGTTGTATCCTGTACATGTATATTTAAGACTTTCATAAGAGTTTGGAAATTTGGGGCTGTTATTTCTTCAAATATTCTTTCTACCCTTTTCCCTTTTTCTTCTCCTTCTGGGATACCCACTGTGCTGGTTTGAAAGGATTTATGTATCCTAGAAAAACCATGTTTTAATCCTAATCAGTCTTGTGGGAGCAATGGTTTCCTCTAATCCCTGTTCAGTACCATAGGTTGGAAAGACATTCGGTTACCTCCATGGAGATGTGACTCGATCAAGTGTGGGCGTTCTACCTGGGGCTTGATTAGTTTACTGGAACCCTATAAAAGAGAACGAGGAGAGAGCCTCAGAACCACCACAGAAGGACAAGAGAACCACAGAGCCCACCAGCCGGCGACCTTTGGAGATGAAGGAGAGCGCTGCCAGGGAGCTTCATGAAATAAGAAGTCAGAAGAAAAAGCTAGCCGACTTCGCCACGTGCCCCTCCAGCCGAGACAGAAACCCTGAATTTCATTGGCCTTCTGGAACCAAGGTATCTTTCCCTGGATGACTTGAACCAGACATTTCTGTAGACTTATTTTTGCACGTTTCCATGGCCTTAGGGCTGTAAACTAGCAGCTTATTAAATTCCCCTTTTTAAAAGGAATTCCAGTTCTGGTATATCGCATTCTGGCAACCCATGAATGTTTAAACACTTTGTGTTGTCATTAAGTTCCCTGAGCTCCTGCTCCATTTTTTAATTCTTTTTCTCTAACTGTTCTTCTGATTGTAGGATTTTGAAGTCCTTTTTTCTAGTTAGCTATTTCTTCTACCTGTCCAGATCTGCTGTTGTATGCCTCTAATGTACTTTTAATCTCTTCTATCATGCCTTCATTCTCTTAAATTCTATTTCTTTTCTCTTCATACTTTCAAATTCTTCTTTACATTCAACTAATGTCTTCTTAATACATTTTATCTCTGTATTCATATTTTCCTTCGTCTCCTTGAATTGATTCGGGACATCTGTTTGAACATCTCTGATTAGTTGTTCCAAATTCTGTGTCTCCTCTGACTTTTAAATTCATTCCTTTGCCTGGGCCATATTTTCCTGTTTCTTGGTGTGCTGGTTTGAAAGGATGTATGGACCCTAGAAAAACCATCTTTTAATCAAAATTCCATTTCATAATGGCAGAATAATCCCTATTCAACACTGTACGTTTGAATGTGTAATTAGATCATCTCCCTGGAGATGTGACTTAATCAAGAGTGGTTGTTAAACTGGATTAGGTGACGACATGTCTCCACCCATTTGGGTGGGTCTTAATAAATTTCTGGAGTCCTATAAAAGAGGAAACACTTTAGAGTATGACAGATTCAGACAGAGCAGAGCAGAACAACATAGCCACGAGAAGCAGAGTCCACCAGCCAGCAATCTTTGGAGATGAAGAAGGAAAATGCCTCCCGGGGACCATCATGAAACAGGAAGCCAGGAGAAGACGTTGGCAGATGACAGTGTGAGAGAGGAACCCTAATCATGTTCATCATGTGCCTTTCCAGATGACAGAAAAACTCTGACTGTGTTCACTTTGTGCCTTCCACTTGAGAGAGAAACCCTGAACTTCATCAGCCTTCTTGAACCAAGGTATCTTTCCCTGGATGCCTTTGATTGGACATTTCTATAGACTTGCTTTAATTGGGACATTTTCTTGGCTTTAGAACTGCAAACTAGCAACTTATTAAATTCCTCTTTTAAAAAGCCATTCTGTTTCTGGTATTTTGCATTCCGGCAGCTAGCAAACTAGAATATTTGGTATGGCTTGTAATTTTTGCTGATATCTAGACATCTCATTATCTTGATAAGGACTCTGAAGATCAGTCTCTCTCTCTTGTCTAGGGTTTTGTTGTTAAATGGCTTTGTGTTAAAGCTCTTTTTTTGGCACTTGGTTCAACTTATTCTAGATCTTTAGAATTGCCCATATTTACATGATCAGATTCATTCAATTCTTCTTCATCTGATTCTTGCCCCATGTATGTGGTACGATTTTTAGTATTGCTCCATTGTTGCAATTGTTTCACCGCCAGAGAAAGCTTCCTTTCCTGTGATCCTTTTCCAGGAACCTTGATCTTTTCTGTTTTGCCTCTAGAGTTGTTGTTGTTGTTATTATTATTATTATTATTATTCTCCTTTCATTGTCTGTAGCTGCTTTTCCTGGAGGGCAAAGACTAGGTGGACAGTCAACCTGAAGAAGACTTTCTCAGATCAGTATTTACCAGCCAAGACAGGGCTAGGAACCCACAAAGTGGGTGCAGACCAGTTTTGAAGGGCCCTGGGAGAGGGTCAGGAAAGAAACCAAAAACGCTTTTTGTCAGGTCTCTGAAGCTGTGCTTTCTTGGCCTGCCCAGCAAATGGCACTCTTCAGCAAATTATTCCCTGCAACCCTAAGTAAGCCGTGTCTCTTTAAGCCCCTTTCGGTTCCGTACATGTTGGAGGCAGTGTTGACACAATGGCCACGGCTGTTCCTACCCAGGGTAGGCTAAAATCATAGTTCAGAGCCAGGCCCCATCAGTCTAAATTTGCCGATCAAAAGCCATGTTCAGGGGTACATGGGTGGTTCAGTGGTAGAATGCTCGCCTTCCATGCGGGAAAGCCGGGTTCGATTCCCGGACCATGCACCCTGCAAAAAGAGCCATGGCCGGTATTTGGCCATGCCCCACCCCATGTGGTGGGTGAGGGCTTCCACATCCTTTTCCATCCACAGCAGCCAACCAGAGACTGGAGCCCAGGCAGCTCCCCTCAAGGGTGGGGATGGGGGATGGAGGACGGGCACCAGCTGCTGCCGTGAAGTTGAGTTAGTCACACGTTTTTTACTCCAGTTTCTCAGTCTCTTTGTCCTGCTCTTCAATGGATTGTACAGTTCCCCTAGCCTCCAAAGCCCCAGAACAGTTGTTTCAGACAGTTTCTGCCTGTCCACTAGCTGTGTTTGGAGGAGGAGTGAATCCTGTAGCTCCCCAGTACACTGTCTTCCCTGGAAGTTCCCTCTCCATACATGTTTGTTGAATGAACAAATGAGCTCTCTCAGAGGAGATACCTGTTTTTAATCACTATAGTCTGGGGTTTATTAGCTGTACATTATACTTACGTTACTTGCCTTAGAAATCTGGGTCTTGCTACCTGTTTTGAGAATTGCAGGATTGTTCAAAGAGGACTATTGAGCAATCTATAAGGTAATTTTAATTTTTATGTAGAATTCCCTTTCTGCTTGACTTTTCCAAAGAGCTCCTTCACCTAGAATTTCATTTTTAAAACTCCCTTGTGTTCCTGGCTTCTCGTTTTTGTTTCTTCCCCACACAGATTAATGGAAAGATTCAGTGAATTTCACTGCCCAAAATGTGAAATCATTTTTTCAGAGACAATGCAGCTGCCTGTGGGCCATCTTCTTATAAGGCCTTGGAAGTGACTTCCTTTTGTGATAGAGCAAGTAGCAGAGCAGAGTTCTGGAAATGTTTGATTTCATAGGCATTTGGTAGAGGCTCACATTATTTCCTTGAGGTTGAGATAGAAAATGTGGGCTGAATGACGATGCCTTAGGTGGATGGCAGAGGGGGAAGGTGCCAGCTCTACCAAAACCCCATCTCTCCTTCTTCCACAGGGAAGGAGTGAGGCCGGCCCCGTCGCCCAGCTGCACTGCATTTCCCAGCTTCCCTACGGTAAAGCGCACCTTTGTGTCTGCATTTTCTCCGTTTAGGAGTGAGCAGAAATGATATGGATCACTTCCGGCCCATAAACACCCCCACTTGCTCCTCGCTGCTCTTCTCACTCTTCTTGCAGACTTAAATGGTGATGAGCACAGCAGCTTAGGGAACCACACGCTGAAGAGAGAAGAGCTGCCCGCAGCCTGGGAGAACAGTCTCCTGACAATGTGGGGCCTCTCTGGACTATTAGGTGTGAGAGAAATAAACTTGTGTGTCTGTTAAATCTCTGAATTGCTGTTGGGTCTCTTATTACCCACCTCCTCTCCTGCCAGTGGATTAGGTTAGCCAGTTTAGAAGCCATATCCAAAGATGAGTGATCAATGCATCAACATCAGCTTGGAAGGAGAACACTAGGGGCACACAACAGGGCTCGGTCTTTGATGCTGATACTGGTTATTTTAAGCAATAATTCAGGTAAAGCTGGGAAGCTGTACGTATCAGATTTAAAGATGACAGGATGCTGACAAGGATAGCTGGCCAAATTAAAAAAGATCCCCAAAGCTAAAAATAACAGGTGATATTTCCTAAGCACTTAATATCAGACAGGGTCTGGGGTTAAATATTTTCCATACATTATCTTGTTTATTGTGTCCAATAATCCTATCATGTAGAGATAGTATCTCCTTTTCCAAGATGGGAAAACAGAAACTTAGAGCAATTAAGCATAAAGGTAGTATGTGTTAACCCTGGGATTTGAACCCAGACTGTATGATTCTAACCACTATGCTTAGAACCTGTGTCCAGGTTTGTCTGGGACAGTTCTGGGTATGTTTGCAGTCTCACTACAATCATAAATAGCAATAATAATAGTACCCTCTTTCATTCTCAAGAGTGACCCAATTTGGACAAGATATTATATGATCACCTTAATAATTATGCTGAGGCTAAAACTGGCAAGATAAATTTTAAGAGAAATCTTTGTAGAACTGCATACACCAAATGTTCAAATATGGAAAATCCAACAGAGGAGTTTTCGTTTTCTCTAAGATTATATCAAATTAACAATATGATGAAGCTGTAAAAAATGGCCTTGGAAACTTAATGTCATCATTAATAGCCATAATGAGTCCAGGACAAGGTACAGGATGGTTCCGTTGTACCTGGTGTAGGACAGGCCATATCTAGAGTGTTGAGATTCTTCAAGGAACCATGTCTTTAGAGAGACAACATCAATTGGAGCATATCCAAAGACTGATGTGCCAGTGCAGTATTGGGAAACTCAGTCATATGAGAACCGGGTGAGGGCAGAGATGCTTTACTTGGAGCCAAGCAGACTTCAGGGACATTGGCGCTGTCCTCAAATATCCCAATGGCTGCCATGTGGGGGAAGGATCAGATGGATGCCAGGGACTCCAGATGGCAGATCCAGGACTAGGTGGAATGACAAGGAAGCAGATTCCAGCTCATTTTCAGGAAGAACTTTCTAACAACTGAGCTGTCTGACAGTATGCCTGCCTTGCAAAGGATGGAGCAGCCGGTCCCTGGTTGTGTTCAAACCAAGGCAGGCTAGACCTCAGTCAGAGAGACAGTGGTGGTGGCATCTCCCTGGGAGTAGAGTTGAACTGGATGATCTCTACATTTTTTTTTCTCTCTCAAATTCTATGATTCCAACAGGAGTAGAAACAGAGTGTTGACACCAGGAAGGGCACAGAATTTATTTTGGAAGCAAGTTGAAGAACCTGTCGCAGCCTGGATTTTTCAAAAAGGCAAGTTGACTATACCCTAAATGTGTGATTTGAGGAACTCCAGGGTCCCTCACCAGCTCTGAGCTACCATGACCTATGAAGGGTAGGTTGGGTGCTTGAGTGAAGCTGTGAAGGGTTCTGTGCATGGAACCAGGTGTGATGGCTAATTTCATGTGTCACCTAGGCTGGGTTATGGTGTTCAGCTGTTTGGTCAGATGCTGGCCTAGTTGTCACTGTGGGGGGTATTTGGTACATGGGATTAGCATCTACAATCAATTGACTTTAAGTAAAGGAGATTTCCCTCAGCAATGTGGGTGGGTCTCATCCAACCAGTTGGACGTCTTACTATGAGAACTAAGGGTTTCAATAATTATAAAGAATTCTGCCTTGAGTCTACTTCCAGGCCTCCCTCCCTCCCCTTCAGACTAAAGACTTCAAAATTACCTTTACTGGAATTTCCACCCTCCATCCTGTTTTATGGAATTCAGACTTATGAGCCCCCACAATTCACTGAGGTAATTCTTCGTAACAAATCACTTTATACACACACACACAAGCGCATATCCTGCTGGGTCTGTTTTCTGGAGAACACTAAGATACCAGGTGTTGGAGGTTGTGTCTTAGCAGCTAAACAGAAGAGCTTCTGGGTCTTGAGGATCCAGGAGAGCTGAGTGATAGATCTCTGACTAGCTCTTGTGCAGAAACAATGGAGAAAAAAGTAGAATCAGTCTTCCAGGTACCAGGTGGAGAAAGCTGAATGCTCTCTGTGCCTGCACTGTGCCAGCCCTGATGTATGGTTTTTAAAAAGTCTTCATTCCTCCAGAACTCTGTGCACTAGGCTGAAGGCTAAGGATACAGAAGGGAATATGGCAGAATTAAAAATGGAGATGGTTCTTGGTTACAAGTAACCAAACAAATAAAAAACAAAAACCCTCATTCACTGATTTAACTATAAAGTGATTTATTGGTCTATGTAATTGACAAGTCCAGAGGTAGTTCTAATTTCAGGCAATACTTAGTATAAGGGCCCAGATAGTGTGATGAGGACTCCATTTCTTTCTCTCCATTCTTGACTCTTCTTGGCTCCATTGATGGTAGGACTTTACCACCCCAACCTTCACCCCCAACAGTTCTTGGTGGCTTCTGGTACGCCAGGAGGCTGCATTTCCAATAGAGAAGAAAGAGTCCAGAGCTCCTAATTTCCATGCAGAGGTTCGGTCTGGACTGGTCCAAGTCACTTGTTAACCTTGACCCAAATACGGTCAAGGAGAGCAGATAGGGAGAGCAGAGGTGTGAGCTCCATGACCAGAACTGGGCATGTGTGTCAATCCTACACAGACCACATGGCTGAAATGAGGAACAAGGTGGTTTCCCAAGAGAAATTTGGTAAACTGATTCCTAGAGAAAGGGGAATTAAATGCTGGGCTGCACACAATGAATGCCCAACAGGCATGGTCCCAGATCTCAAGGAGTCTCTGTAAGTAACAAGTACTTACAAATCCAAGGTGCTGACCCCTATGAGAAAGGGAGTTCTTGGTGCCGGGAGAATAGAGAAGAACCTAATCCAGGCTGGGAGTGAGCTACTTGGGAAGTTTTTCTGGAGAGAGTGATAATTACACTGAGAGCTGAAACATGAATAGGAATCAATCAGGTGATCAGAAGGAAAGATGATTCCAGGTAAAGGGATGAGCATGAACTAAGCCAGGAGGTGAGAGAGCATGGCGAGTTTAAGGACTGAAAGAGATTCCAGATGATGGATGATTTGACTGTTGTACCGAAAAGAGAGGCGAGGATAAATCAAAGGGTGGGAGCCTCATTTGTCCACGAGCTCTAGCAGTGGCAGCCGTGGAGGCTGAGGGCTCTCTGTCCTGGGGCACAGCCCTGGCTTATCTTCTCACCTTTCCCTAAGGAACAGCTCAGAAATCTGAGGGAGAGGGCTCAGGATGGGTAAGTACAGGTATGGCTATGAGGACAGAAACCTGGGCCTGCCCAAGTCACAGTAGGGTCTCTGGGTAGCCCCAAGCCAAATGCCACAGTTTTGCCTAAAGCTAGCCTGGGATTAAAGGTTTCTGTTCAATGATAGACTGAGGTAGATACTGAATTTTTACTGTTTTTCACTCCATCTTGAAGCACGAGATATAATTCTTTAGAGAAATGATTCTTATCCCAGGTCATACGTCAGAATTTTCTAGGGGGCAGTTTTTAGAAATAATCTTACAGTAACTCATACCGTGGTGATGAAGACTGTCCCCACAGAGGCTCTTGTGTGTGGTCAGCATGGATAGCCCCTTGTTTTAGTTGCTTTGCTGCTGGGAGACACTCTACCTCTGTGGCTAACGATGTGGGCTGTGGGCATAGAGAACCCTGCGCATAAATATCAGCCCTTCCTTTTACTGTGAGACCTCCTATAAGTTTCCTGACCTTGCCAAGCCTTGTTTCCATGTCTATTAAATGAGTGTAATGATAGTACCCAACTCATGAGGTGTTAGGGGGATGAAATGAAATTATATTTGTAAATTGCCCAGGACATAATACCACTCCCCCAGTGGAAATAGTATTATGACTATGTTAGAGATGATTTCATCTTTATATACAGCCAAATGCCACTCATTCATACATTCATTCATTCTGGAAACATTTACCAATAGTCTTGTTAAGTTCCAGGCACTGGCAATACAAAAGCGAACAAAGTAGACAACCTGCCCTCAAGGTTCTTATATTCTAGATAGGAAGACAGACAGCAAACAAATAAAAATAATATACAATTCCAGGTGGTGGTAAGTAACATGAGGAAAGTCCAGTAGAGAAAAGGGAGAGAAGGGTGAGGTGCAGGGGGGTGTTTCAGATTGGGGTGGGGAGAAGGTGCTCAGAAAAAGCCCCATGGAACAGGTGGCAGCTGCGCGGAGACCTGAGTGATGGAAAGGAAGAAGGTCATTTAGATAACTGAGGGGAGTGTGTTCCAGGCAGCAGGAATAGCTGGCACAAAGGGTTGGAATGGGTTTGGCATATTTGAGCAAGAACAATAAGGCTCCTGTGGCTTGAGCAGTGTGAGTCTAGTGGGTGGTGGGATAAGAGGTGGGAGAATCAGGCAGAGGCCAGATCATGAAGTACAGCTGTTGTTATAAGATGTTATACAGGCTTTGCAGAGGTAAGCGGTACACTCTTGCCCCTGTTTTAAAACCGGGAGGTATAGCCCAGGTGACTATTAAAAGATGTGCATGTCTTTGCTCTACTCCTAGCCTAGTGGCAACTTCTAGGAGAGCCTTGATGATCGGGATCTGGTGTTCGGGCCATGTGTAATCCCCTCGAGTGCATTGGACCTAAGGACATATTTCCATTGAATAGGATTTTGCAAAAATTACGGAATGTCACTTGTCAGATTAAGTTGTAGAAAAACTTCTGTCTTGCTCACTCTCTAGCTGACATCTTTGATTTGCTCTTATGTGAGCTGCCTTATGGAGAGGTCCAAATGGCAAGGATTTGATATTTCCAGCCAACAGCCATGAGGATCCTGAGGCTGGCAAACAGCCAGGAGTGAGCTCAGAGGTGGATTCTTCTCCTGCTGAGCTTTGGGGCATCTACAGCCCTGGCCAACATCTTCATTATAGCTTTGAGCGACCCTAAACCAGAGATACCTAGATAAGCCACACCCAGATTCCTGACCCACAGTAACTGTGGAAAAAGAAATTTTTCTTGTTTTAAACCACTAAGTTTTGGGGTGATCTGTTGCATAGCAACCAATAACTAGTACACTTGATATGTAACCATCAATTAAAATGTATATCCAATGTAGCCAATCAGAAGGGTAAGAATTGAAAAAAAAAATTGCTGGGAGTTCTTCCCTCAGATATTGTCAAGGTTCACTCACCTCCTTTAGCTCTTTAATCAACTGTTATGTTCTTGCTAAGAGCTTTCTTGGCCACCCTTTGAAAACTGCATCCCCCCCTTCCCCCTGCCACATTGACATTCTCCTACTTTATTTGTCTCTTGAACACTTGTCACCATCTGACATACTATATATATGCTACTTATTTGTTTGGCTCATTGTCTGCCTTTCCCTCTGCGGCACTTCCCTCTAGAATGTAGGTTCCGTGTGGGCAGGGATTTTGATCACCACTGTATTCCCAGTGCCTAGAATCATGTCTCATCCGTGGCACATAGTAGGTACTCAAAAATATTTATTCCCATGTTTGTTGCTGCACCTGAGCATTGGAGGGAGCCGGCTGAGGGTATATCATTCTACTTAGCAGTACTCCACTTGCACGAAGAACAAAGAGCATCAATCAAAGCAAACCACCGTGTCTGGGAGGCAGTGAGAATTCCAGAACACAAAACATGAACAGCAAGGGAGAATGCGGAAAAGAGGAGGGAATGAAAGAGACTCCTGGAGAAAAGGGACTTGAGCGCAAACACCATGGCACTGAACAAAGCTGCCCTTTGCTGGGTGTTGGCCTGGAGCATTTGATCCCCCTTGCACCTGCGGCTGCAGGTTATCCATCCTCAGAGTTGCTCCGCTGGACAAGCAGATGTGTCTGTGGGCTACGGCATCCCAATGCACCTTTTTTTTTTAAAGTTATATTTTTATACAACTATCTTCAAGAATCGAGGCTACTGGAACACAGCTCAATAGGCACAGGTACTTCCCTCCAGCCACTCCAATACACCAAAAACTAAAAAGGGTATCTCTATAATGCATAAGAAGAACCTACAGGATAACCTCTCAACTCTGTTTGAAATCTCTCAGCCACTGAAACTTTATTTTGTCTCATTTCTCTCCTCCCCTTTCGGTCAAGAAGGCTTTTTCAATCTCTAGATGCCGGGTCCTGGCTTATACCAGGCTTTCTGTCCTATGTCGCCAGGAAGATTTACACCCCTGGGAGTCATGTTCCATGTAGGAGTGACATAGTAATTTCACCTGCTGAGTTGGTTTAGAGAGAGAGGCCACATCTGAAAAACAAAAGAGGTTCTCTGGAGGTAACCCTTAGGCATAATTTAATTAGGCTTAGCCTATTCTTTGCAAGAATAAGTTTAATAGGGACAAACCCCAAAATTGAGGGCTCAGCTTGTTGATTTGGTTGACTCCACTGCTTGTGAGAATATGAGAAATTCTCCAAATAAGGAAATTGAATAATTCCTCCCTTTTCCTCATTTGCTTAAGGGATTTTCATCTAATGCATCTTTGAACTGGCTGCTCGTGGTGTTTGTTTCCCCAACCTATAACATCTGCTTGTGGGGAGACTCCTGCCAGCCTGTAGAATACCTGTGCATATTGAAAAGGATACCCCCTCTGTGGGGCTTGGCTTGGTGGAAAGCTGATGTCTTTGTGTGAAGAAAGGCCATCCTTTCCTGCAGGACTGAAATTCAGTCCTTCTTGCCTCCTTGGCTGGACACCTTTACATAATGTATAAATTTACATCCATCCATGGTGGCATGGTCTTCAAGTTCTTCCTTGATCTCATCTATAAATGTGAACTACTTACAGTAAAGCCCGAATCAGCTGAAGCCAAAGGGTGATATTAAATGGCATCACTCAAGAAGTATCTTACAATCTGTATTTCTTTCCAAAGGAGGAAGCCCAGATGCAGTCTGGAAGCAGTTCTTCCTGCCAAAAGGAGCCAGTTACCAAACCTAACCTACCACAGAGGCAGCCGAGCAGAGGCAAGCGATGCAGGCGCTGATGCTGAGGCAGAACAGCACATTCCAAGTAGAGAAAGGAGCCATTTGTGGGTTATAAATAACTGCCGGGCGGCGTTTTTGCAAAACACATTGGAATTTGCAGCATCCCTAGACATCAATTGACGTGGCCTTTATTATTTAAAACCTGAACTTTCAGACATTACAGATCTAGGGATTGAGAATTCTCTGCAATTAGTAACGAGAGTCTTGATACAAGGGAAAATATCCACCTGGACCCAGAGCGGTGTGAGTATTAGATGGAACGAAAGAAGAGAATCAGATGGGCCTGGGTAATACAAAAATCAACAGATTCATCAGTTCCTTAATTCGGAAGGAGCGGAAATCAAGGTCAGAACCCAGATGCAAAATGTTTGCAATGTTCCCAGATTAACCGTGTAGTAAATCGTAGGTAGTTCTCATTACATCAGTCGAGGCTCAGCCCTTCTCAATTAACCTTTGCCTTCCCTTTATTGAAGTTTAAATGAAAGAATATTTCCAAGTACTTTCATAAATGGAATCTGGCTGCGAGAGTGCCAACTAACTACTGCTGACTCCGGGTTCTGGTGTCCCGAGTGGGCGGAGCAAATAACAGCGTCACTTAGAGGACACTGCCTCGGCCACCCCCTCCCCGGCCAAGAGGGCTGCGGATTAAGATGACACTGTGTATGGCTGCCGGCCAGGCTGGTGTTCTTTTAGCCATCTGTGTGTCAGAACTGTCCCAGGCTGCCTTTGTGCACACTGCCTCAGGACATCAAGAACCCAGCACACTGTCACCTGTGCCTGCGGCCAACCTTGGGCAATCCTTTGTGGCCTCCAACTGCACAATTGAGCCACCTCCCCTCAGCATGTTTGTCTTGACCTTGTCTCAACCCTCCAGTGTCCATGGGGTGGGAGGTGAGGAGGAAGGCAGGAACTAATAAAAGTTAAGTAAAAATGATTTTGTTTCCAGGAAGGGAGAAGGCAAAGCCAAAGTTTGGCAATTATTTTTCCTACTGGTAAAATTTGTCTTTAGCCGTTGTTTCACCTTCCTTCCAATGCCTTGTTCCTTCTTCCCCTAGACTGCTCCTACCATCCCCTTTCACTCTGGCGCCCACAAACTCCCCTCTGACTATGCAGACCCCGTCTTGTGGCGGCCTGGTCGTCTTCAGAGGGTTCCACGGCTTCTAATTACTCCTTATCGCCATGCGTTTTCTTTGTGCTAGGTGTGGGGAGAGGAATCTGATTAAATAATTGATGGACCTAAGCTTTTCTTTTGATTGGTCATAAGCATCTCTCTCTCTTCGAGGGGTTTTGCAACTTGTACACTCTGTACAGTTCTAGGTATTGCGTTGCTGCATTGTTTTCTTTATGCGGCACTATTGAAAATAATTCCTTTTTTAAGACTAAACCTCAGCTTGCTCCTCACTATTCCTTTTTCTCTTCCTCTCTCCTTATTCTCTCTACTTCTGAGTGTTTATTTTGAAATACATTATTCCATGTAGCCTTTTCTTTTGCCATGTATCTCACCAGAGGTGTGTTCATTATCATGCTTACTTCCAGAGGGTCCTAGAATTAGGTTCTGGGATGAGTTACCACCTCCTCTCACCCCACTTTTTTGTGCGTGTCAAATGATTCATGCAACCCTTGTTTTCTGGCTCTTCCTTATACACAACCACGTTCAAAATACCCACTAGGCAAAAGAAACTCAAAGGTGAAAGCTCCACTTTATGGCAAAAATTTCACTGCTTACTTTGTCAATCACATTGGAAGCTGCTTGCTAGTGTGAAAGTTATTTTGCATAAAATTATCTATTAACTCAGAAGCTTTCAACTCTATTTAAAGCTTCACTTAAAAGTTTGGCCTTTTTTTTAATCCCTCAGATGGTTTTATTATCTGACAGTATTCAGAAATTCCTCCATTCATTTGTGAGATATAGAATACTTTATTCTTGAACAAGGGTATCCTATAATCCACACTAATATGTGAGTGATTGTTGAATACTCCCCTGTCCAGTTTTAGCTTTTAGCACCAATAGATCTTTGCTTGGTGGCCTTGAAAGTAGTGTTTGAGAGGGTATTTGTGGGCAGAGATCCTCCCTTAAATCAATAATTCCCAGCCCTTTTCCACTAAGACACACAAGCAAGAAAATCTCCCATGGTGATAACCAGGATAAAGACAAATTCATACTTGCTTGCTTTAACTTCCCTCTCTCTCTCTCTCCTATTCAAGAAAGCATATAAAAATACAAGTGAATGTAATGGATGCTATTAGAGGGATAACCTTGACTTTTCTCAGATTTTCTTTAAAAGGTGAATCATTTTCAAACTCCAGTATTCTAACTATTGAAAAATATATTACTGAGCAGGCCACGGTGGCTCAGCAGAAAGAGTTCTCACCTGCCATGCTGGAGACCCTGGCTCAATTCCCAGTGCCCGCCCATGCAAAAAAAAAAAAAAAAAAAAAAATTGCGTGCAACACACTCCACAAATGATCCACCACACCAATGTAGCCATACGGTAGTTGAGAACTTTTGCCTTAAATGTTGACATTCAATCTATTCCACCCACATGTGTAGTCAGCCTTGAAAGGGGTAATGAGTGCATGTTTGCAGACCTTTTTTCCAACTGGGGGAAGGCAGAGGAAGAGGAAGGGGGCAAAAGAGACTCTTTGAATGTTCAGGCGTCTCTAACTTACTGCCAGGCCCCTTGCAACTTCACTACTTTGGAAGCCCTGAATGACGAGTCCTAAGTATTCAGAGTAAAGGTAATCGGGCTCCTAGGCGTGCTGGGACAGTTTAAGTAGTAGAGTTTAGTGGTTGTGCTGGTTGGAGCTGTCATGTTCTTTTAATCCAATCTTGTGGGGGCAGGCCTATTATTGAGTGGAAGCTCTTGATGAGGTTGTTCCCATGGAGACGTGACCCACCCGATTTAAGGTGGGTCTTATTCCTTTTACTGGAGTCCTATATGAAGAGAATAAAAGGCAGAAAAAATAGAGATCTTAGAGCTGACAGAAAGCAGAGAGATTAAATAAGCCACAAATATTTGAAGATGCAGAAAGGAAATGCCCCAAGAGACGCCAGAAGCTGAGAGAAACTTTTGAAATCAGAAGCCAGGATAGAAGGGTCTGCAGATGTCGCCACATGCTTTCCCATCTGATAGAGAAACCCTGGACGCAATCGGCCTTTCTTGAGTGAAGGTATCCTCTTGTTGATGCCTTAATTTGAACATGTTTCATGGCCTTAGAACTGTAAATTTGTAACCTAATAAATCCCCTTTGTAAAAGCCAGTCCATTTCTGGTATATTGCTTTCCAGCAGTTTTAGCAAACTGAAACAGTGGTGAAAAAATATTTACTTTAGAAGCAGAAAAACATGACTTCAAGTTCAAGTTCTGTGACTTACTGGGTTTATGACCTTAGGTGATCCTCAATTTCTTTTTATCTGTGAAATAAATGGACTTTAAAACAATCCATTTGAGGAAATCTGATTTTTTCTTTCTGTTCAGTACACCTTCTCTTCCCCCTTCTTCATATAAAAGAACCCCTTCTTTCCTGTAGGTAATCTATTCCATGGGGTTCAAGTGAGGCTGACCTCCATTGCATCCTGCCATTCACAGGTAGGCGTGTGGCCCAGGTCCCATCAGAGTGTTTCATCCTCCTCCTTCTGGTAGGACCACAAAGTCAGATTCTATAGTGCTGGAGTTTCCAAACTGGGAGGATTTGAGTCTAGTCATATAAGAAGCCATCTATCCTGCCACAAGGAGAGAAGGAAGCCAACCAGAAATAAACAGAGGTTTAGGAAAGAAAACGAGAGTCCTAATGAAATTATTCGAGCACCTGGTTCCAACCATGTCTGAAAGTAGATGCACCCTTGGCTTTCCCATTTATCTGAACCAATAAAACCTTTTTTTGTTGTTATATTGCAGAGCGGCTTTCTGACATTCATCAGCAGAAGTCTTTACTGGTGTACTATCTCAAGGTTGTTGTGGGAATAATGCCTGTTAAAGGGATTTAAGGTCGCATTGCAACTTCCTCCCCTAAGACAATTCTGGAGCAAGCTGAGTATAGCTTTTTAAATGAACTGCCGACTGCTTATTTATATAGCTTAGTGACGACCATGGACATCGTAAATCTATATTGGGTTAGTTTAGTTGTAAGTTTTACTTGATTTTTACATTAAATTCAATTTATGAAACCATAGAATGTTAGCGCTAGGAGGTACCCCACAGAAGGAAATGCCTGCTGGGTTTCACTCCTTACCAACCCCAGCTCACTCAGTCCATTGACACAGGCAGATCTCTACCTAGTTTCTGATTCCCAGTTCACTATGACATTCTGCTCCATGTTCAGCGTTTGCATTTTTTGCTTAGTCTTTCTAACCCTAAGGAAATTCAGAGTACATTTGGGCCAAAGTTCCAATCTTCTTCCTTCCTAAGCATCTATCTCATGACCTAGACACATTATATGAAAATCCCACAACCAGAGATACTTTCATATTTGGGGGAGGGATAACATATTTAGACACTCATATCATAGAGAAGACAGACTTATCAGATATCTTCTCTGAAGGTTCCTGGAAGGGATTGGACATGAGTGAGAGAAGCAATTCTCAAGAAGGAAAAGGGCAGAGAGGGAGGTGGGCTCACAGACGGCGCATGTCACAAGCAGAAAGAATCCAGACCCTACTTGCCTTGTGCTCTCAAAGACTCAGCCCCTGGTTGAGCCCCCAGATTTAGCTGCTCTGCTCTTGATAGAGGGATTCCTCAGTTCCACAGTGGACTCTTGTCAGTGCCAGGGTGCCTCCCTGCAAGGACTTTGCCCTCAAAATTGAGCTGGGCCTTTTCTCAGCCTCACATCCAGCCCTCTCCTCCTAAAAGGGTGCCCATTGGGTTTTCTACTCCTCTAGGGTCTGCCGACCCTGTCCCAGGTATTCTGAGCAGCCAGGCCAAATCCCCTCCTATTCCCACAGTAGATTTTCCTTCCTCCTTCCTTTTCCTGCTCTCTCTCCCTCTCCTCCTCTGTCTGTCCCTCTCTGCCCATCGTTCTCTAGCTCAACCCCTCTACCCACTTCCACTCCCTTGCTTTCTCCCTCTTCCTGTTCCTTTTTGCTCTCCCACTCTCCTCTCCTTCTCTCTATCCCTCTTGCCCTCCTGACCTGCTCTGGTTGCCCCCATTATTACGGGGAGGTGAAGTCATAGATGGAGAAGCAATGTTCTGAAGTCAGAAGTTTCCAAAATGCTTTTCAACAACCAACTGTTGTCAATACTGGTTGTACATGTTTCAAGAGATTTCTGTGGTATCTGAGCTATAAAGTTTCATGGGTAAGAACTTAAATTCAAATTTGTGTATGTGAAAACCATTGGGTTATCTTATTTTCTTAAAATCAAATGGGGGTGGGCCATGGCGACTCAGCAGGCAGAGTTCTCACCTGCCATGCTGGAGACCCGGGTTCAATTCCCGGTGTCTGCCCAGGCAAAAAAAAAGTCAGATGGACTCCATGTCTGAGCCTCCAACATGCTGGGCTAATGAAAAATCCATCCTTAGTCATCACCGAGACTCCACATGATCCTGCCCCTCTTTCCAAGGTCATGACAATATCCTAAGGTATGACAGAGAGTAGGATCCCATGGACTGAGTGGACATCAATAATGAGCTCTTGGTCCAGGCCCATGTGGCCACTTGAAGGGGCGTGGCTCTGCTGTGTCCATGCCAGGTTTGGACTTGGGAGCTTTTCTGAGGCTTGGAGACACAGTGTCTGGAGCCTGGCTTTTCCACAGGCCCATGTCAGTTCTTGCCAACTCCCAAAGGGCCCTGGGGCCAGCTACTCCTAGAATCCACAGACCTCTCTTCCCTTTTCAGGGTTGGGGGATGTGTAGCTTCCCTCTTTCCTTTTGTCTCCTACCCCACCTTCCAATAGGCAAAGGCACTTGCCTTTTACCTCCTCCTCTGGGAGAATCTAGCAGAATTTCCCCCCTCAAAAGCAGGTGTGTTGGGCAGGCCATGGTGGCTCAACAGGCAGAGCTCTTGCCTGCCATGCTGGAGATCCAGGTTCGATTCCCGGTGCCTGCCCATGCAAAGAAAAGAAAAAAATAAGCAGGTGTGTTAACAAGTGGCTAGTGAGATCCTACAAAAACAGATCTCTCCTCTGTCAAGAAGGCATAAAAGACTTGTTACCTCTGGGGGTAGAAGGAGTTGGGAGAGGGAAAAAATGCAGTGGGAACACAATATAAATATTATTTCATTAAATTGCCTTGGCATGCAAAGGCAGACTGGTCTCTTCTCAGAGCTGCTGTGCATTGTGAACACCCAGAGGGGCAGATACTGAATAAAGCTTATCTGATGTGATTGCAACCTGGGAGTTGCTTCTCTACTCAGCATCTCAGGGACTCGTTCTCCCGAACAGACCTTGGAAAATTCTGCACTAGAAGATGGCTGTCAATGTCCAAACTCTGATCTTTGCCTGCCAGCACAGACCAGTTTCTGAGATAATTTAATGAACACGTGGAAGGACAGAGAGACACTGGGGGGCAGTGGCCTGGGCATGGGCTGGGGATGCAAATCTGTTCTGCCATGATCTACCGTGACCTCAGACTGCTGAGCTGATAGAGTGCAGTTCTCTTATCTGCAAAATGGGGCTGGTAATACTTCCTGCCTGAAAGGATTGCTGGGAAAGTCAAGTACAGTGGTGCACAGGAAGCTTCCAGCACAGCTTCTGGGATGTAGCAGGTAGTCGATAAGTGGTACTGACACTTGGCCTTGTCATCAGTCAGCCTGACCTCAAAGGGGAGCTGAGCAATGGAGTGACGCATCCAAGGGCGCTTCTAGAAGGTTCACCTCACACTGCTGGGGGGCACAAATGGGGAGCAGAAGACCAAGCTGGAGGGAAAAAAAGACAGCAGGAGAGAGTGCCCCTTCCTAGTGGAGCAGCCAGTGCCATGCCTCTTCCACAGTTTTACTTAAAGGGGTAAGTTAACAAGACTGTTCTTAAGAATGTGATATTAAAAAAGACTCAGGGGAACTGGAACAAGTGCAAGACCCTGAGACACTGACCTGTCAACTTACAGCCCAGGCTCCAACCCGTCTTTCATCCTGCTGTCAGACCATGGTTTCCCCTCTGTGAGGAGGCCATTGGGACATCTAGGTGATGGTTTATAAAGACCTGGCTTAGGACAGTTCAGGAAAAAAGGGGGCAAGGGAGAGATTCCTTGGTGACATGGGCATGGAGCGTCCCTGTTCACGTGCCTGGTCTTCTATCCCACGTGGCTTCCTGCAGGTGGATCTTGGAGAGACCCTCTCCTCCCTGCTCCCCAGGCTTCTCCTGGAGGCAGGAACTGGATGGAGACTTGGCTCAAGGCTGGTGGTAGAAAGGGATGGGAATCATTTCTCTGCCCCTTTCATTGAACAAAGGGCTCAACAACGTCAAAAGTCCTAAATAAATACGTGCCTTATGGGTGGGAACGATTCCCTGCTTCACTGCAGCCCTTGCTGCCAGCCAGGACTGCAGGACTGACAGACACACACACAAGACAGGGACCCCTAACTCAACACAGCTCCCACTGCCCCCTCCCTGCACCTCTCCCTCCCACCCTCCCACCCCCACTGTTGGCTAAGGAGTCTGGGGCAGGTTTGGAACATTGAGTCAAGGTGAGAGTGTTGCCCCTGCCTTCCTCCCAGGTTCCCCTCTGTCTCTCACTGTCGCTATCCCCTTGTTTCTTTTGCAGCCCAGATTAACACAATACGAAGAGAATCGTGCTTCCCACATGAAGCCATTTTCGTGGGCACAGCCGATGCTGCGCTCTGCCTCCTCTTTTAATGTTGCTTCAGGAGCAAAGTGATTTCAGTTGCGGTATTAGTGACAGGCTGTTGAGTAGCAATGGCACATTAATTTTGAGCATGTGCAGAGGTACAAGTGGCAACGCTGAGCTGAGACATTTTATTTGTACAGAAGTGAGGCTTGTGACAGCTTCCTCCCTCCGTCAGTCTTCATTCAGCTTAGATTTGTGGAGCAACGTGGGGCTGTCTCCAACAACTCGGCCACCATGACAGTATCTACAAGACACAGCATCCCGCCAGGGAGGAGAGAAGTCTCAGAATCATCACGTTGTAGCTGGAGAAGGGGCCTCGGATATAGGTCTGATCCCATAGCCTTGTTTCATGGTGCAGTGTTGAAACCCAAGAGATAAAGGGATTCAGAAAAGGACACAGAGCAGGTTTGTGCCAGAGCAAGGATGAGAATCCAGGGCTCGGACCCCCACCTGACTGCTTTCCCACAGCACGGGAAGCCCTCCTCAGTGCCTGTTGGGGTATTGAATATTTTTACCTGAAATCTGTCTGCATCAGAGATGGAACCCAAACTCATCTTCAGGTCGGGCTACAAGTGGAGCTTGCAGGAATCTGGGTCCAGGGGACTCAACTGCTTTGAAGCATCTGGGCACAGTCCTGTCCAACTGGGCCTTAGTGGATGGCAAAATCACATCAGTCTGTTAAGTCCTCCTAGCCTGCTCCCTCTGGCTCCCTTCCCTCCTCCCTCCCTTTAAGAACGTACTTCAGAAAGACCACAGCTCCCTTCCAGTGGGCATCTACTCCTAAGGCTGGAGGGAGCCTGGTTCATCCAGTCCAATGCCTGGGAGGAAACTGAGACCCAGAAGGGTCTGAGGCCACACAGCTGGGGAGCGGCTGCAAGGAATTAGAACCCAGGGCTCTTGATCCCGGCCTTACCTTCCCTCCCTGCCCCACGACTTAATAGGGAAGACACAGCATACTCCAGGCAGCATTCCTTGCAATGGGACTATGGATCAAATGGCTTCAAAATCTCCCGGAAAATGTGTTTAAAATGCAGGTGTCTGGGGTTAGATCAGAGTCAATGGGGCTGGGCCTAGGATCTGCCACACGCACACTATTTTCTTGGAGAATTTTCTCAAAGAAACCTTTTTCTTTCTATGTGATGTCCATATGTCACACTCAAGTTATGAGGGAAGTAGCAGATAATTTGTTACGAATAATATTCAAGGTACCCAATTTGGGGAAGTACTTTTTTATTTGCTTGTTTTGTTTTCTAAAAATTCATTGTCGTGGACTACAGTATTCCCTAAAGTAAGAAAGTTGCTTTAAAAATTAGAAGGCTTATTTCTAAAAGCACATCATGGAAACTCCTGGAAAAAGATCAACCTTAACAAATGTATCAATGACTTTTTAAATTTCAAATTACCTGTTCTTCCTTTTTCTTTGGCTCAGCAGCAGAAGAAAAATTGTATCCCAGCTAGGTTTCTACATCTGTAATATGGTAGTATCTCTAGAATTTGTAACAGTTTCTAATATTTTAAACAGTACAGACGTGACCATGCATCAGACTGAGGGTGGTGAGTGACTAACCTGCTTTTACTCAAGAGCTGGATATTTGAGGCTATAAATAATGGTTACTGTGTTATGAGTAGTTTCATTAACGTCTCAGAAGATACACTTAATGAGATCCTATTAATCCTGAAAAAAGTGGATGCTGCCACACGACCCCAAAGAACCAAATATAGTGAATGGGTGACAAAATAAGCTTTTAGAAAATATGATGAATTTCAGGGAAACAGCCACAGATAGGATGAGTCTAAGTAAGTGGTTGGACTGCTGGAAACTGGGATAGCAGATGGGCCTGAGCTACAGAATCTAGTGAGGATTCGTTCTGTGCAGACCTCTGTGTGCAGAGACAAGCAGGGTTGGGCACTTCATCCAGGCTATATTTATTATTGTTACTATCAGTAATAATATATTTTTTTCATGAAGAAACATGCAATAGAAACATTAGAGAGAGAAAAAGAGCATAAGATTGCTCTGCAAAGGAATTGATACCTTTGTGCAGAGTAACATCATATCTGGATTATAAAACTAAATGTTTTTGCATTGTCATAGCTCCACACCATTAGTGGGCAATGTCTCACTGAAAAATTATTGCCCGTTATCCAGAGCCTTATCTGGTGTGGATATGACTGTATTGATGCCCCCATCTGCTAAAGAAAATATCATCGTCCAAATATCTTAACTATCTTTAATATCATTTACCATCCAAATATCTTAAACCAATATTCTCACACTGTTTTATTCAAAGAAACTTTTGCTGTCTTGTCCCTATTACTCTATAATCAATA
The DNA here is from genome assembly GCF_023851605.1 of Tamandua tetradactyla. Taxonomy (NCBI): domain Eukaryota; kingdom Metazoa; phylum Chordata; class Mammalia; order Pilosa; family Myrmecophagidae; genus Tamandua; species Tamandua tetradactyla. Next base: position 7,409,717 of record NC_135337.1, read on the forward strand.
GTGCTTTTAAAAATTATAATACTATATATATATATAAAATAAAAATCTAATGTAAAAAATCTCTAAAATGTGATATTAGTTAATTATCTAAAGAATTTAGCTTCAAGGAATAATTTTTAAATATTTATTGCCTAGACGGGTTCAGAAAATTCTTATATGTAATGTGGCAATGGCCCTAATACATCTGTAAACAGGAAACCATTAAAAAAAAATTTCATTGGCATGAAATACTATAATTACAGATATGTGAAATTTTTAAATCTTAAAACCTCTTAACATAATTGTGTATATTTATGTACAAAACATGCATAGATTTTACTTTATTTGAAACATATCAAAGAGCTCATTTCAAATTATTCTAGACATAATAAATATAGAACTTGCTTCATTAGAAATCTACAGTAAATGCTCAAGTAAAGGCTAAACTTTCAGTGCCAACTAGACAAGAGTTAACCATGTACAATAATCGGTTTCCTGTACACTTCAGGCCATGACACAAGAAGCCCCACAGTAGATCTAATGGGTCTCCAGTTTGCACATCGAAACGTACTAAATCTCTTCCTGCTTCTCCTTCGACTTCAGACTTTTGTCAGGCACATTCCTGTGTGTCTGGACATAGCTCAGGCAGCGTGCTGAATATAACCCTGAAGACGCTAAACCAAATCAAATTGCAGAGACTGTATAAGCCAGACATGGAATGCGGCATCCAGACCCATATCACAGAAAGGTTGCAATAGTGGATGCTCTTTGATCTACACAGATTCTCAGGTAGAAAAAGATGACTTGCCTTAGCTATGTGGACCTGAATGTTTTTTAACAGTCTGTTCACAAAATTCCACATCTAAGATGAAACAGAGTGTGTCATAAAGTCAATCATCTCCGATAATTTAAGAAAGATGGTCTGAGCTGCTTGTTCGGATTTCTCTGTCCTTGCCCCAAAGATCTGGAATGTTAAATAGATTTAAGAGAATATAAAAGCTTTGGATACATATTTCTAATAACAGAAACATCCTGTTCTGTGAAAAAAGGAATGTATAGATGTTTGAATGGAAACAAAAACACTAGCATGAGTTTCCTCTCATAGAGATGTATTTACTTTTGGAATAGAATGGATATAAAAGCATGGCTCTCGTATGCTTGCGTAATAATTAGCTTTTCCCGGCCAGCAGACAAAGTTACGCAGTTATAGCTAACCCTCAGGGGACAACATGTGCCCCAAAGTCTGTATTTGAGAAGCACCTACAAATGTGTCGTACCAATGACCACATGCTTTATTTGTGTTTAGGCACAGATATCTCCTAGATGGATATTTGGCAGGAAAAAGACTTAAGTGCATCAGCCTTGGAGGCAGACAGAGCTGAGTTTGAATCCAAGCCCTACCCTTTACCAGCTGTTAATCAAATTCTTTAACTTGACTCAGTGTCAGTTTCCTCCTATGTTAATTGGGAATAATAGTTCCTATCCCCTAGGGTTGCTATGAAGATTAAATTAAAACATCATGAGGTACATGTGTTACAGCAAAATTAATATGGAGGGGTCCACAGCTGCCCTGCAGTTTGCAACAGAGCCTTTGGGCATGGCTGGCTGGCTTTTTTCCGTTCTCCACTCTGAGAAGAAAGGACTAGCATGGCTGGGATTCTTATTTTTGTTTGTTTTTTCTTTTTTTTCATTATTTAGAAACTACTTTATTCGTTTCTGTAATCAAAACAGGGTGCAAGGGTAGTTCAGTGGTAGAATTCTCACCTACCATGTGGGAGACCCGGGTTTGATTCCTGGTCCTTACGCTCCCCCAAAAAACAAACAAATAAGCAAAACAAATCCATGTAGATAGGACCTTACATATTTACTACAGTACGATACCCCTGTACAAATGGGGGAAAAATCAAGCTTAACGTTTCTAGACCAACAGGGCTGTTAATTTCTGTACAATGCAAACTCCACACAGTGCAACTGGGACACTTTTTCCAAAGTTGACAGCACAGCTAACATTTCCAAAGATTCAAATTATATGTATTTATCTATATGAAAAGACAGATAGCAGTATGCTATGCATCAATAGCAGCAAAAGCTTTTCCAGGTTCTGCAGTCATCTGAGCAAAATGATAGAAACATCTAGCACACTCTATTTAAAAAAAGGAAGAAAAATGCAAAAGACAAAAATCCCAGAAAACAGCAAGTTTGGTTACTGTTTTGGTACCTGGCACCACTTTTCATTGTGGTGGGATCCTTGAGAGAGAAGTAGTCAGTGTGGAGGGAGACAAATGTTCCCCCAGGGGTCTGTGCTTAATTCAGGGCCTGTCCCTGAGGAGGGGCTCAAGTTGCAGAAGTGACAGCTTTCTTTTCAGCCGCTGCCATCTTTCACCACCTCTCACTGGGCTCCTGTCTCCCCAGTCCCCTCTCCCATCAAAGAAGTTTCTGCACCAGCCCTCGAACTTGATTTAGTGAGGGCACAGGTAAGCATTCAGGTGGGAGGCCAGCTTCACCATAAATAAATGACACGCCTTGAGAAGCTCACTCACACAGGAGAGGGGAAATGCTAAGCCCAACAATTCCTTGCATTGTTACTTTAATGCAGTTCAGTTTCACTCTCTGCTACGTTGCCCTCGCCTCTCTGAGATGAATGACAAAGAGACAGCAATTCCAGCACACGTTTGGAGATTCCAGTAGGCTGGCAAATTCGATTCCCACCCAATTGCTCCTTTCCCCATCTTCAAGAGCGGGGACACCTTCCCGATCTAAACCACTTAATGGGCTGCTCTGTTGCAGTTTCAGTGTACCAATAGGCACGCGTTCACCAATAATGGCACCTGGCAAGAAACTCATTTTCTTATTCGCTGCACATCAGCCTCATTAAGGCCTGTAGGACATGTGACGTCTCAAGGGGAAACAACCTCCAGACAGGCAGGCCCTTCTCAGTGTGTGTCACCTCCTTGTAAATAATGGATAGAGACCCAGGAGCAGGACACTGTCTCTGTTAGCCCCCTCCCTGAGTCATTCACTGTACAAAAAAATTTTTTAAATCCAGATAGGCCAAGAAATGGAAATAATGAGTGATCTCAATATGGAATCGATATTTCCCAGAGCACTTGGGAAGAGAGAAGTGACAAGCGCTCCGCAAGTGGACCAAGGGATTTGGCGTGGCGTGGTCATATGTGAATCCCCGGCTTCCGTTTGCAGATACCAGAGAGAAGCCTCTTAAACAGCGTTTGCCATCTCCCGTCCCCCCATTTCGCAGGCAGAGCCTTTGACTTCTTTCTGCGGCCCTCTCTCTCCCTGCAGGCAGAAGAGCTCATTAGCGCCAAGGGAAGCTAACATCAAAGGTGGCTCTACTTGCAATTTGTAGGAATCAGGTTGCCTTTAATTATCCATGCCCTTTGGGGTGGGGTCCTGGGGTCCTGGGCAAGTTTTAAAACTGCAGTTTATCCAGAAATGTCTAAATGACTATAGGAAGCCTGTGAAATTATTAAAAACAATTTGGGAGGAGGGATGGGGGGAGAAGCGCTGGGATGGGGTTAAAAGAAGGTTGGATTTGCCTTTTGACTCAATATTGACTTATTCAATTTTCTTTTCCTTTGAATATGCATGAACTCATAAGTAGAGGCAACTTAGACATACACAGGTAGCTGGACTTGGATTAAAATCTTGAAACTGGTATGTGCATTGAGAGGAGAGAGGTCAATCCTGTTTCCAGGCAGAAAAGGGATCAGATGGGTTGGGCTGTTTTTGTTATATTTTTCCCCTTCCAAGAACCGACTGCAGCTGATCTGAGCCAGCCTCCCTCTGCCCCCACCCCATGCCTGGTCTACAGCAGGAGGACACATTCCAGGGGAGCTGAAGCCCCCAGTCCACCACTCCCACACTGCCCTAAAGGACTAGCAATACCTGCCCCACGGAAAATCCTCTGCTGCCTCCCTCAGGCAAAACCTGCCTCTGACTCCAGAAAGCTTCCCTGACTGTCCCCTCAGCCCTCTGAGTCTGGGTTAGGCACCTTCCCTCTGTGCTTCCTTAGCTCCCTGGTTTACTTTTCTTTTCCTTTTGCTTCTTGTTTTTTCCTTTTATTTTTAAATGCAATTTTATTGCGCTGTCTTCATATGCCATACAAGTCATCCAAAGTATACAATCACTGGCTCACCGGTATCATCACACAGTTGTTCATTCATCACCACAATCAATTTGGGTTTACTTTTAATGGTTTGATTCAACAAACTTCCATAGCACTTGCTAAACGACTTCAGATATAGTTTACTCATTTTATCCTCGTTTTGTTTGTAAGCTGCTGGAATGTGATATATCTGAAACAGCATGGCTTTTAAAAAGGGGAGTTTATTAAGTTGTAAGTTAACAGTTCTAAGGCTGTGAAACATCCAAATTAAAACAAGACTATAAAAATGTCCAATCTAAGGCATCCAGGGACAGATGGCTTGGTTCAAGAAGGCCTATGGCATTCGGGGTTTCTCTTTCAGCTGGAAAGGCACAGGGTGACGTCTGCTAGCTTTCTCTCCAAGCTTCTTCAATGGCTTTCCCAGGGGTCCGTCCGTTCTGGTGGCTCTAAGGCTTTTTCCAAAATGTCCCCTCTCAAAGGGCTCCAGTAAGCAACCCCACCTTGAATGGATGGAGACTTGTCTCCATGGAAACCCTCTAATCAAAGGTTACCAACCACAATTGGGTGGGTCACATCTCCATGGAAACAATAAAAAATTTCCACCCAGCAATATTGAATGAGAATTAAAGGACATGGCTTTCCTGGGGTACCTAATAGCTTCAAATTGCCACAATCCTTACCAGTGAAGTACAAGTTATATTATTATGACTATTTTATAAAGACACAGAAAGATTGGGCAACTTGTCTAAGGTCACACTGCTTGTAAGTGGCAGAGTCAGAATTTGAACCCAGGCCATCTGGTCGCAGATTCTGGGCTCTTAACCACTGCGCTAAATTGCATCTGGCAGGGCACTAAAGGCCCAGCTACAAGTCTTTCTCCTTCAGTAGCCTGTGAGTTCTACGACGGCTGGAATTCAGTGCCAGGCACACAACAGATGCTTCAAAAACTCCTGGGAAAAACACACCTGTGCACAGTCCTGCCCTGACTTAGGGAGGAGCCTACATCAGCCAGTAATTTTCTCCTGGCACCAGGAAGGGGACTTCAACAGGGGTGGAGGGACAGCCATCCTGGTTGGGATCAGCAGGGGTGCCTGGTGGCATGGGCTGCCCTCCCCTTCTTGTGCTGACTTGTCTGGCTCTTCCTCCCACCTGTTCCCCCCAAGTCCTTAACCATAGGCTCAGCCCCAATCCTGTCCTCCACAGGAGGCAGCCTGGGACCCCTGAGTCACCCCCACCCACGGCCATGCACAGATCTTGCCTTGCCCATATGTCTCAGCCCCAGGCACTAGACTCTTACCAGACAATGTGCTGCCCTTTGGCATCAGACTGTCTGGGTACAAACCCCAGGACCAGCACTTAGGGCCTCTTGTGGGGCAAGTTTCCTAACCAACCTGAGCTTCAGTGTCTCTTGTGGAAAATGAGGGTAACACTACCTGCCCATAATGGACCTATGTTGTTTTTTGGGGGTCCATTCCCATCAGCACCTTGATTTCCTTTAGGTGAGTTACCACTGTTGCACTGGGTAGAGTTTTGATAGGAGTGTAAACGGAGTTGACTTGTTCTCTCAAAGCCAAGGGGAGGTGGGGTGAGGGTATGGGCCCTGAGTTAAGCCGGCCGGACTCTCTCTTAGTGGACTTTAAATCTGGAATAGAGTTACAGGTGAATGGAAGCAAAGCATTCAGGCCTCCCCATTCCCTGGTGCCTTGTCTGAGTCCTGTCTGGATGTCTGGACCCTGCGTCTGCCTTCGTCCTCCTGCGCAGTAGTCATGTCTGGACCTTGATTCCATCTAACTGTGCCCTGGGCCTGCTTTCTCTGATAAGATCAACACCTTGTGCTCCAGAAGACTCACGGCTTCTTATCTCTTCAGGGATGGCTCAGCTCGTGGGCCACACTGGCTCCTTGCTGGACCTTCCATGCCTAGCATCCTGTTTTCCAGGCCCTGCCTCCTCTCCTGCAGCGAGAGCTTCCTGCTGTGTCCTCTGAGTTCTAGGGTACCAAATATGGAGGGAGCCCAGAGGAGGGGGCAGGCTGAGCAGGAAAACCACTGGGGTCACTTTTTTTTTCTGGCATTTATATTAAAGTTCTTCACAACTCAGGCGAGGCTTCTAACCCAACTTGGGAAAGGGAGAGGAGATGGTTTCAGGAAGGACTTTCTGGAGGACGTGCAGTGAGAGATGTGCTGAGCTGATGCATGCTGACTCTGGAGAGCCAACTGTCACATTTCCAGGAATTTTCCCAGCGGGGAGAAGCACTGGTAGCTCGAAATCAGCCATGGGAGGAATATTTACACCATGGAAACGGGCAATGTCTACAAATCAGGTTTTATTTCTTCTTTTCTGAAGAGCTAGTTGTTAAACATTTATCAACACACCACGGAGGAGGTGCCCCCAGAGATGAGTTCTAAGAGAGGAGACAACAACCAGTTGGATAAGGTTTCTACCTGGGAGGTATGTCTGCTCTCACTGAGTAGAGTATAAGTTATCAGAGGACAAGGGCCAAATTCCACTGTCTCTAGAGCAGAGCTTCCCAAGCCTTAATTTGTAAAAGAGTTACCTGGAGATCTTGTTAAATTATAGATCTAATCCAGGAAGTCTGGAGCGATACCTGAGATTTTACCTTTCTACCAAGCTCCCAGGTGATGCCCCCAGAGCTGGTTCAAAAAGACACACGCTTTTGAGTAGCAAGGCCCTAGAACAGTGGTCTCGGAAAGTGATCACAAAGCAATCCAGAGAAGATTTTGGAATTTCTATTTAGCATATGTCATCTATTAAAGTTGCCATGTAAGATGCAGCATTATGTTCCATTAAGAAAGTTTCTAAAAGCAACCAATTAAACCATGACATGCTATTGATTGTAAGATTCTTCCTAGCTTTTCAGAAATGTTAAAACGTGCAAAAGTGTCTGTTTTCGAATCCATAAAATACAGTATTGATATTTTATAATTTTGAAAATAGGAATTAAATTGCACTTCACCAATATTGAATATTATGGCCTGACCCCAGAATCACATGTCAGGTGATTTAAAAGTACAAATGGTCCAGAGAGACCCAGAGGTAAGAGTGGGAGCCCCATATCCAGGGGAGTTAATGCGGTATCCTCGCTTGTCAATTAACGTTTTTATGTATTCCAATATATTTTTATTTTGTTGAGTTGGAAATTATGTTATCTAGTTTTAACTAAACTAACTCTTATAAAATAGACAAATGAGTTAAAAGGATTCTTGTGATTTGAAGACTATTATTACACTAATAATGTAAGCCTGGGTGAACCTGGAGAGGCAGACTGATCTGAGGTCTGCATCTGCATTTGCATCTGCAGTAAAAAACAATGGCGATCTAATTAGATATGACAAGACATTGGTCAAAAAAGAAAAAATAAAAACAGTCAGAAGCACTCTTCGAAATGTGGATTTACATTGATTTTTTACTGGTGATGAACTTCACCCTGAGAATTTTGAGGTATTACTTAATGATGGCGGTGCAGGTTTATAATTTATAAATAAACACATCTCTATACCTATGGGCAGGAGGTCTGTCCATGGTAGTTACCCAGGAACCCGTGCTGATAGAGCTGCCACCAGCTCCAATGCCCTGGAGGCTCTCACACCAGCAATTAAAAGCTCTAGTTTGAAAGTGTCCAGTGTCTTTTGTTTACAATTCATTGACCCAAACAAACCACACGGACCCAGACACGAGGAGACCAGGAAATGCCACCCTCTTTTATGCCTGCCCATCTGGTTCTCTTTCACCAGTGGTGCTATGTCCTGCCCATCTGGGGTCAGGATCACTGCAAAATACAGACAGCTCTTGAATCTCCATGTCAGAGAGAACTGCCTAGATAAGTGTATTTAGCCCAGAAGATGTCCTGCCTGGGCTTTGAAATGCACTTAAATATAAGGATATCTAGTGTTCTGAGACATTGCAAAGCTCCTAAGCAGATGAGAAAGCCAAACTATGATGAAATAACCAACAAGGACTTGAAAACTAGCCCAGTTCTCCCAAGTCAGCCCTATTCTTTTCGGGGAAATGTCAGCCATCTCCTCTTAAAATTATGCCAAGAACTGAGCTAAGGAGACTTTTTCTTACTCTTTCCTTCCTGGCTGCAGGGGCCATGAAGAGGAAACAAAGTTAGTCATTATCATACTGAAGAGTGGATTTAATCACTGGGGAGTAGCATGCCGAGGAGAACCGGAATCCAGAGTTACAATGGGAACTTTTGCCACCTACAAAGTTATATATACATGTCTTGAGTTTTTAAAGCGCACCAAGTGCCATATATTAACACCATGAGAGAAATAATTGCTTGGTGTCTCTATAGGAATGTGTCAGCGCTGAGTCTTGCATGAAGCAAACTTCATTCACATTTAATACTGAATAAATGAGTGGGAAACAAGGAGCTGTGCTTAATTAAGCTGTAATTAGTCATCCGTAGTGGGCTCCCAGCACCATGTCCTGTTTTCATTAAGGGAACATCATCTCTTCATTAGCACTCAGAGTTGTGTCCCAATTTCACTTGCCTGGGGGCCAGGGATATTTGGAAGGAGCAGCGGCTGTGGGAAATCACCACCGCGTGCCCAGGATGGAGACGATGTGATGAGCAAAGGTAAGGGGGGGTGAACCTGGAGTATTTCCTATGGAGCTATGAGATGCATCCTCTGGGCCAGATGAATTACAAGGAGTTGTTATTGTGAGGAGTTAGGTTGTGTCAAGAGTGCGGCCAGTTTGACTAACTGAATTAGTACCAAAGCTGGGATTTTTAAAAAATCAAATATGAAACCTTTTCAGGGTTCAGCAGCCTCCTCTAAGACATCCTACTGCAACCTTCAAGGCTGGGTTAGGTGCCTCACCTCTGTGCTAGCATGGACCCTATTCTTATATCTATTACAGTGTGGTCACTACAATAGACTCATGGTGTAAGTTCTCACTTTCTCTCCGCCCAGTGGGACTGTGAGTTCCCAGAGAATGGAGACTGTGTCATGTTCAGTGCTACATCCCTGGTGTGTGACACATAATGCATATTTCGTAAATTTGATTGAAAAGATGGGTGGACGGAATGACTTATTTCAAGCACTCAGTGGAAACCTCTTTTGAAGTATCATGGAGGAATTAGAGCTGGGAAGTGCTTCAGTTATAGCAGGGATTCTTAACCTGGAGTATATGGACTCTGTGGGAGAGGTGGGGTGAGATTCATGCATGAGATTCAGGGTTGGGGTATGCAAATTTGATGAAATTGAATGCAACATTTACTGTAGATTCATTTTTCAGGAGAGAGCACCCATAGTGTTTATCAGTTTTTCAAAATAATTCTTCACCCTCCCAAAAAGCATAGGAAATGCATATGCTCCTGCATTGTTTGACCTTGGCCTTAGCAGAGGAAAAGAGATGGGAGAGTAAGTTCTGGTTTTGCAGGACAGCACCAACCATACGCTGGAAAGGCTGGAGAGACTGAGTAATGGACAGAATCCTTCCTGCCATCCAGCCTCTGCAGATTATCTGTCACTCTGCTCAACACTTTCAAACACAATGGGATAAAAACATGTCTGAATTTGAGTAGCAACCTCGGAATCCTACTGTTTTGGATTTTAGACGGCCGATACAGCAGAAGAGCTGTTTGAAAGACTAATCCCAAGGAGAATTCATTTGTAATGTTGAATCCAAGGAAGACAGAGAGATCATCTTATGATACATGAAGAATTGTATGAAGGCAGGTAGACCTGGGAGCATGGTACAGGGAGCCAGTTTCTGCTCTTACAAAAGAGGGACCTCCTCCCCATCAAAACTGCTAAAAATGCAATGATGTGTCATAGCAAGTAGTTTCTTGTCACTAGAGAAATTCAAGCAGATGCTGAATGATTAAATATCAAGGTTAGGAGCACTACAGCTCTAAGGTTCTGAGTTCTCTCTTTGATCTCTGCTTCTCAAGTAATGCTCAATTCATTTTGAAAAGCTCCCACTTTTCTTAATTTGCTTCCTGTAAGAGATGACCTTTCTCCAATCTCATCCACAGTTTCTAAACTTTCGTCTCCAAGCTGAGGTCAAGGGCTTGTGCAAACAAGCTGACACTAAATAAACTGATGAGATTCCTAGCAAAATCTCTCTGGATAATGTGCAGTGAAATATATTTTTCTAAAATATGAATGCAGATAAACAAAATAGTTTTTATCATGATGTGCTCTGTTTTCTTGAGCATCCTATAAACAACCACTCTTGAAGATTGAACTGTCGGAGCCAAAGGCTCTGAAATTAATGGAATGCAATTTTCTGCCATTTGTGATAAATTTCTGGCCTTTTTATGCCTATGAAAGTCTTAAGGATGAGCAGTAGCGAAACTGCTAAACAGAAGGTTATTTCGACAAACCATTCCTCTATCGTCTTTCCCTGATCACAGCTTTTTGTTTTGCACTGAATAACAATAAAATAAAAAACGGGGCAAGCAGGAGAGAAAACCAGCGATGCAATTTTAACGTTCAGCCAACAATTGTAAACAGGATAAAAATGTTCTCCAATTTTAGACAAAGGGAGAAGAATTTGGTTAAAATAAAAAACTCACAACACATGGTAGAATTTTATAGAAAGCAGGTATTGGAACTACTGTCACCTTTCTGAGCCACACAAAGGGATTCATCCAGCATGTTATTTTCAGTTTTAGTGCATCTTTGGGCATCGTCGACAGTTATGACGCAGCTCCTTGCTTCCTGGAGGCTTTGTTTAGCAAAGTTCCTCTTTCCAACATGGAGCCCGGTCCCCTGAATCTGGAGGAATCCTGATGTTTCAACTTGCTTCAAGCATACCATACTTTCAAATGTGCCTTTGCACTTAGTTTCGCCCCCTGCCAGGGATGTCCAGCCCCCTTTGTCAACTCATTCGGACAGCTAAAACTGAAACAGCTCTACTCTCATTCCCTCGGCCGGACATGCTCCATAGCATCATCACTTTTTTCATTTCCTTCGTTTCATTGCACTTCTCATTACCTGATATTATCTTGTATATTTATTTGGTATATTATCTATCCTCTTAAACTAAGAATCTCCATAAGATCGGGTTCCTCATCTGTCTGGTTCACAGCTCATCTCCTACAGCAGCTGGAGCAGCTGAGTTTTCCACCACAGACGCTCACCACTCTGGGCCTGTGAGGTCAGTGTCCTCACTCCTCTTTGCCACTTTCGGACTGTGTTTCCTCTTTCCTCCCTAGAATTCCTCTGCATTTTTGAAGCTCAGCCTATCAGATTATATCACCCAGCATCCTCCGTTTTAGCAAAATCTACTGTCCTCCTAAACACTCCCCTATCTACTCTTTTATCAGCTGACTTACACTTTCTCTACCTGTCATGATTCTTGATGCCTTCCATATCCATATAAACATCCCCGACCTTCCAGTTCCTTGGCTTGCTCATGACCGCTTATCCTGTCCTCTTTCTCAGGACCCCCTCCCATGTGTCATTACTTGAAAAGTCACCAGACGCATAATCAGGACCTCAAACCATTGACTCTACCATCCTTTCACCATCTGTTCCCCGTGCTCAAGCCCTCCTTACACAGTTTAGATTCCCACATGCATCAATATAGATCACTGCCTTGCATCACCGTAATCAACTATCTTGCCCCAGGTCTCATGCTTGATTTTTGCCTGGCAAGATTCCAATCCTGATCAAATCCAGTTCTCTGTGTACTCCTCACGTGCCGTCACGCCTGGAGAAAAGTACACAGCCATGTTGATTTGTCTCATTTAAAAGTCATGACTACAAGTGTGCACAGGTGGTTCAGTGGTGGAATGCTCGCTCGCCATGCAGGAGACCCCAGTTTGATTCCCCACCCATGCCACACACACACCCCTCTCCCACCCCCACCCGCAAATAAAGTTAAAATCCATGGCTACAAACCTCAGGTCTGCACCGCCGGGCAGTCCTTCTACATGCCCTTAGTTAAGTCATCTCCCATTCTCCAAGCATCCTGTGCTGGTTTGAAAGGATCTACGTACCCTAGAAAAGCCATGTTTTAATCTAAATACTGTATGTTTGACACTAATCAGATCATCTCCCTGGAGATGTGATTTAATCAAGAGTGGTTGTTGTGCTGGATTAAGTGATGACATGTCTCCACCCATTTGGGTAGGTCTTCATAAGTTTCTGAAGTCCTATAAAAGAGGAAACATTTTGGAGAATGAGAGCGATTCGGAGAGAGCAGAGAATGCTGTAGCACCACAAAGCAGAGTCCACCAGCCAGCGACCTTTGGAGATGAAGAAGGAAAATGCCTCCTGGCAAGCTTCATGAAACTGGAAGCCAGGAGAGAAAGCTAACAGGTGATGCCGTGTTTGCCACATGCCCTTACAAATGAGAAAGAAACCGTGAACTTCATCAGCCTTCTTGAACCAAGGTATCTTTCTCTGGATGCCTTAAATTGGACATTTCTATAGACTTGTTTTAACTGGGACATTTTCTTGACCTTAGAACTGTAAATAGCAACCTATTAAATTCCCCTTTTTAAAAGTCATTCTGTTTCTGGTATATTGCATTCCGGCAGCTAGCAAACTACAACACATCCCTTCTCCTCTCTCCTCAAATTCTCTATACCCATAACCCCCTCCTTATGCTCAATTGATGACCTAGCATATTATTTCACTGAGAAAGTAGAAATTCCCACTACCACATCCATCAAATTGTCTGCATGTTGAATCCCAGAGCCCACATCCCTCCTGTTAGAAGCATGCTCAGTTCATGCCCCCATACACTGGATCTCCTCCCCTCTCCCCTACCCAAGATCAAGGCTCCTGCATTAACTCCTCTTTCTTCTGCATCATCACTTTTTCCTCTCTTCTGCATCATCACTTTTTCCTCTCTACTGGATACAAACATGCTATACTATCCCTCATCTTAAAAATAGTCATCTCTTGGCCCCACAATCTTCTCCACCAATTGCCTCATTTCTCTGTGTCCCTTTATGTCAAAACTCCTTGGAAAATGTGACCATACCTGTTACCTCCACAACCTCACCTAATATTCTCTCTTGAGTGCTCTGCAGTCATGTTTTTCTCCCAACCCCTATCCCTCTTGATAGAGCCATGGTGAAGCTCCCCAGTGGTCTCCACATTACCAAATCCAGTGGGTAACTCACGGCTATCATATTACTGGACCTCTTGGCTGTGTTTGGTACAGTTGATCCTTCTCAAAACAATTTCTTCCTTGACTTCCAGAACACCACACTCTCTTTTTCTCCTGCTACCTCACCAGCTGCTCCTTTCCCATTACTTTTGTGGCTCCTGTAGGTCTCCCAGCATCCAAATGGTGCAAGCCTCAGGGCTCAGTCTCATGGCTTTAAAGATCATTTCCCAAGTATTTAGTTTAAAAATGTTCTTGTGGTAATGTACATGCAACTCAAAATTTCCCATTTTAACCACTTTCAAGGGTACAATTTAGTGGCATTAATTACACTCACAACAGTTGTGCTACCATCCCCACCATCCATTACCAACATGTTTTCATCAACTCTCCGAGACTTTTATCCTCAGCCCTGACCTCCTTCTGTACTCCAAACTTCATTATTCAACTGGTTCATTATATCTCCGCAGGGATGCCTACTAGGCATCTCACATTTGACATGTACAAACTGAATGAACAATTTTCATACCACTCTCATTCGCACAGAAGTCTCTGTTCCCCAGGTATCTCAAACCCCATAAACCCATCTGATTTCTCACATCGACACTGCAAAGTCGTTGCTGATTCCTTTCTCTCACACCTATCCCACATCTAATCCATCAGCAAGTGCTTTCAGTGCTACCTGCAAAATATACCCAAAGTTAGGATTGGTCTCACCATTAGGTCTCACCACTTCCACCACTACCAGCCCAATCTAAGATGCTGCTTCTTAGAAGAATCATCTTCTCCTGGATTATCGCATCAGTCTTCTAACTGGTCTCTCCACTTTCACCTTTGAACCCCTACACTGTCTTCTCCACATGGCAGCCAGAACAATCCTCTAAAATGCAAATCTATCATTCCATGCTCTTGCCCAGACCCTTCCAGAGCATTCTTTCCCCCTCTGTAACTTTGCCACCTCTCTTCTTCCCCTGTCTCACCTGTTCCAGCCACACTTATCTTCTTGCTGTTCCTGGAATACATTAAGCATATTGCCACCTTATGGCCTCTACTCTTGTCTCAGTTTGGAATTTACTTATTCACATTTCAATCCTCTTTTCGAATGCCATCTCCTCAGAAATGTTTCTCTGAGAACCCTACACATGAAGGGCATCAACTGTCTATCTCTTTCTCCTTTCCCAGGTTTAATTTTTCTTCTTGGCATTTATTACTACTTGACATAATAGTGTATACTTGTTCATTTGCTCATTGTCCATATTCTATATTAGGTAGCTCCATGAGGGCCAGGCAGTTTGGTTTGGCTCCACTACTGTGTTTCCTATGTTTAGATGGTAATTTAATCATTAATTGAATAAGCAAACGAATGAGTGAATTAAACAGGCTCTTGCCTATAGAAGGTATGGTAGGGATACGAAAGAAATCTAAGACAAGGGTAACGATCCAGTAGTTCATAGAAGATGACTCATCAGCATTGGCAACAAGTAATTCTGAATGTGAAAGGGCCTGTGGCAAGCGCCAAGGGCTCAATGCCAGGTATGTGCATATGGTGTTTGTGGGTGGGGTGTTTGACAGTGATGTGGGTGGGGTGTTTCAGTGAGGTGTGAGTGGATGGTGTCTGCAAAGGTTGACCTGGAGAATAAGAAGTGGTAGGAGAACATGTGAGAGATACGGTTTGGCTGAGAGGATTTGGGCAAGGACTCCAACCCAGGAGAACACCATGAGCAAGTAGATAGGGGCCACAGACTGAATAGGAAGCTGTCCTCTCTCTTCATAGAAGAGTTCTCCTTGGGCAACCCAGAGCTTCTCCCAGCCCATCCTGTCTAAGACAAACTTCCCAGCATCACTGAGTCCCCTCTGATGAAATGACAGTCCACCTGTTCACAATGACATTTCACAGTCTGGAATTCGTTTAATGCTTCCTTCTGTTGTCCGCATCTTATATGCACCCCCACTGTATTTAATTTAAAATCGCTCATGACGAGGAGCAGGGAGGCCATTTGGACCTTGGATCCAAGCTGTCTTCTCCAATTCAGCTTCACCAGTAATGAAGCAGATATTTGACCCCTTTCCAACTCCCATGTCTGCTTCTGCTCGGAATCTGGAGATGTGACTCAGCCCTTTCCGAAGCCTCACCATCTCCAATATCAGCTGAAAATGGCCCCTCTTGGGTAGCCTTCCCCAACTCACCGGCTCCCTCCTCTGGCTCCTGCTGCCCTTTGTACATACATTTGACAAGGGGCTTAAAGACACGTTCTTGCAGCACACTCATGGAGCATCCTGACTAGGCTCATTCCTTGTCTGTTCCCCCAGCTCTTTGAGAACAGGTACCCAATAATCACAAATTTTTCCCTTGAATCCATGAATGGAAGAGACAACCATAACTTCTCAGACAAAAGTGCATAAAGATTCTAGCAGATTCCAGTAGGAAGTTGTTCTGGTTTGCTAGCTGCTGGAATGCAACACACCAGAGACGGATTGGCTTTTAATAAAAGGGGATTTATTTTGTTGGTTCTTCAGAGGAAAGGCAGCTAACTTTCCACTGAGGTTCTTTCTTACGTGGAAGGCCCAAGATGGTCTCTGCTGGTCTTCTCTCCAGGCCCCTGGGTTCCAACAACTTTCCCCGGGGTGACTTCTTTCTGCATCTCCAAAGGCCTGGGCTGAGCTGCGAGTGCTGAGATGAGGAATGAGGAGCTGCTTAGGCTGTGCTACTTGGCGCTCTCTCATTTAAGCACCAGCCAATTAAATCAAACGTCACTCATTGCAGCAGACACGCCTTCTAACTGACTGCAGATGTAATGAGCAACAGATGAGGTTCACATACCGTTGGCTTATGTCTGCAGCAACAAGACTAGGTATGCTCAGCTGGCCAAGTTGACAACTGAATCTAACTAACACAGAAGTTTACCCCAGTCTTTATAGTTATCATGTGAGACCCATCCCAGAGGATATGTTATATCATATACCATAAGGGATGCCTGTGAATCCAAAGCTCCAAATACAACCCCAAGAAGCCCAAGCTTGATACAGAAATTCTCTGGGACTCAGACCTGTCTTGGGAAAAATGTAGGTTTCTTCCCACGTCTCCCACCCACACCCCCGCAACAACGATTGCTCATGCCTGGCTGTTTTCTAGGTCACTCTCCCGCATCACCAGTATTGAATGGGGACCACTTGAAGCTAACATTTAAAACCAACCACTTCGGGTTTCTAATTGAAATGAGCCAACCGTAAAAAGACATTTTTTTTTCAAACGACTGGGATAATTTGAACATGGTCCAGGTAATATTAGAAAATTGTTACACTATTAGTTTTTGTCAGGTATGAAAATGCTCATGCATTTGTAAAATCATATATAGACATCTATTTAAAGTTTTTATCCGTTAGAAACACCTGCAGATAAAAACTAACAGGTGAAATTATATAATGTTTGGGATTTGCTTTAAAATACTCCAGTGGGGGGGAAAGGTGAAGATGGGGGGAAGGATGAATAAGGTTATGACAAGGCTGGTAATTTTTGAAGCTAGGGGATGGTTAAACGGTATTTTATTTTATTATTCTCTCTACTTTGTATATGTTTGAAAATTTCAATTAAAAAGAAAAAAGTCAACCTCTTGGGTCTCTGATGCCGAGGCTGCAAAGTAACAGCATCCCTTTCAGAACCCAGAGGGGTCATCCTTTCATCAAGTGCCCTGTGCTCTGCATTTGTCTGATGTGTTTGTATCTGTGCATCAGTTCAATATAAACCCACAGATCTGTTATCATAATGACTTTATTAATAACTGTCAGGTTCAATTCTTTTTTTTTAAAGCTGGAGTTGATGTCAAAACAAGCTTAAAAGAAGGATAAGGTGATTCCACAAAGGTCAAAGGGATTAGGAGAGCCCAAAGGGGACCAGCCACTGGATTAGACCATGAACTTCATCACAGAGGGATAGTTTTCCTGCAGCAGAAATAGCCACAGGAGCCAGGGTGGATGAAAGCTGAAGCTTTGGGGGCCAGGACTCTTCTAACTGTGGGCAGAATTTGCCCCCCTCCCCGCCCCCCCCCCCCCCCGGGGCCTACAGCCAGAGCCCAGACCATGCAGCAGTGGAAGTAATTAAGCTAGGAAAGGTTACTGATTCATAATTTATAAGTTTAACCATCGGCCCCCTCCTCCACTAGTACTCACCCCAGCAGCAAGGGAAAGGGGCCACCTGAAAGCTTCTGCACCATCGAAGACACCTGTCTACCTTACATGAGGGCAGATCACCCTCTGTGGCTGAGGGCAAGTTTTGGTGTGTGAGCATTACGTTTGTTACGGGCTGAATGGTGTCCCCCAAAGAAGTGTTGAAGTCCTAACCCCCAGTACTTGAAAATGTGACCTTATTTGGAAATAAGGTTTTTGCAAATGTAAGCAAGTTAAGGTGAGGTCACACTGGGGTGAGTCCTAATCCAGTATGACTGGTGCCCTTAGAAGAAGAGGAAAAGAGACACCGACACAGAGAGAAGGCCATGAGAAGATGGAGAAAGAGAATGGAGAGATGGATGCAACCACAATCCAGGGAGTGAATGCCAAAGACTGCCCACAGGCCCCAGAAGTTAGAAGAGGCAAGGAAGATTCTACCCTGTAAGTTTCAGAGGGAGTATAGCCCTACTGGCACCTTGATTTTAGACGTCTAGCCTCCAAACCTGTAAAACAATAAATTTCTGTTGTTTAAAGCTGCTCTAGTTTTCTAGCTGCCAGAATGCAACACACCAGAGATGCATTGGCTTTTAATAGAAGGGGATTTATTTCATTAGTTCTTCAGAGGAAAGGCAGCTAACTTTCAACTGAAGTTCTTTCTTACATGGGATGGTCTTTGCTGGCCTTCTCTCCAGGCCTCTGGGTTCCAACAGCTTTCCCTGGGGTGATTCCTTTCTGCATCTCCAAAGGCCTGGGCTGAGCTGCGAGTGCTGAGATGAGGTATGCTGAGCTGCTTGGGCTGTGCTATATTGAGCTCTCTCCTTTAAGCACCAGCCAATTAAATCAAACATCATTTATTACAGCAGGCACGCCTGTTAGCCGACTGCAGATGTAATGAGCAACAGATGAGGTTCATGTACCATTGGCTCATGTCCGCAGCAACAGAACTAGGCAACTTCACCTGGCCAAGTTGACAACAGAATCTAACTACCACATAAGCCATCCAGTTTGTAGTACTTTGTAACAATAGCTCTAGGAAACTAATACCTTGTTATCATGTGGTTAGGGTGTTCAGTGGTGACATGTAATAGGGGACTTGATCAAGGCCCTACCCTTGTATTTGAAGTCACCCAGTTATCACTCACCATGTCCAAATATAATCACAGAGCCACCACTTATTAAGCACTTACTATATGCTAGTTGCTTTTCAGGCATTATCACATTTTATACTCTAGACTAATAGGTGGTCATATTATCCCCATTTTACAGAAAAGGGAACTGAGATTATAAACTGTGAATAAATTACACAGCAGGGATTTATATCCACCTCTGACTAACTTCACAGCCCATGCCCTTAACCTCCTCTGAGTCTTGCTAAATGACAATTGTCTTTAGCTGAAAGTGAGGGTTACCCAACTCCCTGCAGTCTTCTTTCATGATTTTATTAGAGGGGCAGTGTGGCTTGACCAGCTCCTATGAAGACTGGCAGTGGCTGGAAGGAAGGGAGGCTCTTTCCTGCCCCAGATGCTTCAACCTTGTCAAAGCCATTCAACCACACAGCACACCCCTGCCAACCCATAAAGGCAAGTTTTGACCGTTCACAGTGTTTAAGACATTTGCCCTGGGACCTGACCTGCTTTATGTTGATCTATCCCTGATGGCCTGTGACATTCTTCATCTGCAGCTGAGATCTTGGCTCCTACCTCTGGTCCTGGATGGTCTTTGCCTTGGTATCTCTGGTATTGCGCAAGCAGCCAGCCCGGCTGCAGCTCCAGGGCTTGTGATAACTATCAGGACCTGTTCATTCCTATTGTTCAACTGGTGATGCCTGAGAACTGAGCTCTGGCTCCCACCTTATTGGCTTAACCTTACTAGGCCAGGACCCAGGCAAGGTACCCAGGACAGGGCACTGCTCTTTGTGGCTGGAATTTGGTGACCCAAAAACCAGGGGGCTGTGCTTTGAGAAACTGACTACTCCAAAAGTATTTATATGGTCTTTAATTCCTTCCTTACCAGTTCTTCAGGTTCTTTTCCAAATTGTCAGTCTGGCATTGCATGCTGAGGAGAACCAAGGAAGAGGAGTTTTGTCTTCACTGGGGGGGGGCGGGGTGGGGACATTAAAGGATGAGGATGAAGCAGCACTTGCTAGAAGCAGAATATGGAGGCAGCAGCAGAAATCAGCAGCAGCTTCCTGGGAAGCTGAGGGGAAGAAATGAGGCTACTGGTTCAAGGAAGAGAATTTTAGGCAATATCCTGTCCTGAGGCTCTCCTTGGTGGCATCTAGCACCAGAGACACCAGAGAAAGAAGATTGCTTGAACTCTACCGAAAGATCTCAAAGCTTTCCCTGGTAGATCTTCAAAGTAATTGTTCTCACCTTGTGGCCTAGTTTTTAGGAATTTTAAAGGACGTGCCCCCTCCCACTCTAGATCTCGCTGGCCAGTAAAACTTATCCCTTGCATCTAGACACTTCATAGTTATTCCTTCCCTCCCTGGCAAGGAGGAATCAGTTCAAATTAAAAACAACTCCTCCCTGCAAATTTTGAAACTCCTTGCTCAGTGAATGCATTCATTCAGTTAAAGTTTATTGCACACCATGAGGTAGCAGACTCTAGACCAAGGGCTGGGAATAGCAAGATGTAAAGGACAGATGAGAGTTTACCTTCACACCGCTTACGGTCTAGTCTGCCTGCTCTAGGAGACAGGTAATCAAATAAGTAATTGCCATCAAGTCTGAAGGCAGTTGGGGTTCTATGGGAGTCTAACCCACATTAGGGGGATGAGCATTCCTCCCAAAAAAGAAGCTCAAAACTAGGAAAAGCTCAACATCCAAGTCTCAGGGCACAGCCTTGCATGAGAATGAGAGAGTAGCCAGAATTGAGGGAGGCTAATGGGAGCTGCTTTCACAGCCAAAGAAGTTTGTTAGCAGGGTTTGAGGGTGACCAAAGGGGACGAAGGAAAGCATTGCCCAAGTTGCGTCCACCAATCCAAAGGCAGCATGGAGTCCCCACAAGCCCCCTAGGACAACGTCTCACACACCAGCTCAGTTGACAATTACAATGACTCTCAGAGGAGGCAACTGGCTTCCCTTTGTCACGCTGTTTGGCTCTCACAGTTTCATCCAATGAATAATGAAAAGCCCCGCTGCCCTCCTACCACCCCCCACCCCAGGTGAGCGCAGCTGTGAGGAAAGCGATTGGTTTTCAGCAATTTTCATGCGTAAGAATCATAAAGAACTGGATATGAGACAGGCCAGGCCATCCAATCCCTCTCCTGCTGGCGCTAAGGCGGGCTCCCTCTCTGCAGCTTCCCCAGAGCCCTGAAGCTGTGGCCCGGCTGCCACCCCCCCCCCCGACCCCCGTGCCCTTCCCTTGCATCCAGGCCCCACTTCTCAGTACCTTGTCCCTGATTCCTCACAGCCCTGTAAGCTTAATCATTTTCCTCCTTCTTCCCTGTTCTCCTGCCTTTCTCCTCGGAGTCTTCCTTTTGACCCCTGGACAGGGAGGTCAGGTTCCGTCAGCCACTGCTGATCTCTCCTCTCCGGTTTCTCCTCACCTTAAGCAACCCACCCAGGAACAGAGGTCTCAGTTGGCTCTGAGCCTCCCCTATGGACTTTTCACTGCAGTTTTAAAACGTGCCCCTCCCCATGTTACAAAGGCTGCCGAGGCTTCCTAAAAGCACAGATAGCCACCCAGAAGGAAAGCATGTCAGAGAATTTGTCAGGCATTTTCAGGGGCAGGGCTGAAAAATCTCCCTGGGTCGGGGGTGGGGTGAGGTGTCTGAATGTGGCCTATTTGTGTGTGGCTGAGTGAGTGTGTGTGTGTGTGTGTGTGTAGGGTAAATAATTACTCAGAATGAAACAAAATATTTTCCCATCAAGCTAAACTGCTGCTCCTACCAGCAGCCCAAAGAAATACAGCTTTACCCACCCATGGTCAGGGGCAGGGCTGAAAAATCTCCCTGGGTCGGGGGTGGGGTGAGGTGTCTGAATGTGGCCTATTTGTGTGTGGCTGAGTGAGTGTGTGTGTGTGTGTGTGTGTGTGTGTGTGTGTGTAGGGTAAATAATCACTCAGAATGAAACAAAATATTTTCCCATCAAGCTAAACTGCTGCTCCTACCAGCAGCCCAAAGAAATACAGCTTTACCCACCCATGGCCACATTACCTGGCCTTGACATTGGGCTGTCTCCCCACTGCCATGGGAAAGTCCCCCTAATCCCAGGGCATTAGACAGAGTCTCTAGGATGCAGATATCTGAGCCCCTTCCTTTAAAATTTTACAGATGCTCTCATCAGATGCCAATCTCCCTCTCCCCTTTACCCTCACCCCTCTGTTCTCAGCCTCATTCCTAGCTCCATAGGCCCCCCTTTCCCCTTGGACCCTCTCTTCACCCCACCAGCACCATGACTGGGAGAGAGGGGTCTGAGAAGAATGAGAAGTCTGTGGAAGGGAGAGGAAGAGCTGGAGAGGTAAAAAGGGAGGGAGGGAAGGAGTGGGAAGGGAACTTTGCATTCCCCATTAGCAGAACTAATTGCACAGTAATGACTTTATGTTATTATCAGACATTTATCCTGGAAAACAGGCAGCTGCCCCAGCAGACACACTCTTGCTTCCCAGCGATAGCTTGACACTTAGAAAAATGAGCAATTTTGTCTCACAAAGAAACTTCTCATGACCCCCAACTCTGGTGTAATTCACAGAAGAATTTTGAACTGGTTCTTCCCTGCTTTCAGTGGCTTCATTATAATCTCTTGAGGGCTGGAAGTGGGTCTTCCCCCTCCTTGCCTTTTTTTTTAACTTCTTAAATTTTAAAATATAACATATATATGAAGCAAAGAAAGAGAAAAGCAATAACGCTCAAAGCTCACATCAACAAGTAGTTACAAAGCAAATCCCAGAGTTTGCCATGGTCTACTCTTCCATCATCTCAGATTTTTCCTTCTAGCTGCTCCAAAACACTGGAGGCTAGGAGGAATAATTATTATAGTGATTCAGCAGTCATACTCTTTTGTTAAATCCCATAAAATTCCATTTAAGTGACACTGAGCAACGTCACAGAAAATATGGGGATGCACGAGGGGAATCCTCTCTCTTACCTTGTCCGTCATCTGTGCCCCTGCCAAGAAAATCTGCTCACTCGTTCTTCACGGGATGTGGTTACTTTTGCTTTACAGACCATCACAGGCAGTTTCTGCATCCTAGAATGGATGTGTCCTCCATTTTTCTTCCAATCCAAGTCTCCCTTGCTTCAAAATATCAATTTGAAACTCTACTCTCCCAGGAAGGTTTCCCTGAGACAGCTACTAACACAGGTCCAACCTTTGCCCTGGGGTTCCTCCAGCCCTCACACTCACTTTGCAACAAACCTCAGTCACATGCTGACCTCCCTGCAAAGCGATAGACATTCGCCAAATGTGGACCAAGTGTGAGGCACTGAAGGCATAAAGAACAACAAAGGACAGATGCCAGCTTGCCTAGCAGCATGTCATCAGTATGTTTTGCTAAACTCTAGAACAAATGCAAGTATTGGGTGCAATGGGCTGATAAGAACTTAGATAAGAGGCATCTAAGTCAACCTTGGAAGTCAAGGGAAGGGACTGTTCTGAGTGCTTCATGTTTATCATTTAAATCTCCCAGTAAATTGATGGGAGAGATACTATATAGTTATCTCAATGAATAAGGAAACTGAAGCCTAGAGAGGTTTAGTAACTTGCCCAAGCTTAACCTGCTACTGAATGGCAGAGCCAAGATTTCAACCCAGGCAGACTGGCTCCACACTCTTAACCTCTATGCCCTACTACATCATTGTAGGAACCAGCCGGGTGATGGAGGAAATAAGAAAGATGTTCAAGGCAAAGTATAAGCTGTTGCAAAGTTCCAAAATCTAGAGAGAACACAGGTGGAGGAGCAGAGGAACTGCAAGGACATACTGAGCAAAAGCACAGAAAGTGAAGTGGGAAGTGAGAAGGAGAGACAAGACTTATAAGTGTGTGGCCACAGCTCAGACAGCCTACAGGGGACACCAGGAGTGTCTGGAGAGGAGGCTGCAAAGGTGAGCAGAGGCCAAGGCTGAAAGGGCTTTGCATGCCATGCTAGAGAGGGTCAACATCATCCTGAAGGCCCTGGGAAGCCTTTGTAGGATTTTCAGTAAGTGGGTGATATAATCATATTATCCCATAAATGACCATCATGATGAAGGAGGTTGTAAGTGTCTGAGCCAGGGCAGGAATGGTAGATGAGAGGAAATAGATGGGGTTCAATATCTTTTAGAATAAAAACAAGAAGACTCATTGACTGACTAAATATGGGTGCATAGGTAAAGGAAAGCATCAAGGAGGGCTTCGAAATTTTTAGTTCAAGCAACTAGCTTGGTTTTGTTATGTCCTTTAAGGAGACAGAGCAGGTTTAGGAAGGAAGCATGAATTCAAAACAGGAATTTTAAAATTCACATACAGAGCCAATGAAAGAGAGATGAGTCAGAGATACAGAATTGGAAAAACTTTAGGGTGTGGGCTGTGGAAAAGAACACCTGGGTTCAAATTCTGGCTCTTTCACTTGATACTTGCAGATAATAAGTGTGCTGTGAGCCTTAAATGATATAACCCATACTATGCAAATAGCATAGAGCCTGGAACAGATGAAGTGCTCAGTAAATGTTCATGCTCCCACTATTAATATTAGTATTATTTATCATCCAAAGTCCTAAGAATGGATGAGATCACTCAGAGAGCATGTGCAGAGATTGAACAAAGAAGGGATGAGAGCTGAACCTGGAGACTATGGAAGGGTTGGGAGGAGGCAGAGGAGAGAGTGAAAGAGCCAGGAAGGATGGGAAATCCAGAGAGAATCATGTCACAGAAGAGAACTTCACATTTAATGTGGGCATAGGCAACTATGCAGCAGAGAGGTCAAATAACTCATTTTAAATCAATTTCACATATTGCCTCTCTCCCAAACCAATTATGTGGACTCCCCAAGGACAGAGTCTGTGTGCTCAAGGTTCTGCCTGCTGTGTGGTTCTGTGCCTGGCATGGACCTGGACTTTGTAGGACCTCGGAAAATGCTGAATGGATGAATTAATAAATGGATGAATGAATGACATGAAAAGACAGCCTCAAGTTCTGGCTCTGCTGCTTGCTAGCTGCAGGATCCCAAGCCAGCTATTTTTAACCTGTCTGGACCTCACCAGGGTTGTTGTGAGTATGGAATGAGATAACATATGTGAGAGTGCTGTGTAAACTGCACCATGCTTTACAAATGTACGGGATTATTAATAAAGGTTGGGGACTGACTCACTAAAACCATTTATTGCGCGGCCAACAAACGGCAGAAATGTAGCTAAGTCTTGGGGCCTGGGACAGGAAGGGATTTTTATTCCACTGAAAGGATGGAGGCTATATTTGTTAAACAGAGTTGTCTCCAGGGGCTCCAGCCCCCCAATTCCATGTCAAAGAGGGGCTTCATACTCCTGACCCAAAATGTCCTCTGTTGATTCTTCCAGCTTAAATTCTATTGAAAGCAAGGATTAAGGCTTCCTGGTTTTGACAGGGCCTTTTCAGATTTGTCACTTTAATTAGTTTTGACATTTTATCTGGTTTCTTTTCATTAGTGGAACAGTCAGAGTCCTGAGATTACAAACTCTCTCCAGACTCCTTGGGGAGAAATTCCAGTCTTTGGGACCCTGGTCTTACAAGGATCTTGGCTTGCCCTTTTCCTGGAAGCTGGGCTCTGACTGCAGGACATAACCCAGGCACAGTAGAAATACCCCATGCTGCATTCCCTATCTGTGTCAAGAGTGAAGCAACCAAGCATGTCCTGAGCCATGAAACTGTCCACCCCCAGTCCTGTGTTTTATCAATGACACTATCTTTCCTGTAGATCAGCAAGCTGCCCAAGCTTGGGTCCCCTAAAGACAAAGGGCCAAGAGCTTTGCAAAGAGGCACAGGAATAAACGTCTTACTGTCTTGCAGTTCATTTCTAATTTTAAAATTTATTATAAAGTCCATTTTAAAAGATGAAAATCCCTTTAAGAAAAGAGGAAAAATTATC
Organism: Tamandua tetradactyla; assembly: GCF_023851605.1. Classification (NCBI taxonomy): domain Eukaryota; kingdom Metazoa; phylum Chordata; class Mammalia; order Pilosa; family Myrmecophagidae; genus Tamandua; species Tamandua tetradactyla. The sequence continues at coordinate 7,435,122 of NC_135337.1, forward strand.
TACCTCCCCCTTGACCTACCCCCACATGGTGTAGAAGAAAGGGGCACTGACGGGGTCAGAAGGACTGGATACCAGTTCTCTGCTACCTCCTACCTTGTACCGCCACGGAGCAGTCACTTAATTTCCTCATCAACAAAATGGACTATTATTATCATCCACCCATCCTGTCACTCAGGGTTCTCATAAGGATTAAATGAGATAAATTCTCTTATGAGAATCTTCAGGGACTTGCCCCATGGAAGAATATGGGTTAACCTCTGGGCAGTGAGCATATTGGAGGTCCCTCTACTATCCGACAGAAGGAAAAAAGGAGATAGGAATCATTGTTTGTTTAACAACTGCTATGAGTCAGTCACAGTACATAAGGCATTTAATCTAACTCATATAATCCTTGTATGCTGTGAAGCAGGCCTTATATTCCAATTTTACAGATGAGGATGCTGAGGTTCAGAGTGCTAAAGTACAGTGCCTAAAATGGCACAGCTGGGAAGTGAAGGACCAAGGGTTTGAACACAGGTCTGACTGGTTTTGTAGTTTTCCAGACAAGGTCATTGAGGAGAGGAATGCACTTGGCTTCCTCCCTAGCTCTACCCCTCCATCAGCATTTTCACTTCACAGATAAAGCAGACAGCACCCTGGTCCCACTAGGGTTGATCCAATGCTAAAACTATTTCATGGGTGCTGCTGCCTTCTGACCTTAAACCTGTTCCTGCTTCCCAAGATCCCTGACTACTTTAGCCCACAAAGCTGGGCTGGAATCATCAAACCCTGTCCAGTTTTCCCAGGTCTGATTGGACAGAGAGCACAGAGCAGAGATGAGACCTCTGAAATGAGGGAGGAATGGGAGGGAAGTAAGTATATCTCTGGCTCAGGAGGTTTGAGAATTGCCAAGAGTTTTTCCTGGAAAAAAAAAAAGAGCAAGATTGGACTCTCAGAAAACACCTGGGCATTGGCTCAGGGCACTGCGATGTCTCCTGGACCTTTCTGGGCAAAGAGGAATCCCTGAAAGCTCTTCTGATGGCTTGGAATGGTGTGGCTTGCAGAGTCACCCAACTTTGGGTAGGGTTCCTATGCTGGTGGGAGTGTTGGGTGGGGGTGAATACAGAGGGTGAAATCTGCTGGCAATACTGATAAAGCAGTTCAGGCAGAATCCCCACAGGGATTGCATAGCAGAATTTGTTCCAAATAAACATATTTAGTTACTCCCCAACCTCCCCCTTGTTGTACATCAACCTTATTTTCCACCGGTAGTAGACCAGCTTCTTGATGTGTTTTCTTAGAGTAAATGTAAAACCTTTGCAGAAAGTGGCCACAAGCCTCAGTAAGCTGGGAATAAGGGAAGCAGGGAGAGGGAATTGGGGTCCCTCAAGACTGGATCAGAAACCCCTTGGCTGTGATCCACTTGGCAATGCTGTGGGTCGGCTCAGCTTGTGTCTATTTCTCTGTGTCTCTCCCGGAACGTCAGACAATCCAGCTACAAACGTCAGACTGCTCCCTTTCCATTTCTGCTGGGGGCTTGGCAGGGAGGAGGGAATGGGGAAAGGTCTCCTTATTTAGAAATTGCATTGAGATGGAAAGACAATATGACACATCAGCTCATGTCAAAGGAGCTCATTCTTCCCGCCTACAGCATGAGCAATTTCCTACCGAGGATTACTTTTTTAAAAAATATTATTTGGTTTTAATGTATTTTATCTGTAGCTCAACTCAATAGGACATTACCGCTCAGAGCAGGATGGAGACAGCAAGGGCAATCTGGCCACTGTCTGAGAGACTGGGGTGGGGGGAAGTATATGCGTTTCCGCTATTTCTAAGAAGGGGGAGGGGCCATAGGAGTGAGAGAACTCTGGTTTCTGTTTCAAATCTCCTCTCATTCTGCTCCCATCTCCAGCCGTCATTCCTACTCCTGAGCAGTCTAGCCTGGGGGAGTATAGACTCAGGATACCCCAGTCTTGGCTTCAGATGAGATGACAGAAATGGGGAAGGGGAAATCAGAAGTAAGTTGGAATATCTGAAACACAACTCCCTTCTTCAGAACCAGGAAAATCTGCTCTTTAGTCACCCTTCCTTCCTTCTCCCTACCCAGCCTCCTCCTTTCCTCTCACAGAGAATTCTAAGGGGTTGGTGCTGGAAGGAGCCTCCAAATGCATCATTTTGCAGATAAGGAAACTGAGGCTTAGACAGGGGACTCCACTGCCCCACGGCTGTGTTGGGGCCCCAATCCTGGAACCCAAGCACCCGCCCTGTGCCCCTGCTTGTCACTGTGCTGCCAACTCTCTCAGCTTCTTTCTACCTCCTTCCCCCCAGGCCTGGAGGAACCCGGAGGGTCTGAACTTGGTCTCCTCATATGGGAAGAAGCATAGATGTGTTTTGTGAGTGGTTGAGGGAGGGAAAGGGATTTTGAAGAAGGAAAGTTCCCATCTTTACACCCAGATGTTTCTCTGTTTTGTGGCTTGAGACTACAACGGCTTGTTGACCCACGGGGGCGGGGTGGGGGTGGGGGGACATATGGAAGGGCCACTGAGGGGAGCCTTTTTCTTAATGGAAGGGAAAAAATACTTTTCTCTCCTATCTCTCTTTCCAAATGTGTGCCTCTCTGTCCTTTTGCCTGTGTCTGTCTCTCTCTCTCTCCATGTGGCTTTGTTTCTTGGCATCCCTGTCTCTCTCTCTCTGCACCTCCTATCTCTGTCCTTCTATGCGTCTCTGATTCATCCTCAACCTGGTTCTGAGTCTCTGTCTCTGTTTCTTTCTCTCTCACACATACTCACTCGTGCACTCCAATAGTTATTGACTGACCAGAGAACCCCAGTCCCTTCCGCAGCCCTAGAAGAGAAAAACCTCTTCCTCCCTGTCAGGCTGAGAAATGCCAGGTCCGGAGCTGCTGCTGGGACGCCAGAGATGGTTGCTGCAGAACCGCCTGCCGAGTGTGGAGGCTGAATCCGGGAACAATGAGAAATTATCTGTTAATTCTCGGCTCCCGCCACCTGCTCTGCTCCGAACAGGCTCCTTTGCCTTCACTTTGATGCAAACTCCCCCCTCGTTGTAAGCAAAATATTGATTTCCCTGCATCACAGGCCTGGGCCCTTGGAACTGCCCTGTGTTTTTTCATTCCCTGCAAAGCAAAACAAGGCGCTTTGTTCTGCGAATTTCCCTGGGAACTCGGGAGGGGGAGGGAGAAATCGCCGCGGAGTGACAGAGTTGCCATAAACACGGGCAGAGAGCAGTTCGTTTCCATTTGTATTTTACATAAACAAACCTGCGGCCTCAGAAATGCTAATGAGCGGGTAGCCAAAGGGCCTCCGAGCTCCTGTTTCTCCCGGATGCTGAGATCTGCCTCGGATGGCGGAGGGAAAACGTGAAGGAGCTTCTGGAATCCTCAGGTGGGTTCTAGAAGCACCGGGAAAGCGAATGGGGACGCCACAGCCTCGCTTGTGCTTGGAATGGCAACCGAGCACCTCCCGCAGGAAGGCGGCCTAGATTGCATAATGTCGCCCGGATCACGCCTACACTATCCCTTCCGCGTGAGTTCCTCACCCCTCCTCTAGCAGGTTCTAGGGCTCAGGATGGAAGCTGCAAACCCGGCGCAATTGCCCCCACCCTCAAACCCCATCCCACCCCTTGTGTCCACTGGATCAGTGCACCAACTGGGCTTTCAGCACCGTGGACAGAGTCAGGCAGGCGCACGTACAGGACGGAAACACCTCCCGGCTGGGCCAGGGTCTTCTGTGGCCTCCGCTTGGCGCGCAGTACCGGTGGCACATGCTGCCCCGGGCTCGCAAGTCCAAGGGCCGGCTGGCGCGGCTGGCACAGATGGTGCGCTGTGGAGCCCGCCAGGAGTGGTGCTCCGAATCTCCTCCCTCCGGAACGTGAGTCACTGCCTGAGCCACTTCCAATTAGCGTGGTAATTAGGAGGAAAGACCCTCCTCCTCTACCCGTCCCACACCAGCCACACGGCGTCCGGAGGCTCCAGCAAAAGTTTCCTTCCCAGCGCCAGGAAAGCAAAGGGATCCGAGTCTGGAGCTGCGGGTGAGTCCCACCGTGGAGGAGGCTTACACGCCTACGGGCCAAGGGCTAGAAACTCCCCTAACTGGATCCGCTCCTGCGGCGGCACCCTGCAGCTGTCCAGGTCTCCAGTGCTGAGTGACGATCCTCAGAACACCTAGCCAACCTGGTCCTGGGCTTCACCCCAAATTTCCTGGAGGGAAGATCAACCTCATTTCTAGCCTCAATTCCCCCAATTAGTTCGTGGTCTTTCGGGTCCCTATTATGTTTCATAGAACGACACATTCTCTCCAGTGACGTTGCACCGATGTGGGGTGATGGTTCTGGCGGGAACTGAGAGTCCTCTTTGAACTGCCCCCCCCCCCCCGCCCATTTCTAGTCGATAGAAACTTTCCCCTCCCGTTGCCATGGAGAGAGACGGCCGCTGCCTCCCGTCTCCATAGCAACGTGCGGGGACCGCGGACCGCAGGATTGCGGGGCTCAGAAAGTGTACTCGCAGTTCGCGTCACCCCGTAGTCTTGGGGGCCTTCTGCCTCGGGAGCCGGGACCTGGAGCAAGTCGGACTAACTTCTCCGGTCTAAGATCCTTCTGCGAAACCCCCGTCCGCGCCCCCACAACCCAGCCAGGCCACCTCTTTTTCTTCTATAGGTCTATCCATTTCGCTGACACTTGTACAGCGCGTGGCAGTTTACACAGCGCTTTTCACAGACACTATCATTATATCCCCCAGGTGGCCCGTGCAGTACACGTCACCACTATACCCCTTTTACAGAGAAGAAAATTGAGGCCCAGAGAGGCCCAAGGTCACACGAGGTAGTGTATACCGAAGTCTTGATCCGGAGCTCTTTATCCAGCGCTGTGCCTTCCACGATGCTGGACCAGCCGGGCTCTCCCACCTCTCACCGGTTCTGACCCGGGCGGGTCCTGGAGTGTCGAGGGGGCGGCGGTGAGGCGCCAGACTTGCCAGCTGCCGCGGGATGCCACGTGAGGGGCGGGGACCCTGCGGCGAAGTGATTAAAAGCCGAACGGAGCCGCGGGGGGTGGGGTGGGGCGCTGCGGGGAGGGTCTTCCCGGGACCGCCTTGCCCCGCCCCAGGCCGGTCGCAGCGCGGGTTCCGGCGGCTGCTCGGGGGAGGTGGGGGGGGGCAGGCCGTCCGGGGCATGAGCGGGGTGTGGGGGGCCGCGGGGCCTCGGTGCCAGGAAGCGCTCGCGGTCCTCACCTCGCTGTGCAGGGCCCGGCCGCTCCCCCTCGGGCTGGACGTGGAGACTTGTCGAAGCTTGGAGCTGCAACCCCCGGAGCGGAGTCCGAGCGCGGCCGACGCAGGTAACAGGTTCCCCGGAGCCCCCTCCCTTGCTAGAGACCTGCCGCTGGCTCTCTCCTTTCCCCAAAGCTCCAGCCCCAGGAGTCCCGGAACCTAGACAGAGAACTCTTGGATCGGGATTCGGGGTTCGGAACCAGCCTCAACCACTCCCGTAGCCAGTCCCCCGCACAGCCAGCAGAGAGACACGAAGGGGACCCTGGAGGAGGAGAATCCCCCTGCCCCATCCCGTGGTGGCTACAAAAGGAGCCGCCGTGGGAAGTCGGGCTCCCGGGACGCGGCGTCCCTCTTGGCCTCAGTTTCCCTCGTGTCTCTCCGCTCGCCCTGCAGGGCGATTTGCCGAGTAGGGCCCGATGGTACATCACGGCTGAGGAAGGAAGCTAGTCTCCGCGGGGATATTGAGGTTGGAGCGTCTGTCTGTGCTCTCGGGGGACGCGGCCCGAGGCCCCTGGGTCTCTCAGAGAGAAACTTGGATCTGCAGCTGGCACGAGGTCTTTGTGTCCAGGGTGTCTCTCTGGCTGCAAGTGGCTTTCTGCGTCTCCTGGGGGGGCGGGGGGGCGGGGAGCAGGGGGGGTGGTATCGCCGCGTGCCCCCCCCACCCCCGCCCCTATAACTCGCTCCCTCGGTCTCTCCCTGACTCACTTGGACTCGGGGCCGGCGCGAGACTGAGCCGTTGCCTCTCGCCGACTTTGCCAAGCGGGCGCCTCCTGCCAGAAAGGCGCGGACCCTGCGCCGGACGCAGCCCCGGCAGGCGGCCGCCAAGCCCAAGGGGGTGCACAAGCCGAGCCGAGCTTGCTCGAGCTGGTGAGTTCCGAGCCCGAGCCCCGCGGGGCCGGCTCCCGGCGCGCGGCTGCGGCGTCTCCCGGGAGTCGCGACAGCGGCAGTGGCTTGTCGCGCCCCGGCGGCGGCAGCCACGGGAGGGTCGGCTGCGTGGCGGCCGGTCGGCTCCGGGTATTTACCTGCTGCACCAGCCGCCCTGCGGCCACACTCGCCGGCTGCGGCGGGGCTTCTTTGTCCCGGTACAGGCGTCTGAAGGGTCCCGGGCGGTGGCAGATGCGGAATCAAGTCTCCAGGAGGGTGGGTAGGGGGTAACTGGGCAGTGCGGGGCCTCGAGAGATTGCGGAGTGGGGGTGGGGAGATCCTGCAGGGACCAGGGCGCCGGAGTTGCCGGAGGCCCCCGCAGATTCTGCCATCCCGGTCCCCTTACTCCGACCCCAGTGGCATGCAGCCTGGGGGGCACCGGGATCGCCCCGCGGCTCCGCACCGCTGGCGCCCGTAGGGGAGGAAGGGGCCGCGAGAGGCGGGAATTTCGTCCCCATGCGCTTCTCCAGGGACTGGAGCAGATACAGGAGGAATAAGCTCTTCAGTGACTGCAGGTTCCAGGGCCCTGTTTTCACGTCGGGTCAAAGGTCGGAGACAGCGGTAGATTCCGGTTCAGAAGCAGGACCGCTGGACCCAGGAAGTGGGCCAATGGGCTGCATGCGTGGGGGTGTTTGGGTATTGTGTCCAGCCTTGGGGTGAGCAGAGCCCACTTCAGCCCCTGTGTGAGTGGTAGGGGCCGCTGCTTTCTCTTTAGCCCTAGCAATGTTTAATCAATAGGTTGATCACTGCAGCAGAAGGTACTGAGGTTGGACATAAGGAAGAACTTTCAGAGGCTGGTACAATGATGGAAGCTGGGGTGGTTGATTCTCCTTCTTGGAGATTCTGCCAAATAGATCAAACCCAACAAGTATTATTAGACCGTCGTTCTCTGGTGTTATCCCTTCTTACACCACCCAACTCATACCCACAAACACAACAATTTTCCCCAAGTCAGGGATTCTTTTCCATTCCCCAAATCTTGTCTATCTTTTCCTCCAGTGATCCATCTCCAGTGGAGCCCTCAATACTGTTTGTTCCTGATCCTAGAGGAGATAATCCAAAGAAAGAACACACCTGTACAAAGGCACCTGGGATGGAAGTTGCCCCTCCTGCCTGTCTAGGGCAGGAATGAGGGTGAGGGGTTAGGACGGTATGGGAGCATATCTTATTGGAGGGAAGCTCTAGTGTTCTGACTCTAGAGGGACACGTTGTAGTCTGGAGTGACAGGCACTGGGACCGCCAGACTGAGGGTAAGAGAAGGTGAGGGGTGGCAGCCAGCAGGTCCGGATGAATCAGTGTGCTTTCTCTGCAGGCAGCTTCAGAAGGTGAGTTTGAGTTGCCAGCCCTGAGGAACTTTAACTTTGGTTGCTGAGTCATGAGCCTCAGGAAGCCCTGGGGCCAAGTTGGGGGGCTGGAAGGGATGGGGGAGGCAAAAGGAGACTCTTGATCATAGCAAAAGAAAATAAGTGACTGAGAACAGCTTTGGAGCTTTCGGGGTTTAAGTGAGTTTGGAGTCTAGGGAAATGCTGTGGAGTGCAGGACGAGGTGTCCTATCTCCATCCCTGCTCCCTGCATCCCAGAACCACTGCCTGGATCCAGGTTCTCCAGCCAGAGGAATACCGGACCTGCTCATTTACAGTTTCATGAAAAATGCAAATGGATACAGCATGTCCAGTTTCTTTATCATTTTATGTTTTCCCCTAAGTCTCTAGCTCATGGGATTTCAAGTAACATCTTGAGATTCAGCAACTGATGTTCACACTCCACTATTGTTTGTTGAGGCCCTCCTGTATATCAGGATCTGTGCTAGGAATTGCAGGACATCTCAGTTAATCAAACCCTAACTTGGAAATAGTTCTACACAAATTGTCTCAGCTAAAGGCAATTTCCCCCTTTCTTTAACATCTCCAAAGACAAGGGGTCTTCTTTCCTCCAAAATATGCCCCAACTAAGTGGACCCTGAAAGACAGTTCTCCACGTTTCCTTGTGTCATTGGCCTTACCAATGAACTTTTTCCATAGGCTAAGTTGCAAAGTGTTGGGTGTGCAAAGTGTGGATTCTGGACTTGAGGTAGTGAGCAGAGATCCAAGTATGTTCCAGAAAATGCAAAACCCAGCCCTCCCAGACAGGCAGTTGGGAGTGGTTTTTTTCCAGCTTACCTGTGGCCATGAGATGTATGTGATGTTTGTCCAATTCTCTAAACTGGAGATGTTCTGTGACTCAGTCACCTGGCTTTGAAGTTGGTCATTTGCATTACAGAGAATTCTTTCTCTGTCATGGCAAATTAAATGTACAGTGGTTCATTAAAAACCCAAAAGTCCCATTTCTATAACTGAATAATCAGTCACTCTCTCCCTCTTTCTTGCTGGAAGGAAGGGTTCTGTAGGTTTTGCCTTCTTTGAGGAAAGGTGCAATGAATGATCCTTTAGAGCTCATGGCTCTCGTGTGGTTTGAGCTTTGGGATTCTAGAACCAGGGTCCAGTAACTAGGTGCTGCAGAGCCCTTGGTTTTATAGTTCTAGAAGTTCTCTTCTTCCTCTGACTGTAGGAACTTCAAGAGTTGAGATGGTACATTCAAAATGCTCCATCCCTCCAAGCTCTCTAGAAGAGACATGCTCTCTGTTAACTATTTAACTTTACTCTGTCTTCTCTGCCCACAGAATTGAGAGTAGAACATGTGACTACAAATAAAGACTAGGATTGAGGCATCTGGATCAATCAGATTTCTTTAGGGGTTGTATAGGGTTGTTTGGTTGTATAGGGAAAAGCAAGATAAAAGAAGGTCCTTCCTGAGGTTAGTAGAACCCCTGCTGGTCCTTCTTAGGAAAAGAAGCATCTAAGGATGGGGCCACAGTTAGGACCTGAAATGAAAGGGGCCTTTGAAAGTGGAAGTGAGTGGGGCATCCAGCTCTGGGGGCTCCCAGGCACAATGGCACTGCCTCCTCACTCCCTTTTCTCTCACGGCGGGTTCTGAGGAGAGGGGCACTGAACTGTATTTCTTGCTCCAAGTGGACCCAGGCTAGCCTCTCCTCCCTTTACTTACAGATATGGAAGGGGAGAGAAGCACTGATGGAAAAGAACCTTCCTGACCCTCCATCTACCCACCCCTCCATCTGCTCAGCCCCGATACCCACCCTGTTCAATGCCCTGACTGATCAGGTAGAAAGATGGTAGTTACCATCTGCCAAAACAATAAAACTAATAATTGCTAAATCAGAACCAATGCTCTGTTAGCTTTAACGCTCCACATTAGTCTCCAATTTATCTCTGACTCCCCTAATGATGGTCAGAGCAGGTGCCCAGTCATAAAGCTTGGTGTGGTCGTAATTAGCCCGGCATTGTCTCTTCTCCTCACAGCTTTTCTAGGAGCACTAATTCCTTCTCTGTTTGGACTCTGCTAATTATCCCCATAGGTAGCTCCCTGGCCTGGATCTCTGAAAGAAGGAAGGGAAGCCGAGGCTCTCCACTGCCCCTCCCCTACGACCCCCAAATTTGATTATACCGGGTTCTCCTAGCAAATTTACAAGCCAAATAGCAGAGCTTTTATTCATGGCCCAAATCTGTGAGCCTCAGCATAGAACAGCCCTTGTTCCCCCAACACACATGCACACACACGCACACACACGCATTCACGCACATGCATACACACTCAGCTTCTTCCCCAGATGCATCTCTGGATGGAACTTTTCCAGAGGCCGCTGGTTGTTTGCCTAATGACTGGTGGGTAACCTTCAATGTCTGTGCGTTCCAGGAAAGAAGAAAGAGATTTGGGAGTGGGGGGAGGTTGGAAGCAGGTGTGTGATTGTGTGTGTGTGAGTGTGTGTGTGTGAGTGTGTGTGTGTGTGTGTAATGGGCCAATCATAATCTGAGTCTTCAGGGTTCTGCCCAGGTTTGGACGGTCAGACTACCAAGCAGGGAGCTCCCCCGCCCTCCCTGGCTTCTCTGGCCAGCCTTGGACCACAGCTCTTCAGCTCAGCCTTCGGGGTCCTCAAAGATGCCTGGACTTCGGCCTCAGAAAGTCCTCGGGTCAAACCCTACCTCTCCTATTTAATGCGATGTTCACTTGAACAAGTTACTCAGCCTCTCTAAATTTAGTTTGTCTATCTTTGAGAGTTGAAGACCAATTTCTTAAGGCCACCATAAAAGATTAAATGAGATAATATAAAGGCACAGAGCTAACCATGTAGAAAGAAATAGCAAATGTTATTGGTATTAATATTAATGATTCTGCCTGGAGTCTCTGCCTTTCCCAGACTAGGTTCTCTTCCCTTCAGACTCCTGGGCCGCTGCATCTTTTGCTGTCTGGTCGCTGGGCTGCAGCTTGTCTGTGTCTCCATCTGTAACTAAGAGAGCTTCTTTCCGCTGAGCAGATCCTGCTCTGCATTTATCATTTCTGAGGTCCAACAGCAACCTCAGGCCTTAAAACCAAACATCCTCTGGCTCTGGGGTGAGCAAGGAAAACGGTCCTTTCTTTTTGCATCCTCTCCCCCAGTTTATCTTTGTGATTACAATCTGTTAGTAAGAATGCCTGTTACTGTTACAAAATGGATTTTCCTGACATGGGGAGCCCATTAGAAAAATAGGAACAATAACAAGCGATAAGAACTGCTGATGAATTCTAACACTATTGGTGGAGAAAAGGGAAGGGGGCTCCAGGGCTCTGTCTTTGGAGAAAGAAGTGTCAGTGGGGCAGATTAGAAAGCCCTGGGCTGTGAATTAATAACCCAGCACTTTTCAGGGAGAGGAGAGAGGCCATCAGCCACCATCCTGGTCAGACAGGCTTTGGGTGACAAATAGTCCTGCCCTGTCAGCCTTCAGAGGGATCTCAACTTCCCAGATGAGAAGACGTGCCTGAGGTCTCTCAGATGCTTTGTCTTCTAGGATAGTGATAATGTATAGCATTCCCTGCTTCAGAGGGCCTACCTTTGGGTCTGTTCTGTATACAGTAATCTATTATCATCCACTAAAAAACAGCATAAAGAATCATAGTAGGGCAGTGTGATGGTGGCTCAGTGGCAGAATTCTTGCCTACCATGCTGGAGACCCAGGTTCAATTTCTGGTGCCTGCCCATGTCAAAAAAAAAAAAAAAAAAGGAGGGTACACAGGTGGTTCAGTGGTTAGAATGCCCACCTTCCATGCGGGAGACCAGGGTTCAATTCCCGGACCATGCACCCTCTGTCCCCCCCCAAAAAGGAAAAGAGCCATCACAGCTTATATTTAGGGGTGTTCTAATTTGTTAGCTACTGGAATGCAGTTTACCAGAAACAAAATGGCTTTTAGAAAGGGGAATTTAATACATCGCAAGTTTACAGTTCTAAGGCCGAGAAAATGTCCCAATTAAAATAAGTCTATAGAAATGTCCAATCAAAGGCATCCAGGGAAAGATACCTTGGTTTAAGAAGGCCGATGAAATTCAGAGTTTCTCTCTCAAGTGAGAAGGCACATGGCAAACACAGTCAGGGTTTCTCTCTCATCTGGAAGGGCACATGGTAAACACAGTGTCATCTGCTAGCTTTCTCTCCTGGCTTCCTGTTTCATGAAGCTCCCCGGGAGGCGTTTTCCTTCTTCATCTCCAGAGGTCACTGGCTAGTGGACTCTCTGCTTCTCATGGTTACATCATTCTCTGCTCTCTCAGAATCTCTCCTTTTCTCTGGAATGTTTCCTCTTTTACAAGATTCCAGTAAACTAATTAAGACCCACCTGGAATGGGTGGAGACACATCTCCACCTAATCCAGCTTAACATCCACTCTTGATTGAGTCATATCTCCAGAGAGATGATCTAATTAAAGTTTCAAACGTATGGTGCTGAATAGGGATTAGAAGAAATGGCTGCCATTATAAAATGGGATTAAGATTAAAACATGGCTTTTCTAGGGTCCATACATCCTTTCAAACTGGCACAGGGGGCATTCACCAAATTCAGGCCCTGGGCTCCAAGTCCTAACTTACTGAATATTCACAAGGATTCTGTGAGGTAAGGATAATTCGAATCCCCATTAAATAAGAGGAAACCAAGTTTGGAGAGGTCAAGTAACTTGGTCGAGATCATATAATTAGAAAATCCTGTGGACGGCATGTGCTCCGAGGAGGTGGTGCACACCTGAGATGTCTGCCTTGACACCTGAGGTGTCTGAGCACCTGGTGAAGTCCAGTTTCCCAGCCAGGGCCAGAAAATTATGCCCCTGCACAATTCCAAGTCACTGGGGTGTGTTTCCAAAGGCTTGTCCCACAGTGCTTTTCTCTGCCAGAGGCTTTTAGGTCATTGACTGCTATGGTTTCCCAAACCAGGTTCCCACGGAATACAGGAGATCCTCTGATGCCTGAACAAAAGTGTTTCACACCTAATATTGAGTAATAGACTACTTTTCCCCAATGTCCAAGAAACACTTGCAAAAGCATAAGTAGGTATTTCTTCCATGATTTTCTTTTTAGTCCTTTGGAACTTGATGTTGTTCACCAGCTAGCTGGCGATGGCAGCAATGACAAAATTGGATAAGGAACAAACAAATGAATAGTAACAGAAAAACTTGGAGATTTGAGATCTTGAATACAATATGTACTATATTTTGAGGTTCAGTGAGACCTGGTTATGTATGAAATTGTCATATGATTTCTGCTAGTAAGATTGTTCCTGGTTTGTCATGATAAAAGTTATCTCTATTTATCAGTGTTCATGGCTTGCAGATGTTTTCCCCACTAAATAAGTTCTAAAACTAGAGGATATGGCTGGGCATAGGTAATTCTCATAAAAATAGCTTATATTTGTGATATTTCTTACTATATTTCAGATACTATCTCTGAGTACTTTCAATACACTTTTGACCTCATTTAAAACTTACAATGACCAAGTGAAGTAGATACTGTTGTTATCCCCATTTTACAGATGAGGAAAGTGAGGTTAAAAGACATTAAGTAACTTGCCAAAGGCACACAGGTCAAAAGCAGTGGAGGTGGGCATTGAACGATTCCAATCTCTTCCTCTCCAGGGTAACAGGGAAGAAAAGAAGAAAGAAGAGATGGAAGAAGAGTTACACATACTTAGGAAGTACTTTCTCTTTTCTGAAGCTAACTCATGGTATAAATAGGAAGAGCCCCAGATCAGGATTCCAAACGGTGGCTGAGTTGCTGATAAAAGTTCTTTCTTGCCTCCCGGGTTTGGAAACCAAACAACGTCTGAGTGGGGAAAGGGCTTCGAAGGCTTATTGAGCCTCTGCCATTTCCTAGAAGGCAAATTGTCCCGATGGGTTGGCCCCAGCTGGACTTGGGATGAGAAGGCAAATATCTGATGCCATTTGAGCCTTTGTGCAGCCCTTGGACTGCACAGGAGGTGCCATCCCTTCCCAGTCTCAAAGCACCTTTTACCAAGGCGAAAGGCAAGACCTGGCTGAGTTCAAGGACATATAAAATCTGGAATTTTAAAGGGGCTAAATCCTTTGCAATCACCCACCTACCCACCTACACACTGGCCTGATTCTATTCTCAGGAACCTTATTGCTGCCCTGTATCCCCAGCGGGGGTGAACCCCCCCAGCCAGGGAACCCAATTCTCCTGCACTGCCTGCCCGTGCAATGTCAACAGCGCAGACTTCCCTCATCCTGGAAGCAGCTTCTCCAGGCTTGGGAAGGGCTTCCTGGTCTTACATAACCAGTACCAAGGGCTGGGTGCTGGTTCCCCATAACCCATACCCTCTGCCTTCCCTAATCACAGCTCAGAGGGAACTGCAGCCACGGATCACGTGGAGAAGGAATCAAAATAGCAACCACACCAAGGGAAAATTGATTCTCCCAGCCCATCCCCTTCTCCCCACTTCTCTTTTCATTTCTGAATTCAGATTTTTTGTCAGGCTGAAACATTTGAATGCACTCTATGCTCTCTGGGTTCCCCCCATTCTCCCTTTCCCCTTTCTCATTAAAATTCTAATTATTGCCAGAACAAGGAAGATGTAAGATGAAAGGAAAGCAAAGCCCTAGAAGTACCTTTTGTTTAAAAGTGACTCATATTTTGCAGAGAATGCATAAAGAACAGCTGTAACAGAACAGATGTTAAGGGTTTAGAGAAACCCAGATACTTGGAATAAGGTCGCATAGTTATGGTAGCTTTCTTGGTGAACCCTAGTGGATGAAGAGTAACAGTCTCCAAATCTTTTTGACCATGAACTCATCACAGTAAAAAAACAAAAACAAAAATTCAATCTAGTACCTCCAATAAATGTATATTTGTTCCCAAGTTATATATCACAGAGGTGACATTACAGAGCCAGACCTGACTACCTGGGCTGTATCCCGGTTTCACCACTTAACTAGCTGTGTGATCAGGACATTTATTTAACCCCATTGTGTCTCACTTTTCCTCATCTGCAAAATGGGGATAGTAATTGCCTCTGTTTCATTGGGGAAGATGAAATGAGCAGCTGCATAAAACAAGCGCTTAGTACTTTGGATACAGTAATGTTCAATAAACTGACTAAATTCAATAATAAAATGCTATTATTTCTATGACCAGCAACCTGTATGTTAAAATTTTGATTCCTTATTTTTAAGAGAATGAATGAATATTGAAATGATCCAATATTTGGTTCTCTTGTGCCTCTGGGGGTATGTGCATACCACATTGGAGACCTTTAAAAGTTACTTAGAATCGTAAAAGTTTCATGCCCTAAATTTGCTTTCCTGGAATCTATAATTCCCAGAGGGTTCCCAGGTCAGATAAAATTGAAGGCCAGAAGGACCAGACTCTCCAAGATTAGCAATTGATCACATCCCCTATCCTTTAGTGTCGACACCCCTTCTCAGCATGAAAAAGTCAGAATGGGCATTGCCTAAAGATCCTTATAGATTGGGAGAGGTATCAGAGGAAAAGGAGGAGGTATAACAGAGAAAAAAGGATCCGACAAACAAGTATGACTGCTGAATTATATTAATAACTATATTAATGTTCCTTCTAGCTTCTAGTGTTTTGGGGCAGCTAAAAGGAAGCATCTGAGAGGTGGAATGGTAGCCCATGACAAATTCTGGAATCTCTCCTGTAACTACTTGTTGAAGTGTGCTTTAAAAATTATTGTTTTTTCTTTTTTTGCTTTGTGAATATGTTATATTTTACAATAAAAAAGTTTTTAAAAAAAGTTATTTAGAATCAGCTTTCCTGGTCCCTGGCCATCTGTGGATGAAGGACTAACCTCAGCTTCTTTGGCCAGGCAAAGACCCCAGTGTCTCCACAAAGGGGCCTTTGGTTAGGGGAAGCTGTGTAAGGACTCGGGCCTCTCCGTTTTTCCCTAGCTCATGAAGGTGATAGCTAATCGAGATGAGTAATCTGCAGCAAGGAGTCCGAAGGCAGTGCAGAGAGGGTGACTGGTATTTACATCTCCTTCTCAGGTTCCTCTGGACATGGGACAGCTTTCCCTGGGGCCTGTGCGCTGTGAGAGTACCCGGGGTCCCTCCCAGGGAGACCTGGGCCTCTTTGTACCCCAAGCCTAGCACAGAATCTGGCACATGGCAAGCACTCAGTAAGGCTGTTGAACTCAATTGAAATAAGAGATCATGCAGCCCTTTTATCTACCATTCATTCATTCACTTATTCATTCCATGGGCCCATTTCTATCATAGGCCCCGAGTCACACAAATATGAAAAGCTCAGGTCACGCTAGCCTGCAGTTCTATCAGGGACAGACAGGCTGGGACAGTGGAACAAGCATGGACAGCTGGACCCTAGTCCAGGTTCTGCCTCTGACCAACCACGTGACCCTGGGCAATTCCCTTCTCTGGACCACTGCCCCCATCTGCAAAAAGACAGCCTGGCTTCAGTACTTCTGAAGTCATTTCTCACCTAGAATCCTGAGATCCTTAAGGCTTTGGGCCATGCTAATCCAGAGGCCACAAACTCATACCTGCATAACTGGGCAGGTAATAGAATGTGTGTATAAGACATCAGGGAGTGGAGGGGAGAGCCCGTGAGGACACACCCCACCAAATGGGAATGGCCAGTTCCCATCAGGCCATCGGCCTTTACAAGAGTGGTCAGAATTCTCTTGCGATGATCATGATGGAATTTCTCAACTTTCAATCATCGTGTGAACTAAACAAAACTGTCCTGCTAGCTTGTCCACAAGTGGTCATTTTGCAAACACTGCCAGCTTCCCATTGGCCCAGAACCTCTGACCATTTTACCAAGAAGGGGACTTGGGCCCAAAGTTTGTTCCCAGATTTGTGGAGGCAAATAGAGTGAGAGGGCTGCTTGATAATTTCTCCCCAAAGCAGACATCTCTCACAGCTGTCCTGGGATAATGGGCACCTTCCTGGAGTAGGCTGGATTGGGGTAGTGAATGCTGGACTCCAAAATCACAATCTCCTTCCACCCTCCATAACATTGGAAAACACTAGCTTTACAGGAAAGCTCTCGATTAGCCACAAGAATGGAAATGTGGCAGCTCCAAGAATCATTTGTATTTAGCTATGAGATACATTGCGTGGATTAGATTCCAAATTAATACCTGCATTTATTGAGCCAGCTATGTGTGGAGTTCCGGGAGTACAGAAAAAGCATTAGACCCAACCCCTGCCCTCAAGGAGGCTATGTTTGATCTCGCTGACTTCAGGACAAGTCAATAAATATTTATTGAGCTCCCGCTTTGGACTGGGTCCAGTGGGGTGGGGAAGAGGAGAGGATGCATTAGCAGAGCCTCTGTTCCCCTAGATTCAAAAATGACTCTAAGTCTGGCCGTAGTAACAGCTCTAATAGAAACTCAACCAGCATTCAAATGTGGAACGATTCAAGAATTTGCACATTTTGCTAAGGCTGCTATTTAAATTACTTTCCCTTCCCTGCACACTTGCCAGTAGCCTGTAGCAGACCAAACGCTCTTCAAGCTGAAGGGTGGGGGGCGGGGGTGAGGGGATGGAGAAATCAGCCCCAGAGGAACACGTGGCTGCAGATATTACACAGAGCAAACATTCGAGAGTCAACCAAAAACCATCTCTTGCTCTGACTTGGCAGTTTTCTCACGACCACTCTTTTCTCTTCTTCCGTCTTTGTCCCTTCTGTGTGCCCCCTCTCCTAACCCCCTCATCTGCTTCTCACCCACCTCTGTCTGTCTCTGTCCCTCCCTGCTGGCTTATGCCGAGGGCAGGCGGCCCTGTCAGCCTTCTCGCAGTTGTAGTTATTGTGTGTGGTGTGGCTCTGGTGGCAGTTTTTCTCTTTCTATTTTGGAAGCTGTGCTGGAAACCCTGGAGGAACAAGGAGGCCTCCAGTCCCTCGTCTGCTAACCCCCCCTTGGAGGTCCTCCAGAGCCCCAGCTACAGAGGCAAAGCCATGGCGGACAAGCTGAAGGACCCCAGCTCCCTGGGCTTCCTAGAGGCAGCCGTGAAGATCAGCCACACGTCCCCAGATATCCCGGCCGAGGTGCAGATGTCGGTCAGGGAGCACATCATGCGCCACACGCGACTGCAGCGGCAGACCACGGAGCCAGCATCGTCCACCAGGTAAGGGAGAAGCCCTCCCTTCCCCACCCCACACGTCCATATTTCCTCATCCCTGCGGTACATCGGTGAGTTTCCACCTGGGAGGAACGGAGACCAGAAATAATGACACAGGTACTTAGATGGGGAATGTGTCAGACATTGTTGTGCCCTGCAGAGTGGAGGTGGGCACTTGCCAAGACACAGCCACAGAAGGGGTCCCTAACGATTGGAGAATGGGGACCCCTTTCCAACCTTCCGCAGAGTTCTCTGCTTGACAGTAACTGTGTATTGGCATCTCTTAACTGGAAAACACACACACACACACATAATGGCAAAAATCTACTCCGAATTCAGAAACATTCAAAAGATGCAGTGCATACATGTGTGAGGCACTGCTTTTATTCAAGACTTAGGGCTCTTGTGGATTCCTGCAGTGGCTCCCCAGTCTCCCAGGGAACCAACCAGAAAGAAGGAGGCCTGGTCCTCAGAGAGGAGGTGAGGGAGAAAGGTGCTTGGAGGTCACATCGACATATATGGTTCTTCCTCATGACCTTGGGAAAGCGGCTCACCTCTAAGTCTTACTTTCCCCAACTGTGAGAACGGGCTAGTGATTCTCACAGGGTTGTAGTGAGGAGCCGGTGAACGTCTCCGTGTAACGACGAGAGCTGACACATCTCGCTTATTATGTACCAGGCTCTGTGGCTAAGCACTTTATATGTATCCATTCACTTCCTCCTCCCAGCAGTTTTGTGCAATTGCCACTTTTACTATCCTCATTTCACAGCACAGAGAGGTTACGTCCACTGCCCAAGGTCACATAGCTAGAAAGTGGCAGAGCCAAAATTAATCTCTGCAGTCTGCCTCCAGAGCCCATGCTCTTAACTGTTGCGGTGCCCGGCATGCAGTAAATGCTCAATAAATGTTAACTGTGCTGGAGTGATGATGATGATGATAAAGGGAGTATCACACTGGGAATAGGAAAGGAAGGTCCTTCTCCTAAGGAGTCTCATGGTTTAATGGAAGGACCAGAGTCACATCTACTAGGAAAAGCCCTAGAAAGCAGGCAGCAGAGAAGCAGAAATAATGACAGTGCTAACAATGGCTAACGTTTATTGAGCTTGCCATATGCCAGGCGCCATTCCAAGAGCTTTACATATATTAAGACATGTAATCCTCACAACGACCCGTGCAGAAGGTGTGCGCAGAGGAACAGAGGGGGCGAAACGAGAAGGAGGGTGAGCCAGGGCTGCGGGGTGGGTGTGTCTGCCGGCACCGTCCTTTCCCTGAGCCCTGACGGCGCCGCCTGCCCGCGCCTGCCCTCTCCAGGCACACCTCCTTCAAGCGCCACCTGCCCCGGCAGATGCACGTCTCCAGCGTAGACTACGGCAACGAGCTGCCACCGGCGGCCGAGCAGCCCACCAGCATTGGCCGCATCAAGCCTGAGCTCTACAAGCAGAAGTCGGTGGAGGGGGACGAGGCCAAGTCCGAGGCGGCCAAGAGCTGCGGGAAGATCAACTTCAGCCTCCGCTACGACTACGAGAGCGAGACCCTGATCGTGCGCGTCCTGAAGGCCTTCGACCTGCCGGCCAAGGACTTCTGCGGCAGCTCGGACCCCTACGTCAAGATCTACCTCCTGCCCGACCGCAAATGCAAGCTGCAGACGCGGGTGCACCGCAAAACCCTGAACCCCACCTTCGATGAGAACTTCCACTTCCCCGTGCCTTACGAGGAGCTGGCCGACCGCAAGCTGCATCTCAGCGTCTTTGACTTCGACCGCTTCTCCCGCCACGACATGATCGGGGAGGTCATCCTGGACAACCTCTTTGAGGCCTCCGATCTGTCCCGGGAAACCTCCATCTGGAAGGACATCCAGTATGCTACAACTGTGAGTACAGCCCTGCTCCCTCGGCAGTTCTGGGTTGAGTGTGTCTCCCCCAGAGACAGACGCCCCTTTGCCCATCAGGATGTGAAGGGCGCCTCGGGACCTACCCAAAGACCCTAGCGCGCTTTCGGGGAAGTCCCTGCACTTTGCCCCGGGGGTGGGGGGAAGCAGCGGTCCCCGTTTGGGTGGGAAGGGAAGTGAATTTTTATTTATTGCTTCTGATTGCATATGCCGCGGTGCAATCAGAACCTCAGCTTCTGCTAGGCCGCAGGTTTACCAACTGTAAGATAATAAATTGCATGTCCTCGAGTTCATGGATGAGGATTGGCCCAGGCCTACAGGCTGAATTAAATGGGAGTATCTAGGGAGGGTGTTGAGCTGGACTAGGCAACCGAAGACAAGCTGCATCAATCAGGATGAATCGGATTGGGCTGCGGTAATAACCAATCCTAGGGTTTTAGTGGTTAAAACAGCAAAGGTTTATTTCTTGTTCCTGTCATGTGTGCTTTGCAGCTTGGCTGGGGGCTTTACTCGCCCTTGCTCCTCAGGGATCCATGCCGACAAAGGCTCCATCTCCACACGTGTTCCCACAGTTACCACATTAAGAGAAAGAGAATGTGGCAAATCATACGCTAGACCTTAAAATTTCCACGCAGTAGTGACACATGTCACTTACACTCACATTTCAGCAACCAAAGCAGGATCCACGGCAACTCCTAACCTCAAGGGGGCAAAGTGACCCTGCCATGTGCCCAGGAGAACTGGCTCTAGTTAACCAACACTAATGACCACCACACAGCAGAGGCTCCCCAGCCCAGTCTAGGGTAGGGAAAGGCAGGCCTGGAGGGAGAGCTGGCTGACCCACTCAGGGAAGAGAGGTGCTGAGCTGTGCACAGGAATGGTTTCAGGTCTCACATTCAAGTAGGGTTTTCAGAGAAGGGAAGACAAAGTTTGGCTCAGAGAATGAGAGAGGGCACGTCCCGATGCCTTTGGTCCAGGGTGGATGATATGTCCCAGCCCACTGGATGAGGTGCTGGGGAGGCTGTGTAGTTGCATCCTGCAGCTGTAGGGGTGTGGGTCGTGTGCCTCTCTCTAATCACCCCTGGTGAGAGCCCCAGGGACATTCCCACCAAGCACCAATGGACTTCAACTGGCTGAGTGTCCCCTTTGGATTCTTAGAACATCTCTCTGGGGCAGGAGTGACCCTCCTTAGTCTGTAGACCCGCCCTTTGGATAATCAATACTCAATATGTACAGGTTAAATTTGTGGGGGAAAAGGCTGAGAAAAATCGGCCCCACTCTGGTGGGAGAAGGGTAGGAATCTTGTTTTATGACAAAAGGGAAAGCACGGTGGGCTCTGCTTCTGCCCCAGGGAAGGTCTCTGGGGTGCCCCATTCTCCGAGATGGTGCTGACCTTCACCAATCCAATCAGATGTCCCAGTGCCTCCCCCACCTCTGTTTTCCTGAAATGTCACCCCCAAGAACAGCACAAACAGCAAGGCGGGCAGACAGGGCGGGCAGGAACAGCAGCTGCGGCCCCCCCACCCCGGTCCCCCTGATCTATAAATCACTCTGAAGTTTACATCAGGTGTGGCTCTCCCCTTGTGGTCTCCAAGGGCAGCAGCTTCATTGTGGTGACAGAACTGGTAGAGGAAAGCAGCTCAGTGCTCCACACACTGAGGCCACGACCGGGGGGGCGAGGGGCCTAGAGGAGGGAGGAGAAGGCCAGGGAATTAGGGAAGCAGAGCTCAGCTCAGCCCTCTGAGGAGCTTCCTTTGTTCCTCACCACAGTCACCTCCCTTCTCTGTGTCTTGAGCTCCAGGCACGAGTGGAAGCCTCAGTCCTGGAGTAGGCCATCCATGCCCAAGCATATGCCTTTCCTCAATGCTAACATCCCAGAGCTCCAAACTTTGGAGCTATCCCTGCTGTCTTCCTCTCCCCACTTCCCCAGCCCAGCTTCAGAAACAGGCAGATCACTGCAAAGGGCACTGAACAAATCCTCGCCATTCTCATCCTCTTCCTCGTCCTTATCATCCTCCTCAATCAGTATCATCATAGTCCTTTTCCATCTCCTCTTCCTAAGCAGAATCCTGTGCCAGGCACTGGGAAGTGAGGATGGGACTGGGATGAAGGCCCCCTCTTTGACCCACCGAAAGGTGCAATCCAATTACAGAGACAAGAAATGTCCATGTAGTAGTTAACAATGTAAGGTAGCAATAATATATGCTGCTTGAGAGTGCAAGATCCCTGCAAGTTAGGAGTGGCAGGGAAGGTTTCCTGGAGAGGGGAAATTAAACTGAGTGGGGAAGGGCTGGTGTAAATTTACAGGCAAAATGCAATGGGAAGGGCGGGCCATGGTGGCTCAGTGGCAGAGTTCTCGCCTGCCATGCTGGAGACCTGGGTTCGATTCCTGGTGCCTGCCCATGTGAAAAAAAGAAGATGCAATGGGAAGCATTCTAGCCAGGATCAGAACCTTGGAGGAGTCCAGGCCCAGGAGGATACAAAGCCTGAGAATGGGTGACCGTGTGAGTTATCTTGGCTTGCAGTTGATCTGAAAACTGGAGGTTCCACCTCAGATGAGGCCCCTCAGTCTCTCTGGCCTGCAGGCTCACTAGCAGGCAGGGCTCTCACAAGCCAGGCTCATCTCGCTGGCTGTATTGCAGGAGGAGGGAGAGAACTCGGACAAAAGAGGGGGAAGGGAACCAAAGGCTGGGCACTCTTAACCTGTTTTGGTGCTGACTCTAAAACTACAATTATTTTGGGTCTGGGAGACTCAAGTTCGCCAACTCTGGGAATGATTGAGCGCTCTGTGCATAGGAAGTCCTGTAGCTAGGACAGTGGGAAATGGGTACAAATGAGGGCGGCCAACAACCTGCTGCCATCTATCCTGCCTGCCAGCTTCTGCTCCCAGAACTGCACTTTGAGCCTGAGCTGCTCTGCCCGGGAACCCGCAGCAGCTCCCCTGCCCCAGCCAAGCCATTCCCTTACATGCCCAGTCATTCCTGCCTCCTGCCTCCTGCCTCCTGCCTCTGCTCAGGTGGGTGCCTCTTGTCTGGCCTTCACCATCTCTCTGCCTGGCCCAACCCGACACCATTTAAAGCCTACCTGAAACCCTCCTGCACCTGGCCTTCCAGCATCACAGCAGTCATCTCCTCTGAATTTATTTTCTGTATCCCTCAGTTATTCCAAATCATATCCTGACTTGTAAAGTCTTTCCAATGGTCCAAGAATGGCTTGTCTCTCATACCCCCTTCTATTTCACCTCTGGGCTGAGCATGTGGCTTTATGCAAATAGTAATAGCCCAGTATATTCTCATTGACTGGCCAATGGCTTAGTGAATTCAATTAAAACTCTAGATACTGATGCATAAGGAAAGGCTTATTAATGAAGCAATCAGAATTGGGTGGGGTTAACCTGGGAAGGCTTCCTGGAGGAGAAGTGTTGGTAGTATTTTGAAAATGGGTACAGTCAGATTTGGTAGGGGAAACTTCAGTCTGTGCAGACATTCAGAGGTTAATGGTTTGGGTCTGGGGCAGCAAAGAGATGAACCTGTCAGATCAGGTGGTCTGGACCCAAATGGAAGGTCAGTGACCCACAGGCTGCACTAAAGGAGAAGCCCCATGACAGCGGGGGCTCAGGAAGCTGCTCTGAGTGTCACGTGTTTTGTGTAGCTTCTCGCATTCTTATCAGAGGGTCAGGTGGAACGAGGCAGGTCCCTTTTTTGGTCCTTGGTCCAGTGTTTGAATTGGTTTGAAGTAGCAAAGGCTGGAACACATGTGCGGTTTTTCTTACAGCCTCTGAATTGCAAGTTTCAGTATTAGTAAAGGGTAAATGTACAACTGGGTTTTCGAGTTCTTTATTAATTGTAGATCTTAAACTGCAAGGAGCATCCAACCCATCAGCTTGTCAGGGAGGGGAGGCCTGGGCAGCACAGCTGCTATTTAGACCCCCCTTTTCCACTGGGCTGGAGGGCGAGAAGCAGGCAAACTGGACGTGCGAGGGCAGCTGGAGGCTTCTGGTGTTCCACCTGCAAGTTCAGGCTTGGGAAGGAAATCATGGGGGTTCACTGAGTCCATTCTAACCCGGAGGGGACCCCTCAGGCTGTCCCTGCTCCTGCCTGGCTTGACTGAAATCCATCCCTCGTGGCCTCCCAGGCATTCCCGGGTGTTCGTCTCTTTCTCTCCACCCAGAGCTCAGATTGGCTGGAATCAGGCAGCTCATCCCTTCCCTACTTCCCTGCCCCCAGTCTCATTATTTCTATATAAAACGGTAGATTTATCATTATAATAGAGCCGCCATCACCGGGGTTTGCTAACATCTTTGTAATCTTGTAGTTATTGCTACAGATGCCTCAGACCCCAGGGCGCACAACTATTCCTGCTGCTACTCCTGTGCCTTTGCGGTGATGGCAGGTGAAGGCTTGTAATTGGGGCCGTAAATATGCCTTATGCTTGGTGGCGCTAATGGACTTGGCCAGAGTGTGCATGCCTGTGCGTGCGTGTGCATGGGTGTGGTCTGGGGGTCGTGGTTTGAGGCTCCGTATACTTCTAGGGAGCCTGGACTCAGGGCCTGAGTCCAGGAGAAAGGGAGACCTAGTATGGTTAGAGCAGCCTCTAGCCTGGGAATGAGCAGAACTATATTCAAGAAGCCTCTAGTGCTCCCCCTGGGTTGAACAGACACAGGAACTAATCTGTTTTGGATTCCAGCGTCACCATTTTCTAGTTTTGTGACCTTGAGGACATTATCTAATCTGTGCCTCAGTTTTCTCACCAGCCACAAGGGGACAATAATCATACATAGCTCATAGCGGTATTATATAGAGTAAGTGAAATAAAAGATGCAGGTACCTAGGGCAACACTTTCGGCACAGAACAGCCTCTTGACCGCATCCTCATGGCGTCTTCCCTTGAGGCTCAGCCTGTAGAGCACTGTTTTTACCATACCCTAGGCCCAACCCTACTTCAGTCCAGACCTCCTGATCTGATTGGTTGGTGATGATTATTCCTACTTTATTTCTCATCCTAGCTATGCCATGAGTTCTCTGTGTGACCTTGGAGAAGTCACTTTCCCTCTCTGGGTTGCAGTTCTCGCAAATATTAAACCAACTTCAAATTTCCCAGATTCTTGGCTTCTCTCATAAGGAGGTTTTTGGCTCTCTTGCTTTCACAGAGAAGACCTACCAAATTCCTAGGAGGGTAGTCTCCACAGTAGACCTAAACCCCAAGATGATAGGCTCCTGGGCAGGATTTCCAGACATTCTCCCTTCTCCCTTAAATGTCAGTAAGAATCAGTGGTCTCCACAAGCCCCTGAGAAATGTCCAGCGGTCCCTGCTGGAAGGAAAATCCCCTCCAACATGCTTTTCCCATGAGGCCGGCCCTATTCCAAGCTCAGCTTCCATCCCCACGTATCAACTTTCAGATCCCCCATTTACTGGAAATATGAGGGTTAGCATTTATCAACCCCTACTATGTGCCAAGTATATGCCCTATTTTATCACATTTTATCCTCACCACAACCCTTATAGATAAATCAAGAAACAAGGGTTCCAAAGCTTGGTGACTTACCTGATGTCACACAGAAAGAAAGTAGGAGAACACAGATTTGAACCCAGGACCTCATCAGACCCCATGATTTTTGCATGACCGCAAGGAGTGGTTGCATTGTTCCTTGAAACAGAAGATAGAGCCAAGCATCATGAAGTTTGTCAAGGAATTAGGAAGAGTGGTGGTGTTTTTTCCTTTGTTGGCTGCTTAGGTTCTGTCATTCCTCTTAAAATATGCTCAATTTGGGGACAACTTCTGTACTGCCACTTGCATTCCTTTGCTTTTTTTCCAGAATTCCTTCCTGCGGGCATTGTTTGACATTTATTCCTCCTTCATTCAACAAACATTTATTGAACACCAACCATGTGCTGCCAACTGCATCACTGAGCACTTGTTGGATGGGCCGGGCTTTGGGAAGAGAAGGGATGGTAAAGAACCCTCCACCTCAGAGCACCCAGGGTAATGCAAACTGTAGAGCACACCCTGTGTCCCTCAACCCTCCCCCCCACCACACACACTCAGGGCACACTTGGGACAGACCAAGTCAAAAGTCTTACAGCAAAATTACATAAATGGCTGTACTACAAGCCATGTGCAGAAGTTTGAGAGATGAAGAAAAGAAATCGGAATCAGATGAGTTTGATCTGAAAAACTTTCTAGAAAAGAAAAGTTCTAGGTCAGGCTTTGATGGCATCTAGAGTTAGAAAGTGATATAAGAGGGGGTCAGAGACAGGAGTGTATTTCTCTATTTTCTTTGGGTTGGAGGAAGTGTCTAGAGAGAACTGATCAGGAGTTTATTTTCTTCATTCATTAACTACTTGTGGTGTAATTGCTATGTACCAGATACCAGGTAGCACAGACAGCTCCAACACCAGCTGAGTCCTCAAGGCCCCCCAAGACTAATGGGGGAGGCAGGAAAGCAGCTCTGGACTGTCCTGGGGGCAAGTAGGTCCTTGCTGGCTCATCAGTTGTGAGGGAAAGCTGGTCTTCTGGGATGATATTGCCTCCATTGCCAGAAAAAATTTAATTACATTCCTTTCTCACACCCACATACTTATTTGAATGAAACCCAAGAGGGGCCACAAAAGGATTTTTCAAGCTAAATAATCTGCTGATTGATCCACTGTGATCTGTTAAATCACCGTGAGATGAAGCCTCCCGAAGGCTTATTGATTAGCATCTTGATGCAACGTCTTCCAGGTGTTCGCCTTGGATCTCAGACTCCCAGGTATATCCTGGCCAGGAGGCTGGCAACAGCAAGAGGGAGACACTCAACATTTCCTCAACTACTCTCAAGGAACATGCTTGGATGCTAGAACAACTGGATATTGAAGAAACAAACAGTCCTCGCTTTTAAAGAGCTTACAGGTTAATAGATGTGTCAGAGCTAGCAAAAATGCCATCAAAAGAACAAATTGCATTTGAGCAAAAAGAGAGATAGAGGTGATCATTAAAGCTGAGAGAGTATATGAGTGGGATGGGGGTCTGGATGGCAGCAGTAGGTTTCAGGAATAAAATGTGAACTTTGAGGAACATGCACAGTCAGGAAGAGAGGAAGAGGGGCCATCAAAGGATACTATGTAGGAGGAGGTCCAAGACAAAAGCAATTGGAAGAAGTCAAAGGAACAATAGTTTTGGAGAACTATTCATTCAAGGATTATCTGTTGAAGCACCTGCTAAGTGCCAATCACAGTCCTAGGCCCTGGGGGTGCAATAATAAACAAATTCCCCGCTCTCATGGAGCATATGTGCTTGTGGGGGAGACATACAACAAATGAATCAGTAAGATAAATAGAGCAGCAGATAGTGACAAGTGGTAAGGAGAAAATAAAGCAGGGAAGTGTGATAGATAGTGTTTGGGTTGTGGGTGGGGGCATGGTGGTGAAGGGAGGATTGCAGAGTTAAACCACAGTGGTTAGGGGTGACCTCCCTAAGAAGATGTCGCTATCTGGGCAGACTTGAAAAATGGAAACTATTCAGATATCTAGAGCCTGAGGTCCAGGAAGAAAAAAAGAAAAAGCAAATGCAAAGACCCTGAGATGGGAGGATGCCAGACTTGTTCAAAGAACAGCAAGGGGCCAGTGTGGCTGACACAGAAATGGGGCTGAGCTGAGAGACGGGCAGTAAGGAAGATGAAGTGAGAGAGATAAAGGAGCAAGAAAGGTTAATGAAGTTCTACTACAAAAATTTTTAAAAGAATCCCTCTAGCTGATGGGTTGGGAATAGACTATACCACCAAAGCAAAAGCAGAGAAATGAGTTGGAGGCAATTGTAAAATAAAAGAGGTGATGGTGGTTTGAACAAGGGTGTTGGTAGAGAGGTCAGATGCGGCTAGCTTGTGGGTGTATTTTGAAAATAGAACCAACAGTATTTGCTGACAGATTGGGTGTAGGATCTAAGGTGTGGACAAGGAAAAGAATCAAGGTTCTCAGCTTGAACAACTCAGAATGGAATTGCCATTTAATGAGTTGGAGAATCCTGGAAGAAGAATCAATTTGGGGAGGAAGATCAAGGGTTCATAATATGGTCATGCTATATCTGAGATGCCTTTTAGACATCCAAGTGGAGATGTTGAGTAAGAAGTTGGATATAGAGTCTAGAGTTCTGGAGAGAGGCACGGGCTAATGATATAAATTTGGGAGACGTCACATATAAATGATGTTAAGAGCTATGAGACTAGTTGAGATCCCAGTGGGAGCAAATTTAGGGAAGAAAAGAAGACAGAGACTGAGTGTTAGCGTGCGCTGGCATTTCACCATGGAGGCCATGAAAAATTAGCAGAGGACAAGCAGCCAATAAAATAGGGGGAAACCCAGGAGAGTTTAGTGTCCTGGGAAACAAAGAAAGTGTTCCCAGGTGGAGAGAAGGAAGGATAAACGTATCAGATGCTGTGACCAATCGAGCAAGATGAGGGCTGAAATTGACCATTCCATTACAGCCTTTTGGATAGAAGATCATTTGTGGAAGACTGGGGCATCCATGACATTGATTAAGGGAAACTTTCTGGAGGGAGTAGTCCTTGAAATAAGATTTAAAGGATGAGGAAAGTTGGCTTACAGTGTGCCAGGAGGTTGGTTCCGTGCATGGGCCATACCTTGGAAGAAAGCTGGGGGTGCAGTGGGGAGTGAAATGAGAAGCCCCTGCCCCTCGAAAGCAACTCAAGTCAAAACAAAAAACGTTCCATCAGGATTTTGCAGCCAGGGCTCAGTATCCCTAGAATTCTGCTTTAAAATCCCCAATGTCTGGTCTCTTGCATGGGGGACTGACCCAGGATTGAAGCAGAGTGGGGAGAACTTTCCAGGAGAGGCCTACAGAGCAAATTAGAGTCAATCGGAAGCCCCAGGAAGTGTGAAGGGAGTAAGGCTGCTTGTGCCTGGGCTGTCTGCCCAAGCCCGTGAAGCCTGCTCTTGGAGCCCTGCAGCTAGAGCTGCTCTGAATAATGTATGAAGACAGCCAGCCCTGACCTGCACTGCACTTTGAGCCGCCCAAATGAGCCCGGCTGTGGCCCTCCTGGCTGCCTGACCCCCTGCCCGCCTGAGTTAGAAGCGGCCTGGGTCGCCGGAGGGGACCATAATGCTTTCTTGTTTATTTGGTGCTCAGCAGGAGCTGCTTCACCGCCTGATTGTCTTTGCTGGATGTTCATTTACCCCCACACTTCCTAGAGCCTGGCCTCATTATACTCATTATTTTCTGGATTGCCAAACTCTCCTCCAGCAGTCCACCTCCCTCAGGCTGGTGGGCACAAATGTCCAGTCCACTCCCCCTGCCCAATATATTCCTTCCACCTTTGCCAATGCAGAGGCCAGCGGTATGGGGCCGTTCCTTTGCTGTCCGCACTGAGGAGGGGAGGTTGGAGGGACCTGGTTGCCTCCTTGGAAGGATCTCTTGGTCAGATGGGAACATCAAAACCAGAAGCTTTCCTGCTCCAAACTGATAAGAACTACAGCCCTATATTCAGAGCTTATATCCTATAGAGAGACTGGGAGCAAATGGCGGGGTGTGTGTGTGTGTGTGTGTGTGTGTGTGTGTGTGTGCAAGGGGGAGGTGGTTGCTTCAAGGTGTCCTTCCATGGTCAAAGCTCAGGTCCAGAGAATGTGCTCACTCTATCGAACCCCAGATTCTGAAGAAAATGGGACCTTAACTTTGCTGGGGCTACTCAAAAGCCACAAGGTTCCCCTAGTAAAGGACTGCTGATAATCTTTCTGGAATCATCATGAACCTGGAAAAGGAAAGAGGAGGGGTGTGGGTGCAAGCTCCATCTCATGGGCTGGGCCCAGGAGACAACTGCTCCGCCAAAGACGAGCACTCCACACCTGTGAATTCTTTCTGCAAAGGTGATCTACGTAACCATTCCATACCCTCTCACTTGGGCCAGTTGGGACCGGTGGTCGTTCTTGGGTGCTTAGGGTTAAAGGTTTCCCATGCAGTGCTGGAAAACAATGTTAATTGGTCCAGACAGGGCTCTGACCTGGCTGTAAGCAGTTTTGTTCAATAAAGGCTCTACTGGCCTTGAGCATTCTCATTTTAAGTTGCTTTTGACAATAGGTCCTTTCCTGCAACTTCAGAGGAAATGGCCTTAAGGGGCTGCTGGAGGCTCAGCATAGTGAAGATAGTTCTACTTTCATCCTTGTTAAATTCTCTTCTATCCAGACAGCCTCACTGCCCACTCCGGCTAGCTTCTTGAAGATTCCAGCACCCACAGGCAACCAGACAACAGTCCTATTTTAACCCCTCCTCTGCCCACAGCCTGCTATAGCAGACCCTGCCCTCCCCCGGCCTTGCGTTCCCCTCATTAGTATGCTGTGCATCTCAATGGTATGAATGGCTAAACTTTCCTTTACAAGAGAATGAATGAGAAATCATTTGGCAACAAGCTCAGGCATCAACAAAAATCTATTCCCCCAACACTGGTGCATTTCACTGTGCTTGCCCCCCCCCCCCCCTTGCTGCACAGAGTTTATGCACTTGTCTTGTTGCTTCTATCACCTGATAACCCACAGTGACATCGTCTCCTGGAGAGAGATTATTTGGTCACGAAGGAAGCAACAGTCAAGCATCCCCTGTCATGAATGCATGCACTCCTGGATTCATCCCTGAGGAAGGGGCTGCGCTGGGTCCTGGAGATCAGCAGTATTTCAGAGAGATTTGGGTCATGGGTATAAATAAGAGCAGAGTAGCAAAAGGCTTGGGAGAATTGGGGCTGTCTGTTGAGGGGTTGTCATTTTGCTACAAACCACGGTGTTGTGACTCCATGGTCTCCTGGACTTGGGGAAGGTCAGAACTGGAGAGGAGTCCCAGAGATGAACTGGCCCAGCCTTCTCCTACCACAGAGAAACAAGTTGAAGGCAAGGGAAGTCCCACAGCTTATCCAGGGTGGCTCAGTGAGTAGTGTAAATCTGGACCCTGAAGCCAGGTTTCGTGTGACCCACTTCTGTGCTCTTCCTACTGCCTCCCCTGTCCCTAGGTTTTTATAGATGTTGTAGCATTCTCTTGCCCTGTTTTTCTTTTCACTGATTTCTCCCCTCTTTGCTTTCCTGCCCCCCTCCCCATTCACTGCCTTCATTGTGCACCTATGAGCCTCTCTATTGTAAAGGGAGAAGGAGAGGGAAGGCGGAGACCTGGAGCCCAAGGCATGAAGTGTTAAGGGACACAGAGCAAAGACTTCATCCCCTCTACCAACTTATTAGTCTCTTCCACTCAAGAAAGATTAAGACTCTGGAAATAGGTAAACCAACAAGCAATGTCAGCAGGAAAACCAAGGAGGAAAGATGAGGCCATTTATCAAAGAGCTTCAAACCCTGAGCCAGCTAGCCCCCACTCTCAAACCTTCTCTACTGTACATATTTATACCTTGGAGGAGGAAGGAGAGAAGGCGAGCTATGGGGGTTTAGGTCAACCCGCATCCTGTTGCTAGCATATTTTTATGGTGTTTTAGTGTCTGGAACAAAGTAGAAAAAAGTGACTTGTACAGCAGCCAGCCCCCTCCCCCCCATACACCTCCAACCCTGTGCCCATCTGTTCTTCATCCTCATCAGTTGTCCCCTGTAGCCATATTTTCCTCTTGAGTCTGAATTGACACCTGCTAATTCTCCAGGAATATTTCATTCTGGACCAAGTCCCTGAGACCTGGAGAGACCTGAGATGAAGAGCTTTCCATGGAGTCCACTTGGCCTTGGGATGAGGCAGTTAGAAGAAGGAGGCAGTTCCTGCTGTGAGGGGGAGTGGACAGGACATTTAAACATTCACTTCTGATCAGTGCAGCTGGTATTGTCTTCAGTCTTGGCCTGAGAAATGCCAATGACTGTGTACAAGACGTCCATGTCTGTCACTTTTGAGTTTTAATTCTACTGGTGGTTTGGACTTGTCACAGCTTGGAGTTCAGGGACAGTTCCAACATCCTTGACTATGGGACCGATTTCTCTTTTGTAGTGTCATCAGAAAGCACGGGTGTGAATGTTTATAGGGCAGGAGGGTGCTTGGTTTGCCAGCACTGTTATGGTTCATACCGCACAATGGGTTGGCTTAAACAACAAGCATTTATTGCCTCACGGTTTTGAAGGCTAGAACCCAAAATCAAGATGTTGGCCAGGCCATGTTTTCTCCCAGAGTCCGTGTGCTCTGTTGCGGGCAGTCCTCCATCACAAGGTGATAACCTTGATTTCCTGTAACATTCTCTGGTTTCTGGCTTCTGTTTGTAAGACCTCCAGTAATATGGGTTAAAATTCTATCCTGAGAAGTTTAGACGATCCTGTGCACAAATAATCCACACCCTAGCTGAGGATACATCTTCCAAGGGTCCTGTTTGCAAATGAGTTCATACCCGCAGGAACATGGACAAAGGTTAAGAATATACCTTTTATTCAGTCTACCACAGAGAGTCTGTAGGTAAGATGGGGAAGTGGCGAGAGAGTAAGACTCAAATTATTATGTACGTGCAGAATTGCTATTGCAGGTGTAAGCCTGACATCAGCTAGGGTTTCTTGGTGTCTGTGTCCCAGGCTCTGTTTTAGGTGCCTTAGCTTACATTTAATTCTCACAACCACCCTACAAAAGAGGTAGTTGACAGATGAAGAGACTCAGGTGACCTGTTCAAGGTCACAAGGAGCTAAACCTAGGCACATTGGCTTCACAGTATGTGCTCCTAGTCTACCTCTAAACTGCCTCTCGTGATCTGGCTCAAACAGGCTCTTCCCAAGATTCCTGCCTATTCCTGGTGGGAAGAACATATGTTTTCATGGTCCCCCGTGGCTCCAATTTTCTGCCTCTTCTGAGATAGCATTCTCCTCTCTTCTTGTGCTGACTCTTCCTTCATCTACCCAGTCAGAGAAACAACCCCACCTCCACCCCACCCCAAGTAACACAAAGTACTAAAGATGGCCAGCTGAAGGTTTGTTGACACAGTCATGGGGAGATGGGTCTTCACACTCCCTGCACAGGGAGCAGCTTTGCATGGCACAGTAGACACATTTATCCTTGAAAGTCCCCTGGGCACTTGTCACCGGGTTCCTCCTGGCCATGCTCTGCCATAAGTGCTGGCTCCCATCTTCCCATTGGCTGCCCTCCATCATCTCCTCAGGTTCCATACCTCAAAACAGGAACAAATAAGCAAGCAACACCCCTCTGTGTACCAAGAAATTTAGTTTTCTCCATTTCCTATACCCAGGCTCAGTTCCAGCCCCACCATCACACATTAAGAACCCAACAAGATATTCAGTTGAACAGCCAAGCCACCTCTTGTAGCATCAGGGACATAGAAATCGTTATATGGCCATTAACAAGACCCACCTTCCATAGAAGGCAATTGTGGTTCTAAATGGTATTTGTTCTTTTCTGTTACTTAAGAATGATGTGGCCAATGGCTGAGAATGAACCAGTTTTTCCCACCAAAATGAGATCTAAGAGGGAGGTCCCAGCAGGGTGGGAGGATTGGATGGGGCCTTAGCCATGAAAGAGACAGGTTGTTTAGGAGACCACAAACAAACGTCGAAAAAAGAAAGGATGCCAGTCCAAGAAAATGAGCAGAGAGCTGTCAGGTAAGGAGCCCAGAGCGGGGGCCTAAGAAGTTGTCTCAGTCCTTTGGGGCTTGAGTTCAGCAATTAAGGAATCCAAAGACTTTCTATGTGTCAGCCATTTGCGTTGTCTGTGGTGATTTCTTTTGTCTGCCCTTAGTATTTCGAGAAGTTATTGTTTACATTGTCAGGTTATTTTAGGGGTGCTGCAGGAACCAGGGGTAGCGTTTGGGTCTGTACTTGAATTGGAACAGAGGCAGAGTGCAGTGAGGCAGTATTTTTGTTTCCTCATTGCTAAAGCAAATACCATACAACGGGTTGGTTTAAGCAATGGGAATTTATTGGCTCACAGTTTTGAAGCTAGGAGAAGTCCAAATCAAGGAGTCATCTAGGCAATGCTTTCTTCACAAAGACTGGCACTCTGGGGCTGGCTGCCAATCATCCCTGGTCCTATGGCTCCCCTGTCACATGGCAAAGCAGATGGCAGCCTCTCCTGGCTTCTCCCTTCTCTTCTGCTTCCATTGACTTTCAGCTTCTGGTTGCCCCCGCCAGCTTTCTCTCTCTCTTTCTCTCTGCAACCCTTCCTATAAGGCCCTCAGTAATAGGATTAAGACCCATCCTGATTCACCTGGGCCACCCCTTAACTGGAGTAACCTCCCCAAAAGGTCCTATTTACAAGAATTCACACCCATAGGAATGGATTAAGTTTGAGAACATGTTTTCATGCTCCAAACCACTACAGGCAGCTAGAATCAAAGAGAAAACCCAGAAGGAAAAGAAAAGGGGTAACTTGGGGTGATAAGATAGGAGGACATTGCTTCAGCCTTCCCCTAGACAAGCTCCCTACTTCGTTTTTATGGGGGAAGCCACCCCTTTGTGGAGTGGGAATAGGGAGAGGTTGCTCCCTTCCCCCACCCACTAGCACAGCACTGGCTTGGGACACTTCCCTTTTCTTCTTTGGGACTGAGTGCATCCCTGGCCTCCCAGAGTCTTCGGTTGACTCACATCTCAGCTGTGACACATTGGACCATGTGCCAAGAACAGCCCAACTTCCAGGGAGAGAAAAACAACTCTGGTGGTGTGTCATGAAAATATGACTTAATTCAGAGATAAG
Organism: Tamandua tetradactyla; assembly: GCF_023851605.1. Taxonomy (NCBI): domain Eukaryota; kingdom Metazoa; phylum Chordata; class Mammalia; order Pilosa; family Myrmecophagidae; genus Tamandua; species Tamandua tetradactyla. Next base: position 7,469,307 of record NC_135337.1, read on the forward strand.
CATTGCCCTTCTTTGAGAAGTTGGGGACAGGGCTGGATTTGTGACTTGAGGCGCCTGCTAGAAGATGCCTCCTTCACATTGTCAGAAACCACTCCAGCTAGGTCACTCCCAAAGTGCCCTGTGAGAGAGACGCTTTAGCCCTTCCCAAGGTCAATGCATCAGAAAAAAACCAGGATCTCTGAAGAAAGAAACCTGGAACTGCTAAGTTCTGAGTGTCACCTAGAGGGCTGTTCGAACAGGAAGTGTATTCCGGCAAATGGCTGGAGCTGGCAAGCAGTCCTGGGAGGGCAGACCCGGGGCAGGCATTTTGGAGGTGGGGGTTGGGGCTTTGAGATGGCTTTTTAGGGTAGAAACATGGGAACCAGACTTTACTGTTGCCTCTGGGCCATTCTGGTAGGTTTGGGGAGAAAAAGAAGCCAGAGAAAAAGGCAGGCAGCAAATGCCTTTGTAATTCCGATTCCTGCTGACAGGGCTTTTTTTTTTTTTTTTTTTTTTTGGATTAGTAAATCTTATCCAAGACTGGGCAGACACCCAGCTCTCTTAAGGGAATGAGTGTTCCCTAAGGAAAAATATTCCCCCGACCCTATTTGGGGAGTATTTTGGCTAAGCTCCTGTTTTCTCTCACGTGAGACAGGAAGGAAGAATCTCAGCAGAATCCCCTGCTACCTACCTGGAATCAGGTTCAGAGCCAGGCTGAGCCTTCCTGGGCCAAGTCCCAGGAAGCCCCCCACACACAGGCTGGACCCCTCCCATACTGGGGGAATCCAGCAGCATGCAGCCTACTTCCCATATCCCATCCAAGCTTGTCTAATTGGGTTTTCAGCCTGTCGCCGTCAAAAAGATTCTTTTTGGTTGCCCTGAGAGACAATGTTTGGAAAAAAGGATTTTGGGACCTTGTGTCCTGAAGGTTATGCAGCTTGTGACATACCCATATGGAGGGATCTCATCGGCCCCCAACTGCTTCCATCTCAGGCTGTGTCTCCCACATGTTGAGAAGAGAAGGTAAAGCTATCTCTTCATTTGACTCCTGGGGAAGCTGAGGCACTGATGATAGCACTATTCCAGGCCACACAGTCAGCTCTACCCATAAGCCAGGAGCTGGGGGGCCTCTGCAAGGGGCATGGATCCAAACTCAGACCTGACACCCCTCTCAGAAACCTGCGGGCAAGCGGGACCTGGACTCAGGAGCCCAAGGCTGCCTCTGCTGTGTGCCCTCAGACAGACCACATCCCCTCTCTGCCTTCTCATTTGTAAAATATGGAAAAGAACCTCTATTTCACAGGGTTGAAGTGAGGATGTAATGAAAACCTCAAAGAGAAAGGGCCTTCAGGTTTCTCAGCATGGTTCACTGTTCTCAAGATCCAACAGCAACAATACCCAATGTGTTTATAAACTTTCCAAGTGCACCGTCATATTTAACCTCTCAGTGCAGTGAGAAGGCAGCATTTCCACTCTGTAGATGAGGAAAACTGACAGCCTTCCTCTCTGAGTCACACAGTGTTAAGTGATAGGGCAGAGAACCAAAACCGAGAGCATTTTATTTAAAAGCTGTACTACTGTAATGTGTTGACTCAAGGCAAAAATACTACATTCTTGCTTTAGATAGTCTAGAAAACATGGAAAGCAACACACACGCACAGAAAGAAACAAATGCAATTCACCATTCATCCATTGCCCCGAGATAACCGCAAATACTTTGATGAGACCCAGAGTCCTCCTATTGCTTGGAAAATCATACAGATGCCTTGAGAGGCAGGATTGGGCTGGACACTGTGAGGGTGGATTGATGAATTGTCTGGCCATGTTCATCCTGGAAGTTTCTAGAATTAAGTAATTCTGGAAGAGTTCTAAGAAGGGAGTGACGCGGCATGGAGAAGAAGAGGAAGGAGAACTGTGGGTGTGCAGGTCAAGGCTCAGGTGGGACCACGAGGACACACTCAGAGCCGGTGGCCCTCCCGCTGCCTTCTCACCACAGACCTCGGCCACTGCTCCTCTGTAACGAGTGACAAGATGTGGTCAGTGGAAGGGGCCTCTGGTGTCCTCTTCCCAGTTGATGAGGCTGACATATCCTAAAAGGTTTCTGGAGAGTCCTACAACCTCACAGAGAATTGTCAGCCTTCCCCCTGGGGGCCCGTGGTGGTCCTGGAGACATGCCTTGTTCTTCTCCAGCCTTTTGGCTCCTCACTGGGAGAACAGCAGGGTCAGGTCCAACTAAGGACCTGTCCCGGGTACGGGAAGCAGGCCTGGCACGGCTCTGACCAGGATGGCATTAGGTGGCTCCGAGGAGACTCTCGGCAGCTCCCTCGGGCCACACAACTCTGAGTGTGTCTTTCCAGGAATGTGGGATTGACTCCCAGTCAGCCAGGCCCTCCTTGCCAATCCCTGGGTGCAGACAACCCCTGGTGCAGGCACCCCAGGGGCACGAACTCTGTCCTGTTATTAATAACAAGGATAGGAACAGCAAATCCACCTTTCCTTCGTGTAGCACTATTGAACTTACAGAGTCTTCTTACATACCTTGTCTCATTTCATCCTCAACACGTCGTTGCAGAGGGCATTATCCTAATTCTGCAGATAGGGAAGACTGAACTAAGAGAAATCAGGTGCATTGTTTGCGGAAGCACAGCAAAAAAAAAAAACCCAAAAAGCATATTTGTTTGTCACCTTGTGTTGCTCCAAAAGAGATTTAGGGTAGCTTACAAAGCACATAGCAAGATTTAAAATAAGTTTAAAGCATAATGCAAATGTAGTGAAAGGAAAAGTGAAAGAGTATGAAAGGGAGTTCAGAGAGGCTCCTACACAAAATGCATGATCTGCTGTCCAAGCACTGCAGAGAAGTAGGCCACACCTTGGGTTTAGGCATTCTAGCAGCAAATGCAAAACAGAAACACAGTCACAGAACTCAGTGTCCATAAAGTAAAAGCAGACCAGGCACTTAGGAAAAACAAAGCTATTCCTGACATAAGACAGGAAAGAATTTGTACTCAGGGCCACACAGAGAAAGGATAACATAATAAACAACATCATGGGGGGTAAATCAGAGCATGGTCTTTGAATTTTGAGAACTTATTAACACCTGCAAGCCTCAGTTTCTCCATCTGAGGGATAATAATAAAACCTGGCCCATCAATTTGTTTAATCAGATTAAAAACAAGAAAAGATTTAAAAAGTCGAGTCAGAGAACATAGGCGAAAGTGCTGCCACACACTACTTAATCAGGGTTTCAGCAGCATTAGGGGAAACCAAAACATTGGGTAATGAGTACCATGAAAACAAACCTCAATGACAACCTTTCAGAGAACCAAGATGCTTTGATATAGAGGCCGAGAGGATGGGCCCTGGGGTCTGGCTGCCTGGATTCCAGCCACATCCCCCTCTTCTTTAGCTAAGTGCTTAACTCATCTGTAAAACATGGGTGCGACTAAGCACTATCCTATAAAGTTGTCATAAGAATTAAAAGAGAGAATCCACATGGAGCTCTTGGCATCTGGGCTTGCTTGGCACATGGCAAGCGCTCAGTGAATGCTAGCTACTTACTAGTAGTATCTTTGAGGGGTCTCCTTAGACCCATCCTTGCCATGTTAGAGGTGGGCAGTCCCTAGAGTCCAGGGCACCCAGCTTTCCACTGCTACCCACTGGTCTTGCTCATTTGTGGATCCCTGTGTCCCTGGCATTGCATCTAGTAGGTACTCAGTTTGCACATGTGGAATGTATTTTAATCTGAAAGTGAGAGAAAGGAAATCTACGGTGATCTAAGTGCTGGAAAGCTCCATCTAGCACCAACTGGGCCACACACTTTCAAAGCCTCAGTTTTCAGATCTGTAAAATTGGAGGAGATCTGTCTAATCTCTGAGGACCCCTGAGTGTGAATGCTGCTTATCACAGACATGCCATTACTCAGAAAGTATTAACTGCAGAAGGTGCTTGCTGGGAACCTTTTACAGGGAAGCACTAGGCAGACCCAGCTCCCACCCTTCACAGCCCTGAAGAGTCCAGGAAGGGAGTGGGTGAGGACTCGAACAGGGCTGCCAGATGCTTTGTGGAACAGTGGGGTGTGTGGATGTCAGTGAACCCAGGTTTGCAGGAACCATTCTAAGTCCAGGAATCTGTGATTTCCCATTGCCGGGCCTGGCAAGAAGGCACCTGGGTCTGCCTGGGAAGAGGCTACTTCTACTCCCCTTTGGGGCCTCAGCTGACACAGACAGGAGATAGCTTTGTCTGATGCTTGAGAGGAGAGGCAGAAGGAGGGGGGAGGGAGGAAGAGGTGAGAGAGGAAATGCTGGCTGCTGTGTGGGAGGGCAGGAAAAGCTGGACATCAACTTGGAGACAGGACCTGAGATGCAGTGAGATCCAGGAAGCAGCAGCTCCCTCCTTAGAAGCAGGAGCACCAGCAGGAACTCTGGGGACACCCAGGTAGAGAGGCCGATATAGGGAGGTGCCAGGGGTTGAGCTAAAGGGTATGGTCTTGCCCTGTGCCAGGCTGGGCTATTACTGAGCCTAGGGGGATTTTCCAATGTTCATTGCAAAGAGGTATTTTTGGCTATCTAGTCCATCTTGGAGAGGGGAGGTGGGAGAAGGAAAGAAGGACCTTAAAGTTCTGCTCTCCAGTTCAGGCATTCCTCCTCACCATGACTCAGGTTGGCTTTAGAGTCACCAAGCTCTGGTAAAGGAGCAGGCAGAAGCCTCAGCTTCTCCAGCCTCCCCAAGCATCCCTCTCTTCCCCACCTCCAAGGCTGCCTCCCAGCCTGAATTCTTACTCTCTGTTTCTGCCACTCTGTGCTCAGTGCCTGGATGAGAGGAAATAACCATTAGTGTCACCTGCTCACCAGTGGGAGCCATTAGCTGGCTCTGGCAGAACACGCGGCCTATAATTTTTGGAGGTGTTACAATAATGGAGCTAATTTGGTGTTTCATCATTGTGCGCCTGGGTGAACAGAGGGGGAAGGGAAGCCTGGGACCTGGTTCAGAGCAACCTTCCAGTAAAGAGCTCTGCATTTCCTCGGGAATCTTTAGGGGTCGTGGCGTCATGCTCCCTCCCTTGGCCTTCTCTCCTACACCCCCCACCTTTAGCATCTCCTTCCAGTGATGTCAGAATGCAGCTTGGTGAGGCTGAAGCCAAACCCCACTAGTCAGGCAGCAGAACGCAGTTCCACAGCAGAATGAAGCTGGAAGGGGCTAGAAATTTTGATTAAATGAATTAAGAGGCTGCTCTGCAGTAGACACTATGCGAGGTGTTTTAAGTTCATCAATTCATTTAATCTTCACATTCAAACCTCATTTTTTGATGACGGTGTGAGATTGTTGGTTACAATGCTTTTATTTTGCATCAGAGAAGAATACAGCTTGGAGAGGCGGTGATTAGATTATTATACTAGGTAGGGGCAGAACTGGGATTTGAACCCAGACCTCCCAGCCCTAAGTTTAATACTTCTCCTAATCACAGATCTCAGTGAAAGTCACCAAAATGTCCGAAAATTTTAGAAAGCCAAGGAAATGGAATTTCTGCCTTGGAGAAAGGAAGATGGCTTAAGATCTGATAGAGTCTTCCAGCCTTTAAAAGCATAATGTCTAAGTTATGATGAAACCCTAGGTGGGAATTAGGAGGGAAGCCCCCATAGGTATTGGGTTTGATGTCAGGGAGAATTTCCTGAGTTCTCAGATTGTGAACATTGGGAAAAGTGTTAGTTTTTTAAAAAGAGGCATCAATTGTTAGGTGAAGAATGGTCCTGCTTGGAAACTGGGACTGGATGAGTTGACCCATCACTTGAGAGCTCTTGCTACCTAGCAACACAGAATTGGCAATGCCTTGCTCTGATCCTTGAAGGTCCCACCCACATCAGGAGAATGCATGTGGGCTGTTGCACATTCAACTCTCCCAGGAAGCTTGGAGGGACTGAAACCATCTCACCCCATCTCAAGACCTAAGGAAACAGGAAAATAGAAGTGAGGAAAATCACCCCAATTCTGCAGTAGGCAGAAGGAACGACATCATCTTCTCAAAATTTTTTCATATATGAATTTCCTGGGAGCTGCACCCTGAGGAAGCACAATAGAAGATCCAGGCAGGGAGAATCCAGAGTCAAAAACCTGGGAGGGGAAGAGCGTGGTCAAGAATTTGCATTTCTAACAGGTTCCAAGTGACGCTGTTGCTGCTGGTCAGGGAACCACATGAGGAAAATGATAAGGAATATTTACAGAATGATGTTTACACATCTTTAAGGCACTGCAAAACACTGTCATTACCTGCATCCAGTGCTCTTAAACCTTCTATATTTGGTGAGGTACCTTCTTGATAAATTTAGCTCTCCAGAGTGACTAGCGGTGCACAGGCAAAAGACAAAGGGCAATGGGGAGCAAGCTGCTCCACGGGGGCCAAGGAGGAGCCCAGTATCCCATAGGGCATCGATCCATTGGAAGCCTTGTTTGACCTAACAAAGAAGAAGAGAGCCTTTTATGATCACCACTTTTGCTTGGCAGCCCTAGGATTTCATGGTCTCAGTTGCATTAGGACACGTGCCATATCACAGAGCTTCTAATAGAGTCTGACACGGGAAGGTCTCAGAATCTCTTCTTTGGCCTTGTGTTTCACACTTGAGGACACATAAGAACCACCCAGGGAGCTTGCCAGTCATTCATATATCCTGTTCCACCTTACAGATTCCAACTCGGTAGATCTTGTGTTTAGCGCAGGAATCAAGTTCCCACTGCTCCAAGCGATCCCAGCACAGATCTTCAGACCACACCTAGAGAAACCTTATGTGGCTCTCTGTTGAGCTCTGACGGAAACCATCTCATTACCCACAACGGTGTGCCTGGATGGTCCAAAGGTTGAGCTTAAGCAAGTGTCCACTCCTCTCACCAATTCTTCTCACCACCTTCTTAACCAGGACAGCCCAACAAAGTTGAGTTGCTCATTAATTCAATAAATATTTGTCGAGCATTTGTTAAATATGAGGCACTATGTTCAGTCCTGAGGATATGGTGGTGAGTAGAAAACAAGAGTGGAAATAGGGTAAGGCAAATGAGGAACCTAGGGCACAAAATCTGAGGCTATAATAGATCTCAATTAAAAAAATCTAAGGAGACACCTCAGAAAGAGACTCGGGGTCAGGCACAAACCAGAGAGTGAGCACCTCCTTAACTTTTCTACCCTGGGCACCCCACTTGCCTTGCCCTCATCCTAGCCCTGGTAAAACAGACACAGTCCCTGTGTTTTGGGACCCCACACTCTGGAGTGAAGAAGGTGGTCTTTGGGGAATGACCTGAAGGATGGATGGGCATCTGCCATGGGAAGAGATGGGGAAAGAATAATCAAACAGAGGGAACCGAATGTGCAAAGAGGAGGGGCAGGGAAGGAAGAACTTGGGGCACTTGAGAAGCTGAAAGAAAGCATGGCTTTTTTCTTTAAGAGGGGCTGCAGTGGGGGGTGAGATTGGTGGGTAAGCTTCCACCACGTAGGTCCCTGTAGTCTTTGGTAAGGGTTTTGGCTTTTATTCCTAGTGCAATGGAAAGCCATGAGAAGGTCATAAATAGAGAAGTGATGTGACCCGTTTTACATTTTTGAAAAATCACCCTGGCTGCTGTGTAGAAAATAGGGCAGGAGAACAAAGGGAAGCAGGTGAGTTAGGAGGCAGTTGCATGAGGGCAGGTAAGAGACGATGATTTAGCCTCTGCTGTGGCACTGAAGATGGAGAGAAGTGGGTGGAGTTCTGATTTGGAGATAGAACTGGCAGCGCTTGGTGATGAACTGAAGGTGAAGGAGAACAAGTGTCAACGATGAGATCTCGTGTCTGACTCGAGCAACAGGATGGATGGAGAAATATGTACTGAGTTGGGGGAAATGGGAAGAGAATATAATTGGAAGATCAAAAGTTCACTTCTGGGGTGGTGCGATGGTGGCTAGTGGCAGAGTTCTCGCCTGCCGTGCTGGAGACCTGGGTTCGATTCCTGGTGCCTGTCCATGCCAAACCAAAACCAAAAACCAAAAACCTTTACTTCTTAGCATCTGAGATGTTTTCGATTTCTGTGAGACCATCCCATGGAGCTGTCACATTGAATATGAGTCTGGAAGCCAGAAGAGAGGTCTGGGAAAGGGTCATAAACTTGGGAGTCATGAGCATGGAACAAGATGGTCATTGATATTAAGAGAAGAGCCCAGACGTGAACTGTAACAAGCTCCACTCTTCAGAGGCAGGGACAGGAGGAAGATCTGGCAGAGGAGACAACAGAGAGGTGGGAGGAGAACCCGAAGGCAGTAGGTATTTCAAGAGCACGGTCCACTCTCTTAAAGGTTGTAAAGAGGCTCTCCACGGAGCAGCCTCCCCATGGCAAGACGGAGAGATCCTGGGCCCACCCAGGAGTATGTGGAGCAGGAGGTGGTGAATATCTAAATCTTCAGGGTGCCTCCTGGCATGGAGATGATGAAGCTGAAGCCACTGTCACATGCATGCCCTTGGTAGAGACAAGCCCTGCCTTCCTGGCATCTGCCAAACATAGACAGTCCTCAGCTGTCCCAGGAGACCACCCCACTACATCTTCCCTCTTGCTGAAAGCAGGGCATCTTCCCTCTTGCTGAGAGCTCCTGCTGCCACAGTGCTGAGTGGGACAGAGATGAGATCACTTCCCGCTGAGATGCCTGCCCTCTCCCCAGTGGAAACTGACAGCTGTTTGACAACTACCCAGTAGGACACGAGGCAAGGAATGAAGACAGATTCTCATCATTAACTTCATTAATGTACCATTTACTGCTCTGCCCACTCCCTCCTCTCTGTCATTAATGAAAACGCCGAGTGCAAGAACCTGATCCGAGGTGAGGCCCGCAGCCCTCACTTCTCTCGTGGACAAGCATCCCAAGCTGCAGGCTTTCTGGCTTGACCAGATATTGCCTCCGCCACTTCTAAAAGTTCCCCAACCTCAGCTCTCCTCGAGCTCCTTTCCACCCCCTCTAAGCCCCTCCCCTTCTCCGCCCACCTTTTTAAAAAAGTCACTAGGAAGAAATCTGTACCCCCTAGTGTGATTCTGACTCACAGATATTTGCCCAAAAGTAACGATGCATGTGAAACACCAAACCTCTTTTCAAGGGCAGGTTCACAAAGGAGAAACTGAGAACAAGTTTTCTAAATAAAACCATCTATTTCCCTGAGGATGCTCAGATACAGTGACATTTGCCTCCCACGGACGTGCTTTTGTCTCTCAGATAGTCCCCCAGGACCAAACCCAGCCACAAGGCTCTCAGCTGCTTCCTCCTGTCCCTCCACTCTTCAGAAGAGTGGAGGAGGGTCTGCCTCTCCTCCACGCAGGCCTGGTCCTGAGTTCTCAAGCCCCACACCACAAGCTGCAGTTGGAGCATATCAGAGCTCCTTCAAGGTGCCTCCGTTCTGGCTAATCATGTATTCATAGGCAGGAAAGCACTTGAAAGAAAAAGCAAGCGTAGAACTCAAAACAAGTACAACTGGCCCCAGCCCCCTGCAGGAAGCCCCAAGTGTCACAACAGACGGATCCCACCCTGCCAACTCCGCCGCCCCCAAGATTCTTGCTGGAGCCCCAGAGGTCCAGGCCTGAGGAGGAGCAGGGAGCGGCCCACATCACCCAAAGCAGGTGCTCTCAGCAGGAGCCCTCTCTCTGCACCCAGGGAAGAGGAAGGGGGACGGAGCTGAGCCAGCCCCCCATGGGGGCGCAGGAGCTGTGTAGAAGGGCCGTCTCTGCTCTCCTCCCCTCTGCCTCCACCCCCACAACCAATGTGTCACCAGATCTGGCCTATTTTGTCTCAGAAATGCTTTGCCTTTGCTTCAGGGCATCTGTGGCACTTGTCCCTAGGCCTTTCCCGCCCAGAGGCAATGGTAGCACACCCCAGGGGCGGTATCAGTATGGCTGGCCTGGAGAGAGGAGTGTTTGTTGTCCAGGGCAGTTAGAGGTAGGGAGAGGTTATTTCAGGCAGGGGAGAGAACGGGGGAGAGGTGTGGAAGTGAAAAAGAACCTGGAGCATTTGGGGAGGGAAAGTCAAAGAGAGGTGGTCTGGTGTAGGAGTTAAAACGTGGGCTCTCACGTCAGGTTGCCTGGGTTCATCCATCTCTGCCACTTGCTTGCTGTGTGTCTTTGGGTCAGTTGCATGGCCTCTCTGTACTTCCCTGTCCTCATGTGAAAAGTGGGGATAATAATAATCGTACCCATCTCATAAGGCCTTTGTGTGGATTATATGACATGATAGGTACAGGTACGCGACAGGATGGCACATGGTAAGCATTCAGTAAATGGCTAAGTGGAACGTGAGGCTGGTGAGAAAGGTGAGGTGTGAATCATGAAGAAGCTTGAATGCCATGATGAGGAATTTGGATTTGATTCTCGGAATGACTGACTTGCAAACTGACTCCTAAAAACTCAAAGAAAGTGGCTGAAGGATTGAAGGCAGGAGCTCTAGATGCCCGATCTCTGAGTCATTTTTCACCCATTGTATGTATTTGGGCCTCCAGATGATATTTCATCCAGAGAAGGGGTTTTCACTTTCCAACTATAAAGCGAATGTGAAATGGGAAATTAAGCAAGAGAGCAACCCTCTGGCTACAGCCAGAGTATGAATTGGAGGGAGGATGGACAGAGAGGAATTAGAAAGCTGTGATGATTCAGAGATGGTGGGGGTCAGAGCTGAGGTGGCACAGTGGGGAGGGAGAGGAAGAGGCCTCAGAGTCTGGGGGTACTTAAGAGAAAGAATTTGCACGGGCTCGCCAACCGACTAGAGACTGAAGGACAGAGAGAAATCTAGAATAACTCTTATTTCCACTCATTTCATTTCCCATTTTGATTACTTTCAAGTATGCAATTAAATGGTATGAATTACATTGGCAATGTTGGGTCACCATCACCACCATCCATTGCCAAACTTTTCCAGCCCCCTAAACAGAAAGTCTGTACCCATTAAGTAATAACTTTTTATTCTCCTCCCTGACCCCGGGTAGCTTATAATCTACTTTCTGTCTCTATGAATTTGCGTATTCTAGCTATTTCATCTAAGTGAAATCATACAATGTTTGTTCTTTTGTCTCTGGCTTATTCCACGCAACATGGTGTCTTCAAGATTCACCTATTGTGTAGCATGCATCAGGAAGAAGTTCTAAATATTGAATAATATTCCATTATATAGTTATACATATGCTTTTTTGTTTTGTTTTTTGTTTATTTGTTTGTTTGCTGGTTTCCATGGGCAGGCACTGGGAATTGAACCCAGGTCTCTGGCATGGCAGGAAAGAACTCTATACTATGTTTTGTTCATCCATCCATCAGTTGATGGACACATGGATTGCTTGCACCTTTTGGCACTTGTAAATAATGCTGCCATGCACACGGGCGTTCAGTTATCTTTTGGTCCCTGCTTTCAATTCTTTGGGGTATATACTTAGAATTGGAATTGCCATGTCATCTGGTAACCCCACGTTTAACTTTCTGAGGAACTGCCAAACTGTTTCCACAGTGGCTACACCAATTTGTATTCCTGCCAGCAACGTGTGAGGTTCTGATTTCTCCTTATCCTCTCCAGTATGTCTTCTTTCCCACTTAGTAAATAATAGTTATTCTAGTCAGCATGAAACGGTATCTCGTTGCAGTTTTGATTTGCATCAAACTACCATTGTTGCGCATTGTTTTCGTGTGCATTTCAGCCATTTGTGTATTTTCTTTGGAGAAGTGTCTATTCAAGTCCTTTGCCAATTATTTTTTTTCCCCCAGGGGGTGAGGGTGGCAAGGATGGTTCTCTTTCTGCTGCTGAGTTGTAGGAGTTCCTTATATATTCTGGTTATTAAACCCTTATGAGATATGTGGTTTCCAAATATGGTCTCTCATTCTGTAGGTTGTCTTTTCACTTTCTTCACAAGCCAGCTGCGGTCACATCCTCCAATGGCTCCACTTTACACTTAGGATAAAAATCTCAATCCCTTTCTAGGCCTATAAGCTCTGGTCCTGCCTGCTGTGACCACCCTATTTTTTTCTCATGTATTTATTGACAAATCTTCACACATATACAGTCACACATATTATTCACACATATGCATGGCGTATAATCAGTGGCTCACAATATCATCACATAGTTGTGTATTCATCACCACGATCAATTTTAGAACATTTGCATCACTCTGAAAAAGAAATAAAAAGAAAACACAAAAAACTCATACCTCCCACATCCCTTACCCCTCCCTCTCATTGACCACAAGTATTTCAATCTACCCGATTTATTTTACCCTTTATCCCCCTCATTATTTATTTATTTTTTAGCCTTTTTTTTTTTTTACTCATCTGTCCATACCTTGGAGAAAAGGAGCATCAGACATAAGGTTTTCACAATCGCACAAACTATAAAAGTTATATCTTTATACAATCGCCTTCAAGAATCAAGGCTGCAGGGCGGACCACAGTGGCTCACTAGCAGAGTTCTTGCCTGCCATGTCAGAGACCCGGGTTTGATTCCCGGTGCCTGCCCATGTTAAAAAAAAAGGAAAAAGAAGAATCAAGGCTACTGGAACACAGCTCAACAGTTGCAAGTACTTCCTTCCAGCCACCTCAATACACCATACACTAAAAAGGGATATCTATATAATGCGTAAGAATAACCTCTCAGCCACAGAAACTTTATTTTGTTTCATTTCTCTCTTCCCCCTTTTGGTCAAGCCAACTTTCTCAATCCCATGATGCTAGGTCCCAGCTCATCCCAGGAGTTCTCCAGCACCCTCTTCCTCTCACCCCTTTCCTGCTACACCCCAACCAGAGTGTTCAGGTCCCCTCTGAAAGGTGTGCCGGACCCACTTTCCCTCCCTGACATTACCTCTGCTCCTCCTTACCCTTCAGGTCCTGAGTGACCTCTCCGGGCCACTCTGTCTAACGCACCCCCATTCCCACTCTTTCCAGGCTCTGGTTCACTTACCACACTGGGGCATTCTCTTGCTTTGTTTATTTTTGTTCCCCTGCCCTAAAATACAAGTGCCTGGAGGGATGGGACTTCATCGGTCGTAGTCCCCACTGTCTGTCCATATCCCCGAGAGGTTAGTCGCTGGTTAGAGAGTGACCACACAGAGAGGTTCTCCAGCTTGGCGATCGTGGGTGGAAAATGGCACCGCAGACTGAGTGGAGAATAGGAAGGAGGCGCAGGTGGAGAGGCGTTTCCCATAGCCTGCGGAGTCAGGGCAAACTCCTACGTTTGGGGCCCAAGGCAGGCCAGGTTGGCCCTGCCCTTGTCCCCTGCCTCATCCCTGCTGCTCCAGCCTCCCCTCTGCCCCTTCCCACCTCATGCCCTCTGGCCACACATTCTTTTCTTTTTTTTTTTTTCCTTTTGTTTTCTTTTTTTTAAAAATTTATTTATTAATTAAAAAAATAAAGAAACAATAAAACAACATACATAATCAGTGATTCACAGTATCATCACTTAGTTGCATATTCATCATTTCTTAGAACATTTGTATTAATTCAGAAAAAGAAATAAAAAGACAATAGAAAAAGAAAATGAACATAGGAAAGAAAAAATAAAAGATTATACCTACCATACCCCTTACCCCTTGCTTTCATTGATCACTAGCATTGAAACTAAATTTATTTTAGCATTTGTTCCCCTTATTATTTGTTTTTATTCCATATGTTCTACTCCTTTGTTGACAAGGTAGATAAAAGGAGCATCAGACACAAGGTTTTCACAATCACACAGTCACATTGTGAAAGCTATATCATTATTCAATCATCCTCAAAAAACCTGGCTACTGGAACACAGCTCTACATTTTCAGGCAGTTCCCTCCAGCCTCTCTGCTACATCTTGAATAACAAGATGATATCTACTTGATGCATAAGAATAATCTCCAGGATAACCTCTGGACTCTGTTTGGAATCTCTCAGCCATTGACACTTTGTCTCATTTCTCTCTTCCCCCTTTTGGTCGGGAAGGTTTTCTCAATCCCTTGATGTTGAGTCTCAGCTCATTCTAGGGTTTTTCTCAATCCCTTGATGCTGAGTCTCCGTTCATTTCAAGATCCTGTCCACGTTGCCAGGAAGTGGCCACACATTCTTTCCTCATCTTTCCAAATCCTACTTCAATGTCACCTCCTCTAGGAAGCCTGCCCCCAAATCCCTGGCAGAGTTTATTGCCCCTTCAACTTCTCTCCCACATCTTATCCACACCTCCATTACAGCACTAAACAAACCAAACCAGCCTGCTCACTTATGTTCCTTTCCCTCCCCTGCCCCAGGACTGTGAGCTCTTTATAATAATAACAGTAACAATAGCAATGATGCTAGTAGTAACAGCTAATACTTACTGCCAGGCACTGCACTAAGCATGTCACACAAATTACCCCGTGCAGTCTTTATGGGCTAGGTGCAATCATTAACCTCATTTTACAGATTAGGAAACCTGAAACTATGAAAGGTTAAATAACTTGCCCAAAGCCACACTACCCATAAGGGTCAGAGGTGGAGCTTGGACCCAGGGCTGCCTGACCCAAAATCCATGTTCTCAGTCATTTATTCACCAGCAAGTTTTTACTTAGCACTCAATAAGTCAGGCACTGGGCTAAGTATCGGAGCCATAATCACCGTGAAACCAGACCCCATGCCTGCCCTTCAAGAGCCTGTAATCCTGTGTGGAACACAAGCATTAATCATATAGTTCCCCCAAATCAACCCTCGAGTTATGGTTGTGGCGCCTGCTACAGAGACAAAGTCAGTGGCACTGTGGAAGCAGATACCAGGTGAGCTGACCGAGCTGCAACCGTCAGGTCTCCACATCCAACTCATCTCTGGACCCCCAGTACCAGGCCTGGCGCCCACACCCAGAGGTTGCTCACTGGGTGTTTCTTTACCCATTGGAGGCCCATGGGCTTCAGCTCCTTCTCTCGTCCAGGCCCCTGGATCCCAGGGTAACTTAACAGCACTTCCTGCCCAGTTCTTCAGAGATCCTTTCAGGTCTCCTGTGGTTTTCCTGAAAGTGCAGCGGATGCTTCTCTGCTGCTGCTGAGAGATTCAGACAAGCCACTTAAAGATTAAGAGACCAGAAGTGTTCTCTAAGAGATGGGGAAGTATAGTTCTCTCTTCACGCAGCCCAGATTCCCAAGGCAGGCATGGAGGCACTGACACCACTCATTGCCCACTTAGGAGGAAGCACTGCTGGCTCTGGAGAAGAACAAAACATTTGGGGGCAGTGGGGCTGAAAGGTGGAGAACATTTGGATTTCAAAACAAAATGGTTAGATTGCTTGAGGCAGGCAGTAGGCGCCAGTGGCACATCCTTGGGCCATCTTGATTGGTGAGGGCTGATGACAGATTCTTCCAATTGGAATCCCTGGTCCCAACTTTAAAGACGGATCGTCTAGCACAACTCTTCCGTCAATGCACTGAAGCCCAGAGATGTGAAATGATTTGCTCAAGGTCTCACAGCTAGTTAGCAGGAGAAGGCCCAAGTCTGGGTCTCCTGACTCATGGTTCACTGCCCGCTCATGGGCAGCCCACACATAGGGCTTTATTCCCTCTGCCGAGAGCTGCATGGGTGCATCAGGGAAGGAGAAGTGCTTTAACAGGCTGTTGGAGATGGGCCACTGGGGAGCCAGCGACAGCCGCGCTGGGCAATGGATGGGCCTTAGGAAATGTACTGCCCAGAGGCACCGGATCCTGCAGCCAGCGGAGAGCATCGACGTAGGCAGCAATGTCAGGTGCACAGGTTGCACTCCAGGACAGACGTATCCAGGAGCCAACACCGTGACACCCTCTCCTCTGGCCACAGGCCCACCCTCAGGAAGCCCTTGCCGAGACTCTTTTAGCCAGCTGCTACAGAGCTCGGGGATCCATCCTCTCAGCCCTTTGCTAAAAAGGAGTTGAGAATGCCACGCTGGTTCCTGCCACTTTCTGGACAAAGCAGTGACCTCTCCAGCGCTGAGGAGCTCATTACTGGCCAGGGGCTCTACGGCAGCCTCTCCTGACAGCCAGTGAAGATGAAAGCTATAATGCCTCACTGCTCTGCAGCCCCCCTCACTCCCGGTTTTATTACAGCCCGGAGTCTCAGGCATCCCTAATAAGGATAAAAGGCCCATGAGAGTGCATCAGGGAGGCACGCAGGACCTGCAGCCAAGACCTCCTGAAAAGAGAGGACAGTGCAGAAAGACAACCTGCTGGGGAGGGCCAGGGGTCAGGCTGCCCTCGGCCTTTCCAGAGAGGGAGGGTGGCCGCCAGCAGATGCTGCTGTCTTCTCTGTTTGTTTAGTTCCCATCTCTCTATTTACTCACAATTAACCTATTTCTTTTCCTTTATCAAATAACCCAGTCCTCGTGGGCAGAATAACAACATCACCCTCCAGCCAGCGGGTCAAGGGCTGTGGGGACCCGTGAGACCCAGTCACCCACAGAGGAACGTCATGGGGGCTGGGCGTCAGGTCTCCTGGCTCCCCTCTGCCTCCGAGATGAGCTGGGACCCTGCACCGGGTCCCTTCCCCTGTCTGGGCCCATTGATGCAGGCTGCGGTTCAGTGTGTGTGTGTGTGGGGGTGCTGGTCCTGGGGCATCAGAAAGAGGGCACTGCAGATCCTAGGTGCCCCACCCCCACCCCACTGAGGACGCCAGCCTGCCACGGTCCAGTGGAGAAAAGGCACAGAGACAAGGGCGCCCACTGGGGGAGCAATCCTGGGAGGGGTTCGCAGAGCCCCTCAGCCAATCGTTTTCCCCTGAGGTCTCTCTCATGTCCCCAGGCAGGACTTTCAGGTCTATAGACAAATCAGCAACCCCCATCCCCACCCATAAAAGGAAGGCAGGCTTTGAAAGTGCAATTCTCCATCTGGAGGATAGCAGCAGTGGGGGAAAGGTGATGGCAGCCTTTGGTTCACCCTTCCCACACACACCCACCACCTCCAACTCCTGCACCCCTCCCCCACCTCCACCCCCCACCAGGGCCCTGACTTGATCATAATTCTAACACTGAGAACCTTTCCTTTTGGCCAAATGTAACCATCTCTTTCTACCTGCATCTGTGTAGTGCCTATTGCATGCTGTTGGGCGCCTCTGAAACGTTGGCAGGTGTAAGGCCAAGCCCCGCGCCCCAGGGGCCTCTCACCCCATCCCGAGACTCCAGTGGAAAGCGCTCAGCTGGCCAGCAGCTTAGGGGCAGGAGCGTGCTTCAGGGATGTGGGGACAGGTCCTCTAGGCTGGACCCAGGGCGAGGGTCGCCTGGCCCTACAGCCCATGGAGGATTGTCCAAACAGAAATGAGATGGGGAAGCACTTTTGACAAAAGGTCAAAGATAGACCAGCCTGTGGACCAGTGGGTTGACAAAGAGGAACAGTGGGAGGGGACCAGGTGAGGACCTAAGATGGGACCCGATTGTTGAGGGCCCTGAAGGCAAGCTAAGAAGACGGGTCTTGGTTCCAGAAGCCAAGCCAAGGGGCCGCTGCGGGTGCTGGGGCGGAGGGGAGACGGGAAAGCCTGGCCACGGACGGGTGGGGGCTCACGATTCTCCTAGGAGTGGGGAATCCAGCTGCCTCTCCTACTGGCTATGCCAACCCAGGAGCGAGTCCCAAGTTCTCCCTCTGTGAAACGGAGGAGATAAGGACAAGAATCCCCGCCTCACATCGTTGCTGTGAACCTCAGAGGCGGAAATGCCGTTAATGGGGGAAGTTTGCAAAGCCCGGAAGCTCCAAGGATGTTCTTCTTGGCTCATCTTTACAGAGCACCAGACTGTGTCCTCAACCAGACCCCCTTCTTGGGGAACAGGGGTGGGGGGTGTCCCAACCTCTGCAACCTCTGGGATTTAATTGGGGGTGGGGGATGGGGGAAGGCAGAATAAAGGACAGACACTTCTAGGGTTAGGGAAAGTGTGGGTGTGGGCGCCACCTAGAGGAGAGCTCTGGAACCGCATGCTCTGGAGGAGAGCGGAGTGGGGTGATGGCGGGTTATCCCTCTCATGGTTAGGAGTCTCCTGGAAATGATGATTCTTTCTGTGGAGAGTGGACAAAAACCCTTGGCTCCTCTCTTTCTCAGAAGCCACCTTCTCAAGGAGGACTTCCCTGCCCATCCTGTCTTAAATTTCAACGTCTGCAGTCTTCCCCATGGGCGTTTCATAATCCTCTTCCCTGCCTTATTTTTTTACCCTTTGGTACTTCTTACTATCTGACATTTTTTTACTTTACTTTGTACTACCCATTTCCCTTGTAAAATGTCATCTCCACGAGGGCAGAGAGTTTAGTCTATGTTGTTCTGTCTTACATCCTCAGCATCCAGATCAACACTTGTTAGCACATAGCAGGTGCTCAATAAATATTTGTTTCTTTTGTTTTTTGTTTTTTGGGTTTTTTTGACTTTTTAAATTAATTTTTAAATTCTTTTTAAAACACCAAAAAAAAAACAAAAACGACAAACACAAGCATTCTTAACTTTTGATCATTCCATTCTACGTATAAAATCAGTAATTCACAATATCATCACATAGTTGCATATTCATCATCATGATCATTTCTTGGAACATTTGCATCAATTCAGAAAAAGAAGCAAAAAGAAAACAGAAAAAAAATCATACATACCATACCCCCCCCATCCCCTATCACCAGCATTTCGATCTAAATTTATTTTAACATTTGTTCCCCCTATTATTCATCTTTATTCCATATGTTTTACTCATCTGTTGATCAGGTAGGTAAAAGGAGCATCAGACACAAGGTTTTCACAATCACACAGTCACACTGTGAAAGCTATATCATTATATAATCATCTTCAAGAAACATGGCTACTGGAACACAGCTCTACATTTTCAGGCAGTTCCTTCTAGCCTCTCCACTACATCTTGACTAACAAGGTAATATCTATTTAATGCCTAAGAATAACCTCCAGGATAACCTCTCGACTCTGTTTAGAATCTCTCAGCCATTGACACTTTATTTTGTCTCATTTCTCTCTTCCCCCTTTTAGTGGAGAAGGTTTTTCTCAATCCCGTGATGCTGAATCTCAGCTCATTCCAGGATCTCTGTCCTGTGTTGCCAGGAAGATCCACACCCCTGGAAGTCATGTCCCACGTAGACAGGGGGAGGGTGGTGAGTTTGCTTGTTGTGTTGGCTAGAGAGAGAGATGAGCCAGTGTATTTTTGAAGGCTATGTCACATTTCAGAAGACGGGACAAAGTGTGTCCAAGATCTGACATCAAACACAGGATGGGGGCGCAGATGTTTCTTCAGTTGGCAGCATGTCCAGATCAGGGCAGTGGATTCTTCATGCTTCCAGCCAGAGAACTGGAACTTACCAAGGCAATGGGGTTGACCAAAAACACAGAGTTGAGGGACAGAAACAGAAAAGAATTGCAGATCTTCTGGGGGAGAGGACACCTGATGGCCAGAGTATGCACAGGACTTTGTCATGCCATTCATGCCAGGACTGGAGAGGGATGGAAAGGGGTCAGGGACTGAGAAGGGAATGCTGGGGGAAAAGAGGAATGGGCCACCAAGGAGCTGGTGGTCTGGAGGCTGCAAGGTAAGCACATGTTGGACTAGGGCCAGAATCTGAGCAAGACTGAGAGGGAGCATTGAAGGAGGCAAATCCTACTGAAGAGGCAATATGGGCATCATTGCCTTTTCTACTCAGTTACTCCCAGCATGGAGGTCAGAACTTGGGGTCTTAAAAACATGGCACTCTGCTTTGAAGAATTTCTCCTGGGCTCCAGACATCCCCCGCAGCAGCTGCACAGGGAGCGAGGCTCATCTGCCCTCTTGTCTGCTTCTTTTCAGGAGAGTGTGGATTTGGGCGAGATCATGTTCTCCCTCTGCTACCTGCCCACAGCAGGCAGGCTCACCCTCACGGTCATCAAGTGTCGGAACCTCAAGGCGATGGACATCACAGGCTATTCAGGTACCTCCTTCACCCAGCGTCCCTGCCACGGTGGCCTCCCAGCAGCCCAGACATTAGGATATGGAGGGGTGTTGGAGAGAAGAGGACAGAATTCTAAGATAGGAGCACCAGCTCTGGGGATAAAGTGCCTGGATTTGAGTTCCAGCAATGCCACTTCTTAGCTATGCAAAAGCTTTGGTTTCCTAATCTGACAAAATGGGAATGAGCCTTCCTTGCACAGGTGGCCTTACGGGTAAACAAGTTCATTCATATAAAGCCCTTAGAACTTTGTCTGACTCCTAATAAGGCCTCAGCAGATATCACCTATCATTAGCTGCCTTTCTCTTAGAAGAAGAAGAGAATGAGAAGTGAAGAGACTCTCTCTAGTTTGGGTGAGGATTCTGGACCTCCAGGAGGGTTTTGTCGGGTTTGAATGTGTAAATGTTTGTGGATGCACACAGCCTGTGGCAGGCCCGTGCGCTGAGTCAAAGGAGCAAATCCACTGAAAAACAAAGTGCTCTTGTATCTGAGTTTTTCCTGCAGGGCTCCAAGCCTCAGCCTCAGCACCAGGAGAGTTGCTGGGTTCAGGAGGAGAAATAAATTCCTCTTCTAGCAACAGAGGAAATGCTCCTTCGGGGTGCAGCCGCAGAGACCTGCAGCCGGACAGGGTATCGGAGGTTGATCCCGGCAAGTCATTGTAGGGAAAGGTATTTGAGTCTGAAAATAATAGACGAGCAGCTTGAGTGCTGGGAGCCTTCTTCCCTCCATCGGCTCAAACTGCCCTAAGAGGTGAAATGAGGTGAAGCCTTCCAAAGAAGAGGCGCATCGAGCCAGGCTAGGCTGCATTTAGAATAGCAAACATGGGGAAACTTTCCCTAGTTCCTCCCACTCTAAGAGCCTCTTCTGATTATTTAGATTATCAAAATAAAACCACTCAGCTGATGTCTCTGAACTTGAATAAGAATCAACTGGAGACTTTTCAATGTATTTATTGTTTATCTCCTCGAAAGCTCCTTACTATAATCACAATTGCCATAAAGAGGTGACAGTCTAGTTGCAAACATCTGGGCCCAGATGTCACCTGGCACGGTTGGAAGATGATGAGGTATCAGGCCTTGGACATTGAGGTTTCAGGGAAAGGCAGCTGGGAAATGTTGAAGCAATGTGTATTTATTTGAACTTTGAATCCTTGGGAGGCTTTGCATGCAGCTTCCTTTTCTTTCTGCCATACTCACCCCTTTAAGACCAAAATCCCTTCCCCAAATCAGGCCTTCCCTAATGCCGCTCATCGCAGGGCAGCTTCCCAACACGCATTAGGACTTGGTGAAGAACTCAAAGAATCTCTTCTGACGTGTGAAAGGCTCTTATGCAGCAGCAAATCTGCTTCTCCCAAAATATAACCAATGCAGATTTCATTTTAATATCAAAATAAGCACGTACCAGGGACAGAAATTCACCGAGGATTCTCAAGGATGCTGAGGGAAATAGGATTTTGCTGCCTAAGTCCCCACACTATCTGCTCTGATGTAATTGCACCGATGTGCTGGAGAGTGAGGTCCTGGTGAAACCACTGAGGTCTTCCACTGCTTCAAATCAGGGGATTCGGGGCGAGAGATTTTTCGTTGTAAGTTCTAACCTTCCTCTCCTGGTTGCCCCTCTTTTCTACCTGAGTTTGGAAAACTGGTATAAAATGTCAGCTTGTGGGGTACAAGGGTAGTTCAGTGGTAGAATTCTCGCCTGCCGTGCAGGAGACCCAGGTTTGATTCCCGGCCCCTGCACTCCCCACCCCCAAAACAAACAAGCAAATGAGCAAAAACCCAGCCAAACAAAAAACAATTCAGCAAATTATGCTGCAATAATAGGATGCTCACATGGAAGGAGAATGAAATGTGACCCTGCCATACAGCACACAAAACAAAAACAAAAAAAAGTTAGCTTGCTTCTGAAAATGCAAAGGATTTTTATCCAGGGTTTCTATTTTGCTCACTAATGTAAGCAAGTGCCTCGTACAGTAAATGGCACTTAAAAAGCATTCAAAAATATGTATTGAATGAAGAATGAATGACTGCGTTTGAAGCAAAACGAACCTGGTTAGAGGATGTACATGCTATGAGGCTCTTCTACTGGATCTCCTGCTTTTGAGAATGAGTTGGAGGTACCAGCCCAGACTGGTTTGGGAGCAAGCAGAGCTTATTTATTGCCTGTTCTTGGCTTATGTTGCCCTGATCTCTAAAAACCTTCCTATTTTCTTTGGCCCTAACTACCCCTGACTCAATTCTCTAGGCCTTACTGCTGGAAACATGATAAGAAAAATAATACCAAATAACGATGAGGATCAGTATACCACAAAGTGGTGGTGAATGAGTTAGCTCATTTATCTGGTCTTTACTGCTGAGTCTAGTGGTTAGAAATGTGAGCTGTGGGATGAGAACCTGAGTTCAAATCTTAGGCAAGTTTTTAAATCTCTCTAAGCCTCACTTTCCCCATCTATGAAATGGGGACGATTAAAATAATTTTTTAGGGTTGATGTGAAGTTCGAATGGCATGATATATATAAAGCTCCTAGCGTAGCGCCTGGCACCTACTAGATGAATTTTGATGGCTTTCATGAAATTCATTGCTGGTCTTTGTGCCTTCTCCCTCGGCTGTTGGGGAGGGAAGGGGCCTCAGAGGCCACATTCTCCAGCCTCAGAAAACCCTAGGGAATAGTCATCTCTCTGCTGAGTCTCTTGATTGATGGTAAGATCGGTTCCTGCCAAAGAAGCACATCCACTGAACTTTATAAATTGGACATGTTTGGCAGGGGTAGATGGAGCTGGGAGAAGGAAGATTAGAATCTCCCAGACAGTAATAAGGCATCTGCTCAGTGACCCATAGGCCAGGCGCCTCTGCCTATATTTTTCCAAGCCTGGTGACATGAAAATATGCTGACAGTTGAGTGTATGGGAATAGGCATGACCGGGGGGAATGAGGTAGCACTTGAGCAACCTCAAGCCTGAAGACGCTTTCCAAGGCAATGTACACCCTTAAGGAGTTTAGAAACTTCCACATTAAAGACGGGTCTTGGAGCTAGTGTCTCCCCCTTATCTGCCTGGACCTGAGAAATGCCCAAGGGCCTATGCACAGAGAGTGAAGCTTGTGGGAACTAGAAAGCTGTCTTGCCTCAGTTCTCAAAAAAATCCTCCTTTCTTTGCACTGAAAATCCCCCTGAGAGAAGGCCCTTCCAAATGTGTAGTCAGAGACAGCAGGTTGATTAAACACCTGATGGTCTCCCCAGTTTCCCCATAAACCCAAGTGTCCCTATGGTTAAGACACAGCTGCCACTGTCACATTGGTTAGTCTGCAGCTCATTAAGATGTCTATGAAAATGCCTTTATAGCTTGGAGTTTCTGAGCAGGTGCTGCAGTTGTCTCTAGTTTCCATCATAGGTCTGTGCCTCATCTCCTATCTAAATGACATTCAGGAAGGATGAGACACCAGTGGGTGTTCGGATGCCAGGAGAGAGAACCATACCCTGCCAGACCCCATGAATCATGGAGCTTGGGGGAGCAGGTAGCTTTAGCCTGTACCTTTTGACAGATTCACATGAGCCCTGGCTTCTGGGCAAGAAGGTGTCTCAGAACATCAGCATCTCAAAAGCTATTATTACCTGTGAGTCGCCCTCTGATTCTTTAGCTACACCACATAAATAACAATTATTACATGAACGAGACACCTGTGCTATGGGATACAATAGGTGCCAGTTCACTTGGATGAGTAGAAAATTTCAGGGTAGAGAGATGACCAAGAAAACTAAAGAAGACACAAAGAGGAGAGGCATGTGGGAGTTCAGTAAAAAGACGTCTCCTATTGAGACTGTCTCTCTGGATGGAGAGAATCCAAGATCCCACTGAGAAATGAAATGTCAACCTGCAGCCCTGAATCTCATGAGATCTGCTTTCACTCCCCCTGGCCAGAGCTCCGGCTTCTACTTCCCTGGAGCAAGAAGGAAATGACTTCCAGGGAAGCAGAGAGCAGGGCCACGAGTCCCCTTCTTGATGCCAAGTGGTGATGAGCCTGTTGGGACAATGAGCCTTATAATCACATTGTCAGGTGAGGCGGGGGACAGGAAAAGCAGCCGGATCGTCACTGTTCGTTTTGCCCTCGCACGTTGCTGCTCCTTGGGTATCACTGAATTCTATTTTTATCACCCTTATCCTTTGGTTAATAATGCTGAAAAAAACCCAGAGGCAAAGATTCCAAGTAGGTAAAAGAAGTAGAAAGTGCCTTTGTTCAGCTTCACCACCCTTTGGAGCCAGCCGGCCGCCGAGGGTTCGAGATTTAAAACCGTGGACCCGTGGGGAGGTGTCCTGGCTGATTTGGGACCAGCTTCCCCATTAGTGAAAGTCCATTAAGTTCTCCCAAGAAAACTGAAGTAGCTAAAGACTGTGTTTATTAAGTCCTGAGCGTCCTCGGAGACAGGTGTGCTACATAAATACAAGGTGATTTAATTATCTTAACAACCCACTGATACCATCTGATGAGCAACAGCAGGCCTAGGGCTTCAGTTCCTCTGTTGCAGATGATGTTTGAGAACAGCTGTTGAACACAATCCCTCCCCTTTCCACCGCTCCCCCTCGGCACAGATCCGTATGTCAAAGTGTCCCTGCTTTGTGATGGGCGGAGGCTGAAGAAGAAGAAAACAACCATCAAGAAAAACACTCTCAACCCTGTCTACAACGAGGCCATCATCTTTGACATTCCCCCGGAGAACATGGACCAAGTCAGCCTGCTCATCTCCGTTATGGATTACGATCGGTAGGTGTGCCTTTCAGGAGGTCATGATTGCCCTGCCCGTCAGCCCGACTCAGATGCAGTACCAGATGCCTTGACCTTGGATGGTGTGGCTCAGGGTTCAGGTGCACATTGTTCGCAAATATGGCGCCACCCAAGGAGGGTACAAGGATTTGAGAAAGAGCTTGGATTCCCCTTAAGCAGAGGGCTCAAGCTCCCCTTCCCTGTTGGCCTATTTCCATCAAGGGTCGCTTCATTCATCAGCCCCCCCAAAATAGGAGTCTCTGGATTCATCCCTGCCTATTCCCATACCATGCCATGGCATTCAGTCCTATTATCTATCTTTTAAAATGTCTACCTATCCTCTCCATTTCTGCTGCTGCTGCCATTCTCACTCTGGGATGGCCATGAAGCCTTTTAGCTGCCCCAATCCAGCCAACACAGTAAGGACACTCCTTCCCAAAAACCTGCCCTCCTCAAGAACCATCAATGACTCCTGTTGTCCAGACCCTTTGCCCAGACTCTCAAGACCTTTTATAATCTGGTCATGGCATATCCATACAATTTGATTTCCCCTTCCTCAGATATACTTCCTCTCTTCAAGTTATCCAAATCATGCTCTTCCATCAAGGTTGGCTGAAAACGTTTTCCAACTACTCCAGCTCTCCAGTTGTTACTTTAAGTAAAAGGGAAAGAAGCCGTGTAGTAATGCTTTAGCCCTCAATTTTTAGCACAAGTTCTTAGGTCTGGTAGGTGCTTGGTGAACATATTTTACCAAGTAGTGATTGATGTCCTTGCTGAGTGAATGTATTTCACCAAGTAATGATTGATGAGTAATGATCAATGTTCTTGCTGAGTGACTCAATCACATCCCAGCCACTGGGGGTATGGAGAAATGATGCTCAAAGCAGGTTGATTTATTACCAAATGCTGGTGTCTCAAGCCAGTTTGTGATGTGTTGGCTGAGCCAAATAAAGGAAGAGATTTAAACTTGCCCACCCCCTAAAGTCAGGCCATGTGCCCATTGTTTCCTGAGATTTCAAAAATTTATAAGCTTTTGCTTATCTGTCTCTGCCCAATGTCTGTCCAAGGAGGCTGGCACCCTGAGGCTCTGCCAAGCATCTGTCTTCAGAGCCCAGAGTTCTGAGTTGGACCTTCTGGTTAGAGTCCCAGGCCCCAGGCCTTGTCACCAATGCTGGGCCTTTGTTTCCCCCGCAGAGTGGGCCACAATGAGATCATAGGAGTGTGTCGTGTGGGGATCAGTGCCGAAGGCCTGGGCAGAGACCATTGGAACGAGATGCTGGCATACCCCCGCAAGCCCATCGCACACTGGCACTCCTTGGTGGAGGTAAAGAAATCCTTCAAAGAGGTGGGTGAGGTCACGCTTGGCCCTGGCACGTTTGTTGCATGGCCACGTTGGCTGGAGAATGGCAGTTGACTCTTGCGAGACCCTCGGCCTTTCATGGGAAGGGGGTAGTTGAGGCCACATGCTTCTCACCCAGTGTGTGGCCAGCAGACAGGAAATGGAGAAAGAAGGCAGGGAGCTGCCTGACAAAAAGCCCGATGTTGTGCATACTGAAAGCAAAACTGAGTCATTAATGGAAAATAAGAAACTTGGAAGAAGTCTGCCCAGAAGCTCCACCCTGCCAAGTCCAGAATGCTTTCCTAAAGCCCCTGGGTCATGTTCCTCTAGGAGCAGCCGCAAGGGGGAGGGGGTGAGATCAGAACTTGGCAAGAAATTCCAGCCCTGTTGGAGCAGTGAGTTCCCCGAGACTCAGGCCAGTCAATCGCTTGGTAGTTTTCACTGCTTGGATGGATGGAGAAGCAGCAAGAGCAGCTGCCTGTTCTTATGATGTTGGTTCTCACCATTGATGGGGAAGGTAGCATGGCCTCATGGTGTCACACTTTCTGTGTAGAGAAACCTGGTCTAACAGACACTGGATTGAGAGTCTCAAGAACTTGGGTTCCAATGCTGGCCCCATCCAATTTGCTATATAACTTTGAGCCAGTCTCTTCCTTCTCCACTGCAAAGAAAATGTCCTTTGAATGATATTTACAGTCTATCCCACCCTCTCCTGAGCCCCACCATTGTAAGATCCTGTGGTTTATCACTTTGGTGGTCCCCAGGACTACTTTTTCTCAAATGGATTGAGATGTGGGGGTGCACAGGCAAGTCTTAAGCCCCATTTTCACCAATCTCACCCCCCAGAAAATCTGAGAGATTATTCACTCATTTTAACAGCCTTCAAGCTTAGTAAGCCTAGATAGCTGTATAATAGTGGAAAAATCTAAGTTTCTTTTTAAAGCTTCATCCCTTCCACTACATGGCCATCAACTGAAGAGCAGAGCCATCTTTAAAACAATCCCCAGGGCAGGCAATGGTGGCGCAGTGGCAGAGTTCTTGCCTGCCATGCCAGAGACCCGGGTTCAGTTCCTGGTGCCTGCCCACGCCAAAAAAATAAATAAATAAAAAAAATAAAAATAAAAACAATCCCCACTCTCTGTGAAGCAGAAAAGGTGCGGACGGCAACCCCAGAGGAGCACTGGCTCTCTTACCTTCTCAGGAGGGACAAACCTGTCTCCGCCTGCCTCCAGCAGTGTGAGGGGTCTCAGGAAAGACTGAGAGCTGAAGGGATTGGACATGAGGAATGCTGTGGGAGAAAGAGAGAGCACCTAGGGAAGCCAGGCTAATTGATTGACTTCCCCAGGTACACGTGTGTGCTTTGCAAAGCTTTCACGCCATGTGGCCTTTCAGGCAAGCAGCAAGGACCAAGGCATAGATACAAAGTTCCCATCAGTGAGACCTCATGTTTCTGTCTTGTGGTTGCTTTGATTTTACCACCACTGTAGCTCTCATCTCCTTGGCTCCCCACCTGCTGGGGTGCCTCTGTCCACAATAGGAAAGGCTCTTTTCCAGGAGGCCTCTCTGCAGAGTGTGGGTGATGTTGCAGGACCATCCTCCACCTACATTGCGGGCAGGTCTCAGAGGCCTCCAGGCATTATCTGGCACCTCACATTGAGCACCATGGGGTGGGGGTGGGGGCAAAACTACCCCCCCTTTTTTCTTAATCATTTGGAGATATTTAAGAATAGAATAAGTAACTAAAGTGTTTAGGATGGCTTAGGGGCAAGGGCATGAGATGGAAGCTAAGAGTCCTGGCTGACCTTCTGGTAAGCTGTGGGGCCTCAGGGAACTCACTGTCCCACTCTGATCTTCTGTTTCCTCACTGGCAAAATGAGGGGGTAGGTGAGATGATTTCTAAGGCCAGACAATCCCTTCCCTACTCTGCTTTTCTATGAATCTCCCACCCTAAATAATGACTGGGCCCATTTCCTTGCCTCTTGCACTGTAACTGCCTTTCTGATCTTGAATTGACTGGGCCTGTCCTTGGCAAACTGAAAATAAAGGACAGAGCAGGGGGCTGGAGTTGGGCCTGGGGGTGCTGAGAAGCGTGGAAGTGTTGGACCTCAGGCCCCAAACCACTTTCCTTCATGATGAATACAACTAATTAAGCCAAATAATTGATTTCAAGTCCTATTTCTTTGAGAACTCCAACTCACCAGTCTAGACTGCCAAAGAATAAAAGATAAAGTAAAGCCTTTGAAAATGAATATTTGATGAGACGGTAAAGGGAAAGTTACAGTATATGGAAAACGAAAAGAGAATAAATTGATTCATATCCTTTGGGCTTACTTTTTTTCTTGATCTCTTACACCCAGCGCCCGAGACAACTCCCTCCCCCACTCACTTTCCTACCATTTTCTGCTCAGCTGATCATTTCTTTGTATCAAGAAGCTGAAAATGGCATTCCTCTTGGCATCTTGGGATTTCACCAGTGCAAATTTGTAAAAAAAAAAAAAAAAAAAGCCTATACTCTGAACATCTACAGTGCAAGTATCTTTACAAAAATGTATCTAAACCCCACCCCAGGCTAACATGAAGTCAGCCCTCTTTGTGTTTATATGGTGCATTGCACTTGAACATGCATCCTTTCCGTCATCCTTAGAGCCCACAACCTGCCTTCTTTTCAGTCCTGTTCTGGACACTGAGCAAGAGCTTTGCTCTTGGAACTTTTTTCTCTCAATTGTCTGATCCAGAGAGAAATCTTATTCTCTGGCTTCCAGGAAGATAAATGGCATTGCATCTGTAAAGCACTCTGTATTTATATTGCACCTTTCTTAGAGGAGTTCCAAGCACTGTGATCGCTCCTTTTTTATTAATGAGAACAGAGAGCACCATACTTGCTTGCTTGTTTGGACTTTAAAATGAGGTTTTTTGGGGGAACAAATTAACTGAAAAGACATTTTTCCCTGCTGGGATTTTCTCCCGAATAAAAATTAATTAAGCCATAGTGTGTGCCCTTCTCCAGCAGTGGCTGCAGTCCCCTCCTGCTCAGGACTCCAGCTCAGTGCTGTGTGTCACCAGTGTCACCCCACCCAGAGTCCAGGTTGACCAGCGACCAGCTGTTTTTACTAAGAAGGGTCAAATTTGGATCATTTGCCAGAGGTTTGAGATATCTGTTGGAACATGACCCATTTCAGAACAACAAAAAGACCTTTCCTGGAACACAGCCACCCTGGAACAATTGTCTTCCTGTGTGTGCAGGGACCATTTCCCTGCTATTTCAGAGCCACCATGATAATCCGGCTGGAATCATTCTCCTCACCATTCACCAACCCGATCTCCCCCCTTTGTTTATCTGCATAGGAAAAAATCAGGGCCTAGCAGGGGAGCCAGTATTCCTTCTTCCTTTGTCCCCAGTAAACAATTAAGCTCCCTGAGAAGACTCTTTAGGCTGTTATATAAAGGGGGGGAAAAAAATACCCTGTGTAACCACTTCATTTTCTCTTCTCTGACCTGGCCTACCAATCAGGTTAAGTGGCATGCTTACCCAGGGGAGAAGCCGGTAATTACAATGTATCTCTCACCAGCATTAAAGGTTGTAACCAAAAAAGTAGAACTCCTAAAATGAAGGTCTGTTAAATGGAAGCATTAGTAATCGGCTCCTGTCAACTTCTGGTTGGGAAACTCTTGAGTCAGAAGTCACAATGGGCTCAGCAACCAGGCATTTATTTATCTACGATATTTCACCAGGGAAACCCTCGGTTGTGATTTCATGCGCATGGATGCTGCAAGCAGAGAGACTGCCACCCGGAGTTAGGAGTAAGTACCTGGTGTGGACCCAAAGAGGTTAGGTTTGTTATTACATTTCATGTCTCCTTCTTCCCCTAGTGAGGCCAGATGCCGAGCTGACAGCAGGATGGCATGGAAAGAGCACTGAATGGAGAGTTAGGAGACCTGGTTTTGGATCCTGGCTCTCCCCCAGCTAGCTGTGTGACATTGAGTAAAACCTTGCCTTTTTCTGTGTCTTTGTTTTCTTGTCCGGTTCTGGCATGGAAAGATCACTCAGGTTCAGTCACACAATGGTGATCATCGTACGTGATTGTCCAGCTCCTGGTTATTTGTAAAGCTCTTCAGGTTGGCCTGTGCAGGGAGTGCAAAGGAGCCCATGAAGAACTGAGCCAAGAGAAAGATAGCAGAGGTGCTCAGACTGGGAGTGTTACGCTAGTTCAATAGGTCTGGGTCTCTACTCAGCTTTGTGGGCTTCCCATCCATTCCATAGGTGTTGCTGGATGGCAAATGGTCTATTTAGGTGGCTCAACTCTCTCTAGAGATGGCTGTGTTGAGGGGAGAACTGCATCTATGCACAATTGCATTGTTTCAGCCTCTACTCGTCCCCGTCACTCCATGGTGGAGACCCCTAAAGGTCAGGAGAAGCAGAAGGCGCAGCACTTTGGGTTCAGGAAGGCCATCTTGACCACCTACCTAAATAACCTCTCTCTCTGGTGCCCTGACCTACAGGCAACTGGGAGGGTCTTGGGTCTCCTCAGCCCATGAAAAGTTTGGGGTGAGCAGTAGACACTGACTCGCTTTGAAGTGAAGCAGCCCCAGACAGGTTAAGAACATTCACTGGGTCAGATCCTTGCCTAGAAGACACAGCTGCCGCTATGACTGACTTTTCGATTTAAAGAAGGGTTGAATTGCTCAGGGTTCAGGTCCATCCATCCCCAGCCCTCTCCTTCACTCCACAGTGCCTCATGACATCACCCCCTCCAAATGGAAGGGTTACTGTCAGGGTGAGAGGAAACAATCCATGAGCCAAGGGGTGAGAAGAAAGGGATTGAGGTACCAGAAAGGGGAAGGGACTGCAACCCGCTGGCACCCCCTACCCCTTCACAAGTTGGGGTGCAAATGCCCATAGGAAGCATTGGGACTAAGGAAGAGAGCCCAAAGCTAAAGCAATATCAGGGCTTTAGCTGTACTAACAGCTCCCAGACAAACTGCTAATAATTCATGATCATGGGTTCTTGGCAGTAAGTGCACACTCTGCAGCCTGCCTCTTTCGCCGCTAACATAATCCGATTTTCAGCGTGAAAAATGGCTGAAGCGTTCAGAAATGGTCCAGCCGTAGCACCTCATTAAAACACACAGGCATGCGTGCACATGCATACACACACACTCATTCCACATAATAAAGAGCGCTTTATTTATCTCTGCAGTAGGTCTTTAAAAATCAGACATCCCAAACTGGAAAGTCTAAAGATGTTTTCCTTACATTTTTGCATGGCTGACAGCAAAATTCAAAAAAAGCTTCTGAGAAGCTTGGAAAGGTGAATTCAGTGCATGGACCAGATGAGTTTTGGAGATTATAATATAAATTCCCTGGGCATTCAATGATCGGCTCTTTCTCCTCTCCGCAGTGGCAGGGCCGAGCTGCCAGCTTCGACAGTGAGAGCTCATGCCCTTCTCCAAAACCACCTCCGACTCCGTGAGCCGCATGGCCGAGCCACACAAACGGGACTCAGCCACGTTCCTTTGCACTTGTTCAACAGTCTAAAGACAGTGTTGTGCAGTGGCAGCGGCAGCCGTGAGTCTCTCTCACTCCAGGGTCTTAACTATTCTGCAGGTTAAGGCTGAGACACTTGTTGTGTAGTCGGACCTGTCTTAAGTCTTTTCTGTCTTCCGAGGTGATGTTTTTGTGGTTTTTCACTTTTTATGGCTCTGCTGTCAAGAAAAGAAGAGGAAAAAAAAGTAGGAAAAAATGAAGAGTGGCGAGCCCAGAGGTTGGTTCTTTAAAAAGCAGTGTAAAATAGCAGACTTTTCTGGGGACGTGTATCAAGTTTCTGAAATTTTGTGTTTCCACCAAGCCCTCCAGCCCAGGAAAAGGAAGAGGAATGAAGCTATGGCTGCATGTTCGGTGTCCCACAGGGAATGGTGCCAATCCAAGAGCCTTTCTGAGCCTAATTATGACTCTCTGAAGCTCTTCACTGATGGGACATAAACCAAGATGTGGACTCCTGGTTCCATGTTGAAATCTCAAGTGCTCTGAGCTGTTTTGTGAACCTTCAGCTGGTTGGGCAAGGTTCCTTGTTCCCCTTCCTCATTTGCTTTTCCTCACAAACCGAAAATGTGCTGACTTCTCATGGGAACCGAGTCATTCTCTTTAGGAATGATTCTGCTGAAACTAAACGTGCCGTATGTTTTCTGACACTCCACGGTTAATGATCACATTTGTTTGAAACCAGGATCTTTGTTCTCCAAAAATAACCTTCATTGCAAAGAAAGAGAGAGAGGCACATATGTTGCGAAATGATTTCTGTGTTATACATAGCTTTATCATTCCATGAAGTATTGAGCAGCTGTTTAAAATGCCTAAACACATCAAAGAAAACCCTAGATTAAATGTTCTTTTCAGAATGGATGGTTTCCAAGTGCAAGCAACAATTTGAGTCCATCTTGTATAGGAAGAAACGCTTCTTGATTGAAACCAAGTCAGCTTACGCCTATTTCAGCCCTATTGACTCTGGGACAATATCCACCCATAAACTTTAGTGCTATAAATTACTAAGTACTTCAGTGTTCTTTATTTCAGTGTTAGTGGATTCCCGCCCCCCCCTTTAGATCTCTACTTTAGGCCAAATTCAGTTTAGGAAAAAAAAAGTTTAAGCGATTCTGTATTGTAATAGCACACTTCTGTGAAATGAATAGTGGCCTTCCTGCTACCCCTATAATGAGGGTGATTTGCTCCATCTGAGTTTGTACAGCCCTGGTAAGCACACGGAGGTGTGTTTCCACTTGAACTTGTGACTAAATGATGTGGATTTCCAGAGCTGTGTGCATGACTCGCAAGAGACAAGTCTGCTGAAGAACCCTTTCTCTTAACAATGGAGGGTCAAGAACCTAGAAGCTACTCACCAACCTTACATCTTATTCTTTATATAAGTCATGTGCTATAGGAGCAGTCACTTAATAAAGTAACTCTCATTTTCAGCCAAATTATCAGGTTTCCCTACTGATATAACTCTGGATAGTGTCTTCTAGTCTTAAAAGTGACTAGATGAAGCAGAAGGTAATAATGTATGGTGACAAAAGAAGTTTTCAGGGTGGGCCATGGTGGCTCAGCAGGCAGAGTTCTCACCTGCCATGCCAGAGACCCAGTTTTGATCCCCAGTGCCTGCCCAGGTTAAAAAAAAAATTTCAACTTAGAAAATGAAATGTAGCTAACCCCCAAACTTCAAGAGCCTTAGTCAGGGGCTAGTGCGTCATGGTTTAAAGATAATTTTTCTCCCCTGCTGTCCTGCTATTGATAGACCATCCTAGTCGGGCAGTTCTGCAGCTGGATGCTCGCTTGAGAATGAAGAAGAAAAACCCAAGGTCATGATGAGACAGGCAGGTGATAAATTTCATTCTGTTTCTTCCCTCTTGGCTGACCCCCTCAAAGTGGCCATCCCAATCCTTGAGAAGATGCCAGGGGTTCTACAACTACGAAGGGGGCAATTGAGTTTCCTCCGTCACAAGGAGATCAGAAATTAGTGTGAGGGATCCTTCTAGACATAAGCTCAGAATGAACATCCAGTTGTCATCTTTAAACCCTTAGGCAGGTGGGGATGATCTAGCCTAACCTTTTGGAGAAAGAAGTTTTATCAGTTTGAATCATAGGCTACTTATTGCTCTCAACAGTCCCTTTGTGTCCAAGCAGCTCTCACATGAGTAAGCAGCCCAAAAAGATTTCAGAAAATCATTTCCTGAGCAGATAAGGTCAAACCCCCCGACTAACTGCTACATTCCAGCTCCAGCAGGCTCGAATAAATTTCTACAGGCGGGAGAGCCCACTCGTAGGCGGCTTCTAGCTCCTGGTGCCCCACCCCCAGAGCCCTCCGGGAAAACTAGTTCTCAGCCGGAAGCATGAATGAAAACTGAATGTCTGCCAACTTCATTACCTAGCCGAATATCTCTCCTTCCCAGATGAGAATAAAATGACATACTAAGGTGATTCATTTGCTGACTTCCTCTGGCATGAGATGTCTCTTGGGTTGTTGTTGTGAGCTTTGCCCAAGTCCCTGTAACTAGACCTATTTGCATATAGATCTTTTTTAAAAGACACAAAGTTTCCTTCCTTACCCAGCTATGTTTCTAGACTGAGATGCCTGCCCTCCTCTGCTTACTCAGGATGTTAATGAATTGCATTGTCATTTAAAAATTTATGTTGTTAATTATTGCTTCTTGTCTTCCCACCCCTGTCACAGCCTGGAGTTTTTATTCAATTAAATCTCTGTCTCTTGGCCATTTCTCTTGTCATTTTATGTTCCTGAGGTTTAGCAGTCAGCACAGGGACCGGACACTGCAAAGCTTCTATTTTTAATCTTTCTTTTACTCAGAAAACCACTTCCCTTTTATCAGAGGTAGAGCAGAAGGGCTTGTTTATTTTTCATTCTGCCTGAGGAATACCTACATGCACCATAAGGCTGCAAATCCACCTGTGTTTTGTCAAGCTTGTGGTTGGCAGAGCATTTGGTGTATGAGGCCTGGTTGTTTCCTCAGCTGTTCAGCTCCACAAGCAGCACCTCCAGATGCTAAAGCTTCTCTAGGAAAGTGGGTCACACTCATATCTGGAAAGTATGATGCTTTCACCCACCAGGAGAGGAATCCTGCTAACTCTCGTAAAACAAAATTTGACAAAGTGGTGGGAAAATCCTATTGCAGTCTCGAATTTGAAAAAAAAAAAAGAGCATGCTAGCTTAATAGAATATCCTCTCTGCTCATCCCCAGCGTTTAATTAATTTAGAAGGCAGCCTGTAGAGAGGAGAGGAAAAGGTACTATCCGTTTCTGCACATCTGCATCTAAATTACTGAACTGCTGAGAGAAGCACTCTGCTGCCTAAAGATGTGGCTTCCTTATGCTAGTGCCTTTCCATCAGGTCACTGATCAGCCAATAGGATTCAGTGCTGTGCTGGACATACCTACAGCTGATAAGCCAACAGAGTAAATGTTGTCTGTCAGAATGGGCTAGGTTTTGCTGCAATAACGAACAACTTCAGACTTAAGCATCTGAAAGCAAGAAAGGCTTATTTCTCAGTAGTGCCGTATATCTATCGCAGGTCAACAGGGGAGGGGCTTTGCCCATTGTATTTACTCACAAGGACCAAGATGAAAGATTGGCCAACATCTCAAACTTGGCCGGTTTCCATGCCCAAGGGCAAAAAGCACTCTGGACGCTCTCATACCAGTGTCTGGCTGGAAGTAACACACGTCACTTCCCTTCACAGTTCATTGCCCAGAACCGCTGCTCAGCACATGATCTCCCCAACACACAAGGGGTTTGGGGTGTTCAGTCCGACCACATGCCCCGGAGAAGCACCACTGGAAATATTTGGCTAACAGCATTAACAAGGACCTCAGCGAACTTAGCATATCTGTACCTCTACAGCCAATGAATGGCTGATTCAGAGAAACTAATCAGGAGAAACAAATTGTTTTGTTCATTGCTGAAAGACATCAAGAACTACCTAATGAGCTCCTACTCTGCGCCCAACTCTTTGCTAAAGGCTGGGGTTGTGAAAACTACTCAGGCATCAGTCTTGCCCACAAAGACCATTTAGTCTAAGAAGGGAAATAAGCTGGCGATATAAGTAACAATAATCCAAGATAGAAAGTTGTTAACTACAATAAAGGAAGGTGAAATAAAAGTATTTAGAAGCCCAAGAAAGAGTATCACAGCTCAGCAGGATGAGTGACGGCTTCAAGAAAGAGATGGAGTATGATCTGGGCCTTTAAAGGCGGGCGGTGTTTGGAGATGCGGAAGTCGTGAGGAGACTATTCCAAGATGAGGGGTCCCTTCTGGTAAGGGCCCAGAGCGGGGGGCGGGGGTTAAGTTTCTTTGGGGCTGTCAAGTACCCTGAATCTAAGGGAGACAGTATCCCCCCTAAGCTGAATTACTACCTTGCCTGTACTGGTTAACCCAGGCCTGGTCTCCCCAAAGAGCCCTCCATTTCCCTTGCCCAGAACCCCATACTTCCAGGCTGTAAACCTGGTCCTGTCTAGTTCTCGCTAAACACATCTACTGGAAACTGGACCTACTGTCCATCCTTCCATTGCTGAGTTGTTCTCAAATGGGCTCATTGCCAGGAACTGTAGACTTGTCTGATTCTGAGGGATCCATCTAGCTGCCATACCTTATCCACTTAACCAGCCTCACCTCCCTGGGCTACTTCTCAGCCTAAAGCTCCTTGGGACATCTGGATTTATGCTATGCCCTGCTCTCCTATCCAGATGTGTGATCTCCTAGGATAGGGAACAAGACCTGCTTCTACCTATTTCTTTTCTTCCAACTAGTTCACAGCTGTAGAGCCAGCATGGCTTGTGGCTGAGCCACAAGGAAAGACTACAAGCAAAGAAGCCAACAGACAGTTGCAGTAATCTACTCGAGAGGGGTGGGACCGGGGGAGGCCTGAGCCAGGGCCGAGACAGTGCTCATGGGCACAGGGTACCTGTACCAGAGGTGGTGATTACAAAGGGAAAGTGTAACAGAGCTGCCTGCTGATCAGATCTGGAAAGCAAGGAGAGAGAAGGAAGATTCAAAACTGTTGTAGGACTTATATACGAGGAACCAGAAGAGTGATGGTGCCTTCCATAGCAACCAGGAACCCAGCAGAACAAGCAAAAATGATGAGTCTGGTTTGGATGAAACAGAGTTTGAGATGCTTATGGATGGCTGGCAGACAGCTGTGTTCAAGATGCAGCTTAGCAGAGAGTCAGGCATGAGAGGTTAATTTAAACAAAGCTTACACACAAAAATGAGATGTGGAGAGTGAACTGAAGATGATGGTAGAGTAGGAAGCTGAAGGGCAGACACTCTCTGAAATAATGGTCCTGGGGCTCCAAAGGCCAGGCTCCCTGTACAGCATCCAGGAAAGAAAAGGACAGGGAGACTGAGAAGCTGCAGCAAATAAATTGTGAGTGAGCCATGTGGTGGCAGTGGCCAGCGCCCATACCCCACCCTCAAGGCACACAGCTTCCATGAGGTCAGTGGCTGGCTGCTGGGAATGGATCAGGACATGGGAATGGGGTTGGGGTGGCGAGGCCAAGTGCCAAGTGTGGCTTCTGATCAATGAAGTGGGAACACTGTGAATCGCAGTTGTAGCCTGTCCCAACAGGGTTCCTCATAGTAATTGTTTAACACCATCCTCCTTAGGCCTGTAGGAAGTAGGTTGCTGAAGAGTGCCATCTGCTGGGAAGGCATGAAAGTATAGCCTTGGGGAGCTGACCAAAA
This sequence comes from Tamandua tetradactyla, assembly GCF_023851605.1. Taxonomy (NCBI): domain Eukaryota; kingdom Metazoa; phylum Chordata; class Mammalia; order Pilosa; family Myrmecophagidae; genus Tamandua; species Tamandua tetradactyla. The sequence goes on from NC_135337.1 coordinate 7,506,510, forward strand.
AAAGGGCTTTTCATGGCATCTTATCTGATCCTATATCCAGGGCCATTTGGAACAGGTTTGGGCCCCTTTTGTGGGCCTATTGCCATATTTTGATCAGTTAAAATGGGCACTATAAAAGATCTAGAATAAGGTGTAAAAGAAGAGCCTTAACTCAAAGTTGATCAACAATAAAACCCTGGGCAAAAGAGAAAAACTGACCATTAGAGAAAACTCAATAAAATAATAAGCAAAAAGTTACAAGACAGATGTTAGCAAAAAGTTACAAGCCATACTAAGAAATAGGAAGATACAGCCCAATCAAAGGAACAATTAAAAAGTCAGAGGAGACACAAAACTTGCATCAACTTATCAAAGATATTTGAACAAATCTCCTAAATCAATTCAAAGAGATGGAGGAAAATATGGATAAAGAGATAAAGGGCATTATCAGGACACTGGGTAAGCATAATGAGGAATTTGAAAACATAGAAAGGAAAATGACTGAACTTATGGGAATGAAAGGTAGAACCGATATTAAATATATACTTGAGGCATACAACAGCAGATTGAACGAGCAGAAGAAAGGATAAGGAAACTAGAAGACAGGATGAGGAAAAAAGAGAGAAATTTTTTTTCTCTCTCGTTTCTGAGAATAAAAAAAGCAAATTTTATTCTCAGAAATGAGAGGGGGAGCTAGTGACACCACAGAAATAAAGAGGATCATAAAAGGATGCTATGAACAACTATGTCCCAACAAATTAGACAACTTGGATGAAATGGACAAATTTCCAGAAACACGAGAGCAATGAACATTGACTCCAGAAGAGATAGAAGACCTCAACAGACCAGTTACAAGTAAAAAGTTTGTCATCAAAAACCTTCCCACCCCCCAAAAAAAAACTCCCAATAAAGAAAAGCCCAGGACCAAATGGCTTCACACATGAATTCTACCAATCATTTCAAGGAGAATTAATAGCAATCCTATTCAAACTCTCCCCAGAAATTGAAGAGGAGGTGTTCTAGTTCGCTAGCTGCCGGAATGCAACACACCAGAGACGGACTGGCTTTTAATAAAAGGGGATTTATTTTGTTGGTTCTTCAGAGGAAAGGCAGCTAACTTTCCACTGAGGTTCGTTCTTACATGGAAGGCACAAGATGATCTCTGCTGGTCTTCTCTCCAGGCCCCTGGATTCCAACAACTTTCCCCGGGGTGATTTCTTTCTGCATCTCCAAAGGCCTGGGCTGAGCTGCGAGTGCTGAGATGAGGAATGCCGAGCTGCTAGGCTGTGCTACCTTGTGATCTCTCATTTAAGCACCAGCCAATTAAGTCAAACATCACTCATTGCAGCAGACACGCCTCCTAGCTGACTGCAGATGTAACTGGCAACAGATGAGGTTCACGTACCGTTGGCTTATGTCCTCAGCAACAAGACTAGGTATGCTCACCTGGCCAAGTTGACAACCGAATCTAACTAACACAGGAGGGAACACTATCTAACTCATTCTATGAAGCCAACATCATCCTAATACCAAAGCCAGATAAAGACACTACAGAAAAAAAAATTACAGACTAATTTCTCTAATGGATATAGATGCAGAAATCCTCTGCCAAGTACTTTCAAATCAAATCACACAACACATCAAAGAATTATACACCATGATCAAGTGGGCTTTATCCCAGATGTGCAAGGGTGTTCAACACAAGAAAATTAGCTAACCTCCTACACCACATTAACAAACCAAAGGGGAAAAAAATACATAATCATCCTGATAACCCAGAAAAGACATTTGACAAAATCTAGCATCTTTTCTTGATAAAAAACACTTGCAAAGTTAGGAATAGGAGAAAGCTTCCTCAACATGATTAAGGGTGTATATGAAGGGTATATATGAAAAACCCCACAGCATCATACTCAATGGTGAAAGACTGAAAGCTTTTCCTTTAAGATCTGGAACAAGACAAGGATGCCCACGGTCAGTACTGTTATTCAACGCTGTCCTTGAAGTTCCGACTAAGGCAGTTAGGCAAGAAAAAGAAATAAAAGGGACCCAAATTGGAAAGGAAGAAGTAAATCTTTCCCTATTTGCAGATGGCATTGTTCTATATATAGAAAGTCCTGAAAAATTGACAACTAAGCCACTAGAGCTAATAAATGAGTTAAGCAAAGTGGCGGGATACAAGATCAACATGCAGAAATCAGTAGTGTTTCTATACACTAGTAATAAGAAATACGAGGGGAAATTCAAGAAAAAAATCCATTAAAACAGCAAATAAAAGAATCAAATATCTAGGAATAAATTTAACCATGGAAGTAAAAGACCTGTACACAGAAAACTACAAACATTGCTGAAAGAAATCAAAGAAGATCTATATAAATGGAAGGACATTTCATCTTTATGGTTTGGAAGACTAAATATAGTTAAGATGTAATTTTACCCAAATTGATTTACAAAGTCAATGTATTCCTAATCAAAATTCCAACTGCCTATTTTGCAGGAATGGAAAAGCCAATTATCAAATTTATTTAGAAGAGTAAGGGCCCTGAATAGCCAAAAACATATTGAAAAAGAAGAACAAGGTCAAAGGATTCATACCTCCTGACTTTAAAGCATAATACAAAGCTACAGTGGTCAAAGCAGCATGAAATTGGAATAAAGATAGGTAAAACTGGCCAATGGAATAGAATTGAGAGTTCAGAAATAGACCCACAGTTCTATGGTGAATTGATATTTGACTAGTTTGCCAAGTCCACTTAACAGGGACAGAATAATCTCTTCAACAAATGGTGCTGAGAGAATGGGATATCCATATCCAAAAGAAATGTATATACATACAATGGGATATTATTTCACAGTAAGAAGGAATGAGGTCCTGATGTATGTGACAACATAGACAAACCTTGAGGACATTGTGTTGAATGAAATAGGCCAGACTCAAAAGGACAATGGACTAAGTATAATAAGCAGACTCGTAAAGTTAGAATCTAGAATATAGAGATAGAATAGGGGTAGAGAATGGGGTGCTGAGGTGATGCTTAATTTGTGCACAATTTCTCTTTAGATTGCCAGTTAATGTTTGAAAATGGATAGAGGTGATGGTAGGACATTACTGTGAGTATTCATCAACAGTCCTGAATTATGTGTGTGAATGTAGATGAAATGGGTAGTTTTAAGTAGTGTAGGTTACTAGAAAGGATTGTATAACATAGTGAACCCTGTGCTGGATGATGTCTGCGGTGAATAGTACAAATACAAGAATGTTGTTTGATGAACTAGAACAAATGTACATTACTATTGCAAGGTATTAATGATAGGGTGGTATATGGGAAAAAATACAGCTAATGCAAACTATGCACCTAGGTAACAGTAATATTTTAGCATTCTTTAAATATAAATAAATCTATAGAGACAATTAGATTAGTGGTTATGCAGGACTGAGGAAAGAAAGAGGGATTGAGAAGTGACTGCTGAGGGGTATGGAGTTTTTCCTTTTGGAGTAATAAAAATATTCTAAAATTGATTGTGGTGATGAATGCATAACTTTGTGATTAAACTGCAACCAGTGATTGTACACCTTGAATGGATTGTATGGTATGTGACTATATGTCAATAAAACCGCTAAAAAAGAAAATAAAATAAATTAGATGTGAAGACAGGAAGCTGACACTGCAAAGTGGGTGCAAGTAGACAAGGAGAGACTCAGAAGTTCTTCAGGAACCATCAACACGTAGAGGTCAAGGAAAAAGAAAGTGGTGTGCATAATAACGGAGATGTGTCCAAGCAAAGTGGCTTGATGAAAATGCTGATGTACAAAAACAGATTCTTCAAGGGGTTCATAAAATGAATCTTCATAACAAGCTAATCCAAGTTACTTAGATATAACCTGATTCATAAAAGTCTGTTTTCACCCACATTCATGGGGGCCCAACTCTTGAGGACACTATTTATTACTTTAATCGCCCCACAAGGTGCCATTTGCTGACATTCTATCCACAAACCCATCCTCAAGGCCCTACTGATACACGCTTGTTGGAGATCCTTAGGGCAAGACCAAGCACATAGTGGAGCTCAAACCTAGCTCGGCAGACCTTTTACACTGAACTCAGGACTTACCAATTTCCTCTGGAAACCACTTCCCACAAGTGCAAATTCCCTGGTTCCCTCCTAATCTGTCGATGAAACTCAACCCTTCAACCCAACTTCTTTTCTCTTCTGCCCTGCCTTCGCCCCACTTTAAAGCACCCAACCCTACCACCACACTCAAGAACTCCAGCTGGAGTTAGTTCTGTAAATGCAGGCTCACATCTTTTCCTGAGTGCACGTAGGTAGTCACTAATTCTTTCACTCACCAACCATGACTGAGCACCTAATGTAGAGCAGACAACATGCTAGGGCTGAGGATATAAAAATTAGTAATAACTAACATACCTTAAGCATTTAGTGTATGTCAGGCACTGTCCTAACTGCTTTACACATTTCATCTCATTTCATTCTCTCTCCAACCCTGCAAGTTTAAGGAACTTGCCCAAGATCACACAGTTGAGCCCAAATAATTAGCTCCCAGAGCGCACACTCTTAACCACTATACTAAACTGCCTTCTCATAAAACCCAACTCTTCAAGGAGCTCACAATCCAAGAAAAAGAGGGGCATGTAAAATGAGAATTACTCTACTGTGTGGCAAAGACAATGCTAGACGTATGCCAGGGATTTAAAGCATCCTAGAGAAGAGCTACCTAATCCAGCCATCTATGCATGTCCTCTTTGAGGTGCCTCAGAATGTATCCTTTGAGACACAAGTCTCCTCCTTCCTCAGAGAGGACTCTGCAATGTCTTCCTTGTGAACCATCCGTCGTCATGCACGCTAATTTGATTCCACACATCAGAGTTACTCTTCCAGGAACACTCATGGCACCGAACCCCAGCCAGTCACCCCATGAACAATGCAAGGAAGAGTGGAAGTCTTGGTGTAACTAAGCTGCTCTATCGGAAAGTCAGTGTTGAGCTCAGTAAAGGCAGGACAGCTCATCACTCTACCATATGCAGTTCCAAATAAAGCTTGCGACATTGGACTTGGAAAAAGAGATCTGATGGTGAGCTACTACGGAATAAAGATAGAAGGAAGAATTCCAAGGACTCAGAGAAACCATGCAAGCTCAGGAACTCACACAGGCTAGCTTGGTTCTCTTGCCTTCTTACATTTCTTTCCTTTTGGTACCAGAGCCATGAATCTCCTCCTGCAGAGACGTCAGCTGAGAACCACGAACTCACAGTCCATTAGTACTGGGAGGAGGGTGGCTGTGTGACTCTTTTCCATGAAGTGACTCTATTTTTGCACAGATGAGGGGAATGTGGTGACATATCAGGGATTATCTAGAGAGACACAGAGGATGGGTGTGGGCAGATGCCTCAGGCTTTCCCTGAGGCATGTAGCACTTTTTCTTTTCTCTGTGACTTCACCTTTGCAGTCTGTGCCTGAGCTAGGTTTGTGGGGATGCTTCAGGCTGGGGGCAATAGGAATGAAAGCCTGTGGCTAGAAATTCGAAATGTTTTTTTGTTTTTTTAAATGTGAGTCTCTGTGATGACAGCGGACTTGCTAATCACAGCTGAAGGGACTATGGCCCTTTGTACACTGCTCTTTCATCTCCCTGGAGAAATGATCGCCAATGATACACAGCAGTTAAAATGGATTGTGAAATCAAAGAGCCAGACAAGCTGCAGATACAGTCTTCTTTAAATTACCAATAAATTTCTCTTCCAGTAATCCAAATACGTCTGACTTACCACGCAGAGAGATTACTCCTGTCCCTCCTAGACTCCACCTGTGGCTTCCCTGATGCTCCTGCCTCTCTCTCTCCCTGGTGATGAAGCTGGGGGTGAACTTGTATTCACCAGATTATTTAACCCCAGTGGCGACCGGGCCCATGATGCTGTTTGCTGCCAGATTTGCCACATGAGGATGGATTCACTTCTTAGACACCCACATATCCGGTAAGCCCAAGAACTTAGAGCCAGGACATTAAAGTGTGAGCTCTGGCCCCTTAAACTTCCCCAGTTCACCCCCAAACAGACCACGTAACCTCTCTGAGCCTCGTTTCCCTCATCTGCAAAGGCAGGGAACAGGCTCAGCTCCTGGCCTGCACCCTGAGAGCATATCATGGCAGCTGCCAGAACGGTCTCCCCTTTCCTTGACGGCCCATGCTCTCCTTCTGCAACTGGGTAACTTGGGAATAAGCCACCATGCCGCTCGTAAGCCTGCAGAGGGTGAGGGAGCAGGGAGGGGGGTGTAAGGAATAAATCAAGTGGCAGTGTAATTAATTTAGAATAGCTTATGCACTGAACGTTGAAGAGAAACAAAAGTGGTGACATTTAATAAATGTGTCAGTCGATATCTCACTCATTCCAGTTGTCTTTTTAAATGTCAAATACTTCACAAGCCCTTTTCTTTGCAGCTGGAAGGCTTGTGCTCACAACAACCGGCTCTGGTTTCTGACTAGTAGGTTAGCACGGGCATGTAATTGCAGAAGCGGGAGGTCCTGGGGGCTGCGTGAAGAGGAGACAGTGGGCTTCCCACCTCATCCCCAGAGTGCTGGACGCTGCAGCTGCTCATCCAGGCGCCCCCATAAGCCATCCTCCTTGCCCTTCAACCACCTTCTTGCTTCGACCATGGCAAAAAAAAAAAAAAAAAACATGCCAAGGGTGGTGCGATGGTGGCTCAGCAGCAGGATTCTTGTCTGCCCTGCCAGCGACTGGGGTTCGTTTCCTGGTGCCCACCAATGTAAAAGGAAAAGCATGCCAAAAGACACCAAGAGAAAGACAGTCAGTTTGTTTTAGTGTAGATTCCCTATTTGTGTCTCTCCAAATTTCTCCAAGCTTGAAAGCTCTCAAGAGAAAACCTTAGCTGAACTTCTGAGAGAAAGAAAGCCAAGAGATGGCTGCTCCAGAGAACTCCAGGCTCAGGAATTTCCATTCTGAGCTGATTGGACCTCAGTTTCAGCCCTCTATAAATACCAGATACTGCTTCAGAGACTAACTGGAGGGATAAACCAGCTGGGTTTTCATTTCTGGAAAGAATGTGAAGTCAAGCAACACCGAATAGTTTACATTCCAAACTCCAATTCTGACCCCCTAAAGTGAGCCCCAGTCACAGCTGAGTTGGCCATTCTTTTCAACTTTACAGGGTGCTGGGGTGCAAGGAGGAGGAACAGCTAAAGCCTAAATGGAAACCTGGCCGTGTTCAACCAACCTGGAAGTTTAAGTGGCCTAGGCAGGCTCCAAAGTTCCAGCAACTCCAGCTCATTTACCAGAGTGCAGCTTTTGGCTCGAGATGCTGAGAAGGACCATGGTGTTTGAGCTGCCTGGGGAGAAGGGCAGGGTAAGCTGGCTCAGTACAAATGTTAACAGCTCAGCCTTATCCAAGTACAGCTGCTTACAGATTACACAGGGACACGTCGGAGGAGAGGCCAGCCTTCTATTGTCCACTTTTACAGCCAGCTTGTCCAGGGTATCCAGTTCCAGCCCCAGGTGAAGCAAACTCCCCAGGAGTTCCACCACCCAGTTGTGCCCCCATTTAGGCAGCAGAGCCAAATAACAGGAAGACTTGCCCCCACCACCTTTCCAACCTTTTCCACCTTTCCAGTATACAAAAGTCTATGGCTTATTAAACTAAACAGCCCCAATTCATCTTCTTCGTGGCTTCTGGAGTGTCTTCTGCAATTGATCAGCTCTTCCTTGAGGTTTTCACCTTATCTGACTCTGGATCCACTTTTACTGCCACCGCTACTCTTATACACACACTCCTAGAAGTTAGACAGCCCCCAGACCCAGTTCTTCGTCTTTTCCCAACCCTCCATCTTCTCCCTGGGCAACTTTACCACCTGCACGTCACCTGCTACTTCCCTGCTGATGCTGGCTCGCATCTCCAGTTCCCACAACTCTCCTAAGCATCAGACCTAATCTGCCGTCTGCTGTTAGACAAGACTTAGTTGCAATTAAACCCAACGTGTCCAAAAGTGAATACCCCCAAGAGTCAACTCCTGGGCCATCTTTGAACTTCAGTAGGCTTTGTCCCATTGGTTTAATCTTTGACTCCTCTCTCTCCCTTAATCAATCAATTTGCCATATTTATTTATTCTTCTTAACAGCACTGCCCTTTACCTCATAACTTTCCTTCCTGGACTATGGCGTCATTTCTCCCACTTGGAATTCCTACCTCCCAGCCCCCCATGCCATATCAGGGGTTGAAAACTCTACCTCCAGGGGCTAAGCAGGTGGCATAAATTTTGGAGACTGTAGAACAAAGGTTAAGTAACAGATTATGGAAATTGGAGGGTGCAAACTCTATAAATGCATACAAATTAAAATTAAAAAAAAAAACCTGCACTGCACAAACTAATCAGATTTGTCCCCTAGACAACTATTTCACAGCTCCAGTAAAGCCATACTCCACTTCCCTGGTAGTTTAATCATCCTAATACCTTTGGTATGCAAACCACCATTACTCAAAAATATTTGCTGACTCCCCTTTTGCCCACAGGCGTGAAAAGAATGATTAATGTTTTTGCATAAAGCTTTAATAATTGGCAAGGACTTTCCTTACATAAACTGATGATGTATTAGCCATGCAGTTGAGACCCTCTACCACTTGACAACCCCAGACATCTCACCACCCATTATTACGGCTAGATGCAATCCCTGCTTATGCTGATTCTCCACCCTGAGGACGCCCTCTCTCGGGACACCTAAATCCCACCCATTCAAATCTCTCCTCCTGGGAAAGCCTTCCCAAATCTCTGCTAGGAACAAGGGATTTTCCTTCCCTGCACTCCTGAAGCCAAGTTGCTGGTGCACTCTCTTTGATTAGATGCTGGTATGTGCCGCCTTGCTTGCTAGTTATTTTTTCGTGCATATGCTGTGACCTCCACCAGCAACTAGGATGGGAGCCTTTCCGTTCTCCGGCTCCCTCCCACTGCCCTTCAAATCCAGGTGCCCCATCGTGGCAAGCCTACCGGAGGGAATGCCACCTACTGCGAGAGATGAGGAGGACCCATGGGCCAAGACCAAAATCAAGTGCCCAGATTCAGAATAGCAAATGTCTGGCTCAGAAAACAGCTTCTAAAAGAACCAAGCTATCAGTAACTGAGGACTGTCCCAGCCGAAGCTCTCAAACTTGACCATGCATTTGAACCACCTGGAGAGTTTGTGAAAAACGGAACTCTCTGGGCCCACCCACGGATATTCTGAGGCTCTAGATCTGGGTCAGAGCCAAGTTTGTAGATGATTCTAGTGCCCGGTAAAGCCCAGTCTCTAATTTGGTCCTGGAATCAGGGATTTAATTTTACCTGAGTGCGGGATAGTTGTTCCCAAGAAGAGAAGGCCTGGCCTGCAGCCCATCCATAGAGTGATATGTTCTGAATTCTGCATGGCAGGTATTCACAGGAGGTCTGTGTCTACCCCGAACTACCCTATTCTGCTCCTGGACGGTCTTGGAGCGGGACTGTTCTCCCCGAGGAAACCTGGGCATTTCTCTGGCAGCTCCATGGGCCCCACACTGTCAACTTAAACAGGAAGGAGTATTCCCAGCAAAAGCTAACTCCAGAAAATCTGGTTCAAATTCTGGAAACTCTTCCCAGTGCCCTGTAAGTCACCCTTCAACCAAGTCTATTGCAATTCTGTTATCCCTACAGTGGGACTAGTCATCTGCTCCCCATTACCACTTCCCGGCCTGTGTCTCCAAAGAACACAAGTAGGAGCAGACAGGTTGGTCATGACTGAGAGCATCTGCTCTAAACCAGGCAGCCCACAGGCTGGGGTTGAGCAGGGATGAGAGGCAATGGCAGACCCCTGGCCTGGAAAGCCTCACCCAGGGCCACTTCACCCACCCCTCTCCCAGTCTTTTACTTCTCCCCATCAACAAGCATTGCCCAGGCTGTGGTGGAAAGACACAGGAGAATCTCAGGAAGTAGACTGTCTATGACTGGGGAGTAATTGGGACAGAAGGGAAGGCTAAAGACAGTGGATACCCAGGCTGGTGTCAGTCCAGTGAGTCTGACAATGGGAGCTTAAGTGAACCTCACTTTCTCTGCCAGTGATGCCCAAAAGCAATGGCCTCTCTCCTGAACTCCCAACTTTCTGCAGGTACACACCCCATAAGCGGCTATGAGGACCTCAAAACACTGCATTCCACCTTCTACTATCTCTCCCCCCTCCAGATCAGCAGTCCTCCTGGGACCCCTCTCGGTGATGGCAGCACGGATATTCTCATCCCCAGGCTCAGAGCCTCTGAATCATATTCTATTTCTCTCTCCTCAGCACCCCCATCCAATCAGTCACCAAGTTCTGTCCATACCTGTCAGCTCCTCTCTAATGCCACATTCCTGCCTGAGTTCAGACTCTCACCACTTCTGGCCCAGACAAGTAGGGTAGCTGCCCAAGGGGTCCTCCCATCTCTGTTCTCACACCTCTCTACCACTTAGCTTCTGACCTGGCACTCTCAGAACCCTACAGGTCTTCAGTGTTTAAAGGAACTCCTGGAAACTGTACATTTGCCTAAAGAAAACCACATGGGCTATTAACAAATGTGGCTTGTTAAATGATGAAAATCAAACTGTGAGGTCTATGGCGAGAAAGAAATGAAGGGGCCTTCCTTGTGGTGAAGGTGGACCCCTGCCAGTCAGTCTTCACAGTTTCTGAAACCTGGGTCTGATGTCACTTCTCTAAGGGCCCCCGTTCCTTCAGATTCCTTCAAGCACCAGTCAAGTCCAAGTGCTATTTTCACTTCCTCTCACCACACAAGCCACATTTCCCAAACACCTCTGCATTTCCACTGCTCGGTGATGTTGCTGACGCTGTTCCCTCATCCCGGATGTTCTTGTATTCTCCCTTTGTCCCCTGAAATCCTTCTCCTTCGTGGCTCTGCTCAAAGGACCCTCCTCTGTCTCTCCCAAGTTTTATGCCTTCTAGTTCAAAATTAGTGGCTCCTGCTTCTCTGTACTTATAAGTCCAGTGCTTATATCTCTATTCTAGTATGTGTTTCATTCTGATATACATTATTCTTAGAGTCTCTACCACCAGAGTAGAGGTTGCTTGAAAGCTGATGTCCGCACTGCCTTTTCCATAGTGCCTAGAACATAGGAAGCACTCGATAAATATTTGCTGGATAAATTGAAATGTAAATGAATGAGTCGATGACTTTCCTAGAGGCTAAAATCAACACCACCACAATGATCCAACATCACACTCCACCATCCACAGAGCACAGAGTCATTTCTGGGAGAAATAAGCTGAAGCGAATCCATTTTTGGAAGATTCTCTAAGTGCTCCCACTGTCCCTGTTATCTGGGACAGCCGTTAGGACCAGAACGGCTGTCTGCCAATAATACTAATATTAATACTAATTCTAACTCTCATCCGTTAAATGAGTATGATATACCAGGCACCACTCCAGGTTCTTTACATGCATTACCTGGTTCAGTTCTGACCTCTGGCCTATGAGGTGAGTTCTACTAGTCTTGTCTCATGATACAGAGGAAACAAGCTGAGAGAGGGGAAGAAGCCCCAATTCAAACCTAGATGAGCCCAACCCTAGTTGTTCCAGGGGGGCAGGGATGGGGGATGGGCAGTACGTGGACCGCCAGAGCCTGCTTCTTGCCAGGTCTCTCTGAGCCATCAGCACAGATGACAGGTTTATCCCTCGCCAAGGAGACTGTGAGCTCCACAGGGTAGTTGGAGCCCAGGCCACCTCTGGCTGCTTGCCCTGGCCTGGCCAAAGTGCGGGACACCCCAGAAGCCCTCAAACACTGCCCAGGTACTTTGGGGGGACCTTAGACCTTGTTTCTCCTTTCTGCCATTGAAACCTGGGCCCAGGCCACCAAGAGTCACCAGATTGTAAGTGCTGCTTCTGCCCCATGCCAGGCTTCTCCCTGTGAGGCCGGGTACCTGGTGCCAGGTGCCTCTGATGATGGACACCTTCAGTATTTTGGCCAGTCCCACTAAGAAGGTTTGGCCACCAACCGGGCCAGCGGGAAGAGGTAATTAGGTAGTGTTTTCCAGGTGAGGCGGGGGGTGGGGGGGATCAGCAGCTGTGAGATCAGGGATCTGTGTCCTGCTGGGCATTTAATTAGGTATCGCTGTTCTGTTCACACATTGGCAAAGCTGGGAAAAAATATCCCTTCCAACCTCTCCCCTTGTCACTCTGGGTGGGGGTGGAGGAAGGAGGCCAAAAAAGCAGCAAAACAAAACAGAAAGCAGACAGAAGCCCACGCCTTCTTCCTCGGCATGCTCAGCCCCTGATTTTGAAAAGAATCACCAAAAGGGAACAGAGAGGACTCTGGGGAGCCCGGGCTCTGGACAACACTGTGGCAGACAAAAGCATCGAAGGGAGAGGAAGGAATACTTAAAGTTCAGTTAGGCAACAGCTAAGTCATCCCATTTAAATTCTAACAAGACCAGTATTCTGATATAACAAAGGCCGCTGTGTTTAATTAAGGGTATAAATGGAAGAAATATGAGACAGGATCTTTAATGAGCTGATAATGAGGTGGATGGGAAACCTCTAAAAATAAACCACGGTGCAAGTTGAAAGGGTAATTAGGGGTGCAAAAACAAACAGAGGGTGTCGATTTGAGAGCTGTTTTCTGCAAAGCTTCCTCCAACACATCTTCAGTCCATAGAGCAGCCCAGAGAGAGAAAGTCCCCGAGGGTCCAGGACTCTTGTGCAGGGAGCAAGTATTCTCTTAACTTTTCTCCTTTCTCCTGTCTACACTTTTAAAATGACCGTGAGTTCTCTCTCCACCCCCACCCTTGCCTTTCCCAGCCTCCGAGATGCCTTATTCAACTGGGAGTCCCCAAAGACAGGCGAACAAATATTAAGGGATGCACGGCCTCGGGAGCGAAGTAATAAAAATCAATCTGGTTTCTGACTCTAAGCTAATAGTCAGAAATTGTGCCTACGTGCGTGGGTGCATGTGCACACAAACAGACGTTTGCTCACACACACACACACAGGCCCTCTTATCCCTCAAGGCCAGTTGCTCATGAATAGAGAGTAGGTGGTTTGCTAACTCTTGAGGTGGAGTTGAGATACTCTTGTAAGCCTCCTGCTACCCTTTCTTTCTCCTCTTCCCCATTACTGCTTAAAATGTTACCACATTAGGAAGTTATTCTGTAGTCAAGTAAGTTCGGGAAATTCTACCATAATATTCTCCTCTGGGAGGTGCACAATAATGCGTTTAACACTCTGGTAAGAACTGCGGTAAAGAAACCCATTTGTGTTTAACTCAGCATTTCCCAAACTGAGTTGACCATGCAATACCTGTCCCACGTAGTACCATGTGCTATGCCCAACTAGTAAAATTTCGGGCAATAAACGCAGCCCTAAGGGATGGGAATTTGGCTTGGGGAAAGGTTAACTTTGGAGTCCTAGCTCCATCCCTGCCCCAGAGACAGGGGGGTGTCAGTGGTGTACCCCCAGGGAGCTTGTAGCAGTAAAGCATCTCATGGGAGATGAGGGGCTCTGGGGATAAATGTCCCTCATTCCATTCATTTCCTGTCTTTCCAACCTCTCTGCAAACATCAACCAATGCCTATCCTTCCGTTTACAAAGTGATGCCCCAAGAGAATTGCTCCCCCAAGATTCTGGTCCAGGCAGGTAGCTCTGCCCTGTGAATTCCAAGTGTTAACTGTTCCTAAAGGAGCTGAAAAATGGACTCAGTACAGAAGACCTGGCCCTGTCACTGCCACTGCCATAGACTGTGTGATAAAACGTAAATCTTTTTATCACCTTTTCCTCAATTGTAAAATGAGGGTAATAATAATAACTACCCCATAGAGTTGATTGGAAGAATAAATAAAATAATATACACAAGCATTTAATGTCTTGCAAAGCACTGCGCAATGGTCCTAAAACCCGGAGGGGCCAGCCTCTCCAGAATATCAACTAGTTCTGCCCCCCTATCCCATATTATCAACAGCCCCTTCCAACATGAAAAAGCTAAAATGGGCATAGTCCAAATACCCCAAATGATAGGGAGAAAGATCAAAGGAGAAGGTGGAATTACAACAGATGAGATAGGATTTAACAAATGAGTATGAGTGCTGAATCATTATATTAATATTTCTTTTAGTCTCTAGTGTCTTGGAGCAGCTAGAAGGAAAAACCTAAAATTGTGGAACTGTAACTCGTGCCAAAGTCTGAAATATGTTCTATAACAATTGTTGCAGTGTGCTTTGAAATTTATTGCCTTTTTGTATATATGTTATTTTTCACAATAAAAAATAAAGCTAAAAAGCAAACATTCTTAAAAAGCATTGTGTAATGTAAAGTACTTATAATGATCAGAAAACAACTTTTTCTGTTTCTTTCTTTATCCTCTTTGGGTGATTTCATTCACTTCCAGGGTCTCAATTCCACAGAAATGTAGGGAGAGCCCCCCACCCCGCACCTAAAACAAACAAACAAGCAAAAAAAAACAGATCTTTACTCCAGATCTTTCTCCTGAACTCTAGAGTTCTTCTACAGTTTGGGATTTATTGTAAGAAAGCAGAAATCCAATGAACTCCAAGGACAAAAAATAAAATAAGACCTGAGTGGTGCTAGAATTTAAATTAGGGGAACCCACTGAAAGCAAAAGCAGCAATTCTATCTTTACCTCTCAGGGGCCACCCACCTTCCTTTCATATTGTTTGGCTCCATATGTCAGCTCTGTTTTCCTTTCACCCCTACCTTCCTTTGGCTACTTACCATCCCCCAAATGTAGAGGACCCAATTACAAAGTCCACTCCAACTGATGGTAGATTCCATGTCTTCATGTTCAAATTCAACTTTTGGAAGAAAGAGTCTGATTGATAAGCCTTTTCCACTTCAACAGAAAAGCCTAGAACTGGCCACCCTGGTTTGGGTGTCCACCAGGTGCAATCAGCTATGGCACTTAGAGAGAGGGGATCATGTGGCTGATAGAGCTACCACATCCACTGTCACTGGATAGGACAAATCTCAAAAACCCTTCAATTTTATTCTACTGCTTGCCTGTCTGGCAGATACAACATATCTCCTCTTGACACATTTTCAAAGATGTTCTTTCCTAACTTGGTCACATTTACAACTATAAATCATACATATTCTCCCCTTAAGAAACGGCTTATGGTTTACTTATGGTCACCTCAAAAGTTGCTTGCCTACCTCACAATCCACAATATTTAGGTTATGTCCATTTTTCTGCTAGTTCTGTGAGATCCTGTCCAAATGTGACTCCTCACCTTCTTGCAATCTATGAACTAAATGGTAAATTTCATCTTCATCATACCCCCAATATCCAACAATGGAGCAAAAGACAGGCAACAGCACAAGGAAAACATCATTTACTTAGAAAAAGAGATGTTTCAGTTTGCTAAAGCTACCAGAATGCAATACACCAGAAATGGATTGGCTTTTACAATGGGGATTTATAAGTTTACAAATTAATAATTCTAAGGCCATGAAAATTTCCAAATTAAGACATCAAGAGGATGAGACCTTCTCTGAAGAAAGGCTGCTGGCATCCAGGGTTCCTCTGTCACATGGGAAAGTACATGACTGGTGTCTGCTGGTCCTTTACTCCCAGGTTCCCTTGCTTTCATCTTCTGATTCCAGTGACTTTTTCTTTGAGCATCTGTGGGTCCTCTCTTAGCATCTCTAGGGCGTTTCTCTCTAAATTCTCTCTGTGCTTCTGCCTTTTATTCCCTCGTAAAGGACTCCAGTAAAGGATGAAGACCCACCTTGAATGAGCTGGGTCACATCTCAATTGAAACAACCTAATCAAAGTGTCCACCCACAATAAGTCTGCACCTACAAGAATGGATTAAAAGAGCATGGCCTTTTATGGGGTTCACAATAGCTCCAAACTACCAAAAGAGAGGAAAGAAAGATCTCTAGAACAAGGCTATGTAGTGGCTCCTGGTCCCAGCATGTATCACATCCTGAAGCAACAGGAGAGCCCTGGCTGGCTCTGTAAGACAGGTGCAGCTAATCCTGAGGAGGAGGTTCACCAATGTTCTGTTGATTAGGACTCAGGATTGGCTCCTTCAACCTGACTGTCCTTCTCCAAATGGTTGATACCTCATGGTAGAGAAGATCCTAGGTATGTCTTTCCTAATGTCTTTCTTTATCCATATTTCAACTCAAGCTCTGAGATTCGCCTCTCAGTGAGAAGGATTTCTTGTTTGATGGGGGAAGCAGAATGAGAAATTCCTTGGAGATGCTTGTGCAGGTGTCATACTCCCCACCAACGCCTTCTCCTACCAAATAATCTTTTCCCAATGGCCTAAATATCCATCTTTGTTTATCAGAGCTTTAATTTTGACATGACAGCTCAATGAGAAAAAAAAATTGAAACTAGACATAGTTTACTAACGCCCAGTAGAATCTGCTTAATTATCCTTATGTTCAGCCATCAAGCCTGCCAAAGCCTCACCACTGGTATGATATAGGGTGGGTCTCAAGGAATAGCAGATGACTATGTAAGTTATTTTTCCACCAAAAATGACAGACTGCAAGCATCCCATGCTCTAATAATTTTTTAAATTATATCTAATCCCAATGATACCTTGAGTTTTAAGGTTCTATGACTTCAAACCCCACTCCTGATATCAGTTTATATCCTAATTAGGACTTTTCTTGGTTACACACTCAAAAGAGCTAAAATAAAAAGAAAAATGTCATATAAGTACATAAGTATACAGATATAAATAGATAGAGATATATAAGCAGACAGATTGGAGGGACAGCCAGATTCATGGGAACTGGAAATGAAAATTTCAGAGAATAAGCCAGGAATCTTCTCTTTCTCTAACTCTGTCTATGTGTGATAACTTCTCAGAAGATCTCCTAGTTCTTCATCAATCTGTGTCTGTTCAATCCTCTTCCCTTTCCTAGTCTTTCAGGAAGAACTTCCAACACCAATGTCCATTACTAACTGACAATACTCAATGGCTTGGTTGAAACTCTTCAGAGACAGAATCTGATTAGAATAACTCATTTGTTTGAGCCACACCATACATGAAGAGTCACTGGCCCGCAAAGGTATTTGCTACCTTTGTGTCATACATCTATTCTATATCTAGTCAGCATCAGCATTTGTGTAAGAATCATATAGTCTGTAATTCTGTCCCTTCCTGGAGTTGCAATCAGTCAAGCATCATGAAACATAAATAGCTGACTATCCAACTACTGTGTGTATCGCTAATGGAGTCATAGGTCCTGAAAATGAGTCACAACCTGTGATGGTTAAGTTCATGTGTCAACTTGGCCAGGTTTTGGTGTCCAATTGCTTAATCAGGCAAGCACTGTCCTGATTGTTACCATGTGGAAATTTCACAGACTTAAGTCATCAGTAAGGTGATTGCATCTATGGCTGATTACATCTACAATCAACTAAGAAGATCATCCTCAACAATGAGAGTGGTCACGTCCAATCAGTTGAAGGCTTTAAAAGGAGAAGTGAAGATTTCAGCAGTCAAAGTAGAGAATTTCCATCTCTACTTCAGCCAGCCAGCTATTCCTGGAAAATTCATCAAAAACCTTCATCAGAGTTTCCAGTTTGTTTCCTGCCCTACAAAATTTGGACTTGTGCATCCCCACTGTTCTAGTTTGCTAGCTGCCAGAATGCAACACACCAGAGATGGATTTGCTTTTAATAAAAGGGGATTTATTTGTCAGTTCTTCACAGGAAAGGCAGCTAACTTTCAACTGAGTTTCTTTCTTCTGTGGGCAGGCACAGGGTGATCTCTGCTGGCCTTCTCTCCAAGCCTCTGGGTTCCAACAACTTTCCCTGGGGTGATTTCTTTCTGCATCTCCAAAGGTCTGGGCTGAGCTGCGAGTGCTGAGATAAAGTATGCTGAACTGCTTGAGCTGTGCTATGTTGAGTCTCTCATTTAAGAAACAGACAATTAAATCAAACATCATTTATTGCAGCAGGCACACCTCCTAGCCGACTGCAGATGTAATGAACAACAGATGAGGTTCACATGCCATTGGCTCATGTCCACAGCAATAGATCTAAGCACCTTCACCTAGCCAAGGTGACACTTGGAATCTAACTACCACACCCGCCATTGCATGAGAAAAATCTCATAACATTTACATATATCCCCTATCAGTTATGTTTCCCTAGGAACCTTAACTAATATACAACCCAAACTGAAATGATCATCTTTCTGCACCCCAATCTTTCTCCTCTTTCCATCTTCCTGATCTCAGTGAATGGCACTACCATCCATACAGTTTGCCAAGCTAAAATGCAGAGCATTCCCCTGGGCAATTTCTTCTCCTTCATCCCCATAGTCAATTTAAAAATCAAACCTGATTGATTTTACCTCCCAAACGTCTCCTGAATCCATCCACTTCTTTTCACCCCTCCAGTATGATCATAGATTATATGCTATTATAATCCCTAAACTAGTTTATCCCAGTAGCATTCTTACTGATTTTCCTCATCCAGTTTTGTCCTTCCAAAACATTTTGAATTGTTTGTCCTTCCAAAACATTCCCCATTTAGCATTCAGACAAATCTGGTCATGTCACTCTCCCCTTAAAATTTTTCAATAATGCCTCAGATTTTCAGAACCCTCCATAATCTGGACTCTGCCTACCTTGCCAGCTGTATCACTTGACTTCACTCTTAGTGCCACACTGAACAACTTACAGCTCTGAGAAACCAGTCTCTTCCAGCCCCTCTTTTACCTCAGCATTTGCACATACCCAACACCTCGTCCAGGAGGTCTTCCTTAAAGGCAAGGACTGTGTTTTATTTATCTTTGTGCTTGGCACATACTCAATACAGGTTTGTGGCTGTGTATTAACTTCCCCATCTCCTGTAGGTGCTTCTTTGCTAATGCAATGATTCTTAGCCTTAAATCTTGTAAAGGACACTCACAAATCATATCTCATTGGATTATCATGGCAAACTCCACACAAAAGTCTCCCAGCACTTGGCCCAACACCAGAAAGAAAGAAGGAAGGATCATTACTCCTATCTACCTAAGAAGAAAATATGATTCAAATATCTTAAGTGACTTGCCTGATGGGAAGTGGCTAGGACTGGTTCCTATCTCTGATAGGAGATAGGAAGCTGGGGAGCAGGTATCAATTTCTGACAGCAGAGAAAGCACAAGAAAGAGCATGTTCTAAAAAGAAATGTGCTATGAAGAGGGAAATTGAGACCCAAAACTCAGCCGCTACTGAAGCTATGGGAAGACAATGGGTGACCTGTTCTAGGAACTTGCCACTGCTACTTGGACACAAGGGAGGGGTTACTTTGTGTTCCAACCATCACAGTGTATATTATGATCCTTACATGCTGAGTAATAAATAGTGTTCCCTGATGGCAGCACACATGGCTGGGCTGAGCAAGGATTAGCCACAACAGAACAAGCTTCAATAAGCTGCCTAAAATCATTGGCCAGGAAAAAGTTAGGTACAGGGTGACCTGATTTTCTGGAGAACAACATGACGAGGTAGGCCCAGCAGAGGGAGGAAATCTATGGTCTGGGAGAATGATAGAATACAGAACAGGCTGAGCAGCTGCTGCCTGGGAGGGATGAGGAATGAGGTATGCCCGTCTCGCATGGCTCATTCCCGACTGTATTCCAAGCGCCATTCAGAGTCTCCTCTCCTGATGATCGATCAGAGCACTTTGCATTTTGGACACTTTTAGTGCCAGGACATCAGAGCACTTTAGCAACAAAAACTGTTTCACACGTAGGGAAAAAACTCAGACCAAAAAAAAAATACCTGACTCCATAAAATTAGATTATATCCAGAAAAACCCAAACCATTGATAGATCTATAGTGGCAGGTACACATCTCCATTTGTATTACCAGTTGTACAGAAAGAAAAAGAAAATAGCGACAACAAAAGCAAATAGTTCCCAACAAACAACATTGCCTCTGGGCAGATTTCAAGCAGCTGGGGAATTCCTTTACTGTGCTAGCGCTCCCTAAATGCTGACACAGTGGTTCTAGCAGCAAAATGAGTATTTGCCTAATTGATCTAACTCAGAATAAATGTAAGATCTGTGTTTCTGAGCTCCATTGCTGAAATGCACCATCATATACCCAATATGAGAAAAATTTTATTCCAAACAATCAAAGATTTTACCTAAAGATTGGAGACTACAGCTCCTGATAGGAAGTGATTTATTCCAGTTGCCCATATTGTAGAATTACAAAATGTCCAACTACTTCAAACTCTTTAGCCAGTCCTTTAGCTGCCCCTGCCTCTTTTCTAGCTCTTCACAGTTGCGTTTCTAATTTGGGCTCAGCAAAGTCAAGATCGCGCGAACATCATTTGACTTGAGACATAATTTGAAGAACCTTTGCTCCCCATGTCCCCCATTCCCAGTCTGGTGGGAACTAACTTGAGAATGCCAGCCCTGGTGTAGAGAAATGGGCTTCCACATTGTCCCCAAAGCCACTCTTATACTAGTCTCACCTGAGGTACCATATCCCTCACACCCAATCTGCAGTCTCTGTAACTCTATCTCTAAAATGTGTCTCTCTCCATTTCCGTCTCCCTCCTCAAAGCTTCCACCCTTCTCTAAGCTACCATCACCTCTCTCCTCCTTGGATTACTGCAAAGGTCTCCTAATTGGTCTCTTTGTTTCCATTCTTGCACCCTGCAATCCATTTTCCACACAACAGCCAGATTAATCTTGTCTTTGTAACTTTAATATGCATTTCTAAAAACATACACAAAAGTAGGAAGCAAAGTATAATGAATCTTCAGTTATTTTTTCTGGAATGTTTGAAAGCAAAACCTAGACAGCACAGCATGTCACCAATAAACACTTCTGCATTAGGCTTCTCTGATATACTTTCTTTTAACCTAAGAATCACACTATTATCACACTCAACAAAATTAACCATAATTATTTAAAGTCATCTAATACTAAGTCCATATTCAGCTTTCCTAGAGTCTCCGATATCTCTTTTTACAGTTATTTAGTTTGAATCAGTATCCAGACTAGGTCCACACATGTGTGTAAATAAATGAAGGACACCCAAAAGAGGACAAACAAAGCCTATTTATTCAGAGTTTGCTATAGCAAGGGAGTCAGCCACCATCACTTGCATTTGGCAAAGACTCAAAAACAGGCAAAAGCTTTTTTGATAGGAAAGAGATTGTCCTGTGACTTCTACCAATTTCCTGAGGCTTGTGGAAATAAACCTTTATGTACTTTAAAGTTAAGCAGAAAACAAAATAAAGTAAATACAAAAAAAGCAAACAGAGGAGTAGGAAAGCTTTAGAGAAGAAAAAAGAAAAGGCCTCGGGTGTGCCCTGATAGGAGTCTGTTGGCATGGGGAAGCTGGAGGCATGCTAACTGCAAGGAAGCATCCTTTGTGATTGGTTAGGGGAGAATATTTGCTTTCTCCAATTGGTCCTTAGTTGGAAGTAGAGGCAAAAATTAGAAAATCTGTGTTATCAGCCAGGTCCTGTCTATTTTGGGTCAATTGTTACAAAGCTTTTGGTTTGACTTGCTGTGATGTTTGCTGCAGATAACGGCCAGCTTCTTGAACCAATTGTTGCAGGTAGTGGGTCAGACTGTCTCAGTCTGGTTACTGCCGATAGTGGGTCAGATTTTTCTGCTCGTTGTCCATTTGTATACATATTGTTTATGGAGCCTCTCAGCTCTGCTTTTGATAAAGGAAAGATAGTGCTCCAGATCTGCACAGCTCAGAGATTGTACAATTGTCTTCAGAGTCAACTGTACTGCAAGATCTTGACTATTTTGACGTGGCAGCATCATGGCAATCATATGATGAGAGAAGGGCTATGTGGTCACTTGAGGCTATGTATCACAGAAAAAAATCATGGTCTTAAATTTAATCCATTCCAGGGGGCATGAACCATCGCAAATAGGACCTTTTGATGAGGTTACTTTAGTTAAGTTTTGGCCCACTTGTATAAGGATGGATCTTAACTCTAATACTAGAATCCTTTATAAGTAGAATGAAATTCAGACACATAGAAAGTCTTCAGAAGACACTTGAAGTCAACAAAACCCAGAGAAGTCAAGAGAGGCTGCCATGTGCCATGTCACATAACAGAAAAGTCAAAGACCAAAGATCGCCAGCAGCCAGCCTCAGAATACCTTAGTCTTCTAGGAGAAAGGGTCACTTTGATAATGCATTGATTGTGGACTTTTCCTAGCCTCAAAACTCTGAGCTAGTAAATACCCATTGTTTAAACCAACCCATTGCATGGTATTTGTTTTAGCAGCCAGAAAATTAAAACAGCCTGTGCAGAAGCATTTAAGACTTCAGCTAGAATGCAGTGGGCCAGCACCATGGCCACTAGGACAAGAACAAGACCAATTAATAGTCAACACAATATATTTTGGGACTGGGGACTCCAGTTGCCCAACCCAAGCTGTGCCAGTTTGAAGCTATTACGTACCTCAGAAAAGCCATGCCCTTTAATCTTCACTCAATATTGCTGAGTAAGATCTGTCTAATTATTTCCATAGAGATGTGACCCACGCAATTGTGGGTGGTAACTTTTGATTAGGTGGTTTCCATGGAGATGTGTCTCCACCCAGTCAAGGCGGGGTTGCTTACTAGAATCCTTTAATAGGAACCATTTTTGGAAAGAGCTTTAGAGCCACTGGAACCAACAGGGCCCATGCAGCCAGAGACATCTGGAACAGAAGGAAAATGCTCCTGGGGAAGCCTTATGAAATGAAGAAAGAAAGCTAGCAGACATCACCATATGCCCTTCCAGCTGAGAGAGAAACCCCGAACTTCATTGACCCTTTCTTTGGAGTTAAGGTATCTTTCCTTTGAATACTTAATTTGGACATTCGAACTCTAAACTTGCAACTTATTAAATTCCCCTTTTAAAAATCCATTCTAGTTATGGTATATTGTGTTCTGGCAGCTTACTAACTAAAACACAGGCCAAAAGAAAAAATCCCATAGGCCATGAGGATCACCCTTGGAGAGCCAAATAGCTTTCTCCTTAAGGTGATATATAGCCTGCTCCATTTTGCCTATTTCATTAATCTAAGTGCAACAAAATGTATTAGCAATGACACAGATGCCACCATGACTAGCCAACAAGAAATCTAGAACAACGTGGTTGTCCATCACTACTTAAGCCAATGAGTTGATTCATCTAAGACAGAGGTAGTACCATTAATAACTTCTGCCAGAGTTAGTGATAAGTTTTTCACAGCCTTTTCTATTTGTATGATTCCCAGTGATGAGAACACTTCTCTGATTGTTTGCGTAAAAAATGAGTCAGCAACTCCCCAAGTAGTATGCCTGAATAATCAAGAATGATCTCATTTTGGAGCTCATGCCTGAGTTAGAATTTCCTACCATCATGATTTATAGAATTAGGGTCTCTGGTTACAGTCTTGGAATACTATTCCTAAAGTACATGAGGTGCACTCTGAGACAAATGGGACCAGGAATCCTGGCCTCAAAGAAAGTAGTATCCAGTAGGGATCCAGAAGAAAAGGACTTATTCATGATGCAAGTTTGGAGTCAAGGTCTTAAGTCTCTGGGTTCCGTATCTGGATCACTATCAGTCTCTTGCAAGTGGCAAGTACTTGGCCCATCACTCTATGCAGTTTGTTAAATTACCTGGGGTCTGATCAATAGACACTATAATAAATGATTTTTTTTGTTGGGGAAGAAGAACACTAGAAAAGTCACAAGTTGATTTTTTAATGTCAGTTCACGTAGATGTAAGTAGAAACACCTTTGGTTATAATTCCCTGTGGTCTTATTTGATGAAACTGGAATTGTCAAGAAGTTTTTATCATGGTGGTCTGGTAATGGATAACATATTCAGCAGTCAGTAAGATTGAGGATTGTGGCAACTGTTTGGGATAATCTAAGAATGGCATTAAAATGAGTATGTTTTGCCCTAACAGCTATAGTAAGGAGGTAAAAAAAGAGAAAAGGGCCCATTATGGATAGATGACAACAAGGGACCCATAGAAAATGAGAAGAAGAATGATTATAAGCAAGCAGATAAAAAACAAAACAGGAATTAGATAGGGGTCTTGGTCTGATGTCTTTGGTCAGCTGTCTGCTCCTAAATAATATCTGCTCCTCAAGTATCTCTGTAAATCCTCAATTGGAGGTCCCTTATTGGAGTAGCTTTCCAGTTATGAAATTCTAAATTGCTTCTTTTTTTTTCTTTTTGCATGGGCAGGCACTGGAAATCAAACCCAGGTCTCCAGCATGGTTAAATTGCTTCTTTAGTTGTGAAGCATGAAACCCAAGGATAGACTTCCTGGAGTTTCTCTGTTGCATTTGTTGTTAGCAATACCTGATGAGGTCCCTTCCAATGAGGTTCAAGAGAAGTTTTTCCTGATATCTCTTCTAAAAGATAAAATCTCCTGGTTGAAGATCATGAAGAGGCTTGTGGAAAGGCTTAGGAAGATGTTATGGGAAAATAGCTTTAACCTGTTGATTATAGGACTGGGTATAGTATGTAAGCCTTTCGCAATATTTTGCCACATCTGCAGAATCTAGTATTAGAGGTAAAATCTCTAAATGCACAGGATGATGGTGAGGTTCAGGTGTCAACTTGGCCAAGTGATGATGCCCAGTTTTCTAGTCAGACAAGCACTGGCCTGACCATTGCTGCAAGATATTTTGTGGCTGGTTGATAAACCAGAAGGCTGGTGTATTAAATTATCTATCAGTGCATTGCAGCCGTGGCTGATTACTCCTGCGATCAACTAAGGCATGTCTCCCACAAACGAGATAGTCCAATCAGTCGAAGACTTTTAAGAGAGAAGAGAGACTTTTTCACTCCTTCTTCAGCCCGCAAGCCTCTCCTGTGGAGTATGTCCAGACCCTTCATTGAAGTTGCCAGCTTCACAGCCTGCCCTACGGATTTTGGACTCTTCTATTCCCATGGTTGTGTGTGACGCATTTATAAATCTCATATTTACAAATATCTCCTGTTGGGTCTGTTTCTCTAAAGAACCCTAACTAATATATATGGCCTGCCAGCTACTACTTCATGGGAAGTTAACTTAAGTGTCCCTGAAGGAGTGGGCCACATAACCAAAAGAGCTAGTAAGAGTGCCTTTGACCAAAGCGACTCATGGGTTTCTGAAATTGTGCTAGTTTTAATTTTAGAATGCCACTGAATCTTTCAGAAGATTGTGGGTGATAAGGACAGTGTAGTTTTTGGAGTAAGGGGTAACACTTTACAGTATTCATAACACTTCCTGTAAAGAGTGTACCTTGATCACTTTATATAAAAGTTGAGATGCCCCAGGTTGGAAACACAAAATCAAGCAGTTTTTCAGCAACTGTAGAGGGTGTAGATTTTCAGCATGGAAATTCTTCAACTCATCCTGAAAAGAGACCATGCATAACTAAAACCCATCCTAAAAAGAGATATGCAATAATTAAAACATATTCAAATCTCATGGAAGGTGGAAGCTGGATAAAATCCATCTGAAGATGTTCAAAGGACCCTTGAGGCTTTGGTTTATGGATATGTCCCACCTTTACAGCTTTTCCAAGATTATGGTGCTGACAGATGAGATATGACCCCAAAATAACTAACCTCAAGTATCTTTTAAAAATTTCCCCACCAATGTTGATTTAATATAGTAATCAATTTGCTAATTCCATGATGAAGAGATTAATGGAGTAATTAGTTAATATCCATTTGAAATCATTAGAGGTTAAACATTGGTATTTTATAATGTCCTCTTTGAATCCCTCTGGGAATTTATCCTTTGAGGGTTTAGATAGGATCATAACCTAGGTGAAGGCAGCACATTTGGCATAATGATTTTTCTGAGCATTAGCTTCGTTATTATCTCTTTTTACATGGGCTTTTCCAGGTCAATCCAAACAGCTTTCACCATCAAGTATTTAGCATCTGAGGTTCCAACAAGCATATGCACAAAGTTATATAGGTCAGCTAAGCCTGGTTCATATGTACTCAAAAGAATTCTAAATTCTTCTATAAATATTTGTTGGTCTTGTTGAGGTTTAGGGAAACATTTACTTGTAGTTCTTAATTCAGCATAGGTCTAGAATTTAAATTCTACAGCTACCTGAATATCTGGCTCATGGGAAGACTGGACCTTTAGAGACATCTGGCATTTTATGGTTTTTGGAGAATTGTTGGGAAAATGTAGGGAATTGGGACGGGGGAAGAGGAGGGAGACATTGATGGACATGCAAAAGCAGAGAGATCAAAAGGATAAGAGAGAAGAGGAAGAACTGAATATAAGGAAGAAACTGCAAGACAAGAATGGACGATTTTCTAGGGAAATAAGTTTAGCTGTTGTTGCTTATGTTTGTCAAATTGCTCATTAGCTTTGACCAAAGAACATTTCAGTGAAGCAATTTTTTATTCGGAATTTTGTCTGGAGGCCTCAGCATGCCAATTTAAAAATGCTGCTCATTGGGCCAGAGAAATCCTATTTTCTTTTCTGAGCCACCTTTCAAATGAACAATTTTGTTCAAGTCAAATGTTCCCTCAAAGTGACCATTGAAGGCCCAAGTCGTTTTTGGTGAAGTTATACCATTTAGAAAAATAGCTGCAAGGATTAGGATTGTAATGAGAGCTCATGAAAGAAACAGGAGATTTTCCTGGAGGGGAAAAGGATTTAAACTTCAATGATCCATGAGAACTGGAAATGGTTGGCCAAAATGTAATGCTATACACCCCATGTTTGGGGCCCCCAATCTGATGGTTGGCCACCTCTGAATGCTAACCCAACAATGTGTGCACCCCGGAAGACAGAAAATGTCAGAAGACATTTTCTTTGGATCAAAGCCCAGCTCTCAGGTCAAAAACTGATGCAGGAGAAAGTTGTCCAGTTTTATTGGTGACCCACAGCAATTTGTTCAAGTGGATGCAAACCCACCCTTCTGTGAGGATGGCTCCAACAGGCTTATAGGGCCTGTACCTGTGTTCTATCCTGTGATTCTCCTTGTTAGGACAAACAGTGCCTTTAGACAGCACAACACGAAATAGTAACACAAAAGACAACAAAAAGGGAAGAACAGGAATGGCCTGATCCACCATGAATGTTAAAAAAAGGGGGGTGGGGGGAACCCATAACAAAACTCAGATTCCAAACTTAGAATAAATAGGTGAGGGACTCAATTCAAAGAAAGCAGAGCTCAGAGCTGGTGCTGACTTACCATGTTGGCACAGACTTGACAATCCATGAGTAGCAAGCGACAAGGCGCCTCTGTGGGTACTGCAGCTGGTAAAAGGCTGGGGCCATGACAATGGACAATGCAGACTGGATCTCAATAGAACCTCCACAATAATTGTAGAAATAAATGAAGAATACCCAAAAGAGAACAAAAGCAATGTGTTCAGAGCTTCCTAAAGCAAAGGAGTTAGCCACCATCACTCGTGTTTGACAGAGACTTAAAAACAAGCAGAGTAGTAGGAAAGCTTTAGAATAGAAAAAAAGGTAAGGCCTTGAGTAGGCCCTGATGGAGTCTGTTGGCCTGGGGAAGCTAGAGGCAGGCTAGCTAAAAGGGGGGTGGGGTGGGGGGTGGTATTCTTTGTGATTGGTTAGGGGAAAATATTTGGCTTTCTCCTGTTGGTCCTGAGTTGGACGCAGGGGCAAAAATCAGAGAATCTGTCTTATCAATCAAGTCCTGTCTATTTTGGGTCAATTGTTACTGAGATGTTTGCTATAAATAATGGCCAGCTCCCAGAGCTTACAGGTAGTGGGCCATACTTTCTTCATCTGGTGACTGCTGGTAGTTGGTGATTTAGATTGCTGGGCTGCTCAAGCAAATAACCATTCAATGGGATGGCTTAAATAGTGGGAATTTATTAGTTCAGTTTTGAGGCTAAGGGAAAGTTCAAAGTAAGATTTCGCCAAGGTGATGCTTTGTTCCCAAAGACTGGCTGGTCTTCTGGGACTGGCTGCTGGTGATACTCCGTCCTTAGCTTGTCACATGACAATGCACATGGCAGCCTCTCTCTTCTCTTTAGGGTTCCATTCATTTCACCTTCTAGCTGCTGTCTGTGGCTTTCTTTCTTTATGTCTGAATTTTATTCCACTTATAAAGAACTCCAGTTAGACTTAAGATCCAGTGTGATTGAGTTGGGCCATGCCTTAACAGAAGTAACTTCATCAAAATGCCCTACTTACAGTGGGTTCATGCTGTAAGAATGGATCAAGTTTAAGAACCTGCTTTTCTGGGGGTATATACAGCTCCAAACCACCACAGTGGATCAGAATTTTTTGGTGATTGTCCATTTGCACATTCAGTCTCTTACATTACAGTTGGTTATTATGTCCCATAAGGCTTTTTAGTCTAACATCCCCTCCTTTCCTATCATGCCTGTTATGGATTGAATCATGCCCCCTACAGAGACCTGTTTAACTCCTAACCCTTGGTCCTGTAGATGTGAACACATTTGTAAATAGGATCTTTGAAGATGTTATTAGTGAAGGTGAGGCCAGACTGAATCAGGGTGACTGGAATCTTTATATGCAGAGAGAATTTGTACAGTCCATCAGAGATAGGTCAGGGAGATGGCCATGTGAAGGAGACAGAGACTGAGTTATTGCTTACCAGCAAGCCATGATGAGAATGCCATAGACTTCAGAGAAAGCATAATCCTGTGACAACTTGATTTGGATTTTTACCTTCTGAAATTGTGAGATAATAAGTTATCTGTTGTCTAAATCAACTAGTCTATGGTTCTTTTTGCAGCAGCCCTAGCAAACTAAGATGATGCCACTGATGGATCTTTTAAAATACAAATCAGATCAGGTCATTTCCCAGCCTGCAGCTCTCCAGCAGCTTCCTCTTGCACTTAAAATAAAATCCAAAGTCCTTGTGACTTTCCGAAGTCCTTCACGAGCTAGGCCCTGCTCTTTCCTCCGAAGACGTCTCTCACCACTCTTCCTTTTGCTCAATACAATTTAGTCCCAGTGGGCCTTTCTTGAGCACACCAAACTTATTCCCACCTGAGATTCCGTACTTGATGATTTCACTGCCTGAAATGTTTATCTTCCCCCACCATACACACGCACACACAGACAGAGATCTTGGCAGAACTGGCTTCTTGTCCTTCAGGTCACAGCTCAAATTACCGCCTCCTCTGAGAGAGATGCGTTCCCTGATCATACATTCTAAATGAGCCCTTTTTCCCCCAAGATACTCTCTATCACATGACCCAGTTTTCATTTCTTCATGGCGCTTATTACTATCTGAAATTATCTTCCCTTTAATTTATTTATTTACCTATGTAACAGGATGTGAAAATAGAGGTTTCCACTGAGACACTTAGGGACAAAGGTGTGAGAATCAAAGCTAGATCATCATATGCAAAATCTACAAAGGAAATGGTCAAGAGCTTTTCCATGAATCTTGAACCCCTCAACCAGATCAAGCATATACAAGGAGGTAACAGAGTAAAGAAGGAGGGATTTACAAAGGATTTCTTTGGAAGAAGTTGTTGTTTTCCTGTGAGAGCCATTTCCCTCCACCCAAGGGGAAGGGCTGAGATGGGAAATGCTACCTCCTTCAAACTTGTGGAGAAGAGGCCTTAGAGGACCACTTAGAGAGTGTACTATATGTATACTTCCCTCAAGTTGGAGAGATGGAAAGAGGGGTATTAGATATTGAACTTGCTCCTGATTCTCACAACAAAAGTGATCAGCTTGGGATAACAGGATAGAGAAAGCTGTATTGGGTTCAGCCTGTGCTTCCAAAGCCCGTTCACATGAGGGATCCCTGAGTATTTCCTATAGACCAATATGGACCATGTGAGAAGAGTCAGAGTGGGTTGTCTTGGGTTCTCCCCAATGGGAGCACTTAGAGGATGAAACAATCCCAGAAAAAAAGAAGCTGGAAGGGAAGGGCAGATTCCTAGGGCTAAGAAAAAATAACAAATAACCCCTCACAATTGATATGCATCCACCTGGTCTGAAGCATTAGCAATGACTGGAATCTCCACAAGTCCTCAGCTTTAACTAACTGCCAGACTCAAAGAACACAAAATCTAATCTAGTGAGAACTGTCCTATCCTCATATCCCTCCTCTAAAACCATCACTCTTTTAAAAAGGAGCAAAATAAGGAGGGGTGAGGTGAGATGGGAAAAAGGAAGAAACAAGAAAAGCAGAAGTTGCCTACATCCCTTTGTCTGAAGTCAGGAAACCATTAACTTTATCTGGAGTCAGGAAACCTTCAACTATAGGCCTTAACTCAGAGGTAATAATTTAACCTTTGAATGAAACTGAAGTATTAATAGTTGCAGTATTAATAATTTGAGTTTTTTTAATTGAGGCTGTTTTTACTCTTAAAGCAACTAAAGGATTATCTATAACTAGAAGTGAGCAGCAAAATATGGGATCTGCCTACATTTTCATTGCAGTCGCAGAGAAAGATCACTTTAAATGGGCAGTGGAAGGCAAAAATATCAGTTACATTTTGATCCAAGTCATGTATTGAGCATGTCAGTTTTGTTTTCTGTATCCCCACACTGGCATGTAAACCTCATAATACTGTGGACCTTGTCGTTTTAGCATTATTGTCTCCAGAAACAAGGAAGTCTCTGGCACATAGTAGGAACCTCATAAATATTTTTAAATAAATGTCACCCAACATTGATCTGTGAGTTCATTCTTAGGATCCGTGCTGCTTTTGCTTTGGAGCTTATTCAAAGTTTCTAGGATAGCTGAGCTACATAGGATAAGCTAGACATCATGACAACAATCTCATAATCTAAGTGGGTGAACACAATACAAATTTCTTTTTTGCTCATGAAAAGTCCAACGAGAATGTTACCCAGAAGCTCTCCTCCAAGCACTGACGCAGAAATCCAGGCTCCTTCCATCTTGTAATTTTGTTGTCTTTAATGTGCAACCTCCAAAGTTCCTGTGGTAGGGGAGGAAAGTGAGAGGAGGCAGATGATAATTAATCTCCTCAGCCTAGAATAACACACATCATTTCCACTTGCATTCTTTTGGACAGTTCTGTGACCTCAGCTACAGATAAGTGGAGTGAGAACTATGGTCCCTGGCTATATAACTGCGTCCTAACAACCCCTCCACAGTAAGGAAGGAGAGCCTGAGTCTTCGGCAGTCATTTACCGTTGCTGCCACAGCAGTCACTTGGAAAGACTGACTAAGCCTTCCGTGCTGTATAAGCCCTCCTCCTGGCAGAACGTAGCGCAGACCTTGAACCTCAGCAAATATCTGGACCCAATGAACATGACTCGCCTCTCTGGTGCCAGCTATTACTTAAACCAGCTTTCCCTCAAGGTTCTTGATTACCTGTAGAAACCCAGTTATTTCATAGTGGGTCTTGGAGCTGAATGTCTTCCCACCCTATCAAGAAGGATGTCCACTCCTTGTACCGCAGGGATGAATAGGTCATATCCACCCTATCATTGGGTCAACTGCCAAGCACTGACTCATTTGGCTGTGAGTAAACACCCCAGCTTCCCAGGGCCCTGAATTCCTCCTTCATTTTATAGATGAATAACTGAGACCTGGAGTAGGTTGATGACCCAAATCATCAATGGCAGAGCAGAAATCAGAGTCCAGACCCCTGTCCACTCTTACTGTCACATCAGATTGTCTTCAAAACTCCCACTTACTGGCCTTTTTAAAGTTGTCATCTCCACTCAATTAAATCACATACTGTTTGCTCAGATTCAATTTTCATTGTTCCTCATAGGTCAAGAGCCTTTCCACAGCTTCTGCCTTCAGCCTCACCGCCTTCACTTTGAATCCCAGGATATACATTCCCCAGAAAGCCCCCTCCTACCTGCTAGTGTAATATCTCACCCATTCTCTCTCTCTCTCTCTCTCTCTCTCTCTTTCTCCAGGACACACTTGGTAGTTTTGTTTCATATGGAATGTCAGAAGAAATGGACCTTAAAGTCTAAATTTGCTCCCTCCTCTCTCCTGCACCAACACCACCTTATTGGATGAGGAAACTAAAACTCACCGTGTTGGTGGTTGCGGCAATTTGAAGAAGGTTGGCATTGCATGCCTGTCTTTGCAACGTTTCAGACACTCTCGGACTTACCTCTCCTTCTTATGTAGTGATCCGTGGACTGAGACCAACTTCAGTGCTGTTGAAGCAGGTAGCCTTCCGTCTTCTCAGCACTTCTTGCTCCCTGACCAAGGCTTCTCTATATATTGAAGTGAACTTGGAAGTACTGGGGAGTTCACTTTTGGTAAATTGATGGAGAGACAAATTTCTGACTAAAGAGGGATGGGGGCTAGTAGATAAATGTTTCCTTCATTCTTCCCCCCCAGGTAGATAGTTCTGAGATGCATATCAAATGGCTCAGACCACTCCACATGATCAAGCAACCAGTAAACATCCCACTTGATAATGCATCTTTGAATTAGCTCCCTCTCCATCCTTCTGTCACTCCTTCTGACTCTCTCAGGCTATCCGGCTCCCACTTTCCAGTGAAATCCTCATGTTTAAGCCTGTGTCTCAGGCTCTTTGTAGTAGGGGATGGTCAGCACACAGCCTGCTGCCTTTCCCTGGAACCCACAAATAAATGCTGGGCTCAAGACCAGATGTGTTAGCCTGGCTCCTAGAATGGATGATAAATGTGTACTGACTCCTTTCTCGGAAATGGCTGGAGAGAAAACTCATCCCCTAGCAGATAGTGGCTTACCAGCACATTCGCATTCCTTCCCATTACAGAGTAGATGTAAACATTTATCGGAGGTAACTTGGCTACAGTATGTATGTTTTGTGGTCCCTGTGCCTCCCCCACCCCATCCCACCCCTTGGCTCTATCAATTTCCCACGGGGCAGGAGCAGAATCATTTCTTGGATTCCCATTGGCCATGGGGCACTTATACCCACTACTGAAGGCAACTTTGGCTGTATCTCTTCTCTATGTGAGTAAACATTGTTCCATCCAGTGTCTGTGTGAATTATACTCTGGTTGATGACCCCAACATCCCCAATGTGGAGTGGGTTGGGACCCTAAGACTGCTGTTTCTAGTGGGAGGCTTTGGTAGGCTTCTTTGCTGCACTCCAAGTGTTGAGAATTGCTCCCCTGGAGGCGGTAACAGGTGTCTCTTTCCTGAAATACTCTTCTTTCTGGGGAACCCAGATTCAGCCAGTACCTTGGGACTGCCTATTCCCGTGGTGGGTGTTGGCCTTGGTACATCACCGTTCCTCATGTCTGATCCTCAGCATTCTCGGAAACTTGACTTTTTTTTAGAACCAAATAGAGGATCTCTCTTGGGGACTGTTCACATTACCCAAGCTCACAGGTTGCTAGTCTATTTAGTTACCAAAAAAATATATAACTGTTAGACAGGTCAGAGTGCTCCGGTCCACCTATCCAATGCCGCCTTCTCCCTGTCAGTGAGAAACTCAATGTGCCATGTGGCCAGAAAGTAGCTCTGCAAGCAGTGAATCCTTCGGCAGTTCTAGGGGATTTTCATCATTTTGGGACGCAGTCACAGCTAAGTAGATTGAGGACCTCTCAGGGGATCAGAAGTAGCCTTGACAAAGAGATCTTAGCGGTCAAGTCTCCCTGGTCAAGAACTGCTATCCCAAAACACTGCCCCGTCAGATTCTTATTTTTATGAGTCTTTATCACTATTATTATTTTTTTTGCTGATATTATTGCAAAGAGGATACTATTTTGAAAAAGTATTCATGTGCTTTTTGTTTGTTTGTTTTTCAAAAAGTTTGACTTTTTTTTTAGTTGGCCCAAATAACCATCTGCCTGGGGAGAGATTACGTTGTTACAGAAGAATGCAAAAAGAAATAAAATAAAGAGTTAATATTTTGCTTTTGGCATGCAAAATGAGATTTCTCTGCCAGACACTAATCTTAAGACCCACGCTATTGTCTTGAGAGAGGTAGAATTTACAAGTTGCTAAAATGACAGACTCGGAGGCAGAATGTCTGGGCTGGAATCCAGGTTCTGCCACTCAGCAGCTGTGTGACTTTGGGCAAATTGCCGACTTTCTCTATGACTTGCTCTGCTTATCTGTAAAATGGGATATGTATACATATTCTTTTTGCAATTATATTAATGCAATGATTATTCAGGTAATACTGACTTTTATAGTCACTGGAAATTGGGAATGATTGAAAAGTTTCACAGCTTTTGCTTTTCTTCACTGGGTCACAGCAAAAAATTTGTAATTTCTACTTTAGAAGAAGGATCCACAAATATCCACAAATAAGCCAGTAGACCTGACCCTTTCAGACAGCTCATAAGTCAACCACTTTTTTTATTTCATGAATATTTACAATAAGTTCTACTTTGTCTTAAACACACTTGAGTTGGGTTTTGGTTACCTGTACCGAAGTCTTTACATTTTCGATAGGGACAAAAATATTAATGTATTCACCGTCTTTCCATTTCTTCTTTCTAAGGAAAATTCTGATTTCCTGCTTAATTCTCCTACTCTTTATTTTCTGTATTAATGGGTGGAATAAAGAGGGTAAAAATTAATCAGATTTATGTTACAAAAAGCATGGCACCAGGGAGAAAAAGAGAGTTCTAGAAAGGATGAAGGGTGAGAGTGAGATAGAGAGAAAAGAAGAGTGAACCAGGTGGACCACAGGATTTAGGAAAAAGAGTGAGGAGAGCTTTGTGAAGTATGGCTGGGGGGAGATACCTGAGTAAAGAGGATTTTTAGAAAATGTACTGTATATTATGCAAAATAATTCCCGTTTTTCTTACCCTTTTAAAGACTGCAGGAAATGTTCCCATCACCTTTCAAGTTATCTTTTGGAGTTGGATTTACTTCTTTTTTTTTTGCAATTGCTGAAAATTTTTAATGAGTGTTTGTAACTCATTATCATTCAGTTTATAACAAAGCAAAAAATACAGTGTCATGTGCACTAAAACATTAATGTTTAAAAAGAGACTGGAGGAACACAAAACATTTAGTTACCGGCTTTGATCGAATTATTAAGATTTCTGTCTTCCTTCCTCTTTATTAGAAATTTCCCATAGTAAACATATACCATTCACAACAAGGGGAGGGGTACATTTAATTGGTTTTAGTTTATAAAATAGTGGACCAGCACATAGTCCGTCTGACTTTATTATGCTTCATAGCCATCTGAAAATGATGGCTGAGTGGCGATACAACCCCAGCTGCTCCTTGGAGGTCACCCCTGTCCTATCAGTGTGCAGCCACCATGCCGGAGGGATGACAAGGTCCCACTCTCAGCCGTCCTTCTGCAGCTGAGTGCACAGTGGAAATCCCTACTAATTGTCTGGGAGCCTTTCACTGAACTATGACCTCTGACCTAAGGCTTAAAATTTGCTCAGGGCACTTGAGTTTTCAAAATTCCATATTCTGATATTTATTGTTGATCTTTACTCCCATCCCAAGAGACAGGCATGACTTTCCGTTTTATGGATGTGAAAACCAAGTTCACAGAGATTCAATAACCTGCCCTGGGCAGGGAGTTGAGAACTGACAGAAGCCAAGTCTTCTGAGTCTATATCCTGCATTCCCTAAGCCACACCTCTGTCTTCTGATTTCCCAGCAATATATACTCTGTGGAGGAATTTGACATCATTTCCCCCATGAGCTGGTCGTTATTTGATTCAACATCATACACAAGTGTAGTCAAAAATTTGCACTAGAGATCTTTTTTTTCTAAATCTAATTACTAGCTTCTGCCCCCATGAACTTCCTCATCCCAAAAGACAAATTCCCCAGGGCCCTGGCAAAGATTGCACCTGCCTGATCCTCATCTTCAGCCTTACTTGCACCCTCAGTCTTCCTGGCAGATCTAGGTGGCCCTGGGCTACTCAGAAACCTGGCTCCCAGATGTTCACCTGACTGTGTCTAGGATTCCAAACACCTGCTTGAAACACTCTTTGTCCGGGATGTATCCATAGTGCTGGGTGAGAGTGAAGGTCTGTTTCCTACTGTACTGCTGGATTCTCATGAACACTCCCTGGGACTAGTCTCTACTTTCCATCAGGGGGATCACATCAGCCACAGGGCAGCATGTATCTTGCCCCACCAGCCCCAGAAGGTCAGATGGACCATCTGCTGCGTGGTGCCCAATTCATTGACGTCCAGGATCCCCACCAGCCTCCCGAAGAAATAGCTCAACCAACAACAGCATGGCCAGATGAAACCAACTGTCCCAGCCACAAGAGTCATGAGGCCCTGGGAGAACCAGCTGGAGCCCAGGGGCAGGTCCACCACCCTGGCTTCCGCCGAGACATAGCCTCAAAGGCTCTGATGGCATCAAGCCAGTAGGCCATTGGAATTTCTCTTTCTCTATGTCTGGAGGGTTCTCCTTTGAGGTGGGTGATGTGGTCCCATGCGCCTCCTGGGATCCTGCTTACTACAGCCCATGGAGAGGCTTTCCCCATGCATCCAGTCCCTGCTGCCAGAATACAGCTTGGAGGACGGCAGCCATGGCCCTGCCTCCCACTCCCAGACTTACATTTCCTTTTTTGTTCGTTTGTTTGTTTTGCATAGGCAGGCTCTGGGAATCGAACCCAGGTCTCTGGCGTGGCAGGCGAGAACTTTGCAACTGAGCCACCATCACACCCCCTTATATTTCTTTTTGATAATTCAAATGAAGAATGTATTCGGAAACTACCCCAAAGTTACCAACTATATGCAGATTTGAACCTGACCAAATCTCCTGGGTGTACACATTTTTTTCTTATAAACTGGGTGCAATGCAACTGATTAGAATCTGACTCTAATTCTTAGATTACTACCCACGAAATTACTTCCTTAAGATTCCCTTCCAAAACATCTTGACTGGAATTTTGGGTCCACTGAAATCTGTTTTTATGACTTTATTTTTTTTTCTTTTAAATAACTTTATTGTGGTATACTTTATATATATACCAAAAAATTCACCTGTTTTTAAGTGAACATTTGAATGATTTTTAGTAAACACTATCAATTTTAGAACATTTTTGTCACCCCTCAGAAAAACCTTGTACACATTAGTAGCCAATCCCTATTTCACCCCGACTCACCCAGTCCTAGGCAACCATTAATCGATTTTTGCCTCTATAAATGTGTCTTTTCTGGACATTTCACATAAATGGAATCATACAATATGTGGCCTTTTGTGACTGACTTCTTTTACTTAGCATGTTTTCAAGGTTAACCCCTGTTGTAGCACAAATCAGTACCTCACTTCTTTTAATGGCAGTCTGTTCGATTGTATGGATACACCACATTTTGTTTATCCATTCATTAACTGATGGACATTTAAGCTGTTTCTGCTTTTTGATTATTATGAATAATGCTGCTATGAGCACTCATGTATACATTTTTGTGGGGCCACATGTTTTCATTTCTCTTGGGTATATACATAGAAGGAGAATTGGGTCATACAGTAACCCTATATTTACTCTTTTTTCAATTTTTTAATTTTATTTTTTTAAATACCAAAAAAAAACCTAACAAATGCAAACATTCCTATTTTGATCATTCCGTTCTACATATATAATCAGTAATTCACAATATCATCACATAGTTGCATATTCATCATCATGATCATTTCTTGGAACATTTGCATCTATTCAGAAAAAGAAATAAAATGAAAACAGAAAAAAAATTTATATATACCATACCCCTTACCCCTCCCTTTCATTGATTACTAGCATTTCAAACTAAATTAATTTTAACATTTGTTCCCCCTATTATTTTTATCCCATATGTTCTATTTGTCTGTTGACAAGGTAGATGAAAGGAGCATCAGACACAAGGTTTTCACAATCACACAGTCACATTGTGAAAGCTATATCATTGTTCAATCATCTTCAAGAAAGATGGCTACTGGCACACAGCTCTACATTTTCAGGCAGTTCCCTCCAGCCTCTCCTTTACATCTTGACTAACAAAGTGATATCTACTTAATGCGTAAGAATAACCTCCAAGATAACCTCATGACTCTGGAATCTCTCAGCCATTGACACTTTGTCTCATTTCACTCTTCCCCCTTTTGGTTGAGGTTTTCTCGATCCCTTAATGCTGAGTCTCAGCTCATTCTAGGGGTTTTCTCAATCCCTTGATGCTGATTCATTCTAGGATTTTTGTCCCTTGTTGCCAGGAAGGTCCACACTCCTGGGAGTCATGTCCCATGTAGACAGGGGGAGAGTGGTGAGTTTGCTTGTTGTGTTGGCTGAAGAGAGAGGCTACATCTGAGCAACAAAAGAGGTTCTCTTGGGGGTGACTCTTAGGCCTAATTTTAAGTAGGCTTGACCTATCCTTTGTGGGATTAAGTTTCATATGAACAGACCCCAAGACTGGGGGCTCATCCTATAGCTTTGGTTGTCCACACTGCTTGTGAGAATATCAAGAATTCAACTTGGGGAAGTTGAATTTTCCCCCATTCTCACCATTCTCTGAAGGGGACTTTGCAAATACTTTTTTATTCACTGTTCAAATCACTCTGGGATTCATCGGGGCATCACTCTGGACAAACCAACAAAATCTCATGTCCTACTCAAGGTTCCATGTACTTATGGTGTTAAATTAAGCTGTCTATATAAGTTATATTAGGAGATGCACTAGTCAAAATATAAATTTTGTACCAATGAACATTTTTTGCTTTAGTCTCACACATAAGTTGAAATTTTAAAATATTAATTACCATCTATTTTCAGCACCCTGCAGTAATGACATTCCTTTGTTCTTCCTCATGCAAAAACAATTTTTTTAATTTGTTCATTTAGTCACTATCATTATATACTCTAGGCATTCCTAGATTATACTATCTCAGTCTTTATCATCTTTCTTTCTGATTTCATTTGTGCCCCCAGCCCTCCTCCCTCTATCACTTTCATATTCAGCTTGATTCAGTGTTTTAACATAATTGTATTACAGTTAGGTAGTATTGTGCTGTCCATTTCTGAGTTTTTACATTCAGTCCTGCTGCACAATCGGTATCCCTTCAGCTCCAATTACCCAATATCTTACCCTATTTCTACCTCCTGATGGTCTCTGTTGCCAACGAAATTCTCCAAGTTTATTCACTAATGTCAGTTCTTTATGAGTTTATTTCTGAGGGCAACTTTAATTCCAAGTTCTTAGAGTTACTCAATCTTGCTAAGCTGAGAATAGACCCTGTTTTCTTTTTCTTTAATTAGAGAAGTTGTAAGTTCATAGGAAAATCATGCATAAAATGCAGAGTCCCCATATACAAACCTATTAACACCTTGTATTAGTGTAGTACATTTGATACAAATCAGGAAAGAACATTTGTATAATTGTGCTATTAACTGTAGTGCGTCGTTTACCACAGGGTTCACTGTGTTATACACTACTGTGTTTTATTTTCTAATTTTTATTCTAGTGGCAAACATACCAACTAAAATTTCCCCCTTTTAACCTCATTCACGTATGTCACTCAGTACTGTTAATTACATTTACAGTGTTATGCTCCTGTTTTCTGATTCCTAGGCCTGGCTCTTTTCATTTCTGCTGATTACCTGGTTTTCTGTTTATTCACCCAGCCAAATAGAAAGCAGCACGTGGCCAAGTTGTATCAGTTTACCTCTTCTGTCTCATGGGCCATTAATCAGAATCTATTGGGAATGGCAGGGTGGGGGGTGGGGCATATTTTAAAATAGATTCCTAAGCCCTGCCTCAGACCTACCAAGTATGAATGCCCCTGGGAGAAGCTAAATCATTTGCAATGAAAGCAAAACAAGATGAACAATCCCCACCATCACCACCACCACCAAACAAACAAAAACCTCAGTGATACAGAGAGGTACTTTCAATTTTAAAACACTGTCCAATTGTGATATGTTCTTCAAGAACTTTTCAGGTTCATGTACCTTACCTATAAATCTGGAGCGTTAGGCCCATTAAAGTGTCAGCTAAATAAATGCTTGTTTGTTTGACTGAACAGCCTGCACATTAAGAAACACTCTTTGACTCAGTACGTATTTGTTTATTGCATTATCTGGAGAAGTAGAGGCCCTTGTGAAAGTGACATTTGTGTCAAATGTCCCCTAAGAACCAATATTTATAAGGGCTTCGTAAGGGATATAAAGGAAACAAAAATCAGCATTTTTAGTTACAGTTGGTAGCATCCATTCTAAACTAGTTGAAAGAGAATAATAAATTATTAAAGAATAGTGATAATTCACAGAATTTCCAGAAGGGCCAGAGAGTTGGGATTATCAGCTGCAAGATGATGGCCAATGCCCAAGCCACTCTGTGGGGGGTGGCACTGGGGGATTCTGTGACGATAGCACTGTCCCTGCCACTGGGCATACTCTTCTGATTCATGGACAGCTCTCACTGACCATTCTGAGGACGGGAGGCCAGAAGCTTCACCACTGCTTTCCCTGAAAAGCTGTAACCCTCCACCTCCCCTGTCATCACACGGTAGATCACTGCTTTCTCCCGTTGCTCACTTCTGAATCAGTCTCATACAGGGGCACCCGAGTAGCAGAGCCACATGTCCGTGCCCCAGCTGCAAGTGAGGCTGAAAAGGGGAGTTTGGATTTCAGGTTCTGTCTCGGAGAGGCAGGACGCATGGTGAAAGAAATTTTCCAAAGATAGAAAAGCTGCCCAAAAGTTGGTAATGGATTCATCTTCCTCTTCCTTTTCCCTTTCCTTCCTAAACAATTCAGTCCAAAAGCCATTAGATGGGGCCATTAGAAGGCAAGACTCTGCTCTGGGGTGGGAGGTAGTTGTAATGCCCCAGAGGGAGGGCTTGGAGCCTGATTAAGGTAAAGTTGGAAGCCAGCAAAGTGAATCTGTTGGTTGAATCTCTTAACCAATTGAATGTGGCAGAGTAGGTGGGATGTCATTCCCATGATCACATTACCTTGCATAAAGCTGGTGTACCACACCGGACAGGATCCAGGTACTCTCCAGGGCTTCATGAAGCAAGCAGCTGAGGAAACCACATGGCAAGGAACTGGAGGCAGCCTCTGGGATCTGAGGACAGCCTCCAGCTGACCATCAGGAAAAGGCAGGGCTCTCAGTCATGCAACCACAGGTAAATGAATTCTGCCAACCGCCTGAATGGGTTTGGAAGCAGATTCTTCAGCCTCCAGATGAGAAGGCAGCCTGGCTGACACTTTGCTTGCAGCCTTGTGGGACCCTGAACTGTGGTACCAGCCAGGCCACGCCCTGGATTTCTCACCCACAGAAACTGTGAGCTAGTAAATATGTGTTGTTTTATTTAGCTACATTTATGGAGATTTGTTACATGGCATTAGAAAAGTTATACAGCCTTCCTCAGGCATGCAGCTCCCAGTGTGAAATAAAGCAAGTGGCTAAACCATGGATGACCCTTTCATCTCCCAGCTCAGATCACTGGGAGGGTCCAAGGCTGATCAACTAAAGAAGGTGCTTCACATCGGAACATAGAGACCACAGTTCTCTATTCTCCCAGGTAGCTGGGAGGAGAAGTAAATGGATCTGAGATGTATTTACAGATATGTATTCCAGGTTTCTGGCTTGAACAAATGGCGCTACGGTGGTGCCATTACCAAGATAAGAAACGCTGGGAGAGGAGCAGTCTGGGGGAAGGGTAGAAATCAAGAGTTTCATTCCGGACATGTGACATTTGAGTGCCTGAGAGACATTTGAATGGAGATGTCAGCTACTGGGGTGGATATGCCAATCTGGGGCTCAGAAGAGGAGTTGGGGGTGGAGATATAAATGTGTGACTCATCGGCATAAAAATGTTATTTAAAATCACGGAAAGGGATAGAACCAACCGGGGAGAGAATGTAGAATCTTGTCCTCCACCGTCTCCTCCACATGCCCTCAGACTTGTCTTTCTAAAATGCAAATCTGATCGTGTAGTTCTGCCTAAAGTTATGCAATGGCAGTCAAAGAGGTTTTCTCCTTCTTTTGAGTTTTCAATTTTACTAAATTTTTGTTTAAACTATAAAAGGAACGTTGTTTTTAACATGTTGTACACTGACCTAGTTTCACAGAAGAAATTATACAGCACTGATTAGAAACCAGTACAATATTTGGAAAGTTGAGGAGAAACAGAGAACACAAGGAAATATAATGAAGGCAAGTGAATTAATAAAATTATTGCAAACGCGTTGCTTTTGAACATCATTTTTCTCAGAGGAACTAAGATAATTTACATACCCAACCAAAGATTATGATTGCTTAAAAGGCTACTCACTAGCTGTGAGACCTTGTAAACTGCTTTAACCTTTCTATGTCTCCTTTTGCTCTTTCCACAAAGTGGGGATAATGATGTTTGTAGCATCTTCCTGGAAAGGTCACTGAGAGGACCAAATGAGCTGATGGAAATAAAATCATTTTGCAAAGTTTACAATGAAGGTTGAAAGCTCCTTAAGACAGGGATTACAACATATTATGCTAGTATACTTTCTGCCCAGCATAATGCCTAGTGTCCATTATAAGATTAGCATTGCAATTAATGCTTCAAGGGATCCCTATTACCTTCACAGTAAATCTCACTTGGGCTTCCTTGAAAGCAGGATCTAAGATTAGGGCACAGTAGGAATGGCTAGATTCTGCTCCACAATCTCTGGAGACTTTGTTGGAAGATTCAAAAGCTTGGGCCTGCAATCTGCAAGGTTTGACTGAGGCTGGAGGATCTGTTTCCAAGGTAGCT
Organism: Tamandua tetradactyla; assembly: GCF_023851605.1. Lineage (NCBI taxonomy): Eukaryota > Metazoa > Chordata > Mammalia > Pilosa > Myrmecophagidae > Tamandua > Tamandua tetradactyla. The sequence continues at coordinate 7,549,060 of NC_135337.1, forward strand.
CATTCACAGTGGTTGGCAAAGTGGTGTGGCAAGCTGTCCCTCTCCATGGGGACCTCCCCACAGACCTGCCTGAGTATCCTCACAACATGGCAGCTGGCTTCTCCCTGGGTGAATGACTCCAAATAGAGCAAGGCAGAGCCACAATGCCTTTGACTTGGACTTGGAAGTTACCATCACTTTTGCCATATTCTGGTCATTAGAAGCCAATAACTAAGTCTGGCTCACATTCAAAGGGGCAGGAATTAGACTCCACCTTATGAAGAAAGTAGTGTTAAGGAACGTGTGGACACATTTTTAAACAACTACAAACCCTCTTCCTCAGGCCCAAAGGTCTATTTGTTTTCTTATTTCCAGCTACCAACACCTACTATCAGATTTTTCACTCTACACACTCCTCTCTCACCCAGTAAGAAACGGTCTCCCAATTTTTCCCCTACCAGCTGTTTCTAAACAAGTTTCAATGCTTTGCATTTTAATGATTTTACTCCTAGTCCCTACTGAAAAACAAAGAAAAGTTTAAAATGACAAATCTAGGGAAATTATAAAGTTACAAGAAAATTAATAAGGAACCAGAGAGGTATTGTTGTGGGATTCCCTGGAACCACTATGTCCTCAGTTCCATGGTTCTCAGACTCTGTCCTAGATGACTGTTTTAGTTTGCTAGCTGCAAGAATGCAATATACCAGAAATGGAATGGCTTTTAAAAAGGGGAATTTAATAAGGTGCTAGTTTACAGTTCTAAGGCTGATAAAATGTCCCAATTACAACAAGTCTATAGAAATGTCCAATCAAAGGCATCCAGGGAAAGATACCTTGGTTCAAGAAGGCTGATGAAGTTCAGGGTTTCTCTCTCAAGTGGAAAGACACATGGCGAACACAGAGTTTCTCTCTCATCTGAAAAGGCACATGGTGAACGCGGTCAGTGTTCCTCTCTCAACTGGAAGGGCACATGGTGAACACGGCTTCATCTGCTAGCATTCTGCACTGGCTTCCTGTTTCATGAAGCTCCCTGGGAGGCATTTTCCTTCTTCATCTCTAAAGCGCTGGCTGATGGACTCTGCTTCATGGTGCTGCAGCATTCTCTGCTCTCTCAGAATCTCCCACATTCTCCAAAATGTTTCCTCTTTTATAGGACTCCAGAATCTTATCAAGACTCACCCAAATGGGTAGAGACATGTCACCTAATCCAGTTTAACAACGACTCTTGATTAAATCACATTTTCAGGGAGATGATCTGATTACAGTTTCAAACATACAGTATTGAATAGGGATTATTCTGCCTTTACGAAATGGGATTTTGATTAAAACACGGCTTTTCTAGGGGACATACATCCTTTCAAACCAGCACAGTGACCCTACAGGGAAGTCAATTCTCATCCTGGAGATTCACCTGCACTTCTTGTCTGATTGGATGACAGACCAAGTTCCTTATTTTAACCCAAGAAAGACCTATTTTGACACCTCTTCAACATCTGACAGAATTTTGAGTCTGTTTCAGACCCTTCTCCAAAATCTCCTTACTCAGGTGAGGACCTCTAGCCCTAAACTGTTCTGATTTTAAGCATTGCAGTTGTTCACGCTGGTGTTTCTGGATTGTTTCTGGAAGGAAAAGAAGACCTTCTCCAAATCACACCTAAAGGCGGCTCCCCTGAGTTTCAGGTGTTCTGCACAAACATGAGGCTCACAGCCCCATCATTGCTTGCTTGGAAAACTTCAAAAGTCCCCTAACTGGTCTCCTTCTAAACTGTCCTCCATAACTTAGCCAGAGTGAACTTCCTACATTTTATATCTAATCTAGCTGCTCCTATTCTTGACTCTTCAAAGGCTCTCTGTTGCTCCAGGATAAAATCTTTACCCTTTGACAGACTAAGGCAGTCCATGATATCGCTTTGGTTCACAGCTTCTGACTTTAGCTTTCAACCAGAAAGAAGTAGGTTCACCAAGCTCTCTCTCACCTGTGGATCTTTACGCTTGCTGTTTGTTCTACCTGGAAAGCTTGTCTTCCCTGGAATCATGTCCCTCTTTCCCAGGTCTGCCTTACTCTTGTTCACTTGCAGGTGTTAGCTTGGATATCACCTTTTCCAGGAGCATATACCTGACCTCATCTCACCTCAAGCTAGCACACTGGACTGGCTCCTAACTGTTAAAACCTCAAAGGCATAAACCAGGCCCCTTATGTTCAGCATCTAGCACAGCATGTGGCTCAGAGTCCTTGCTAAACGAACATTGGCTGATGGAATGAAAGAGTTAACAGAGGCCCTTCACCATATTCTCTGAGGTGTCCATGGCTCTGTTCTCTGGAAGACCTGCCTTCTACCTGGCCTGTTTCTGTCATGTGTAGTTGACTGAAGAGTGTTGGTATAATATACGGATCGGTAACAATCAGGGATTCCACCCCTCTGTGAACTTTGCTGCCCTGGGCCACCACTGGAGAAGAGTCTTGCTAGCTGCCCTGTGATGTGGCTGGCTGGTGCTGCCACCATAAGTAAGGTCAGACCCTGTAATCCAGGTGACAGTCCCTCCTTCCTTCAATCCCTAAAAGGCAGGGGAGTTCCCTGCCATTTGGTCAGCCTTTCTGCCTGGATACTCAAAGCTGCAGGCCAGAGTTTGTCAGAGGACAATCAAATGTGGACTCTCCTCTTTCCTGATATGGTCTAGCTGGTTTTGATAGACTGAATAATCGCATCCCTGATGGCGGTTGAAGCAGTTCTTTACCAAACTTCTCCAAAACTGGAATGACTCAGAACACTGAAGGTAATGACTATTTTGCTTCCATTTCTTGTGCCCTTTATGTGTTAGTTTGTAAGCTGCCAGAATGCAATATACCAGAAATGGAATGGCTTTTGTAAAGGGGAATTTAATAAGTTACAATTTGCAGTCCTACGGAATTGAAAGTTAAGGCACCAACAAGTGGTGACCTTCACTCAAGAAAGACCAATGGGTCAAGAACCCCTCTGTCAGTTAGGAAGTCACGGGGCTGGCATCTGCTGGTCCCTTGTTCCCGGGCTCCATTGCTTTCAAATCTCTGCCTCTGTGAAGGTTCCTCACTTGGCTTTTTGGGGGCTGGCTTTCATCTTTTGGCTTCCCTTGGCTCTCTCCAGGTTCTGGCTTGCTTAACATTTCACGGTGAGTCTGCTGGGCTCTAAGCATCTCCAAACATCTGTGTCTCTCTTCTCTGAAGCAACTTCTCTCCAAGTATCTGCATCTGCTCTCTTTGTCAGCTCTGAGGTTCCTGTCATTTCCGTCAGCTCTGTCATTTCTGATGCTTCCTCTTTTAAAGAATTCCAGTAAACTAATCAAGAGGATGTTTAGGGCGCGCCACATCTCCATGGTGATAATCTAATCAAAAGATTCCAACCTACAGTATTTAATCAGGATTAAAAGAAACAGTTGCTCCACAAGATTGAACCAGGATTAAAACATGGCTTTTCTAGGGTACATAATACTTTCAAACCAACACACCATACGCAGTGCGTTTGAGTCATCATTCTAGAGACCTGCTGCCTGAGATGGATCCTGGTTCCACTGCTCACTAATCAATTGACCATAGGTAGGTCATCCATGAAATAGAGATGGATAATAATAGTGTCTTCCCTTCGGGTTATTTTGAGAGTTAAATGAGACAATCAGTGTAAAAGCACTTAGACCAGAGCAGGTTCTCCTGGGAATGATAGTTATTTTCATTTGCACACAAGGAGAGGCAAGGCCACTGTGAACTGTTCTTTATCCCTTAACCTTATTCCTTTTCCACTTCTTCCAGTCCCCCTCCCTTTATGCCCTTCCTCTCTTGGTACATTCTTCTCTCCCACAGGATAACGCAAGACCCAACCCCACTCTCTTCTTAGTCCTGCCATTCCTTCAGATGAATGTTGACGTGGACTCCCCTATCCAGGGCTCTCTGGGTCCTCTGAGAATGTTCTCTTATATGTGTTGGGGGAGGGATGAGCCGTAGGTAGTGGGGTTCAACTCCATTGCAGCTTCTCTCCATGAACAAATGCTGCATTCGGCTATTCCCTGAATGACCTAAGAGCAAACACCCCTTGCTACAGAAACAATTAATTTTCAGCCAAAGACTGCAATCCAGGGTGTGTAAGGAGTGCACATTCTTCCCATTAACACAGCTTTGACCCTACTCTTTGGTAAGTAATTATCCTGCCTTATTATGCCAAAGAACAGCCACTTACTTCCTGACCTGATTTTTTTATTGTAAAGCACTTCCCCATTAACTGAAAAGCCTTCCCCGTGAATCTTGGGAGACTGATGGTACCATCTCCTTGGCATAATTTCTCTGATTCCCAAATTTCTCTTTTAGTAATAGTTTTCCTTTCTGCTTACCCCACTGTTGCTGAATTTGACTTCCTAAGTTCTTGGTCATCCCGCGAGAAAGAATTCAAGGACACAGAGCAGCATAAAGTAAGCAGGCAGAAAATTTATTGAGAACACATGTGAGAGGAACACGTAAGGCACTCTCGCAAGCAAAGGAGAGATGAGAGACCCTGCAATGTTGGAGCCATCTGCTCTTATTACTTAGCTTTACTCATTCCCCCTTCCCCTTCCTTGTTCAGCGCTCCTCCTCCTACCCTCCTTTCTCTCCAGAGTAATGCCTGGTGGTAGATAGAGGATTTGAATGGATCAGCTGCTGCTGACTTTTTCACCCAGGTGGGTAGCCCCAGGCAGGTTGTCTGACCGGGACAGGCCCTCCTGATCTTGATTAACCAATTAACTGTCCTTGCTCAAGGGCTCCTTCACAATATCTTCTCTCTCCTCTCTCCCTGTTCTAGCCTTCCTTATTCCCACCCACCATCTCCTTCCGTCTCCTATTTTGAAGCTCCTGTTCCTTGTGGGAATTCCAACTTGGTCACAGACTAAAGGTCACTTCTTGGTCCCAGCTCACTGCAGCGATGAGTAACACATCCTAAACCCCGGGATTAATCATTCAGGTTAACAACTCTGACCAATGTCCTCTCACAGACTCTGTGACCCCCTCAGGCACCCAGCCCAAACTGCCCCATTCCACCATCACCCTCTGGAGCTGTGGTTCTCACCCTTGTCTCTGTGCACCCAACCTGTGTCCACATTTCTAGTACTGGGCATCCCTGAATTTTGCACTTGGATGCTCCCTGACATTAGGAAGACAGTCTTTAGTTAATGCTCACCCCCAGCTCTGACATCAATGCCAAATCTTTCCCACAACACTCCCACACATCCTATGGAGAACCTCTGTTCTCTATTAACTGTATTCCAGGGCTACAATCTCCAAAAATTTCTTAAACACACAATAACACATGTGATTCCTTCCAGAGGAAGAGGAGATTTGCTCTCCCCCCCACCCCCATCCCCTAAATCTCCAGGAAACTGATGAGAGTTAATTCCACTTAAATCCCAAACCTCACACTCCCAAAGGCAGCTTATAACCAGACACCCATAATGGATCCTCAAACTCAATCCACCCCACCCTCTGCCCCAATTTTCTAAGTCTACTCAGCAACCAGAGCCATTAAATCCAGAAACTAATTTGTAAGGAAAACAATGAGAAGAGTAATAGTCTCTGTAGGATTCCGATGCAAAGTCCCCACCGGGACTGGTGTGCTGTAAAGAACAGAGAAGGGCACCTAGAGAGAAATGCCTATTAACATTCAACGCCCACCCCCCCCACCCCCACCCCCGTGGAATGCAACCTGACCCACCACAAAATGGAAATCTGCCTCCAGCCCACGAGAGCGGAGCACTGCGGTTGAAATTATTTATCTTACAAACACAGTTGCTAATAGGAAGCAATCCCAGGCCTATGCCCCCCAAGCACCACCACCCAGCACAAGGGCAGCCTGCAGAGCTGTCCCCAGGACACATGCCTTGGTGACTTTGGAGCCGTGCTATTTGGAAGAGGAGAAAAGAAAAAATAAAGCAGGGAAGTGGGAGGGGGAGAAAGAGCCAGAAAGGCTGAAGAGAGCAGACAAGCCAGCCAGCAGAGAGGACAGTCTGGTGGTCTTTGCTTAGCCCCTGCAGAGACAGCAAACCTTGTCAGGAGGAAAATACTCATGTGGTTCTCTGTTCTTGATGGATGGGGGCTCAGGCCTCCTAGATGGGTAGAGATTCACCTTGAGTCATCCAGTGAGTCACAGGAAGGAGCCAGAAATAGATCTTATGTCCCACTGTTCCTTCTCACAGACGTCTTAAAGCATTTTTAACCAGGACTCCTGAGTTGGGATGGATTTGGTTGCTCCTTACAGCCAGGTAGATTCATTTGGCAAGCTGTCTATCTTCCTTCATTCTAAAGGCAAGTGATTTAAAGTTGAGGAGGACAAGGACCCTCAAACAAACTTCCCTGGTCAAGGCTGCCTCTCCACTCACATAAAATACCGCTATTTACCATCCTGAGCAGGGTACAACTCCTTTGCTTTCTGTTTCTCACTTTGAACTACTGCCTTCTTGTCTCCACGCACCACACATACCAAATCTAGGACTTTGAGAACTTCCTGGAAGCCCATGCACTATAGGAAATCTTCTTTAATTAGATCCATCCAATTATGACTGTTTTCTCTTACTGGTATTTTCTTAGGACTAGTGACAGACAATGTGGATTTCTTACCCAACAGCCAAGGGCTTCCCGTTTCCTTTGCTGTCAAAACTCAGATTTAGTTCTGATATTCACCCTCCCCCATCCTTCCTCAGCACATTCGTATCTTTGGACTCTTCGTGTGAAGATATTGTCCTTGGAGCTGCAGCAGTTACCTTGTGGCCCTAGGGGGGAAAAAACAGCAGAATTCCAGAGAAGTGTCTCTGGGGTCCCTAAACATCTTGAGCTACTGAGTTAAGCAACTCTGAATTGCCTAACTCCTGTGTTCTTGCTACATGAGCTAACAAATCCCTTACAACTTGAGCCACTTTTATTCACCTATTTGTTACTTGTAACTGAAGGCATTCCTAACTGAAAATGGCATTTAAGCCCTCAGTTCACTCTAAAGGTAAAAAAAAAAAAAAAAAAATCCTAACTTCAACTTTTGTTTTGCTGCACTAGAATTGCTTTTTAAATAATGAGTTGTTTAAAATAACATCATTCCTGGGTTGCAGCAGCTACAAATGAAATCATAATAACCCATCACATTTGTTTGAACTTTACATGTTTCAGCCTCTCTAGGCTGCTGACTATCCTCTCTAGAGTCTAATAGGAAGTGAAAGAGAAGTGTTCTGAATCCAATTGAAGAAAGAGGGAGGTATTTTGTGCTGACTATTCCCCTCCCCACTCCTGGTGCTTCCTCTTGGAGTTAGGTTTGGGTTTTAGATATGTTACCAGACAAAGTCAGAGAGTTTTCTGGCCATTGTACTCAATGACCAATTCCTGAGATACTGTGGTTTCAAAGGAAGAAAGAGTTTATTGCTAGATGTGAAGCAACAGGACAGAAGGTTGCTCCCCAGAAATCTGTCTCCCTGAGCTATAGTAATACTGATTGCTTTATAATATCAAAAGACGAGCAGGAAATGAGACCTTAAGCCTACTTACAATTAGGTTTAAAAGTCACCCCCAGAGAACCTCTTTTGTTGCTCAAATGAGGCCTCTCTCTAAGCCAACTTGGCAGGTGAACTTACTGCCCTCCCCGCTGTATGATCCTGCAACACAGTGGTTAGGTATTCTTGGGGGAACTGAAAGTGGGGACACGAGTAGACATCTGTACACTGGTGTTTATGGTGGCAGTGTTTGCAAATTGCAATGGATGGAGGTTGCCTAAACATACATCAACAAGACTGGAGGCGAAGATTGTGGTGTATACATACAATGGACTATTGAGCACCTGCAAGAAGGAATGAAGTTGTGAGGCATGCAACTAGGTGAATAACCTTGAGGACAACAAATTGAGTGAAATAAGCCACAAATGAAAAGACAAACATTATAATACCTCACTAATATGTGTTAACTATACTGTGCAAACTCTGAGAATTGAACTTGAGAGCATGGGTTATCAGGTGAAGGCCTGTAGTAAAAGTTCCTAGATTGTAAGTTCCTGTAGCAGTCATGTCTATTCCGGAGTTGTAACTGTTACTTCTAAATTCTGAGATACCGCGCTTTCTGTGTGTAATCTAATCATTCTAAGGAAATTTGGGTATTTGTGTGACACCTGAGACACAGAGCTAGAGTTCTGTAGCTATGAAAGTCAGCGTTACCTGTTAGAAAGAAAGCCATATGTGAAAGAGAATAAATGCTCACCCCACTGTGTAGAAGAAAAGAATTTATTCACAATCTTGCAAGAATTGGTGCCTAGCCAACAAATGGTGGCAGGCACATCAAACAATAGAATGCTACAGACTTTTATATCCTAAGCCTAGCACGCAGGCCCTCCCCCATTTCTCTGCTGATTGGATACGCCGGAGGTTACAACCCATCTGGATAGTCTAATTCAAAGATTCTGCAGAAGGCTTCCACTTTTGATTACACTTTACATTTCAATCACCCTGGCCGTTACTTATTTAAACCTTGTTTCTACCTATTTGGTGCCAACTCTAGGCTTACATCAAAGGCTCTCTCCTTCCCTGTCTGCAAGACTGGTTTGAGTTGTCTTGCAGCCGTTTTCTGCATGACCTTGTGTGAAAGGTAAATTTAATTTTCTTGCAAATCCCCCCTCTTTCTTTTTGAACTCTTTTAGTTTTCACATTTTAGTCTTTCTTCAAAATTAACAAGAGCTTTTTCACACTTTTCATCATAGGGATCTTCCCCTTTAAGGAGCTACAAACTGTTTTGCCTGTACTGAATAGGAATTTGCTTGGTTAAGGCAGCCTAGTGAGTCTCTGAACTAACCCTCTGGCACATGGGATAATGCAGCACCCAAGTGCTGTGAGTACCCCAGCTATGCTAATTAAAGAAGTTAGCATGGACAGTGCCACCCCTTTCCATTTCCCAGACCAGCTTTCTAACCATCCCATGAAGGGGGTATCAATGCCCAATTCTTCAGATAAGGCTGTTAGACCTTGTGTAGTTTTGGTGCTAGTTCCATCTGGGGCTGTATTATTGGGGATAAATGTACAACCACTACCCCCGACCATAACACAAATGCCTCCCTTTTCAGCTAGCATCATGTCTAGAGCCATCCTATACTTTCACACCATTCAGCTAACAGCATCCCACTGTTCTGCTCTTCCCTTAACTGCATCCTTCTGTAAGTGATAAATCTTTGCTGATTAATCCACTCATCTGGGATTCCTTGTGGCACCCCATCAAAGGAACCTTGTAAACTTTTTCCTTGGGTTAGAACTTTCTCCTCCTTTTCAAATGTCAGTGTGAATAGAATGGCCAGTTGGACCAGAGCACAGGTCCCCTTCCAGTTCTTGGGTAATACTGGTTGGAGGATGCCCTTTCCACAACACCAGCAAAGGTCTGCTCGAGGTGTGGTCAAACTGGAGAAATTGCCAGTACCATCCTCAGCCACATCCCAGGCTTGGGTACACGGTGCCCTTCTTCCCATCTAGAGAGACAGGCAGAGTGGTTTCTTGGGCTGGAGTGAGAAGCTGGTGTGGATTTAACTTTTCTGCCCCAGCCTGGAGGGAAAAGAGAGGACAATGTCCAACAATTCTCACCAGGAGCAGTATTCTGAAAAAGGGTACCATGCACTTGAACTACTTTTCATGTTTTTTCATACCGATTGGAAGGGCACAGCAAGAGCAGTGGGTCGGCCTGTTGCACAAGCATAACAGTTGCTTTTGTCTAGACTCTGGACTTTCTCCTTGATCCATTCCACCCAAGCATTTGTATCTCTGTACCCTGTCTCCATCTCTATGGTTTACTCCATATTTTCTGTTCTGTCCACCCTGACAACTTTGGGATCATTCTGCATTGGGGAACTAACCTCTAGCTGAGTATCCTTAGGTGCTATCGAAAGGCCAATAGAAAAAGGCATTCTTGGTGTTAGGGACAGGACTTGAATCTTGAACCTTCCTAGAGGGTCTTCCCCCGTGAGGTCGGCCCCATCCCATATATTCTATCAACTATTACTGCACCTCTGCTGCCGCCCCCTGCTGAATGTTTGTCTGCTTTCTTCCTGGTTATCAGCACCAGGTTACGCTGCCTTTAGGTCTGTGAAATTAATTTTAAGTTCATGGCCCACCCTTGAAATTGGTGTCCATCATGGTAGTCCATGATCCATCATCCCAGGAAGGGCAAGGAGAAGCTCGACTGCAACGCCCCCTACTGGTTCTGGACACACTTGTTTTCCCCACTCAATTGCCATTGATTCATTAAGTCTCCACAGTCTATTACTTTCCAAGCACGTTAAGCCTGGAGGACAGGACTCCTTCCTCCCAGGATGTCACCTACTCCTGGTAAATATTTCAGAAAGCTTCTCTTACCCCAAATAGCCCAAGCCTGGCATCTCCTTCACCCTCCACCAGCTGCTGTCTTGTGATAACCTCCCATTACTCAGCCTCCACTCTCCGGACTATACACCTCCAGCATGTATAACCCTGTGTGCCTAACGCAGCGTTTAAATTTTAAGCTTTACCGATGGAAAGCTGCCAACCCCAAACTTAGCCCCCATTCCTGAAAACAAGCCAATAGGGACCTGCCTAAACCTTCCCCCCAACTCCTTAACCCTAAGCCTTAAACACCCTATCCCCAGGAGCCGCATCTTGGACAGCAGCAGCGGCGGATGCAGGAGGGTCCGTTGGGTCCCCCCCCCCACCCCGCGGCAGTGGCAGGGTCCTGCGTGTAAGAGTGGGATGTGGCACAGGGACCAGGGGTGGAGGTCCTGGGCGGCTAGACTTGGCACTCAACAGCCAGACCTGGGAATTTCCTAGGGGACAACCCGTGGAAGAGCAACTCAGGAACAAGTGCGAGAGAGGAAGTGGCAGAGGTGACGCCAGGCCCAGGGGCAGTGACAGCAGGTCTGAGCACCTGGCATGACGACAGCATGCACTGAATAAAAGATGAGGCCCAGAGAAGTGAGACGACTTGCCCAAACCACAGAGCATTGGGTTGAGGAAAGAGGCCATGGAACTGAGAGGCAGAAAGCTGAAGCCTGGTACAGAGGCTGTGGGAGTGCACAGACAACAGTGTGGGACTAGGAAGTAAGCCAGGCCATGTTCCTTGGGTGAGCTACCCTCACCTGCACAGCCCTGTGACCAGTGACTCACCCCATACACCACACACCTGAACCCGGGTGCGCTCCAGTTACCCCCACCCCACCAGCCCCTACCACATGTACCTGCACCCCTCCCCCACCAAAGTGCAGCCCAACCCACCTCTCCTGCGCCCCTCCCAAGCACTACCTTCCCCTGCCTGTTCCCTGCAGGCTGTTGCCAGCGCATGAAGGCTGTGGGCAGTAACCTCCATACCCAGGCTACTCTTGGCCCCCTGCCCATAATGTCACACAGCCTCACCCCCCCACCCCCAGCCCTGAGCTCTGTGTATCAGTTTACAGCACTCCTAGACCCACACATGCACACAGGCCCCCAATCATGTCATTCAGCTCTGGAAACTGCACTTTATAGCAGGCCTAGAACTGCTCATGTGCACAGCCCTCAGCCTCACTTCCCAGCTCTGAGAAAGTGCCGACCTGTACAGCCAGGTCACATCTGCCCCCAGTCCACAAAGGCATAATGCCAACCAGCTGCCACAACTCTACACATGCACACAAAAGGCCCCATGCTTTAGACCAGTGCACAGCAGGGTTACACCCTGCAGACCGATGCACCCACACAGCTACATCCTCCCTGGCTGCTGGGTACCCACATTCACAAGCATCAGCGTAACATCCCCAATCTGCACCCATACCTGCCCTGAAACAAATCACTGCACTGAGTGCCCCACCCTGTACCCCACACCCTGCCATAAACCATCCCACAACACAAGGCCTTAGACTACTGAAAGAAATCAATTCCCAAAGTAAATCAATCAAGATATTTACATGCCATGAAGACAGCAGAAGATCACTAAGCATATCACAATGCAGACAGATATAATCCAGCCTAATGACCAAATTAAAACACCAGAGGAGACACAGACACTGGAACAACTAATCAAAAATGTGCATACAACTCTACTTAATAAAATAAGTGGGATAGCAAATGACATAAAGGAGATCAAGAAGACAGCAGAAGAGCATAAAGAGGAATTTGAAGGAATAAATAGAAAAACAGTGGCTATCATACAGATTAAAGACTCTGTTGACCAAATAAAGAACATACTAGAGGCACATAACACCAGATTTGAATAGACATAAGAATGAATAAATGTTACAGAGGACAGAATAACTGACTATGAAAACTCAAAACAGCAAACAGCAAAAAAGATGGAAAAAAATTGAATTGGATCTCAGGATAATGATAAACAAAACAGAGCACACACAGTGGGCCACAGTGACTCAGCAGGTAGAGTCCTCACCTGCCATGCCAGAGACCTGAGTTCAATTCCCAGTGCCTGCCCATGCAAAACAAAACAAAAAAGCACACAAATATATGAATCATTGATGTCCCAGGAGGAGAGGAGAGGAGTAAAGGGCTAGGAAGAGCAGTTGAGGATATAATAGGGGAAAATTTCCCAACCTCATAAAGGACATAAATATACAAGTCAAAGTAGCCCAATGAACTCCAAACAGAATAAATCCAAATAGGCCTTCCCCAAGACACACAAACTAATCAGCCTGTCAAATGTTGAAGAGAAGCAGAAAGTCCTGAAAGCAACAAGAGAAAAGCAATCTACTACATACAAGGAGAAACAAATAAGACTGAGTTCAGACTTCTCAACCAGCACCCTGGAGGTGAAAAAGCAGTGGTATGATATATTCAAAATCCTGAAAGAGAAAGACTTTCAGCCAAGAATGCTGTACCCAGCCAGATTGTCCTTCATAACTGAAGGAGAGATTAAAGTTTTCACAGGCAAAGAAGTCCTGAAAGTATTTGTCAACAAGAGACTGGCTCTACAAGAACTACTAAAAGAAGTTCTGCCAGCTGGAAATAAAATAAAATAAAATAAAAGGACAGGAGAGGGAGTTCTGGAGGAAGGCACAGAATTGAAGAGAACCACTAAAGGTAATTTAAAGAATACAAAGAAAGAGGGAAAAGTATATATAGATCTGACAAAATAAAAAAGGTAAGATGGTGGATTTCTTGAATAATAATAATTTTTCAGTAATAACTTTGAATGTTAACAGACTAAACTTCCCAATTAAAAGATACAGATTGGCAGAATGAATTAAGAAACATAATCCAGCTATATGCTGCTTATAAGAGACTCATTTTTAGACACAAGGATACAAATAGATTGAAAGTGAAAAGATGGAAAAAGATTTTCCACACAAGTTATAATAAAAAGAAAGCAAGAGCAGTTATACTAATATTGGACAAAATAGACTTAAAAAGTAAAGACATCAAAAGAGACAAAGAAGGACACCATACACTAATTAAAGGGTCAATTCACCAAGAAGATATAGCAATCATAAATGTTTATGCTCCCAATCAAGGAGCTCCAAAGTACATGAGACAGACACTGGCAAAACTGAAGGGAGTAATAGATGTTTCAACAATAACAGTAGGAGACTTCAATACACCACTCTCCTCTATAGATAGAACAACCAGACAGAAGATCAACAAAGAAATAGAGAAGTTAAACAGCTTGATAAATGAATTAGACCTAACAGACATATATAGGCCATTGCACCCCAAAGCACAAGGATATAGATTCTTCTCTAGTGCTCATGGAACATTCTCCAGGATAGACCATATGCTGGGGCACAAAACAGTTCTTTATAAATTTAAAAACATTGAAATTATTAAAAAACACTTTCTCTGATCACAATGGGATGAAGCTGGATCTCAATAACCACCAAAGAATAATAACATTCACAAATACATGGAGATTAAATAACACACTCTTAAACAACCAGTGGGCCAAAGGAAAAATTGCTAGATAAATCAGTAACTATCTGGACATGAATGAAAATGAGAATACAACATATCAGAACTCATGGGATGCAGCAAAGGCTGTGCTGAGAGGGAAACTTACTGCCCTAAATGCCTATATTAAAAAACAAGAAAGAGGGTAGTGTAATGGTGGCTCAGTGGCAGAGTTCTCACCTGCCATGCCAGAAACCCAAGTTAGATTCCCGGTGCCTGCCCATGCAAAAAAAAAAAAAAAGATGGCACTAAAAAAACAAAAAAGAGCAAAAATCGAGAAGACTCAACAGCACACCCAGAGGAACTTGAGAAAGAACAGCAAACTAACCCCAAAGGAAATAGAAGAAGAGAAATATTAAAGCAAAGAGTGTTTAAGTCCAGGGTACAGGGGGGATAACTGCTATTGCATGCTATGAGCTCTGTTCAAAAGGAAACCATCAGCACTACCATGGCAACAGCAGAGGTAAATAATGGAGGGGAGGGACAAGAGTTAAGAGGAGGTTTCGAGTTCCTATTTGGTGAGGACGTGTTTATTGGTTTTCTTTTTCTTGGGAACAATGAAATTACCTAAAATTGAGAATGTTGATGGGCTGTGGATTTGGGGTACTCTATATGATGCCCAGTGGATGCAGGTGGCTGAAGGATGCACTGATGGAGAAGTAGAATGATGAATGATGGTGTATGCTTATGAACGAAGGTTGTGCTGCTACAAAAAAAAGAAAGAAGTCGTGAGGCATGCAGTGATGTGAATGAACATGTGGGACATTTGGTGAGACAAAATAAACCAGAAACAAAAGAACAACAATGGTATGGTCACCTTTAGAAAATGCTTATAAGAAAACAGGGGTCTAGATTGTAAGCTTTTAGAGCAAACACATTAAGTCCAGAGTGGTGATTATTATTTCTGGATTTTGAGAGGCTGTTTTATATATATAATCTGATATTTAGAGATAAGACTGAAGCTGAACAGATTGTGGTTAAAGTAATTCAGAACATAGGGGTAAGGAAGACAGTGTCTATATTTTAAAACACACATGCTCTTTGAGACCATTGGAAGAAAGGTTTATTTCAACTGGAACTGAAATTTTTTGTAGTATATAATGTAATTCAACCTATCTGTATAGCTCAATTGGACAACTGAAACAGAGAGCAGAGAATAAGAAAGAGGTCCTTCAATCCTGTATAGATTATTGTAATGCCGGAAACATCCTAGAGTACATTGAGCAGATAATCAAAAAGTATTGGCAAAGTCCCCTGAGGGATGGAAGAAAGAATATTGAACTATTAAAAGTAAAACCTGATACTGTGTCAAACATTAGGGACACCCAAATCAATAGGCCATGCCCTCGATATGAGGCTTACTCTTGTGATGCTTATACAGGTAGCAGAGAAGCTTAGACTACCTATAGGCATGCCTCAGAGTTACTTCTGGAGGATCTCTGTTGTTCCTCAGATGTGGCCTCAGTCTCTCTAACCCCAACTCTGTAAGTGAAATCATTGCCTTCCCCGCTAGGTGGGACATAACATCCAGGGGTGAAAGTCTCTTTGGCAACATGGGAAATGACTCACAGGGAGGAATCCAGACCTGGCACCATGGGATCAACAATTCCATCCTAACCAAAAGTGGGGAAAGAAGTGTAATTAATAAAATATCAGTGACACAGAGAGTACAAAAAGAGTCAAGAGGCTACTCTGGAGGTTGCTCTTACACAAGCTTCAGGTAGACCTTTCTACCTATCAGAACCTGTCAACCCCCAACCAGGACCATTCCAGCCAGTCCTAAAGAACACTTAGGGCAATATGTAAGATTCCACAAGGGGTCCATGCACTAGAGTAACTTCCCAGAAACCTAGAACACCTAGATGGGTCCTTGGACAAGACAAATCCTGAAACCTAGCCCAGCCTCTCTAGAACACCAGATAGTTTCATCTCCCTACCGCATATTAGTGACAGGCCCTTCCCATATGAAAAATTTAGCATTGCCATAGCCCAAACACCCCTAAAGAGAGGAATGGAAAGGTCAAAGGTGATGGTGGAATTATACAGAGAGATAGGATTTAACAATTGAATATGAATGCTGAATCATTAAATTGATATCTCTTTTAGTCTCCAGTATTTTAGAGCAGCTAGAAGTAAAAAACTAAAATTGTGAAACTATAACCCATGTCAAACTCTGAAATACGTTCTACAACTAATTGTGGTACTGTGTTTTGAAATTTATAGCTTTTTTGTATATATGTTATTTTTCACAAAAAAAGAAGGAAAAAAGTTGATTGTGATGATAAAAAATATATTTAAGCCCTCTAGCCTCCTGTATTCTGAAGCAGCTAGAAGGAAAAATATGAGAAGATTCTATGGTAGCCCATGACAAACTGTGGGATCATTCCCATAGCTACTTTTTGAAGAGTGCTTTGAAAACTACTTTTTTTTTATTTCTTTGCTTTGTATATATGTCGTACTATACAATAAAAAAGACTTAAAAAAAAATCCTATCCCTTGCCACCTTGGGGCAGTCATTTTTCCCTTTCTCTTGTAATGCTGCCCAGGCAGCTCTGTTTTTCCTTGAAATAAAGCCTTTGCCTGAACTCTTTTGTCCCACCTCCTTCCTGGTGGGTTCACTAAGTTTGCCTTTCATCAAACTGTACAGTCTGAGACTTTAAAGCTTCAGTTACAGTCACCAGCAATCTGACAGGACTTGCTGCATCCCCAAGTTGGAACACTATGACTAGTTTAATTATTCTCATTTTTAAATTGGGCCTCAGATCCCTCATCTGTCTTCCTTGGGTAAGACTCTCCTGTGGCCAGGGTCACTATTAGCTATGTTAGATTAAAATAAAGACTCTGAACCCCAAATCCAAACAGCCCTTCTACCTCCCCCACGATTGTCTCTTGAACATAATTTTTAAAGGGTCCAAAGTTGGAGTTATTTCCTGGGAATCAGACTGCATTGTTGGGTATTTATCATCTGGCTCAGGTATTGGTGCTTCCACTCGGGTGTAGTGAGTCCAGCCCTTCTCTGCCACCCGGATGGCCATTTCAGTTGCCAACGCCCTTCCCAGGCCGGCTGGAGTTTGGACTCTTTCCATAATTTGATGAGGACCCAGCTGCTGGGTTGGTGTTGATGGGCAGCACATTCAAGAGGCCGGGTCTGGGCCAGCAAGCCAAGGTGCCAGAGGATGACAGAGTAGAGGACAAAGCCAGTATATAATTCTTAAGGAAGGGGTCCCTTACAAGTCAGCTCCTGGCATGGTTTGTCTTAAGGCAAAACTCTCCTCTGACTCTGGACCTGTAAAACTCAGAATAAGTTTTTGCTGCCAACGTACAAAGGAGGGACAGGTATAGGATACATGTTTCCATTTCCATAAGGAGAAAGTGGAAGGAACACAGGGGTCACCAGACCCAAGCAGTTTCGAAAACCTGCAGGGCAAACCCCATTAGATTTCAAAGTCTAAGAGTCGTTTATCTTTGGGACTTTAGAAAGCAGCAGTTCCACCCTTTCCAAGGGCCTATGCAGCAGCCTGCCTCTCTCCAAATGCAACCCTGGGAACAGTGGGGAGACCACACCCCTCTCGGCTCCACCCTCTCCAAGCTTTGGGCCACACCCAGGCCTGCTGCCATCTCTGGGGCACATACCCAACCCTTCCACTTGGTGGCAGCCAGGCTCCCTCAATCCCCAAGGAATGCGCTCAACCCTCTCCAGTGCCTGAGACAGCAACACTCCTCCATGCGAGGTGGAAGGCCCATCCTCTGCCTTCAGGGCAAACTCACCTTCTCCAAGTGCTTGGGTGGCTCCACTCTCTCTGCCCAGGGCCTCCTGACTTCAGACCCCAGCCTCCATAATTTGCCCTGAAGCCATGTTTTCCTCCAATGTGTCACCTTCCCCATCCCTCCCAGTCCCGATTGGCAGTGGCTCTTTTTATACAGATGCCACAGCACTCACTGTCTTTCTCTGTAGTGGTCTTGGGTCATGCCCATCGGCCAGTCCCATGGGCATTAACAGGTCCCTTACCAACAAGTTACTCCCAGCTTCTGGACTACACAGCAGGAGGCTTATAATTTGGTTATCTTCCCAACAGATATTAGTAGGCTTGAAATGGGGACTTTAAATCTTTCCCCTTTTACCCCCAAAACTGTGAGGGAGCTACCAGAGAATTTGATCCCCTTTAGGATGTGAGTCACAGAAGATTGAGCTGCTGCAGTGTCCACCAAAAATGTAATTTCTCCCTGATATGGGCCCACCTTTAGATTTACCCAGCGAGCTCTTAAAACGAGGAGGCTCTGACCTTCCTTATTCTCAAAATTCATTAGGGGTATCACCTGATCATCTTTCCTTAAATTTGGGCATTCCCTTTGGAAATGACCAGGTTTCCCAAGTGATAACACCCTGCTGAATCCTGTGTCTTCCTCACTCCTCTATGCCCTTTAGCTCCGATTGTTTCTCTATCTCCCCTCTGCCTGTCTCTGCCCTTCTTTATCTCTAATCTCATCTTGACCATGTGGCTGACTGTGCTCAACATGACTTTAGCTTGTTGTTTCTGCTTTGCTCTTCCTTTCTCACAATAACCAATGGCACGGCAGGGGAAGCCATCCTGCTAAGTGACTTGGTTTCTGCACTTGGCAAGCAGCCTGGAGAACACCCAGCCAGCTTTTATGCTGGCCCCTTGACCAAGCCTGTCCCTGGCCCTTTCCTACTGGCCCATGCATAGCACTGGCCTCCACCCCAGAGGGGCCAGCAGCTGCACAGTCCTGGGATTCTGGGGTGGGACATGCATGGCAAAGGGATTTGAGGACTTAGAGGAGGAAGCCAGGGGTGCCAAGCCCACGCTCTCAGCCTTGGTGCCTCTGCTCCACCCCACCCCCCACCCCACCCCAGTCTGCCAGGTGGCTGTGGTTTGCCTGCATTCCTGACCTCAGGAGTAGTGGTCAGCCTGCAGCTAATGGCTACAGAGCTGCAAGATCCGGCATGTGCCCCATGGTCACTGCAAGCAGGACCTGTTCTCAGCACCTCTTTTCTGTTTCACTCTTGAGTAAAGAAGACCCCCAGTAACTGGCAGCTAGGAGACACCCAGTGACGATCTGATCCCCTCACACTGCTTCTGCAGAGCACATGTGAAGCCAAGAGCTCCGGCGTGTCCTTTCACAGCCCTGACACTGAGCAGTTCTGAACACCCCCCTCTCACCTGCTCCCCACCTCCGTCTCATACAACACCTCAGAGCAGACAAACAATAAACGAAAGCCCATACCTATACCAAAGGAGGAGCAGGTGACCTGCTTCCAAAATAAAACGTGGAAGCAAAGAAAGGAGGCTGATTGGGTCTCAAGGGCCACCATCACCAGTAAAGTGGAATGCAGCAAAGCATCAGAACTAAAATACATTTTGAGACTCTCTCAATAACTCTCCTAGTGGTTTATCCCTCCATGCATTTATTTTCCGGATCTTTTTCTGAATGTCAACCCCAAACCCCTTTACATCCTTGGGTTACAGGACTATCAGGGTCCATCCCTGAATATTTCTTCACCTGGTTCCTCAACTTTCGCAGGTAAGCACATGGGAGTTTTGTTTAAGTTCATTCCTCAAAAAAAAAAACAAAATTAAAAAACCATAATACCTAACAAGATGTTGCTGGAAAAGATGCATAAAATATGTGGCTCAATGTCCAAGAGTTTAAGATTTTTTGTTTGTTTGTTTGTTTCCTAAATAAGGCACTCAGTTTAACCAAGAACCGCTTGTGTCTCTTTTAATCATCCATCCTCTCCTTGGCTCAGTTATCTGCCCAAATAGATTGGAAAGCAGGCATCTCTTCTGCCACCTCAAATAACGCCAACATTATTGCTCAGAAATAGCTGGCAGGTCCTGTCAGGAGACACCACAGCCCTCCTAGTAGTCCAGTTCCTGCACTGGCACTTTCATCAGGAAAATGCTCCCACATCAAAACAGTTTTGTTCACCCATTTGCTTCAATCTTACCAGAAGCTAGTCTGCAACTCCTGCATTTGGCAAAGGGGTTTATTATAGAGAAACCCAGACTCTGCATCAAGTGGCCACATATCACTTTGAAATAGTCCTATTGAACTAAAGAGACAAAGCTAGACTTTATTTAAGTTCTGAAATTTGGATACAGCCAATTTTTCCCCCTGCAGGCCTTAAAGATCTCTCATTCGTGCCCCGTCTTCCTGATCATTATTATTTCAATTGGGATCTACATTGGGGAATTTCTGCTCTGCTGTCATTACCCCCTTGTCCAGGCAGGTGCCGCCTCTCCATTTCTCATAGCTGCCCCCTCACCATTCCCCTTTCTTCCCCCATAGGGAGGATGTAATAGAATAGAAAGGGTCTCAACAGGTCTATGTTCTTTCACCTTTTTTCCTCAGAAGCCTCTGGAAATGGAAAATTCCATACAACATTTTTTTACACTGTTCCAACTCCTTCCTCCATTGTGGGTGAGTAGTTTCGGTGGAGTAGTTGGCACTGATTGTCCCTCTAGCTCCCTGGGAGGGACACGGGTTAGTTCCATTGGGCCTGCCCCGGAGGAGAAGTGCAGGGTGGGGGAAGTCTCAATAAAGGATCCCAGGCTTTAGCTTCTAAAGATTTAGCCTCTGGTTCTGGGGTTTTGATCTTTACAGAAGGATAAAGGATACAGAAGGGTAAAGAGGTGTCCCCTCCCCTTCAACCAGCACATGGCAGAATCAGACTTCAGTTTGGAGAAAGGCTTCTTTTCATGAATATAAAGCATGAGGTTGGCACAAAGCCAATCCTCATTTGCCCCATATTTTGGCCAGAACACATCAGGCAGCACAATAATTTTCTTTTTGTCCAAATGTACATTGTCCTTTCCCTTGGTCCCATCACTGTCAGTCCAATGTTCCAACATTGTCCCTATGGACTATCCAGGGGAATGTTCCCAGGGGACTCAGTAGGTGCCCCCTCCCTCTTCCCTCAGCCAGCTGACTGCCTCTATCTATTCTGAGTCTTGGCTGGGTCCCTTTGTCTCAGCACCGTCTCACTTCATCCAACTCTGGCCCTTTCCCTTGTGGGAAAAAGGAACAGTGGATTGGGACTCCACACTTGCTTACTCAATGCCAGGCTCATCACAATTCATCCCAACCACCAAGGCAATACTTCATAGTCTTTTTCTTACCTTGGTCTGAGCATAGAGTTGCCTGGTCACTGTGAAGCAGGTTTTCCCTTCCCCTTTTCTCCTTCACAGTTGGTACATCCAAGCATCTGGTTAGGGCCCCCAGTGGCAGAGTCTGAGACCATTCAATCAGTGGGGCATGCCTTCCCTCTGTTCTCCTTGAGGGTCACCCTCTGAAGCCTCAGATTCCAGATGAGCCCCCAAATCGTTAGAGAGAACGCCATACATGAAAGAGAATAAACACTTACCCAATTGTGCAGAAGAAAAGAATTGATTCATGATCTCGCAAGAATGGGCACATAGCTGAAAAATGGTGGCTGGTGCACCAAACAACACCACAGATTTTTATATCCTAAGCCTAGCACACAGGCCCCTCCCCTGTTTCTCCACTGATTGGGTACTCCAGACATTACAGTCTATCTGGATAGTCTCACTAATTCAAATTTCCCAAGGAAGGTTCCTGCTTTTGATGATGCTTTACATTTTGATGACCTGGCCATTACTTATTTAAACTTTTGTTTAATTTGGTGCCAATTCTAGCTATGTCAAAGGCTCTCTCCTTCCCTGCCTGCAAGACTGGTTTGAGCTGTTCTGCAGCCCTTTCCTGCACCATCTTGTGTGAAAACTAAACTTAATTTTCTTATGTATACTCCATACAGCAATTAAAAACACTGAACAAGTGATCAAACTTCAATTAGAGATATGAATGTAGCTGATCTGTGTAGGACTAAAGTAAATCAGATTAAAGGGTAAAGGATGATACTGACTGTATTTTAAAACTTCAAATTCTGTGTGGACCAAAGGAAGGGATGCTTATTTGGTGCAACATTTATATTTTTCAGTAGCACACTATCTATTTTAACTTGTATAGCCAGCTTATTTGAACACCATGATTATATGAAACCATGAATAGGAAGTGAGATCTTGTTGGCTTGTACAGGTTGGTGTGATGTCCTGATACATCTCAGAGTAATCTGGGCAGAAGATTTAAAAGCATTTGCAGGGCAGGCCATGGTAGCTTAGCGGCCGGAGTTCTCACCTGCCATGCCAGAGACCCAGGTTCAATTCCAAGTGCCTGCCCACGCAAAAAAAAAAAGAAAAAAAAAAAAAAGCATTTGCAAAGTCTCCTTGAGGGACTGGGGGAAAAGGTGGAAATATTAAACTTTTCCACCGGGGGAAGAGCTGATATTCTCACAAGCATTGGGACTGCCAATTTGATGGGACAGGCCCTTGATATTGGGAACTGCCCTTATGAAACGTATTCCTGCAAAGGAGAAACTAAGCCTACTTACAATTATGCATAAAAGTCACCCCCAGAGAACCTCTTTTGTTGCTCAGATGTGGCCTCTCTCTCTAAGCCAAGCTCTTCAAATAAAATCTTACCCTCTCCATTACATGCGACGTGACATCCGGACGTGTCAATCTCCCTGGCAATGTGAGGCATGACTCCAGGGATGAGCCTGGCCTTGACATCATGAGGGTGAGAAAGTTTTCTTGAATAAAAGGGGGAAGATAAATGAAACAAAATAAAGTTTCAGTGAATGAGAGATTTCACAGTTGTCAGGTCTTTCTAGAGGTTATTTTAACGCAGTAAATAAATGTCCCTTTTCAGTTTGGGGGTACTGGAGTAGCTAGAGGGAAATACCTTATACTGTTGAACTATAATCCAATAGCCTTGATTCTTGAAGATGATTAAATTAAATATAGCTTTTAAGGTGTGAATATATGAGTGTGTAAACCTTGTGACTAACACTTCCTTTATTCATTGTATGTAGATGAGTAGGAAAAAAGGACAAAAAAGTAAACAACAGGGGGTTATGGTGACTATGGGATGCTTTGGATGTTCCTTTTTACTTTTATTTTTATTGTTTTTTGAGTAATGAAAATGTTCCAAATTTGATTGTAATGATAAATGCACAGCTTTATGATGATCGTGTGAAGCACTGATTGTACACTTAGATGATTATATCTCAATTT
Organism: Tamandua tetradactyla; assembly: GCF_023851605.1. Taxonomy (NCBI): domain Eukaryota; kingdom Metazoa; phylum Chordata; class Mammalia; order Pilosa; family Myrmecophagidae; genus Tamandua; species Tamandua tetradactyla. The sequence goes on from NC_135337.1 coordinate 7,572,051, forward strand.
TTTAAAAATCACTGAAGATAAACAAATACTATCCATCCACCTATAGTCTTTTTCCAGTCTGCATACAATTAGAGATAAATCTGATATCAAATTTACAAAGCTCCTTGAACATGCATATGTCCTTCCAATGACAGTATTCGTGAAGAGGAGAAGAGACAGAGATACTACAAAATAATGGAAGAATGAAGAAATTTATGCTTGGGTTTGGAAAAAAGCCAGGCATTTTTATACTTTATATTCACAACACACAAATGATTACTTTACAATATGCCTAAAATCTCTCAGTCCAATCCAGCACTACCTCCAAAGGTCAGAAGAGCCCAAGTTTGAAACACAATCAGCTTTTCAATAATTAAGGAATTTATACCTAGGAAAAAAAACCTCAATTTTTTTCTTAACATTATTCCCAAGTACTAAATAATACCAGGAATATGTTAGTTCACAAATTAAATTATGACTTAAAAAACTAGTTCAGTACTCTATTTATTCTAATGCTACTTTCTTATTTAAAAGTCTCACAAGTGTCTTCTTTTCTGTGAGGTCTTCTTAATCTATCTGCTTTTAAAAATTCTTCCAGCATTTTTATTCCTTTATTACTGCTGTCTAACACTCAGTACTGATACACATATATGCTAACTAGAATATAAACTCTTCAGAGCTAAGAATTATGTCTTCCCATTCATGGCAGTACTTACTAACAAAAATATGCTGACTAACATTAACAAAGCCACTACAAATTCAAATTCATCCACATACTGGGTAACAAATGGCAAAGTAATTAAAAAACCAGGTAATCAAGGTTAGAAATTCTCACATATTTCTTATTGAACTTAACTGATTTCTAAAATAGGGTATATTTGAAGCATCAGCATATCTTTATTTTTATTATATTTTATATGTGTCATCATTACCAGGTACATTGCTCAGTTTATGCGACCTACCTAGTTAGGCTATTTTTTTAAAGGAATTTTGAGACTTTACTTATAATACTAGCTTATTTTATCTGTAAGCTTGTATGAATTTAGGGAGAACATACCTAAGCAGAATAAAATTGCATTTATTCAACTCAAAAATTTATCATAAAAACAGAAATCAGACTAGACTTTGCCTTTACAATTTTTGCAGCTATATTACTTTTTTATTCCTTATACTGGAGGTTAAAAAAACTCTGTTTTCATAATAGCCCTGAAATTAGAACACCCTTAAAAGCACATTGACTATTAAGGTCTGGGAAATATACTGCAATTGTTTAATTTGTCCGAAGCCTATACACAGGAAAACTTTTTCATAGTTGTCAAGGACCTTTCATTTTATTTAGTAAAATTTGACAATTAGATCTCATTGAATCACTCCTATCCCAAGGCTATTTATACTTTAATAATGATTTGTTTTACTGCAGTTACCATTGCAAAGGTATTATTGGAGAAAAATAATTTTAATAAACATGGCTTATCCTGAAACATTTTTCTTAAGCCTACCATATCTAATCTCCAGCCCCAGCTTAAAAAAAAAACAAACTTCTAAACTACATCTTTCCCCAAAGCTGCTTTAGGTGGTTAAGTCCTGGGGCAGGGATAGGTGAGACAGAAAGAACAAGGCCTGGTCTATTGAACTTGTATTTAAAAATTTTAGGTGAGGGAGGTGGGATTTATGTGTTCATAGATCCTTCTTTTAATTATTTCTGATTATTAGATATGTTTCACTTAAAGCTGTGTCCTGGACAATTGGAAAAAATCTTTGCCTTTTGCCTTTTCCAGAAGCAGCCTCCTGCTGCATTGGGGCAATTCCAGAGGTGGTTCCTTTCTAATGTCTGGGTTTGTTTATAGTAATTACAAAAACTAAGGCTTTGACCCCTGTTGTGCAGAGGGTTTTTCTTCTGGGACTCCAGGAATACTAATAAATAAATAAATATAATAAATACATGTGCTTGTGCTTATTCATTATTAAGCCATTCAAACAGAGCTCTTTTAAGAACTTTTTGTTAATTTGCTATTACTATCCAGAGGTATGAGAATATACATTGAACAAGTAGACAGACACAAATAGAAAGTTAGTCACAAGAAACAGAAACACAGAAATACTTTTTAGAGGAACAAATAAAGGATTGACTATACATTACCTTATCTCATTCTGCCTGTTGGCTGAACAACTACAGAGCCATTTTCAGGCCATTTCTCCTGTGATTTTAAATCATATTGACGCCAGATTTTGTCACAGAAGTAAACCTTTTTCTCATAGGCTTATAAACTAAAATCTTCCCAGTTTCTCAATACAGCCCAAATGTTCCTATTTTAAATAATTTCTATAATCAGTAACCAGTTAGGAATACTTGACCAGTATGAATGCAGTAAGACAACAACTAACAAATTTAAAGACAATTAACACTCACTATATATTTAAGTAATGAACCAATTAATAACTAGACCAAACACACCAGTTAGCAATTAAAAAGGCATCATTATATCCAAGTAACACACAATTAACAATTAAACAAGCTTTAAACACTATTCCTAGGTAACACACTAGTTAACAGTTAAGCAGGCATCCTTAATGTCATTGAACATGAAGTAATTGTTGTATTGCTTATTTTCCAGGAGTGTGCTCAACAGTCAAACTCAGGGCAGAACTCAAACCCCCTACAGAATAGCACCCAGAAAACAGAAAGTGTAGAGGTCAGAGCAAGAGGGATCATTCTAGAAACAGGACCGGCTCTCCTAACTTCCTGCTCCACTTTTACCTTGATGGTCCATTCACTCAGTCAGATGTCCAGATTTGCAATGGCAAACAATTTCTCTCTTTGAAGTTTTTAAGTTGCTGGCAGAACAGAGAAAAATCCAATTGCTGAGCCTCTAGACTAAATACAGCCTAGCAGCTGCAGAAAATTCAATTGCTGAACTTACCCGAGGTAGGCAGCATCCTAGCTGGGGGTCACCAAATTGGTACCAGACAAAGGTGATGAGTTCTGTCCTGGATGGGCTCAAAGACCAATTCCTGAGACACCAGGGTTTCAATGGAAAAGTTTATTGCTAGACACAAAACAGAAGTTCAGATGGCCCATCAGGCAAAGTCTGTCTCTCTGAACTGCAGTAATTATGATTGTTTTATATTATCAAATGATGGGGGGAAAAAAAAGATGGGCAAGTTTTAGGATAATGAGTACAATAGCTCTAGATGATATAATTGGAGGTTATCTATTGAGTCTGTGCAGATTGATTACATGCTTAATCACAGAATATATGCAAGAAAATGTTGGCCTTAAGATGATAATGGGTGTGATTTTTGCTATTATAATGAGGAATAGGCCACTTATAGATTAAAGTCTAAGCTACTATGCATATCAAGTGGGCCCATTTTGACTAGATCCAGTTTTGGTTATCAAGACAACTTTGGAATGGGGGTGCATTAGTTATGCACTGAGCCAGGACCCTTCATTAATAAGCATAGGGACTGTCTTTAGTGATCATAAGACTCCAAAGTCAAAAAAAAAAAAATAAGATGGGTACAAGTGGGGATCAGCCACAAGGTTTTTACAATCACAAGGGCACGAGATAAAGGCTATACAATCATTATCAGAGATCAAGGCAGTTAAATTATGATTCAGAGATTTCAGGTATTTCCCTTTCTCTGCTTCAATATAGCAGAAAGCAAAAAGAAATAACTATATAATGATCAGCAGCCATAATCATCCCTTAAGGAAGAGGTGATATGATTAGAAAGGAGTGAAGGTAGTGAAATTTAATTGCTATTTGACAGCAGGACCAAATACATAGGAGGGAGAAATATTATCTTAGATGTGAGAAGAGTAAGTTTCTAGACTTGGCTACTGTCCAGATATATGCCCTCTGGCAAATCTCATCTTCAGGTTTTGGTTATCTCAATCATAACATGAGTGAGTTGGATTCAATTATTCCAGGTCCCTTCAGACTCTAAAAGTTCCATTATTCTAAATATAAACAGATCAGCTCACCCTCTCTCTGCTAAAGTGCCAACCACATATGATCAAGTTCCTTATTGGAGACAGAGAATGTTACATGATTTGAAAGAATTGGTTGTCAGTGGTTCAGTTTGTCAGGCCCCTCTACCTAGAAATGGAAATAACTTATCAATGATATTATTAATAATACCAGTAGCTAACTAATTGTCATTGAAAGCTTACCATGTTCCCAGAGCTATGCTAAGTACTCTATTTGTAGAACTCTTAATTTTCTCTGCAACCTTGTGAAGTTATCCTATTTTTATCCACATTTTACAGGTGGGGAATCTAAGGCTTGGGGAGTTAAGTATATGTTTACAAGTATATATATACTTATCATCCAGGCAAGTGGTAGTGCTGGAGTTTGGAGGTACAGGATCCTCTGTTGTAAGGATCTTAAATGTTTAGGGAGTTTCATACATTTTGAGGCCTCCTGAGATCATGCTCTGTATTACTTGCATTGTTTTGTTTATTTACAATGTGTCTACCCAACCAAGCTATATAATAAAGCACCCCAAAATAAACATGTGAAAATGGAACTGTTGACAGGGATACTGGGACAGCTGCCTGGACCTTTGCTGACCACGCTGTCCCAAGTGGCACCTTCTGCCACCACCACAGCAGCCTCACTGAAGAACACAGCCCTTCCAGGTCCAGGGTATCTGGACCTGGCAACAGGAATCTTTTACACAGGACAGCCAGGTTTTGCCCCTCTACTGCCTCTTCTTGAATATGGAGGAAAAGTTCACCTTGGGCTTATCCCTGAGGAGTTCTTCCAGACCCTTTAACCTAAAACTAGTGTCACAGGCCCCTACATGCTCAGAACTAGGACTATCCTATATTTTCTACCCAAAGAAATATGTGTGATTACCCCAGAGACCTTCTTAGGGTTGCTCATCTATGTAGTTAAAAAACATGGTGCCTCTATTGGGTAATTTGCTGATAAACTCAATGAACAAAAAATTGCCCTACTAGAAGAGGTGAAGCAGGCTTCCATCAAAAGCATCCAAGATGCGGTTAACATGGAGAAATTGCAGCAGGCACTGGTGTAGAAACACCATCCCCTGTTTGATGTCCAGAGGAATAACACTGCTATGGCCTTGGAGGTTACTTACCAGGAATGGCTGCATAGAGTAGACAAGGAGATAAAGAATCACTGGACTACCAGATCTCTGTGCAGAATATGATGCATCGAAAAGAGCAAGAACACATGACAAGCTGGGTGGAGAAGCACGTGGTGCAGAGCATCTTTAGACAGCAGGAAAAGGAGACAACTGCCAAGTACATTGCAGATATAAACCTGCTTGCAAAGAAGGCTCAGTCACAGCCAGTTCTGTAAATGCATCTATCCCAGTTGCAACAGCTAGAAACTGTTGACCACCTAAATGGAAGTAGCTTATGTGATAAAATCTTTGTGTATTTCTGTCTACTAAAGCTAGTTTACCTTACATAAAAATGAAAAGTTTGAATTTGACATGCTAAGAGAATAAAACCATCTATTGAGCCAGTAAAATGCTTCTCATTCTTCTTACTTGGCATTTTCAGTTGTTCCATGATCACTTTTGAATAAGTAGCTTGCGTTTAATGAAATTTGGTACCTGCTAGAGATTATCAAATTATAGTTTCATTTATTCTTAAATTCCAATTCCTGATAGAAGTTTGACCAATAAAATTGAATCAAGAGGGCAGAAATAGACCACCAAATCTACGGTCAACTGATTTTAGACAAGGCCCCCATCTCCTCTGAACTGGGACAAAATAGTCTTTTCAATAATTAGGCATGGGAGAACTGGATATCAATAGCTGAAAGAATAAAAGAGAACCCTTACCTTAACTCTATACAAAAATTAACTCAAAGTGGATCAAACACTGAAATATTAGAAGCAGTACCATAAAACTCCTAGAAGAAAAGACCTAGTAACAGGAGGGAGCTTCCTATACTTTACACCCAAAGCACAAGCAACAAAAGGAGAAATAGATAAGTGGGAACTCCTCAAAAGACTTTGTCAAAAAGGTAAAGAGTCAGCCAGCTCAAAATGGGAGAAAACATTTGGAAATCACATATCAGATAAAGGTTTGATATCCTTTATGCATAGAGAAATTATACAACTCAACAACAAAAGAATAAACAATTCAATTATAAAATGGACTATAGATATAATAAGCATTTTTATGAAGAGCAATACAAATGACTAAAAGGCACATGAGGTTCATTTTCATTAGCTATAAGAGAAATGCAGATCAAGACCACAATGAGATTCCACCTCACAACTATAGCAACTATAGGAATGGCTGCTGTTAAACAAACAGGAAGCTACATGTTGGAGAGCATACGGAGAAATTGGGACACTTAAGCACTGCTGATGGAAATGTATAATGGTGCAGCCACCACAGAAAACAGTCTTGTGGTTCCTCAGAAAACTAAATATCAAGTTGCCCTATGACTCAGCTGTTGTACTACTCAGTATATACCCAGAAGAGCTGAAAGCAGTAACACAAACAGATATTTGCACACCAATGTTCATAGCAGCATTATTCACAATTGCCAAAAGATGAGAACAATCCAAGTACCCATCAACAGAATGAGTGAATTGACAAAATGTGGCATATACATACGATGGAATATTTTTTGTTTGTTTGTTTGCTTATAAGGCCATGGTGATTTTTAAAAATTTTTTATTGTAATTAACAACCAAACATACAAACATTCTTTGACATACAAACATTCTTGACATGGTTATAATCAATGGCTCACAATATCATCACATAGTTGTATATTCATCACCATGATCATTTTTTGAACATTTGCATCTCTCCAGCAAAAGAAAGAAAAAAGAAAAAATTCATACATGCCATCCCTTTACCTTTCCCTCTCATTGACCATCGTATTTCAATCCACTCGATTTATTTTAACCTTTGTTCCCTCTACTATTTGTTTATTTCTTATTTATATTTTTTACTCATCTGTCCATACCATAGATAAAAGGAGCATCAGACACTGGGTTTTCACAATCACACAGTCACATTGTGAAAGCTATATCATTATACAGTCATCGTCAAGAAACATGGCTACTGGGACACAGCTCTACAGTTTCAGGTACTTTCCTCTAGCCACTGTAATACACATAAACTAAAAAGGGGACATCTGTATGCATAAGAATAACCTCCAGGTTAACCTCCTGACTCTGTTAGGGCTCCTGAAATCTCTCAGCCACTGACACTTTATTTTGTTTCATTTCTCTCTTCCCCCTTTAGGTCAAGAATGTTTTCTCAATCCCTTGATGCCAAGTCTCAGCTCATCCTAGGATTTCTGTCCCACATTGCTGGGGAAGTTTACACCCCTGGGAGTCATGCCCCATGTAGAGGGGGGTTGTGAGGTCACTTGAGAGCCACATCTGAGCAACAAAAGAGGTTCTTTGGAGGTGATTTTAGGCCCAATTTAAGTAGGCTTAGCTTATCCTTTGCAGGGATAAATTTCATAGGGGCAAACCCCAAGATTGAGGACTCAGCCTATAATTTGGTGGTGCCCACTGCTTGTGAGAAAATCAGGAATCCTCCAAATGGGGAAGTTGAGATTTTCCCCCTTTCTCCCTATTCCCCCAAGGGGACTTTTCAAATACTTCTTTATTCACTGTTCAAATCACTCTGGGATTTATTGGTGCATCACACTGACCTGGACAAACCAACACAATCTCATGCCTTATTCAAGGTTCCATGTAATTATGGTGTTCAATTAAACTGTCCATATAAGTTAAATTAGGAAATGCACTAGTCAAAATATCAATTTTTCACCAAATAAACATTTCTTGCTTCAGTCTCACACAGAAATTGAAGTTTTAAAATATGAATGAACATCTATTTTCAACACTTTGCAATATTGACATTCCTTTGTTCTTCTTCATGCAAGAACATTTTTAATTTGTACATTTAGTCACTATCATTATACACTCTAGGTATTCCTAGATTATACCATCTCAGTATTTATTGTCTATCTTTCCTTCTGGTTTCATATATGCCCCCAGCCCTCCTCCCTCTATCATTCTCACATTCAGCTTCATTCAGTGTACTTACATTATTGAGCTACAATCAGGTAGTATTGTGCTATCCATTTCTGAATTTTTACAATCAATCCTGTTGCACAATCTGTATCCCTTAGTTCTAATTACCCAATATCTACCCTATTTCTATTTCCTAATAACCTTTGTTCTTAACTGAAATTCTCCAAGTTCACTCATTAATGTTAGTTCATATCGATACAATCGTACAGTATTTGTTTCTGGCTAATTTCACTCAGCATAATGTCCTCAAGTTCCATCTACATTGTTACATACTTCATGACTTTATTCTGCCTTACAGCTGCAAAATATTCCATTGTATGTATATACCACAGCTTGTTTAGCCACTTATCTGTTGATGGACATTTGGTCTGTTTCCATCCCTTGGCAATTGTAAATAATGCTGCTATAAACATTGGTGCGCAAATGTCTGTTTATGTCCTTGCCTTCATGTCCTCTGAATAGATACCTAGCAATGGTATTGCTGGATTATGTGACAATTCTATACTTAGCTCCTTGAGGACCTGCCAAACTGCCTTCCATAGTGGTTGTACCATTTTACATTCCCACCAACAGTGGATAAGTGTGCCTCTTCCTCCACATACTCTCCAGCACTTGTCATTTTCTGTTTTTTTGATAATGGCCATTCTGGTGGGTGTGAGATGATATCTCATTGTGGTTTTGATTTGCATTTCTCTAATGCCCAATGAAGTTGAGCATCTTTTCATGTGCCTTTTAGCCATTGTATTCCCTCTTCTGGAAAGTGTCTGTTTATGTCTTTTGCCCATTTTTAAATTGGTTGTTTGTCTTTTTGTTGTTGAGTTGAACAATCTCTTTATATATTCTAGATACTAGACCCTTATCTGATATGGGTTTCCAAATATTGTCTCCCATTGCATAGGATTCCTTTTTATTTTCTTGACAAAGTTCTTTGATGCACAAAAGTGTTTAATTTTGAGGAGTTCCCACTTATCTCTTTCTTTCTTCAATGCTCATGCTTTGGGTGTAAGATCTAGGAAACTGCCTCCTATTACAAGTTTGATAAGACATTTCACTACATTGTCTTCTAAAAGTTTTATAGTCTTAGCTTTAATGTTTAGGTCTTTGATCCATTTTGAGTTAATTTTTATATAAAGTGTGAGATATGGATCCTCTTTATTTCTTTTGCATGTGAACATCCAGTTCTCCAAGCACCATTTATTGAAGAGACTGCTCTGTCCTAGGTGAGTTGGCTTGATTGTCTTATCAAAGATCAATTGTCCATAGATGAAAGGGTCTATATCTGAATATCTATTTGATTCCATTGCTCAGTATATCTATCTTCATGGCAGTACCATGCTATTTTGACCACTGTAGCTTCATGATACACCTTAAAGTTAGGTAGTGTGAGACCTCTGACTTCATTTTCCTATCTCAAGATATTTTTAACTATTGAAGAACCGCTGCCCTTCCAAATAAATTTGGTTATTTGTTTTTCTATTTCTGCAAAGTAAGTTTTTGGGATTTAATTGATATTGCATTGACTCTATAAATCAATTTAGGTAGAATTGACTTCTTAACTATATTTAGTCTTTCAATCCATGAATTTGATATGCCCTTCCATTTTTTAGGTCTTCTGTGATTTCTTTTAGCAATTTCTTAAAGTTTTCTTTGTATAGGTCTTCTGTATCCTTAGTTAAATTTATCCCTAAATATTTTATTCTTTTAGTTGCAATTGTAAATGGATTTTTTTCTTGATTTCCTCCTCAGATTGCTTGTTACTAGTGTATAGAAACACTACAGATTTTTGAGTGTTGATCTTGTACCCAGACACTTTGCTATACTCATTTATTAGCTCTAGTAGTTTTACTGTGGATTTGGGGGGATGTTTGACATATAGTATCATATCAACTGCAAACAGTGAGAGTTTTACTTCTTCCTTTCCAATTTTGATGCCTTGTATTTCTTCTTCTTGTCTAATTGCTCTGGATAAAACTTTCAGCACAGTGTTGAATAACAGTGGTGACAGTGAACACTCTTGTCTTGTTCCTGATTTTAGAAGGAAAACTTTCAGTCTTTCCCCATTGAGGATAATGTTAGCTGTGGGTTTTTCATATATTCCCTTTATCATATTGAGGAAGTTCCCTTCTATCCCTATCCTTGAAGTGTTTCCATCAAGAAAGGATATCGAATTTTGTCAAATGCCTTTTCTGCATCAATCAAGATGAACAAATGGTTTTTCTGCTTTGATTTGTTGATATGGTGTATTACATTAATTGATTTTCTTATGCTGAACCATTGTTGCATACCTGGAATAAATCCCACTTGGTCATGGTGTATAATTCTTTTCAGGTACAGCTGGATTCAATTTGCAAGAATTTTATTGAGGATTTTTGCATCGATGTTCATTACAGAGATTGGTCTGTAATTTTCTCGCCTTGTGGTATTTTTATCTGACTTTGTTATGAGGGCAATGTTGGCTTCATAGAATGAGTTAGGTAGCCTTCCCTAGTCTTCAATTTTTTTGAAGAGTTTAAGCAGGATTGGTACTAATTCTTTCTTGAATATTTGGTGAAATTCACATGTGAAGCCATCTGGTCCTGGACTTTTGTTTTTGGGGAGCTTCTTGATGACTGAATCAGTCTCTTTACTTCTGACTGGTTTGTTGAGGTCATCTATTTCTTCTCAAGTCAATGTTGGTTGTTCATGCCTTTCTAGGAAGTTCCCCATTTCATCTACATTGTCATATTTATTAGCATTAAGTTGCTGGTAGTATCCTCTCATTACATCGTTTATTTCTGTGGGGTCAAAGGTTATGTCTCCTCTTCCATTTCTGATTTTATTTATTTGCATTCTCTCTCTTCTTCTTTTTGTCAACCTTGCTAAGGGGCTATCAATTTTATTGATTTTCTCAAAGAACTAACTTCTGTTTTTTTAATTTTCTTGATTGTTTTCATGTTTTTTATTTCATTTATCTCTGCTCTAATCTTCATTATTTCCTTCCTTTTGCTTGCTTTGGGGTTAGTTTGGCCTTCTTCTCTAGTTCTTCCAAGTGAACAGTTAATTATCAATTTTTGCTCTTTCTTCTTTTTTGATATAGACATTTAAGGCAATAAATTTCCCTTTTAGCACAGCCTTTGCTGCATCCCATAAATTTTGATATGATGTGTTTTCATTTTCATTTACCTCAAGATATTTACTGATTTCTCTTGTAATTTCTTCCTTGACCCACTGGGTGTTTAAGAGTGTGTTGTTGAGCCTCCATATATTTGTGAATTTTCTGACACTCTGCCTATTATTGAGTCCTAACTTCATTCCTTCATGATCCAATATTTTGTATGATTTTCAGTCTTTTTAAATTTATTGAAACTTGCTTTGTGACCCAGCATATGGTCTGTCCTTGAGAATGATCCATGAGCACTTGAGAAAAAGGTGTATCCTGCTGTTGTGGGGTGTAATATTCTATAAATGTCTGTTAAGTCTAGGCCATTTATTGTATTATTAAAATTCTCTGTTTCTTTATTGATCCTCTATCTAGATGTTCTATCCATTGATGAGAACGGGGAATTGAAGTCTCCAGCTATTATGATAGGTGTGTCTATTTCTCTTTTCAATGTTTGCCTCATGCATTTTGGAGCTCTCTGGCTCGGTGCACAAATATTTATGATTGTATGTCTTCTTGTTGAGTTGTTCCTTTTATTAATACATAGTGTCCTTCTTTGTCTTTTTAAATTGTTTCACATTTGAAGTCTAATTTGTTGGATATTAGTATAGCTACTTCTGCTCTTTTCTGAATGTTTGCATGACATATCTTTTCTCAACCTTTCACTTTCAACTATGTTTGTCCGTAAGTCTAAAATGAGTCTCCTCTATACAGCATATAGATGGGGCCTGTTTTTTAATCTGTTCTTCCAGGTCTTTTGATTGGGGAGTTTAATCCATTAACATTTAGTGTTATTAATGTAAAGACAGTTCTTTCTTCTATTATTTTGTCTTTTGAATTTTACATGTCATATCTAATTTTTTTCTGTTTTTACCTTTACTGATAGTCTTCATTTTTACACTCTTCTCCACACCTCTTTCTCTCTTTTCTTTTCCTATTTGCTCCTAGTGTTCCCTTTGGTATTTCTTGCAGAGCTGATACCTTGGTCACAAATACTCTCAGTGATTTTTTTATCTGAAAATGTTTTAATTTCCCCCTTCATTGTTTTTGTTTATTTGTTTGTTTTTGGTTTTGGGTATTTTTGCATGGGCAGGCACCAGGAATCAAACCAAGGTCTCTAGCATGGCAGGCAAGAATTTTGCTACTGAACCACTGTCACACTGCCCTCCCCTTCATTTTAGAAGAACAATTTTGCTTGATATAGAATTCTTGGTTGGCAGGTTTTCTCTTTTAGAATCTTAAATATAACATACCACTATCTTTCTCACTTCCATGGTTTCTGCTGAGACATCTACACATAGTCTTATTGGGCTTTCCTTGTATGTGATGGATTGCTTTTCTCTTGCTGATTTCAAAATTCTCTCTTTCTCTGACAGTCTGATTAATAAGTGTCTTGGAGTATGCTTAATTGGATCTATTCTGTTTGGGGCACACTGCACTTCTTGGATCTGTAATTTCATGTCTTTCATAAGAGATGGGAAATGTTCAGTGATAATTTCTTCCATTAGTCTTTCTCCTCCTTTTCCCTTCTCTTCTCCTTCTGGGACACCCTCAACATGTATATTCGTGTACTTCATGCTGTCATTCAATTCCCTGAGTCCCTGCTCATATTTTTTCCATTCTTTTCTCTATATTTTCTTTTGCATGCTGGATTTCAGATGTCCAGTCCTCCAGTTCACTAATCCTTTCTTCTGCCTCTTCAAATCTAATGTTGTAGGTTTCCTTTTTTGTCCATCTCTTCTACTGTGCCTTTCATTCCCATAAGTTCTGTGATTTGTTTTTTCAGACTTTCAGTTTCTTCTTTTTGTTCACCTGTTGCCTTCTTTATATCCTCCCTCAACTCATTGATTTGATTTTTGATGAGATTTCCCATGTGTTCTAGTTTGCTAGCTGCTGGAATGCAATATAGCAGAAACGGAATGGCTTTTAAGAGGGAGAATTTAATAAGTTGCTAGGTTGCAGTTCTAAGGCTGAGAAAATGTCTCTATTAAAACAAGTCTATAGAAATGTCCAATCTAAGGCATCCAGGGAAAGTACCTTGGTTCTGTTTCTTGCCCTGCCTGTATGGAGACTTTTTTTTAGGAGGGTCTACTTAGATATTATAGACTCCAGTCAAATTTTCCCAGACTGGATTGGCTTCCTGTCAGAAGTCGTCACCTGCATCAGTTTTCCATGAAGGTGAGACCCAGCAGGTCAACAGACTTTTCTATGACACCTCTAGACTCTGTATTTTTCCTATCCTACACAATATGTGGTGCTTGTCTGCCTGCAGTTTCCCACCAACATAAAGAGATGCTGTGCCTTTAACTTTAGCAGATTCTCCTGCTGGGGGTGTGGTTGAGACATAAGAGAGGCAAGCTGGCTTTGATTGCTTCAGTTTTCCGGTCCCTGGGGTCTGAATTCCTTGAAGGAGGGATTCCACCTGAGCTGGGCCCCACCTCTCTCCTGGGGAAGGCACAGCCTCCAGGGAATTACCTCCTTTCACCAGACCAGCCTTTTTGTCTCTCAGGAAAGCTTAATTCCATCCTTGCCCGGGGCAATTGGAGCCTGAGAAGCCTTGCAGTTCTATCTAATGAGTTGTTAAGTAGTAGAAACGAAGCAAAAAAAATGTTTTTCTGAGCAGAACCCCCATTCCTCAAGTTCGTTAATCAAGAGCTTAAGTTGGTACGTTGCTCTGTGTATCTCCAGGTTATGTGCCGCCCTCCTTTTTTTTTTTAGGGTCCAGCCCTTTTCAAGCATTTTGTGATGTCCAATCCCAAAAGCCTTCCCCCCACCACCACTATCCCTGCTACCTTTGTGTCAGAGCAAAATCTCCTAGTACCTTAGCTCTTATTTGAGGTTTATCTGAGCTGGGGGCCTATTTTCAGTAGTCAGAATTTTTTAATTAATTCTGCAAGTGGAACATGGTGGAACTAAGGCCCTGCTGTTGTAAAGTCTCTTTACTTCCCCTCTGGGAACCAGCCTGTGGGGGAGGGGTGCTGGTCTCCATGAGTTCTGTGTGGGATCGCAGCTCGTCCAGCTTGCCCAGACTGTTGTAGGCTGTGTGCCCAGTCACTGATGTGGCTCCAGCAGTTGTTCTGTACTGCTCCTGGCTATTTACTAGCTGCTCTGGAGAACAAACTAAATTCCACACCTCACTAAGCCACCATCTTGGCTGTCCATGCCATGGAATATTATGCAGCAGTAAGACAAAATAACATCCTGAAGTTCATGACAAGGTGAAAGAACCTTGAGGACATAATGCTGAGTAAAATAAGCCAGACACAAAAGGACAGATACTGTATGATCTAACTTTTATGACCATAGTAAACATAAAGTCAGAGGATTATAATGCAGAATATAGGGGACTTAGAGATACATAGAAGCTAGAGATGGGTGAATGGTTATCTAATGAGATTGAACTTAGATGTAAAGGAATAGATAGAAGTGAAGTGGTTCATTAGTAGGTCTATAAGTAATATTGCTATATTGATGGTGAACATGATTGAAAGGGGTTGTATAGATACATGTGTCCCATCAATTAACACTAGAAATATAAGTTCTTGCATGAACTACTTCAAAGCTATGAATTTTGTACAAAGAGTGTTTAATTTCGGGGTTAGGGGGAACTGCTATTGCATGCTGTGGGCTGCTTAACAGGAAAACATCAACAGTACCACAGCAATACCAGGGATAAATAATGGGGGGAGGGACAAGGGTTAAGGGGACATTTGGATTTTCTATTTGGTGAAGGTGTGCTTACTGGTTATTTTTTTCTTGGGAACAATGAAATTGTCTAAAATTGAAAGTGTTGATGTACTGTGGACTTTGGACATTATACCTGATGCCCAATGGATGGAGGAGGCTGAAGGATACACTGCCTGAGAACAGAATGGCAAACAGTGGTTTATACATTTGACTGAATATTGTGCTGCTACAGAAAGGAACGAAGTTATGCACATGCAATGATGTGAATGAACCTGTGGGACATTCAGTGAGGCAAAATAAGACAGAAACAAAAGAGCAAATCTTCTCTGGTCTCTTTTCATTTAGAAAATATTTATAAGAAATTGGGGCCTAGATAGTAAGCTCTTATAATAATCTCATTTAGTTCAGAGTGGTAATTATTATTTCAAGATTTTGAGAGATTTGCTATCTATGTATAACCTGGTATTTAGAGATAATAATGAAGTCAATCAGGTCAGGATTAAGGTAATTCACAATATATGGGTAAGGAAGACATTATCTATATTTCAGAATTTCACCTACTCTTTGAGACCAAGGGAAGAAAGGCTTATTTTGTCCAGAATCAAAATTTTCTGTAGCACATAATCTAACTCAACCTGTTTGGATAGATTTTTTTTTGTATCTTTCTTTTTATTTTTTAAAACAGTTTTATTGACAATTTTTTACACACATACAGTCCATACATGGTGTACAATCAGTAGCTCACAATATCATCACATATTTCTGCATTCATCACCATGATCATTTTTAGACCATTTGCATCACTCCAGAAACAGAAAGAAAAAGGAAAAGAAATACATCCCATACCCCTTATCCCTCCCTCTTATTGATCTCTGGTACTTCCATCCACCCAATTTATTTTACCCCTTATCACCCCTATTATTTATTTATTTTTATCTGTATTTTTTAATTCATCTGTCCATACTCTGAATAAAAAGAGCATCAGACACAAGGTTTTCACAATCATATACTCACATTGTAAAAGTTATATCTTTATACAATCATCTTCTAGTTATATCGTTATACAATCAAGGCTACTCCATGTTTCTTGAAGATGATTATATAATGATATAGCTTTCACAATGTGACTGTGTGATTGTGCAAACCTTGTGTCTGATGTTCCTTTTATCTACCTTATCAACAGATGAGTAAAACATATGGATTAAAAATAAATAAATAATAGGGGGAACAAATGTTAAAATAAATTTAGTAGATTGAAGCATGAGTAATCAATGAAAGGGAGGGGTAAGGGGTTTGGTATGTATGATTGTTTTCTGTTTTCTTTTTATTTCTTTTTCTGAATTGATGCAAGTGTCCTAAGAAATTATCATGATGATGAATATACAACTATGTGATGATATTGTGAGTTATTGATTATATATCAAGAATGGAATGATCATATGGTAAGAAGGTTTGTGTTTGTATGTCGTTATGTTTAATAAATAAATTTTAAAAAAAGAGTCAAGGCTGCTGGAATACAGTTCAACAGTTTCAGGTACTCCCCTCTAGCCATTCCAATATACATAAGCTAAAAAGGGAGATATACATAATGCATAAGAATAACTTCTCGACTCTGTTTGAAATCTCTCAGCCACTGAAACTTTATTTTGTCTCATTTCTCTCCTCCCCCTTTTGGTCAAGAAGGCTTTCGCAATCCCTTGATGCTGGTTTCTGGCTCATCCCAGGAGTTCTGTTCCACATTCCCAGGGTGACATTGTCATGTCCCATGTAGTGGGGAGGGCAGTGAGTTCACCTGCTGAGTTGATTTTAAGAGAGAGGCCACATCTGAGCAAAAAAAGAGGTTCTCTGTGGGTGACTTTTAGGTAGAACCCCATTATGTGGTAACATTTTGCCTTCCTATCAAAAGAGTATGAAAGGAGCAGTTGGATGGAGGCTCAGTGGCAGGATTCTCACCAGACATACCAGAGACCCAGGTTTGAGTCTCAGTGCCTGCCCATGCAAAAGAAAAAAAGAAAGAAAGAAAGAAAGAAAAGAACAAAGTAATGAAAAAATTATGAGTTTGTTATTTCACATCTCACCTACACTTGGTATAAGACTTCTTAATTTTAAACATTCTAAATGAATGTAGTAGTATGTCATTGTTTGCTGTTCTTTCTCAAGTTCTTCCAGGTGAGCAGTTAAGTATTCAATTTTTGCTTTCTCTTGTTTTTTAATATAGCATTTAGGGCAATCAATTTCCCTCTCAGCACAGCCTTTAAGCATCCCATAAGTTCTGATATATTGTATTCTCATTTTCATTCATCTCCAGATAGCTACTGATTTCTCTAGCAATTTCTTCTTTGACCCACTGGCTATTTGAGTGTATCATTTACTCTCCATATATTTGTGAAAGTTCTCATTCTTTGGTGATTGTTGAGATCCAGCTTCATTCCAATGGATCAGAGAAAGTGCTTTTAATACTGTCAGTGTTTTTAAATTTATAAAGACCTGTTTTGTGCCCCAGCATATGATCTATCCTGGAGAATGGTCCATGAGCTCTAGAGAAGAAGAATGTTTATCCTGGTGTTTTGGGTGTAATGATCTATATATGTCTGTTAACTCTAATTCATTTATCAAGTTGTTTAATGTCTCTATTTCCTTGTTGATCTTCTGTCTCGTTGTTCTATCTATAGAGGAGAGTGGTGTATTGAAGTCTCCTACTATTATTGTTGAAACATCTATTGCTGTCTTCAGTTTTGCCAATGTCTGTCTCATGTACTTTGGAGCTCCTTGATTGGGAGCATAAACATTTATGATTGCTATATCTTCTTGGTGAATTGCCCCTTTTATTAATATGTAGTGTCCTTTGTCTCTTATGATGTCTTTACATTTAAAGTCTTTTTTGTCCAATATTAGGATAGCTACTCCTGCTTTCTTTTGGTTACAACTTGTGTGGAAAATCTTTTTCCATCCTTTTACTTTCAATCTATTTGTATTCTTGTGTCTGAGATGAGTCTCTTGTAAGCAGCACATAGCTTGATTATGTTTCTTAATCCATTCTGCCAATCTGTATCTTTTAATTGGTAAGTTTAGTCCGTTAACATTCAAAGTTATTACTGAAAAGGCGTTTCTCGAATCCACCATCTTATCTTTTGGATTTTATTTGTCAGATCTATTATTTTCCCTTTTTCTATTTTTAACCTTTAAGTTACCCTTGCGGTGCTCTTCATTTCTGTGCACTTCTCCAGACCTCCCTCTCCTACTTTTTTTTTTTTGTCAACCAGCAGAACTCCTTCAGTGTTTATTATAGGGCCAGTGTCTTGTTGACAAATTCTTTCAGGATTTGCTTGTCTGTGAAAATTTTAATCTCTCCTTCAGTTTTGAAGGACAATTTGGCTGGGTACAGAATTCTTGCCTGGGAGTCTTTCTCTTTCAGGATCTTAAATATATCCTACCACTGCCTTCTTGCCTCCATAGTTGAGTAGTCTGAACTCAGTCTTATGTGGTTTCCCTTATTGCTTTTCTATTGCTACTTTCAGGACGAACTGCTTCTCTTCAACATCTGACAAACTGATTAGTATATGTCTTAGGAGAGGCCTATTTGGACTTTTTTCTCTTTGGAGTTCATTAAGCTTCTTTGGCTTGCCTATTTATGCCCTTTATAAGGGTTGGGAAGTTTTCCCCCATTATATCAACTAATCTTCTTATCCTTTATTCTTCTCTTCTCCTTCTGGGACACCAGTGATTCTTATATCTGTGTGCTTTGTTTTGTCCATCATTTCCCTGAGATCCATTTCAAATTTTTCCATCTTTTTTGTCATTTGTTGTTTTGAGTTGTCCTGTCCGCTGGTTTGCTTATTCTTTCTTCTGCCTCTTCAAATTTGTTGTTGTGTGTCTCTAGAATGTTTTTTTATTTGGTCTACAGAGTTTTTAATCTCTGTGACATCTGCTATTTTTCTATTAGAGTTTTTAATCTCTGTGACATCTGCTATTTTTCTATCTGTTCTTTCAAATTCCTCTTTATGCTCTTCTAGTCTCTTCTTGATTTCCTTTGTCATTAGCCATTGCCTTTATTTTATGTAGTAGTTTTATTCATATAATATCTTTGCTTAGTTGTTCCAATGTCTGTGTCTCCTCTGGTGTTTTAATTTGGTCATTAGACTGGGCTATATCTGCTGCATCATGATATGCTTAGTGATCTGCTGTCTCTGTGGCATGTAAACATCTTGACTGGTCTACTTCAGAGGTTGATTTCCTTCGGGAGTCTAAAGCCTTGTGTTTATAGGATAGATGCAGAGCAGGATGCAGAGCCCGGCAGAGCACATTGCAGTGCAGTGAAGCCCTGCAGCACAGGTATAGGCGCAGGTGGGGGATGCTGCGCTGGTGCTTGTGAGCCTGGGCGCCCAGCTGCGGAGGAGGATGTGGCTGTGCAGGTGCACAAGTCTGGGGGGCGGGACCCTGGTGTGCGCCTGAGCAGAGCTATGGCAGCCACTCGGCATGAGGCCTGGGCGGGCTGGGGGCCGGCCTGGTGCGCTTTCCCGGAGCTGGCAGTGTGACTGGAGTCTGTGCGCATGTGCAGATCAGGGAGGCCTGTGAACTGATGTACCTGTGCGCCCAGCTCGGGGTGGGGGCGGAGTGGGGCTATGCGACTGTGTGGGCTGCCTGCGAGTGTGACCTGGGTGTGGAGGTAAACTCCTGCTGCATTTATGCGTTGGCGGCTGCTTGCAGGGCGCGGGGGCTGGAAGGTAAGTCTCGGGAGGGGCGGAGCAGGGCGAGATGCGGCATTTTGGGTGGATTTGTGAGGTAGGTCCCTGTGCAAGGGGTTGTCGGGCTGGGGTGCTTGGAGGACGGGGAGTGGGGTCGGGTGATGGGGTTCAGGTGTGTGGGGTGGGGGGGTGGAGCGAGCTGCGGGTTGGGGGTTGCGCTGGTGAAGGTACCACGGTCCAGGAAAGCCGCTTGGCTGACTTCCTAGACCCAGGCTCCCCATCTGTGCACTCCCGAGGGCGCTGGGATTCCGTGTTAGGCTGTTTGCACCAGCCTGATGGTCTCCAGTTCTCTGCTTCTCAGTTCCTCAACTTTTGCAACCAGGGCCATGCTGTGTGGTACAGAAGACCCTCCCAGGTCACTTGCACCCTGGAATCACTGTCTCAGATACCCTCCCATCCCTGGTCTAGCTGTTCCTTGGAGCAGGATTGAACTGCACCTGAAGGTAACACCCTGTTGGTGCCTTAATTTGGACAGTCTCACATTCTTAGAACTGTAACTTGTAACATAATGAATTCCCTTAATAAAAGCCATTCCATTTCTGGTATATTGCATTCCAGCAACTTAACAAACTAATACAGTCGCTAAGAAGGAAGCAGCAGTATCTCCTTTGGGCAATATTACCTCCCAGCACAACTATCCAAATTCCTCTTCCTTTAGGAAAAGGTATTGGGAAAGCAGTCTGATTAGACACTGTGTCTCGGTTAAGGTTCCTTTGGTTGCAAATAACAGAAAACTATTTAAACTAGCTTAAACAAAGCAGGAACATGTTTTATATGGATACAAGAGTATCTCATGGAATCCAAGATGAGGTAGAAGAGCTGGGTCTCAGGAGAGACCTAAACCAGGAGCTGAAGAGCTCATAGGCACCAAAGCAGCCATTTTCTATTTTTCTTTCATTTTAGGAGCACATAAACTTTCATCTCTGCTTCTCTCTGTACTCTATTTCATTCTTCTCTGTCTGAAGTCTAATGTCTAATAGCCATCATTCAATATCTCAGGTGTATACGTCCTCAGACCTAGCCACATGCAGAAAGTGACTCATTATCCCAAAACCACAATTCCAGATTACTAGGAGAAAGAATCTAATCAACCCAGTTTGAATTAGCATCCAACCCTGGCCAAGTGAGCAAACAACTAACACATATGAGGAAGCCATTCCGGTAAGTGGATAGGATAAGGAGAGAAGAATATTCAAATCAAGGGGTTATTGAGGGCTAGGCAGTAATTTCCAAAAATATCTAAGCCTCATCATTACCCTAAATGGGCTTTTTTACTTGCCACTGTCCCCTTAACTCCATCAACCTGAGAGTGTTAAAAATGACTATAGACTGGTTTTTTATTTGTGACTTTTCTTATTTGCGATGTATCATTTCTATTAGAATTTTCTAGTGAGTCCTAAAATCATTTTCTATGAGTAGCTTTTTTTTTTTTTCCTTCCAGATGCCTGACCCGGGGTCTCTAAACCTCTGGGTCAGAATTACTTACTCTCAAATACCGGGAACTAAGGAAACGGCTCTGGGACCACTTTAGTGTAAGGAGGAGCAGGATACATCATTAAGGATAAGAGCTAATAATCGTAACGATGATAAGGATAATGGTAATTGGAAGAGGGAAGGTATAGAAGAGGAAACGGACGTAGAAGAGTAGGGGCAAACATTTATTGAGCACTTATAATTCCCAGGCCCTGTTATAAGTAAGCGTCTTAGGTAACGGGGACCAATCCCTTCCTCAAGAAGTTTGTAGGTACAGTAGCTATAATGACGTCATCCACACACATTCAGGGTAAATTCTGTCCTCTAGAAGTCCCTGGAAGTGTTTGGTTTGGTTACACAAAATATTACTGATTACTTTCACTTACGTGAGCAGCTTTCATTTATACCTTAATCACCGTGTAGTACGAAGATGGCTATACGTTGATTAACTTCACTTGAAGATTAATTTCAACATTAGACTCTGCCCATGATTTTCAGGCTCCCCAGTTTGTTGTTTGTACAGAATTGATCATCTAGACAGCCTTAAATTTAATTAGAGGTGTATTGGCTTGCTAAAGCTGCCAGAGTGCAATATACCAGAAATGGAACAGCTTTTAAAAAGAAAATTTAGGGCGGGCCGCGGTGGCTCAGCGGGCAAAGTGCTTGCCTGCTATGCCGGAGGACCTCGGTTCGATTCCCGGCCCCAGCCCATGTAACAAAAACGGAGAAACAGAATACAATAAAACAAGAAAATGTTTAAAAGATGTTTCCCTTTCTTCCTTCCTTCCTTCTCTCTGTCTTTCCTTTAAAAAAAAAAAAAAAAAAAGAAAATTTAAAAGTGACAAGTTTACAGCTCTAAGAACACAAATATGTCCAAACTAAGGCATTTAGAGAAAGATACCTTGGCTCAAGGAAGGCCAGTTTGGGAAGGCATGTGGCTGGCATCTGCTGGTCCTTGCTCCTGGTTTGTTGTTTCCACTTCTGATGGCAGTGGTTTCCTCCCTAAGTGTCTGTGGGTCTTAGCTTAGCTCCTCCAGAACACAACTCTGGGTTCTGCCTTGCTTAGCATCTCGTGGGAAAGCACATGGCGATGTTTGCTGGGCTCTGCGCCTGCCTAGGCATCTGCTCTGTTCACATTGCAAGCATCTCTAAATATCTGAGACTCTGTCAGCTCTGAAGCAACTGTTCTCCAAGCATCTGCATCTGAGGTTTTCTGAAAATGTTTCCCCTTTTAAAGGACTCTAGTAGACTAATCAAAACCCACCTTGAATGGGTGGGGTCACTTCATCTAATTAAAAGGTCACATCCACAGTTAGGTGTGTCGCATCTCCATGGAAGTAGTCTAACCAAAAGTTCACAGCAACAACTGGGTATGTCAGATCTCCATGGAAACCATCCATTCAAAGTTTCCCACCCTAAACAATAGCCCTGGCCCCACAAGATTGGATCAGGATTAAAACGTGGCTTTTCTGAGGTTTCAAACTGTCACAAGAGGAAACATCCTATGCGGAGATACTATGCTACAATACAGATGGCACACACAGAACTGAGAACAACTGGATATTCTGAAGAATTAATCCAAAAAGATATTTGAATACCCTTTTTGAAATGGAAGAAATTTTGAGTCAGGAAGGTAAAAATAATATGGTGTAGTTGCATTTATTATTTTTTTATTGTGAAAAATAAATTTTAAAAAGCAGTAAATTTCAAAGCACACCACAACAATTAGTGGTAGAACATATTTCAAAGTTTGGTGTGGGTCACAATTCCATAATTTTAGTTTTTTCTTTCTAGCTGCTCCAAGACACTGGAGACTAAAAGAAATATCAATATAATGATTCAGCAATCATGACTCATTTATTAAATCCTATCTTCTCTGTTATAACTCCTCTTTCTCCTTTGATCTTTCTCCCAATCTTTAGGACTACTTGGGCTATGCCCAGTCTAACTTTTTCATGTTGGAAGGGGCTGTGATATTATGGGATAGGGAGGGGGAACTGGTTGATGCTCTGGACAGGCTGATGCCTCCACGTTTCAGGACTTATCTGGCTTAGGAACCATCTGCAGGTTGTAGATGTTTCTGGAAAGTAATCATAGTGCATGGAACTTTTGTAGAATCTCAAATAGAGCCTGTTCTAGTTTGCTAGCTGCCAGAATGCAACACACCAGAGACAGATTGGCTTTTAATAAAAGGGGTTTATTTAGTTAACATATAGTTTTTCAGAGGAAAGGCAGCTAACTTTCAACTGAGGTTCTTTCTTCTGTGGGAAGGCACAGAGTGATCTCTGCTGGCCTTCTCTCCAGGCCCCTGGGTTCCAACAGCTTTCCCTGGGGTGATTCCTTTCTGCATCTCCAAAGGCCTGGGCTGAGCTGGGAGTGCTGAGATGAGGTATGCTGAGCTGCTTGGGCTGTGCAATGTTGAGCGCTCTCATTTAAGCACCAGCCAATTAAGTCAAACATCATTCATTGCAGCAGGCACTCCTCCTAGCCGACTGCAGAGGTAATGAGCAACAGATGAGGTTCACGTACCATTGGCTCAGGTCCACAGCAACAGAACTAGGTGCCTTCACCTGGCCAAGTTGACAACTGAATCTAACTACCACAGAGCCCTAGTGTTCTTTAGGGTTTGTGGGAATGGTTTTGATTGGGGGTTGGCAAACTATAATAAGTAGCAATATCTAGCTGAAGTTTGCATGAGAGTAGCTGTCAGAGTAAGCCTGTCAACTCTATTTAAACTTTCTCAGCCACTGAAACCTTACCTGTTACACTCCTTTCCCCCCTTTTGGCCAGGATGGCTATGTCAATCCCACAATGCCAGGGCCAGGCTCATCCCTGGGAGTCATCTCCCATGTTGCCAGGGAAACTTTCACCTCTGGATGTCATGTCCCATGTCGGGGGGAGGGTAACAGTTCCACTTAACAGCGTTGGACTTAGACAGAGTGAGGCCACATCTGAGCAACAAAAGAGGTCCTCCAGCTTTCTGCAACATAAATAAACTTCACAAGAGCAAACCTCAAGATCAAGGGCTTGGCTTATTGACTTGGAAGTCCCTAATGCTTGACACAGTATCAGGGGTTTTCCCAATGGTAAAATTTAATAGTTTCATTTTTTTTCTTCCATCCCTCAAGGGACTTTGCCAATACTTTTTAATTATCTGCTCAACATACTCTAGGATGTATCTGGGGATTACATTAAACTACGCAGTTTATCATGCCCATTCTGGGCTTCCTGTGTTTGGGTTGTTTAAATGAGCTATCCGGACAGGATGAGTGAGATTATAGTTGCATTTTTAAGGTGCTAGATAGAGAGGTATGGGAACAGTACTGGCACTGAAATCAAAGGCCAAGGGCAAGCCTGCCTCCAGAACTCACTAGCTATGTATCTTAGGGAAATGGGGATGTGGGGCCATGTAGGGGGGAAACTTACATTTATTGAGCATATACTATTATAAGTAATAATAGTGCCAGATACGTTAGCAATAGTGGTGGTAGGATGACAGAAATAACACAGAAACAAGATAGCTAGCATCTGTTGAGCTCTTTCTATGTGCCACATAATATCATATTTAATCCTCAGAATAACCCAAAGGGATCGGTACTGTTATCATACTCATTTTACAGAAGAGGAAATCCAAATTCAGAAATGTGAAGTAACTTAATAGAGGTTGAGCTGATTCATGGTTAGTCTGGATTTGAATCTGGATTTGTCTAGCATAAAAATTCAAAGTCTTTCCAGTAACTTCTAGGCTGTCTCTAAGGTTACACAATCCCTAACATAACAGAATCTCGGATTCCTCATTTGTGAAGTAGAATAATGTGACAGTTAGATTCAGTAGTCAACTTGGCCAGGTGAAGGTGCCTAGATCTATTGCTGTGGACATGAGCCAGTGGTGTGTGAACCTCATCTGTTCCCCCTGCAGTTAGCTAGGAGGCGTGCCTGCTGCAGTGAACGATGTTTGGTTTAATTGGCTGGTGCTTAAATGAGAGAGCTCAATGTAGCACAGCCGAAGCAGCTCAGCATACCTCATCTTAGCACTCACAGCTCAGCCCAGGACTTTGGAGGTGAGAAAAAAAACCCAGAGGCCTGGAGAGAAGGCCAGCAGAGACTATCCTGTGCTTTCCCACGTAAGAAAGAACCTCAGTTGAAAGTTAGCTGCCTTTCCTCTGAAGAACTGATGAAATAAATCCCCTTTTATTAAAAGTCAGTCTGTCGCTGGTGTGTTGCATTCCGGCAGCTAGCAAACTAGAACAGATAATAATATTTTACTTAATACACAAGGTTTTGATGAGATTCCATATGATTGCATAACTGAAGGAAATTTGTAAAATGCTTGCAAATGTGATTTCTTAGAGACTTGAAAGTGTACCTGTTTTTCTTGAAGAGAACAGGTAAATTTATTTCTTTCCTTCTTTCCTTTCTTCCTTTCTTCTTTCCTTTTCTCCCTTTCTCCCCTTCCATTCCTTTAGTCTCCCTCGTTTGTTCATCTGGCTGCTTTCTATCCACTGTGCAACCATTTCCACCCTTCCCCCAAGCTTGGTTTGGGAAGGAAGTACCAGAGAGCTCACAGGTGCATGCATTTTAAGTAGTTACCGGTGTTCCACTGTGAGATGGCTTTGTTATTCTATTATATCCAGGACGGAAGGAGACCTGGAAGTTTCTCACTTACACAGAGCTGGTTGCACACCCAGCAGGGGCGCAGGGCATAGTTGCTAAATGATGGATGATGATTCTTGCTCCAGTTAAGGATAGACAGGAGCAGTTTCCTTTTATGGGACCATCTTCATGCTGAATCTCGGGCACCAACCTGGGATTCTCCTAGAGAGAAGCAGGACATCTGCCCTTGAACAGACATGGTGGGTTAAGCATAGCATCTGTGATCAGAAAATCTAGATCTAAGTCCCAATTATGCCACTTCCTTGCTGTGTGACTTTGATAAAGTTATTTACTCTCTCTGGGCCTCAAATTCTTTGTCTCTAAAAAGGGAATAGTGGTAAAAATATGTGTCAGAGATGTATTAAGGAAGTAATTGAAAGTACTGTGTAAACTATGTGCTGCACAAATATTAGTTGTGATTATTATTTATGTATTTTCCAGTAGTGGGGAGAGGATGGGTGTAAAAGGCAGTAGACTGCACCCCTGGAAATTCTCTCTCCTAGATAGAATTTAGAGGGTTCACTGGCTCGTTCTGGGGGGTCCCTTAGCGTCCTTTGTGGCATAATTTTATTCTTGGCCTGGTAGCTTAGTCTCTTTCTCTCCTTCCCTCGCCATTTTGGCACGTCTGGTTTTTCTAAACCCCTGAATTACAAGTCTCACCAGCGACTAGTGATGATGCAGCCTTGTCTCTTTAACCCTATTGGTCTTCTCCTTAGTCCTCCACCTGCCCAACATCCACTGCTACAAGTACACTCAGGAACAGCATCTCTATGATCACAGTCACTCATCCATCCTCCCTGTGTGATTGGCTGCCTTCCCCTGGAGGCCACGCCCTAACTCCGCCTCTCCTCAAACTGTATATAATCCAGGGCTCGCAGAGCCTCGTGGTCTTTAGCTTTTGGCGGCCCTGGCATAGGCGCCTACTAACGATAAAGCTACCTCGCTTCATGCCTTAATTGACTCGGCCTCCAGTCCTTTAGACCCACAGCGAGGTCTCCTGCGCGCGCCCCTTGGACCCAGACCCCCGGCTCGAGCCCCTTTTCTGCGTGTGGCAGTGTCGTCTAGCAAGCAGTGAGAAGCTGAAGAGTAGAGGGTCCCCGATAGTTTAGCGGTTGGGCTAAACCGCAGTCCTTTATAATTTTCATCTTTTAGTGAAGTGTGCATAGATGTCACTTATCAGAACTTGCAGAAATGCAAATATCTGCAAGTGAAATGGAAGCAGTGATGATGGTGTGGAATGGGGTAGATTCTCAGGAACTGGACTCTGTGGGGTGGGGCCATCTCCCTGCAGGTGACTCAGCAGTGGCTTAGGGAGATAAGTGAAGAGGGAATTGGCAAGTGTCTGTAATGCACAATTAGCAATCACCCGACAACCCTGACCCGCAGGACTGCAACAGTCTCCAAGCTGCTGCCTTTACTAGTGTCCTCCAGCCCACCTACACCCCCGGCTCTCCTAGACACTCAGTGCAGTCTGACTTAGAGAGGGCAGGGATATTGATAGGAGGAAGCCACCTGGTGAGATTGGACCCCAACAGCTCTGCCCTTTCCCCTCAGGGCAGACTCAGATCCCTCCACCTCCTTAAGGTGGCTCCAGCCACACCTACACTGAAAAGAGTGTGTGTTCACTGAGCACCACGGAACTGGGACCCCCATTCAGTTTCTGCTGCAAAAATGCTGTGTAACTCGGGCAGGACGCTTAATCTCTCTGAGCCTCAACTTCCTTCTCAGTAGAATGGTGACACTAATATTTGCCCTGCCTTCCTCCCAATGCTGGTATGAGGGTCAAAACTTTAAAACACACATCAAACAAAGAAAAAAAAACATGGAAACAAAAATGCTGTTTAAATGTTTATTTTTAGGAGAACCATAAAGCACTGAAAGCAGTTGTCTAGATGCGTACATAGCAGCATGATTGGATCTTAAAAACTGGTCCTGAGTGGAAAATGCAAGAAACAAAATGAGCTATATAATACAATACCATTTACATAAATTAAAAATACATGCATGCAGAAAAACTGTACACATTTTCAAAGATTCACCATTAAGCACATTTGAATAGAGATGAAACTAGGGAATGGGGATAAAGTGAACGAAAGAAGAATGAATGAATGGGATGGGTTTTGCATGGACCAATGGCAATAATGTGACATGAGCTGAGAAATAGATTAATCCAAACTGAGATCCTAAAATCCAAGGGAAAGAAAAAAAAAGGCACTGCCCTCTCAGCCCCTTGTTTATAGACGAGGAAACAAATTATTACAATAGTTTGATGGTGTCTGAAAGAGATAAAGGCAGGGAATCCAGAGGAGATGCTCCCACCCAAACCTGGGAGAGAGGGAGGAAGCTGCTGGGTCAGCAAAGTCTGGAGAAAGTGACACTGGAGCTACAGTGGGAGGAGTCCTCGAAGTTAAGTATCAAAGAAGGTGGGCTTAGAGATTTCAGATATAGGAAATAGCAGGTTCAGTGGCATGAAGCCTTAAAGGCTAGGTTAGCTCAGTACAGGCTAGCGTGGACTGTACAACGGCAGGGCCCCAAGAGACCACAGGCTGGAGTCACACGCAGGAAGCCCGCTCTGAAGAACCCTTGAGACCAAGGTTCAGATGGGGGAGTTCAGATTTTCCCCCAATTATGGGGAGCTGATGATATTTTATGCAAAAGAGCATCACACCCAGAATGATTACCACCCCAGACATAATGTGGAGTGTGGATTATGGGGAAAAAGCTTGAGGGTCGGGAGATCAATGAGGTGATGGGAGCATTGGCGGCCTGAACGAAGGCAGGGGCTGTGATGAGGGAGAGAAGAGACTGAGGGGCTGTTCTAGTTTGCTAGCTGCCGGAATGCAATGCACCAGAGACAGATTGGCTTTTAATAAAAGGGGATTTATTTTGTTAGTTCTTCAGAGGAAAGGCAGCTAACTTTCAACTGAGGTTCTTTCTTATGTGGGAAGGCACAGGGCGATCTCTGCTGGCCTTCTCTCCAGGCCTCTGGGTTCCTACAACTTTCCCTGGGGTGATTCCTTTCTGCATCTCCAAAGGCCTGGGCTGAGCTGGGAGTGCTGAGATGAGGTATGCTGAGCTGCATGGGCTGTGCTACGTTGAGCTCTCTCATTTAAGCACCAGCCAATTAAATCAAACATCATTCACTGCAGCAGGCATGCCGCCTAGCAGACTGAAGATATAATGAGCACAGATGAGGTTCACGTACCATTGGCTCATGTCCACAGCAGCAGAACTAGGTGCCTGCACCTGGCCAAGTTGGGAAGGGCTTAAAGATTTAGGAGAGAAGAGAAAATTGGTAGAAGGTGTCCTGAAGGAGGCAATGAGGGTGGAATGTACAGCACAGCTAACAGCATCTAACTACCGCAGGGTCTAAGATAGTAAAGGGTGAAGTCCAGGATTATGCTGACAGGTGTTTGGTTGGAAGCAGGTAGAGAAGGGGTAAGTGAAGATCAGAGAAGATGCCCAGGTCTCTGACTCAGGAGCCAAGACAGATGATGACCATGCCATTCTCCAGAATAGCAGACCCAGGTGAGGAACAGGGTTGGGTGAGAAGATAAATTCAGTTGTGGAGAGACTGAGTTTGGGGTGCAGAAAGTGATTGTACACACATATCTGCCACTTTAGAGAGGGATCCAGGTTGGAAATATCTACATTTGGCAGCACTGGGCTGTGAAGCCACAGGAGGAAATGACACATCCAGAGGGAGCCTACAAGATAAAAAGGCAAGAGAACCAAGAACAGACCATCTACTTGAGGGATGGGTGGAGAAACTGCAGCCTGCAGAAAGAAAAACAGAGACCAGAGTAACTGAGTCATGAAAGCAAGCAGGAAAGACATTCCCAGGAAGAGGAGGTAAGGAGGCAACAGATAATTCAAATAAGTGAAAAGAGATCAGGACTGAGGTTAGGCCAGCAAGCAAAAGACCACTGGTTACTGCAGGGAATGGTCCCCACTACAGTGTATTGAGAACAAATAGGAAGAAAACAGAGGAATCAATGAGAAAACTTCAAGAAATTTGTCAGGGAAAGAAAGGGGGAAGATAGAAATGTGACTATAGGAATCGAGGGATTTTGTAAAGGATGAAAACAACTTGAGTATCTACAGAGGAAAGGATTCGTGAGAGAGGAAGGGCTTAAAGATTTAGGAGAGAAGAGAAAATTGGTAGAAGGTGTCCTGAAGGAGGCAATGAGGGTGGAATGTACAGCACAGCTAACAGCATTCGTGTGCATTGAAGAAGGGACATTTCTTCCCAAGAATGCAATGAAATTTCCCACTTTCCTAAAATCACATTCCACAAACATCCATCTGCTTCCTGTAAAATAAGACTGATATCTGTTAATAAATCTTACTCCATTTCATCTTTTCTTCATTTCCTTTCTCCCCAACATCTCTCCACAGTGGCAGAACAGTGAGGTACCTAAAATGCAGTCAAGAGGGGGCAAGAGCCAGGAGCCAGTGGAGGTGGGGAGAGGAAAAAGGTGTCCAGCCTTTGATGGGATATAGAGAAGCTGTGACACTCCTCATAATCCCCAACTCAGTGCTTCTTCTAAATCATAAAGCAAGCTAAGAACCCCCACCAGTCCATAGAAAACTGTCCAAGCTTCTTCACTGGATGTATTAGTTTGCCAGGGCAGCTGTAACAAAGTGCCACAGAAGAATTGGCTTAAAGAGCTGGAAGTTATTGTCTCACAGTTTTGGAGGCTAGATGTCCAAAATCAAGGTGTTGGCACAATCACACTTTTTCTGAAGTTTGCAGCATATGGCCATCTCTCTCCTTCTCTGTCTCCTCTTACTGTATCCAAATTTCCTCTGCATAAGAACTACAGTTATGATTGGATTAAGACACACCCTGATTCACTTTGGCCTTATCTTAACCAATAACATCATCAAAGATCTTATCACAAATCTTATTCACATCCACAAGACCAGAGGTTCAGACTTCAGCATGTGTTTGTGGGATACATGATTCAATCCATGACATTGCATTGAAATTTCTCTCACTTCCCCCAATCCTAGATTCATCTCTCAGTCTTTAAGATGCCCCTAGCCCTCTGCTTCTGAAGTTCATCTTTCATCTCTGGCTCCTGATTCTTGGCTTCCCCTCCAGGGTTTTGCCTTGTTCTCAGTTCTCTGACACTCTAGCTTTTAACTATTTTGGGTAAAAATCTTGCCTCTCCTCATTCAAAAAGGGATTTCAGGGGGTTAACCAAGATAAATTGACTATAATAAGACAAGGAAATGAGATCATAAAGGGGAAGGAAAAGCAAAGTTAGAAGAAATAGGATACACCCAAGGGTAAGGCGAAAATGCATTTCATATGCTTCCATATACCTTACTTTAGGTGGTCATAGACTGAGCCCTGAGCCTCCTAGCAGCCAATGTAAAGAGAGAAGTAGGATGAGGTATGGAATTTGCTGTGCTTTTAAATAAAAACAAATCCATTGAAATACAAAATAAGAGTGAGGCAAAAGGAATCTCCAGGATGAATACAAGGGAAAATCCTAGGATTTCCCATGCAGCAGGCCCAGAGAATACCAGAATGTTCCAGGAGCTGGGGCTGGAGGGCTGGCTTCCAGGATGGCTCACCCGTGTGGCAGGCAAGTTATTGCTGGCTGTTGGCAGGAGGCCTCAGTTCCTTACGTTGACCTTTCCATGGAGCTTCTTGAGTGTCCCTGCATTATGGCAGCTGACTTCTCCCATGGTGACCTAGCTTCAGAAGTTATACGCCATCATTTCTGCTCTAGCCTAGTAAGTTAATCAGGTCAGCCTTATTCAATTTAGGAGGTGATTCCAGAAAGGCACGACTTACCAGGAGTCAAGGATCATCTGAGGCCCTCCTAGAGACTACCACTCAGGTCTTCAAAAACACAACCTTGTTTGTACAGGGAACATCTTCCTTAACATTGTTATAAATACATTAAGAGTTCGGCTAGTTTCGCGATGTGGCTGCATGATTGTGAAAACCTTGTGTCTGATGCTCCTTTCATCTGCGGTATGGACAGATGAGTAAAACATATAAATTAAACATAAACAATAGGGGGACAAATGTTAAAATTAAAAATATATATATATATTGGATAGATGGAAATACTAGTGGTCAGTGAGAGGGAGGGGTATGGGATATGGTATATATGAGTTTTTTCTTTTTATTTCTTTTTCTAGAGTGATGCAAATGTTCTAAAAAATGATCGTGGTGATGAATATACAACTGTGTGATGATATTGTGAGCCATTGTTTGCACATCATGCATGGAATGTTTGTATGTTAAGAATGTATGCTCTTTTATGTTGTTGTATCAATAAAAATTAAAAAAAAAAGAGGGTAGTGGCATAACATAGAAGCCCAGTTCAATAAAGCTAGTCTAGACTTCCGGGTCAAGATGGCGGCTTAACAACGTGCACATTTTAGTTCGTCCTCCAGAACAACTACTAAATAACCAGAAACAGTACAGAACAGCTCCTGGGCCACGTCAGTGACCAGACACACAGCGTACCCCTGTCTGGACCAGCTGTACCGGCTGCAAGCACCCCCCAGAACTGTGAGTTCCCAAAGCTGTGGCGGCCAGCGCCCCTCCCCCACAGGCTGCTTCCCAGAGGGGAAAGGAAAGGACTTTACCAGCAGCAGGGACTAGGCACAATCAAACGCCAATTGTAGAACTAATTAACAAATTCTGACTACTAAAAATAGGCCTCCAGCTTAGGTGAACCTGATCAAAGCGGAGCTTGCTCATTTTTGCCCTGGCGCCAAGGGGGCAGGACTGACAGAAAAAGGGGGGAATAAAAGAAGGAAACAGAGGTTTTTGTGGCTGTGTATCTACAAAGGCTTGACTGCCTCTGGATACAGCGGCAGGACTTTTCAGCCTGCAACTGCCCCAGGCATAGGCAGAAGTGAGCTCTTTTGGGGGCTTATCTGGAGCCTGTGCCTTCCCCAGGGGAGGGGGTGAAGCCCCACCCAGGTGGAATCCCTCCATCAAGGAATTCAGAAACCAGGGCTTGGTAATTTGAAGCCATTAAAACCAGCCTACAACCTCTCCTCTGTCTCCACCATGCCCCCAGCAGGGAGAGTCTGCCAAAGTTAAAGGTACCGCATCATCTTATGCTGGTGGGACCTGCAGTCAGACAAGGACCACATACTGGGCAGGATGAGAAAAACAGAGTCCAGAGACGTCACAGGAAAGTCTTTCAACCTGCTGGGTCTCACCCTCAGGGAAAACCGATGCAGGTGACTCTTTCTTCCTGATAGGAGGCCAGTTTGTTCTGGGAAAATCTGGCTGGGGTCTATAATATCTAAGTAGACCCTCCTAAGTGTGTGTGGGGGAAAGGCACCACACAAGCAGGGCAAGAAACAAGAAAACAAGAACTGAAAAATTCTCCTCTGTTCAACAAAACTTAAAGCTAAAGGTCCAGATAAAGCTGAACGGAATGTCAAAGAACAGATAGACAACAAATTCATCCAGCAAGAAAACCCCAGATAAAAGAAGTGAAAGCAATTGCCAGAATAAACTAATTAAGGTAATTAAATGCCTAGACGCCAGCAAAAAATAACAAATCACACTAGGAAAATTAAAGATATGGCCCAGTCAAAGGAACAAACCAACAATTCAAATGACATAAAGGAGCTGAAACAATTAATTTGGAATGTACAAACAGACATGGAAAACCTCATCAAAAACCAAATCAATGAATTGAGGGAGGATATAAAGAAGGCAAGGAAAGAACAAAAAGAAGAAACTGAAAGTCTGAAAAAACAAATCACAGAACTTATGGGAATGAAAGACACAGTAGAAGAGATGAAAAAACAATGGAAACCTACAATGGTAGATTTCGAGAGACAGAACATAGGATTTCTGAACTGGAGGACAGAACATCTGAAATCCGACAAGAAACAGAAACTATAGGGAAAAAATGGAAAAATATGAGCAGGAACTCAGGGAACTGAAAGACAATATGAAGTGCATGAATATACATGTTGTGGGTGTCCCAGAAGGAGAAGAGAAGGGAAAAGGAGGAGAAAAACTAATGGAGGAAATTATCACTGAAAATTTCCCAACTCTTATGAAAGACTTAAAATTACAGATCCAAGAAGTGCAGCATACCCCAAAGAGAATAGATCCAAATAGACATACTCCAAGACATTTAATAATCAGAATGTCAGAGGTCAAAGAGAAAGAGAGGATCTTGAAAACAGCAAGAGAAAAGCAATTCATCACATACAAGGGAAGCCCAATAAGACTATGTGCAGATCTCTCAGCAGAAACCATGGAGGCGAGAAGACAGTGGGATGATATATTTAAATTATTAAAAGAGAAAAACTGCCAACCAAGAATTCTATATCCAACAAAATTGTCCTTCAAAAATGAGGGAGAAATTAAAACATTTTCAGGCAAAACATCACTGAGAGAATTTGTGACCAAGAGATCAGCTCTGTAAGAAATACTGAAAGGAACACTAGAGACAGATACGAAGACAGAAGAGAGAGGTGTGGAGAAGAGTGTAGAAAGGAAGACTATGAGTAAAGGTAAAAAGAAGGAAAATTAGATATGACATATAAAATCCAGAAGGCAAAATAGTAGAAGAAATTACTACCCATGCAGTAAGAACACTGAATGTTAATGGATTAAACTCTCCAATCAAAAGACATAGTCTGGCAGAACGGATTAAAAAACAGGACCCATCTATATGCTGTCTCTACTCAAAGGACACGAGGCCAAGGACACAAATGGACATTTACACACCAATGTTTATAGCATTATTAACAATTACCAAGAGATGGAAGCAGCCAAAATGTCCATCAACAGACAGTTGGCTAAACAAACTGTGACATCTACATAAGATGGAATATTATGCAGCTGTAAGACAGAATAAAGTTATGAAGTATGTAACAACATGAATGGACCTTAAGGACATTATGCTGAGTGTGATTTGCCAGAAACAAAAGGACAAATACTGTATGGTCTCACTGATAAGAACTGACATTAGTGAATAAACTTGGAATATTTCCTTGGTAACAGAAACCATCAGCAGATAGAAATAGGGTAAGATATTGGGTAATTGGAGCTTAAGGGATACAGATTGTGCAACAGGACTGAATATAAAAACTCAGAAATGGGCAGCACAATATTACCTAACTGTAATACAATTATGCTAAAACACTGAATGAAGCTGAATGTGAGAATGATAGAGGGAGGAGGGCTGGGGCATAAATGAAATCACAAAGAAAGATAGACGATAAAGATTGAGATGGTATAATCTAGGAATGCATAGAGTGTATGATGATAGTGACTAAATGTACAAATTTAAAAAATGTTTTTGCATGAGGAAGAACAAAAGAATGTCATTACTGCAGTGTGCTGAAAATAGATGGTACTTAATATTTAAAAATTTCAAGTAATGTGTGAGACTAAAGCAAAAAATGTTTATTTGGTACAAATCTATACTTTGACTAGTGCATCTCCTAATATAACCTATGTAGATAGTTGATTGAACACCTTATGTACATGGAACTTTGTATAGGACATGAGAGTTTGTTGGTTTGTCCAGGTGATGCCCTGATGAATCCCAGAGTGATTTGATCAGTGAGTAGAAAAGTATTTGCAAAGTCCCCTTCAGGGAATGGTGAGAACGGGGGGAAAACTCAACTTCCCCAAGTTGAATTCTTGATATTCTCACAAGCAGTGTGGACAACCAAAGCTATAGGCTGAGCCCCCAGTCTTGGGGTTTGTTCATATGAAACTTGGCCCCACAGGGGATAGGTCAAGCCTACTTAAGATTGGACCTGGGAGTCACCCCCAAGAGAACCTCTTTTGTTGCTCAGATGTGGCCTCTCTCTCCAGCCAACACAGCAAGCAGACTCACCACCCTCCCCCTGTCTACATGGGACATGACTCCCAGGGGTGTGGATCTTCCTGGTGGCGTGGGAAGAAATCCCAGAATGAGCTGAGATTCAGCATCAAGGGATTGAGAAAACCTTCTCGACCAAAAGGGGGAAGAGTGAAATGAGACAAAGTGTCAATGGCTGAGAGATTCCAGACAGAGTCGAGAGGTTATCCTGGGGGTTATTCTTATGCATTAAGTAGATATCACCTTGTTGTCCAAGATGTAATGGAGAGGCTGGAGGGAACTGCCTGAAAATGTAGAGCTGTGTTCCAGTAGCCATGTTTCTTGATGATAATTGTATAATGATATAGCTTTCACAATGTGACAGTGTGATTGTGAAAACCTTGTGTCTGATGCTCCTTTTATCTACCTTGTCAACAGATAAGAGGAACATATGGAATAAAAATAAATAATAGGGGGAACAAATGTTAAAATAGATTTAGTTTGAAATGCTAGTGATCAATGAAAGGGATCAGTAAGGGGTATGGAGCGTAAAATTTTTTTTTTCTGTTTGTTATATTTTTCTGTTTTTTTATTTCTTTTTCTGAATTGATGCTAATGTTCTGGGAAATGATCATGATGATGAATATGCAACTATGTGATAATATTGTGAATTGCTGAGTGTATGTGTAGGGAATGTTTGTTTCTTGTCTTTTTTTTTAATTAATAAAAAATTAAAAGAAATAAAAAATAAAAAAAATAAAGCTAGTCTATTGGAGGCACCCAACTCTGAAGATCTGACTTAATCCATGGATAAGATTTATGGAATCTAGAGGAATTTGGGGACTGCATGTCTTTTGCCTCCATTAATGTCATTGTTTTGCAACCAAGCATTTGATAAGTGCTAAGCTGCAGGGAGCCCAAAGTTATGCTATCTGACAAGTACAGGGGTTTAGTTCCTTCTGATGAGCAGTTAAGGGCAGCTCTATCTTTTCTAGGCTGAGCTGGAGATGAGCTGTTCTCTACCTGTGAACATTCAGGAGCCTGACTAGAACACACACGTGGCTGGAAGGAGAGCCTCTTGCATGTGATACCTGATCTAGATGCAGATAGCCTTGGCACTTAGGGCATTCCAACTTTCAATCAACTTAAAATCGACGTCCCTCCTCCTTGCCCAAGAGCAGAAAAACAATTCATCCCATCTTTAAATTTCCATCTACTCTTCAAAGCCCAGCTTCTCCAAACAAGTTTCTGGCCTCCAGGCTTCCCTGTCTAACCTAGCCGCCTCATGCTTATTGACACAGGGAAATTATCCACACCGAGGACAAAAGGTGGATACAATTGCAGTTAGTAAGGTGCACGGTTCTGCACATTGTTGATTCCAACAAATTCCGTGTCTCATGCCAATAGGGAACACAGTCATCCAGGTATTACTAGGTCAGTTCATACCTTCCTGAACCATGGGGCCGTCCACTTCTGCCTTTACAAAGTATAACTTTAAACAAGGACGATTGCAGGGGGCACAGAAACTATCCAGAAAGGATATCCAAAATTTTGTGTTTGTGTGTCCAGGCATTTTGTTTGCTTGTTTTTGTTTTAGGAAAAGGCTATGGTTTTCCTCAGATTCTCAAGACCTCTTTGGAGAGGTCAAGAATCTTCAAAGAGGTCAGGGAGCACAAATCAGGCCTGTAGGCCAGATACTTCTCTACAAGCGGATTGGTTTGGGGCACTCTATGTTTTTGTTACTCATTGTTGTTGTTATTTTTTTCTACTGTAGTTGCCAATATGTAAAAGCCAGAGGATTTTACAGACAAATCCAGATTTCCAGCTTGTACAAAATGAACAATAAGGAGGCAACCTTGAGTCCACATTCCCTGGTGACAAGATCTGGCTAGCTCAGGGCAGCAACTGCCGTTCAGAGAAACATGGGCCTGCTATGGTCCCCGCCAAAACAAACTCCTTTTTCATGGCTTTGCCTGACCTTTATTAATGTCCCCTTTTTTTTTTTAATTGATCTTCAAAAGCCGGTGAAGTTTCCTCTCAGAGCAGTTGGATTTCACTGGTTTCAGGCTGCTACTGCTCACTGTTATTAGTGACTCATTCTCTGCACCTGGTACCATATTCTCAGGCACACTCTGTTGTGTGGGGAGCTGTGTCTTCCATTGCTGACTCCCCTCTCCTGCCCCAGTGGAGGGACATACCTGGGCCTAACACTCCTACCTGTCTCTGCTCCTTCGGTCCTGATTGGTGGATGGGTGGGAGGACACCCAGTAGGCATTGCTTGGCTCTTCTGGACCTTCTGGGCAAGTTCCCCCTGCCTGTCTTCTCCAGGCCATGCGTCCTTGTGTCTGAGGAAGAGGCCCCTCCATTGGAGAGAAGGAAGTTAACCCCATTTGGCTTTAGATGTGAGAGTCTTGATGGGGAAGAAAGGTGATGCTGTGTTCTCCATCTGCCTACACTTTGTTTTTCCTCTTCAGACCATAGACTAGGGATCAGACTGCTCTTCACTCACCAGCACTAAGTGCCCTTGGCCAACTCATTTCATCATGCTCTGCCTCTTTCCTGGTTTGTAAAAAGAGGATGATAGTACTAGTGTCATCCCCATAGAGTGAAGATAAAATGAGATAGTCCATTTAAATGCTCAGCCTAGTATTTAGAACGTAGTCAGAATGCAATAACTATAGTCTCTTATAATTTCCGATCTCAGTGACTTAAAAAGTAAGCCAAACCGAAACAAGGAAACTGAAAACAAAATAGATATTCCCTGATTGGAGCCTGGTCCTGCCACTCTCCCCTTGCTGCCCTGAGTGGCCTCTGAGAAGGCTCCAAGAAATCCCCAGGGGTCCTTCAAGCAGAGTGTAAACCACTGTCCTTGCAGCTTCAAGGGCCTCCGCCCATCTTACGTCTGAGCAAGACACCTGAGTGTCAGTCTCAGCTGCCCTCTCTTCCTTACCTGACCTACATTCAGAAATCCCAGGTCTGTGTTGGCCTTCTCTCCTACATTTCTCCATATCTTTCCCCATTTCTTACCACTGCTATAATCCCTGCCCTAGTGATTTTTTTCTCTCATCTATGAATCCAGTAATTCACCCATTTGGCAAATATTTATCGATACCTGTTAGGAAACATGGCGCACACCGGGACGTGGAGACTGATGATTGCAAGCCCAAAGTTTATTGAGAAGCTCTCTCAGCGGAGGGGGTCTGAAGAGTAGACTTCAGCCCGGTTCTGGAGGGTCATACAGCATTATAGACGTTGTGCTATGTGGGTCAAGGAGGGGTTAGTAGGGCTGGTGGGTTATTTTATGATTGGTGGGGAATTAGGGTAAGGAGAAGTGGCATTTTTTGATAGATAGTAGGGCTTGGTTACGGGCGAGAGGTTTAAGAGCCAATCGGGAGCATTAGGTTTCTTTGTTGCCCATGGGAGGAATTGGTGGGTTGCATTCTGGCATGCAGGCCATAGTTTGCTTGGTAAGTCACACAGGTCATGGATGGGGGTTGTTGTTATGGGGAGATAAGCCACAGCTGTTTAGTCATTGCCAACTTTGTGAGGGGGGGTCTCTAACATTCCTAACTCTTTGATAGATATATATAGTACATGTGATGAGGGACCTGAGCATTGGAAGTATGAGGTGTTGGGCTGGGCAGGAGGGTAAAGGGATTCAGGTGCATCGCATGGTTTTTGCAGGCTCCGGGAAGTTGGGGAGTTATCAACTCTTCTTTGGTGGGGTTTAAAATTTAAACACCATTGTAGTTTTGGCAGGCACCGAGCAAGGGAATTATCACAGGAATGAGGTGCCAGAGGGTCGACGCTGGGTTAAAGTGTTACTGCGGGAATGTGGTCTGCAGGTGCTGTGTGGGGACATATGTTAAGGGCTAGCTATTTTATGAGAGTGGGGGTGTGGTTGAGGGTCCCAGGGAATTCTAACAACACCTACTCTGTGCCAGGCCCAGTTCCAGGTGCTGGGGATCCAGCAGTGAGCAAAACAGATGCATCCCTGCCCTCCAGGAGCTTCCATGCCTCTGGAAGGAGACAGAAAATAAACAGATAGGACAGAGATAAGGTGGGATGGATGGAGAAAACTAAACCATGGGAATGGGTAGGGAGCAGACAGTGGGTCTCATTTTTAAAAAAAAATGGCTAAGAAGTCTGGTAAAGGAGACTTTAAGCAAAGGCTTGATGGAGATGAGAGGGTGAACCATGCACATATTGGAGGAAAGAGCACTGCTGACAGAGGAGAGCCTGGGAGGTCCTTGTGACGGCTTTGGCCTTTCCTCTGAGTGCCACGGGAAAGCTTAGCTCAGCCCTCCCCATTCTTCATCTGCGTCCTTGCCTTCCTGACCCCGCAGTCTTGGCCCTGTCTGCTCCACCTGCCGGCACCGCCTGAGTCAGCTGTCTGTAAACTGTGCCCAGGCTTCACCTTCAGCAGGCCTCCATTGTTCCCAGAAAATGCCAGTTTCCCTCTTACGCTTTAAAACTTTGTGATTTGGGCTTAGGCTCATCTCTCCGACCCTTCTACAGCCCCTCCCCAGGGACCACAGCCTGCCCTCCGAAAGAGAGAACTAATTCTAATTCCCTGAGGGGGGCTATTTTTTGTTCAAACCACTCACTGAGCAGGTGGTATTCGTCCCCATTCCTTTCCCTCTGTCCTGACTGCTCAAGCACATCCCTAACCTCCCTGGAGGTGGGTGGGGTAGGGTGGGGAGGTCATCCTTGCTGGTAGGTAGTTCCCTACCCTGGACATTTCTCCACAATAGCACTTTTCCTGTCATTTTCTAATTGTCCATTCATTCATCAGTCTGCTCTGCAAGAGTTCTTTAAATGCAGGGCAGTGACTTCTTGCATCTCAGAATCTCTGAGTGCTGGGCACAATGCCTTGCATATAAGTAGAAGCTCAATTAAATCTCAGTTTAAAAATGAATGATCTCTTTCCCAGTCTGTTCAAACCCAACTCATTAAACTAGAACTCTTCTCTCCTCTTCCTCTGCTCTTAAACACTTCCTCGCATTTGATTTTTAGAAATTATCACAGTCTGACTTTTATTAGTTATGCATATACATGTGTTGGATCCCCTCATGGGCTGTAAAGGACCTGACCAGGAATATTGGAATGAACTGTGGTAACCACTCTCCACTTTCATCCCCAACATCTTCTAGAACAACGCGTCTCACAGAAGACACGCTTATGCAGTTATGAGTGTGGGTTTTGGAATCAAACTGGCATTTCTATCTTGGCTTCCTGCCCTGTGTGACCTTGGCAAGCCATTTAGCCTGTAAACTTTGCTCTCCTGTTTTTGGAACATGGGAGTGGTGACACCCATTTCTCAGCACTACTGAAGGAGTTAAATGACCTACTGCATAGGGTTTGACCTTGATTAAGGGCTCAGCAAAGGCAGTTACAATCATTACAGGCTCAGTACAGTGTTTCTCAAACTTGTGTAAAGTTTAATGCCTTTTAGAGGAGAAAAAGAATTCATAGAATCCCTGAGAACACATCTGCAGAAGCACTGACTTAAAGTAAGTTTTATAGGAGTAAGAATTTTTGTAAAGCTTATCATAAAATTGAAAAGTCAAAACTCAAACACTTCTTGGAGACTTGCAGAACCTAAGAATGTGTCCACAGGCCCAATCTGAGAAACCTTTGTTTACTAAGTTGACTTGGGGCAGAACCAAAGGCTGAGGGAGGTGGGAA
The DNA here is from genome assembly GCF_023851605.1 of Tamandua tetradactyla. Lineage (NCBI taxonomy): Eukaryota > Metazoa > Chordata > Mammalia > Pilosa > Myrmecophagidae > Tamandua > Tamandua tetradactyla. The sequence goes on from NC_135337.1 coordinate 7,613,285, forward strand.
GCCGTTTCCGTGGCTGGCAGTGTGGTTTCCCTCCAGAAGACACTCGTCGCGGTGGTCTGCAGAGAGCAGAGATTTTGTTCTTCCCACAAGGGGTGGGGCTGGTGAGGAGGAGCCAAGAGGCCAGTGGTTTATCCCTGGCGACTCCAGCCTGGTGCCGGCCCAGCTGTGGGTGGGTGTGACCTCCCACAGAGCCCGGGAACCAGCAGCGCCTTGCCCAAGACCAGTGGAACTGGGGCTGCCAGAGTTGAACTGTGCCAAGATGGGGGCTCATGGATGGAGGCAGAAAGAAGTTCAGGGAACGCTATAAAACTCATGAAGTTTATGCCTCCAGCAAATGGGAAAAGCACCAAGGCAAGCAAAGGTCACCTGGAGCAGAGAAGAGCCCTGGGTCTGTGGGAGCACAGCAGTTAAACCTGAAGGGGGAGCTTGGCCCCTTCTCCTTTCCTCATCCAGATTCCTGGGGTCAGAAGGAGCCCTGCAGGGCTGAGGATCCTTTGGGATCTGCTGCCTCTGGGCCCAGAATAAATTCCACTTCTCAACCACATGCTGCCCAGTACACATTCCTCACCTCTGGTCTCCCCCCTTCCCCACCCCACCACAGAAGCCAGTTTCTGGGAGTAGCCCTGGCCCAGAGTGAAAACATCTAGAGATCTGCCAACTGACAGATCAAAGTGATCTCAAGAGCTCCTCCTCCTCCAGAAGCATGTGGCAATTTCAACAGATCAGCTGCTTACCGTTCCCTGTCCCCAAATCCTAAATAAAAGTCTAAATGCATGACAGCAACTGGCAGACTCAGTCTTCGGATACAGAGATCATCTACATTTGGCATTAACATGGGACAGAGTAGCAGCTGCCTGCAAGGAAGGGCATCCTCTGAAGCTCTCTTTTCCCACTGGAGACCCTCAGCAGAAGCTATTGAGCTTAGAATTTTGTTTTCCTCCCGGCAGAAGACTTTGGAGAGTAAAATGCATTAAAGCAAGCCTGGTACCCTAAAATGTTCCTAGAGGCCACTTTCCATGGACATGCAACAGCATTATCCTACAACGGTGACTGAGTGTGAAATAGCGTCTTGGGGCTCCCCCCTCACCTCTGCGGTCTGTTACCTATAACAGCGCTGGTGGAGGCAGAAACTCACGGAGGATGAGCTATCTCCAGTGAAGAGTTTTGGATTATTGGGAAAACTAAGCTCTGTTCTAAACCACTATAGCCTACTGCATTAGTGACTGTTAGTGCTCTGAGACTGCTCAGAGCACTAAGCAAAGCTCCCTTTTTCTTCTGTCACTTCCTCCTACCTCTCTGTCCACCTGTCCCCTTCCTGTCCCTTCCACCATAAGTTGGAACACTTTTCAGAGGGCAACTTGGTAACATATGCCAAAGATCTTACCAAGTCTGACTATTAGGAATTTACCCCAAGAAAACAATCTTTAAAAAAAGGTGCTCTGTGAAATGTTATTTCTAGTAAGCATAAATGGCCCAACAGTAAGAAATTGCTTAATTAAATGATGATGTTTTTGTAAAGTGAAATACTAGATAGCTATCAAAAGCATTCCGAAGAAAAAATAATGTGGGATTGGGAATTTATAATATTTTCTAAAACATTATTTTTGTGCATTTCCAGTAACATAAAAAGAGAACAAAACAAAAAATACATATGCATAGAAAAAGGATCAGAAGATATATTGTGGTATGGTGGGTATCTGGATAATTTTTTTCTTCTTTGTACCTTTCAGATTTTCCACAATGAACACATATTATTTTTTATTTTTTTAATGCTGTGTGGTAGGGGCCATATTTCATTCTTTTTCCATGTGATTATCATATATATATATATTTTTTTTTTTTTTGGAGGTCATAGGCCAGGAAACATATTACTTTTTAATCAGAACATCAAAAGCAAGAAGTCTTCTGCCTTTCTAAATGACACTCCTGATGCACATACTTTTAGAGCAAACTTCCTGTCACTTTGCCCACTGAGAAAAGGCCAGAGTCGGGAAAAGGCAGATGAACACAGAGCTGATGCATTCACCAATGGAAGAGCCACGGACTGTGAAACTTGTGGGGTCTAGTTCAAAATGAAAATGCAGAGCCCCTTGTTCAAAATTGAGAATTTCAAGACAGCAAGAGCAGAGCATTGAACCAGGCATGGGGTCCTTCTCAGCGGGGGCTGGGGGAAGGGGGAAGGGGGGGACCTCTGCCCACCCAGGAAGCCCACCCTGGCCCAGTACCTGAGGGTTTGTGGGTGGGCTAGTTGGGAGGAGCTGACCTGGACTGACTGCCTCCCCACGTGCCTCTGAACAGATTTGTACTCTTCATGAGTCCAGCTTCCCAGCAATCAACCTCTGGAAGAGGGGGGCACATTGCATCATATATATGCAAATCAGAAGACAGCCAAGATTACTCAAACCCTGAATTTTATTTTTTTTTTAAAGGTGGCTGCTTATTTATTCTATTTTAAGAATACCGGAAAGATGCCAAGTCATCTTCTACCCTGAAATTAATGACAATCCCTCCTGAGAATAGAATGTGGGATTTGTTTTAAAAACCGGTTTCCGATTATTTTCTCTCCATAATCATAATGAATCCTGATTTGCAGAGTCTCATGGTCTTGCCCTGATCGAACACCTTTTTTTCTACCAGTCCCTCTTCTGGGGAGCAGAGGTGAAACTCATTTAACAAATCCACTACAGAGCATTATTCATTCCGTACATCTCACTCAGGAGGTTTTTAATAACAGAAGTTACAGTAAATCACCCCTGGGTTTTGATCGCATGAATTGGGGATCTATCTAACAAGGCCCACGGAGCAGCATTCCTGCTAATAACCAGGCGAAGGCAAGGAGGCTGGAGGAAGCATGCTGATGCCTGTCATCTGAGGGGGAGCAAACTCATTACCTAAACCTCGGATTAAATTATTTGCAAAGCAAAGCTCACCCTTTGCAACCAGTCACAGCAGCTGCCTGCTGCAGACACAAACAAATCAGATTCCAACCACAGCCAGCCACCTACCAGCGGCTGGTGAGCCAGAGCTGGTGAAAAAATGGATAGAGTTGCTTAGGCAGAAACACACACAAGCCAAACGCACACCAAACTTCTTCCTCTAACTTTCAAGGAGACTTCTCCAGAGACCAGGCTGGATGTGGGATGGGCTAGGGCAGGGCTCCAGTTCTACCCCTCAGCCCAAAGGACTGAAGAAGCCCTCTCATTTCCTAAAATGCAGCATGTAGAGATTTGCCCCATAGCCAGACAACGCTATTGTCTTTAAACTTCTCCTCCTTGATCTTTCCTCACTTTTTCTCTCGCTGAAAAATGGAACCGAATTTGAATGTTAGAAAACGTTGTGAAAGGCACCTGGCTCTGCCCCTCGCCTAAGGACTGCATCCTTTGTGCAGCCCCATCCAACATTCATCCGGCTTCCAGGGAGCTCACTACCACTAAAGGTAACACAAAATAATCTGGCACAGTGCTCTTGAAAAGTTGTACTTTTTCCTAGGTGGAAGCCTCTCTTTTCATGTAACTAATATCCCTTGAGCCTAGTTCTGCACCTGGGGGCCAGATAAAACAAGTATTATCCCTTTGCTTTATGATGTCCTTTCTGATATTTGAACACAGTGCTCTTATTTCCCATACTTCTCCTTACTAAGTGTTATCTTCTGCATTTCCCACTGAGCTAGGCATGTGACAGCCTCTCAAAGGCTCAGGTTCCTTATCTATAAAATGGAAATAATATCTACCCTTCAGGACTGTCGTGAGGAGCCTAGCACATAGTAGGTGCCTAATAAATAGTAGCAGCTCTAATTATCATCTTTACGCAGGATGGAAAAGAACATTGCTGCTCCAGCCTGCCCAGAGCAGAGCAACACGGGGCTGTTGCTTTCCTTCATGCTAAGACTGAGCTTCATTAACGCAGTCCGAGGTGTGGCATCTTTTGGGGCAGCCACAGCCACAGTACCTGACTTAGATAAACCTTATGCCAGCCAAAATGAACACCTTGTCTTTTTTTACTCTAAGCCTATAGTGCAACTATAAGTGGTTGTGCAGATTAAATGGGAAAATGTTGATCAATGTTCACGGTAAGGACTCAAAAATAGTAAGTAGCTGCTAGTTGTCACCAGTGGACAAGTATTGTCCAAGGGGAGACGGAAGGCGCTGGCAATGAGGAGACAGACTGTGCTGTGAGACGCTGCAGATTCTTGGTCCCCTCACGTCCCCTCACGTCCCCTCAGCCATGCTTTCAATCATCTCTTAACTGGCTTCATACCACATTTGCTTCAGCTGCTGTTCCACTCTCCTCTTTCCTCAGGCTCTGAACTGCTTCCCATCCCTTCACCCCCAGCAAGTTATTCTGTCCACTGTTTTCCTAACAAGACTGTGATTCTTTCCAATGTGAATGCTCTCCATTGTCTAAGGGTATTTTGCACCCAAGCCTTGAGAAGCCATGTCCCTTCCCCTCCCACCATTTTCCTCCCTCCTTCTAAGTGGGCTCATTCTCCTCTTTCTCCATTATGTCTTCAGTCTCTGCCTACCTTCTACGTGTCCCCTCTGGAAAAAGCAAATTAAAATGCTTCCCTTATCTTAAAACTTCCTTCTCTCATATGCTAACTAGCATGAGATACAAACTTCACACCCCTCACAATGGCAAAAATGACCACGTATGATCACGCTAAGCATGGGTGATCTGTGTGGGGTCAGGAGTGCAGTGGTAACACTTGCTTTGGAAAGTGCTGTGGATTGCGCTGGCCCAGGAGAACTGAGGGTGTGATGCTCCAGTTTCCCCACTTCTAGGGCTTTGCCTTAGAGTGACTCTCCCACATGTGTACAAGGAGACGTGAACAAGGATGTCCCCTGCAGCCCTGTTTCTCACAGTGAGAAATGGAAACCACCAAAATGCCCCACAGGAGAGGAAGGGATATGCCTTAGGAATCCAATGATAGTTAAATTGAATGAACCAGAGCTACCTGTATTATGAGCGAGTCTCAAAAATACTGTTGAGATTTTTTAAATTGTGTAAATGCATCTACAGAAGATAAGTTAATTTAAAAACAAGCAAAACAATTCTATAAACTGTATTTGTATAGATATAGGCAGTAGGCGTATTTTTAAAAGCACATGGGCTCCCCCCTACATGGGACATGACATCCAGGGGTGAAAGTCTCACTGGCAACATGGGAGATGACTTCCAGGGATGAGCCTGGCCCTGGCACTCTGGGATTGGACAATGCCTTCCTGACCAAAAGGGGACAAATAATTGTAACAAGATAAGGTATCAGTGTCTGAGAGAGTTCAAATAGAGTTGAGTCTATTCTGGTGGCTACTCTTATACAAGCTGCAGCTAGATACTGCTATTTACTATGGTTTGCCAAATCCCAACCAAAACCATTCCAGCCAAACCTAAAGAACACTAGGGCTCTATCTAAAGTCTGCAAAAGTTCCATGTACTATGATTACTTTCCAGAAACTTACACCCTTCAGATGAGTTCCTAGGCCAGATGAGTTCTGAAACCCAAAAGCACCAGCTTCTCCAGAAGATCAACTAGTTCTTTCCCCTTATCCCATATTATCAGTAGCCCTTTCCAACACAAAAAAAAGTTAGAATGGGCATAGCGCAAATACCCCTAAAGATTGGGAGAAAGATCAGAGGAAAAGGTGGAGTTATAATAGAGAAGATAGGATTTAACAAATGAGTATGACTGCTGAATCATTATATTGATATTTCTTTTAGTCTCCAGTGTCTTAGAGCAGCGAGAAGGGAAAACCTAAAATTGTAGAACTGTAACCAATACTAAACCCTGAAATCTGTTCTATACCTAATTGTTGCGGTATGCTTTGAAATTCATTGCTTTTTTGGATATGTTATTTTTCACAGTAAAAGAAAAGGATTGTGACATCAAGAAAAAAAAAACACATGGGAGTGATAAGGATGGTGGTTGCCTGTGGGAAGGGAGAGAGGAAAGATTGGAGGGGGGCATTAGTTGTATCTGAAAGCTTATATATATATTTTAAAAAGATAGAAAGAGCTGTAGCAAGGACCATTAATGTTAACATTTGTTTAGTCTGAGTGGTGGTTCATGGTTGCCTGTGATACCATTTTCTGTATACTTGAATTATTTCATAATTTAAAATACATTAAAAAAATAAACTGTTGAATGTAGGTAGAACCTTCTGGAGCCCTGAATCTCTTTTTCCATCTGTAATCACTGCAGTGAAGGGGTCAAGAGCTTTTGCAGACAGGCAGAACTTGGTACAATTTCCAGCTCTACCACTTTCTAGGTGTACGATTTTGAGCAAATTACATATTCTCATTGTAAAATACAGATAGTAAGAGTCCTACACCATAGAGATGTTGCAAGGATTAAAAGGGACAATGCATTTAGTGTTAATACAATAAATGGTAGTGAAGCTTTAGCTTCAAATAAATCCCCACCAGCAGTACGGCCCTGACATGCTTTTTTTGGCTTTTATTTCTCTATATACATTTCGAGGCTATTTATATTCTCATAAAACTAGACTAGTAGCCATTTCCTGACTATGCCCCATGCCTAGCCTCTGTTCATACTAGTCCTTCCTCTTGGAACACCCTCTCAATCCAATCCTTTCTCTAAGACCCTCCTCAAATGCTATCATTTTTATGGCAGCTCTTCAAATTTCCCTCCTCTTAGAGTGTAGGACCTCTTCCTCCTTGGAATTTTCATTAAAACACTGCCCCTCTCTGAAGGCAGTTTGTCTTAACTAAGCTGTATAAATAGTCTTAGGAGTAAAGCCAAATGTCTGTCTGTCTTACCCCAGTCTTAACCACCTCCCCACCTCCCAAATCCAAGTGTAAGCTCCTTGAAGGCACAGAATTCATCACTTTGTCCTCATCAACCCTTGTTATAAAGCCTGGTATCATTAAATATTTGTTGGTGGGGTCAGTTATTTTGAGGATTAAATGAGACCACTGCACTTAGTGCAGTCAGTGTCTGGCAGGTGGAAAAGGCTCAGTAAATAGTGTTAGTGTTTACCATTTCTGGCAGGGACTACAGGTGAGTGCCTTAGAGAGCTGCAGCCAAAGGCAAAGGTGAATTCATGGATGAATTTGCAAAATCTAGGCTCCAGGGGACATAGAATGGCATCCAAGCCCTCTTCCCAGACTTGCAAAAGAAGCTGCCTGCATTCCTGCCTGTAGCTTCCTACCTGGCAGCCCTTAGGCATATTTCTAGATGCTGGATAGGAGCATCTGTTTCTAGGAAAGCTTAGATCTGTGACCAGTGTGGTGTCTGGAGCATTTGCCTCCCAAGCTCATGGAGAACATTTCCAGGAGAGGGCACCCCTGGACAGTCAAGGACTCTCCTTTTTCCCTTTGTATCTTCCATTTCCTGTCTCTATTGTCCTCAAACATCCATGGAGCTGGAGCCCTAGGCACTAATACTGCAACAAGAAAGTTAAGTTCTGGCTCTGAAGGGGCTGGTTCACTGTTTAGTCTGGGCAGAGGGGTCCATAAACAAATAAGGACATACAGTGAGAAAAGAGCAAAATGTGCTGGAGCCAGGAGAGACTCCTGGGCAAGGAAGTCAGTTGGGAGCCTCCTGCAGTAGTCCTTTGGGCACACGTGACAGCCGTGGCAGTGGGTGTGAGGGGAACCTATACAGGCTCATGATTGAGAAGCCTCCAGAAGTGGGTCCACTCCCTGCCAGAGGCAAAGCTGGGGTAGAAGGTCAAACGTTTCCACAAATTTTGCCTCTCACATGGGCTCCATTCAGACTTCAATGTTTCTCAGTTGCCTTCTCTAATTTTGACCTTTGTCTTTCCCTGGTTTTCTTCCAACTGCAGGAACAAACATTGAGTCCTGCCCTACGCTGTCATGGCTTTTTGACTTTGCAACCTGAACACCAATTTTTGGCTTTGCATTTCCTGCCCTCTGATTACTCCTCACAGCAGTTCAAACACATCAAATGGCTCAGGTAAGACAGACTTCACTTTAACTTTTTGAGTCTGGGATACCTATAAATAGCTTTTGTTTGTAATAATCAACTGTCCTAATTATGACTTTCCATTTGTATGGCATCTTTTTGTCCCTCTTTGCCAGACAGGCTCCTGGTCTGTCCCATTCCTTGGCTGCCCAAACCTCAGCACAGACAGGAGATACTCTATGCTAAGTTTTAAATGAGTTATGATAGCAGCCTGTGTTTGGGTAGCTTTATGATTTACAAAACACTTTTAAATACATTATCGCATTTGTTTACCACACCATCCCTAGGAGGGAGATATTAATACTGTTACTCCCTTACAGATGAGGAAACTAAGATCACACAGGCAGAAAATAGCCAAAATACAACTTGAACCTTGGATGTCTGTTCCATACCCTTCCAGGACACTGCCTCCAGTGAGAGATTAAACCAACTTGATCCTTTCCATGAGTCAATAAGTGATTTGCTGCCTCATTTGCCCTCATTAAAATTCCACAGAACATAAATCACAATTTATGGTTGATAATTTGTCAGCAATCTATAGACTTTCAAATGAATGCTGAAGTCTGGCTTAAACGAGATTACTCCTATCTCAATTTAAAATCTAGTGTTAAAATTAACATGTCCCCCATGTCTTCCCTTACCTACTTAATTATCCTTAAGCATTTCTAGTTTACATTTTTAAAGCCTTCCTTAGATAGCTTAAGCAATTTATGACTGTAAACGATATTCTACCTCAATCAGGACTAAAGAGAGCTAGAAAGAACAGGGAGGGGAATAGAAGGGAATGTGCTAGGTTCTAATCAGGAAAGAGGGAAATTCACATCTATGTGTTTACCTTCTCCAGGCTGGTGGGAAAATAAATACTTAAGAATCCAGGTCATTGGGAAGAGATTCCAGGGGGTGGAAACCATTGCTTCCTCCATTACCAGCATAAAACATGCAGCTTTTTTTACGGGCACTGAGCTAACGGATAAGACCAGAAGGCACTGGACAGGGGTACAGTTAGAAAAGAACTCCATGACTTGAGGGCGCTAGACCAGATGACTTTCAAGGCTTCTTCTAGCTTAAAATAGGCGATGCTTTTAGTCTGTGGAATACTCTGCTACACTCTTTGTGACTCTAATTAAAGGTAACTGGCATGTGTGACTTTATTTCCTGTTCTACCCCAGACTAGAGTGGACAGCCGATTAGAAACAGGGACAGTGATTCTACAAAGTAGATCCAGTGGCTACAGGGAGAACTGACAAGTGACAGTGAGGAGAGCAAAGAAACATTAAGTATAAAAATGTAATAGCCACATTCCACATTGCATAATTGGTTCTGAAGGCATCATGGCAGAGTCGCATTGTATAGTAATTGATGTTGATACCAAGAGAAGTTAAATCATAGATCTGTCACTGGGAGCTAGTCACTTAACTCATTTAAAATTATTGGACACCCAGTATTTGCCTGACTCTGAATCCTCAGAATGGAAAGATGGATAAAGCATGGTCTCTGGCCTCAACAAGCTCTCTGAGCTTCAGTTTCTTCAACTGTAAATTGCGGGTACCAAATGAGATGATTCCTAAGCTTCCTTCCTGGAAGTTCTAAAAGCTTTGTGTATTTAGGCTTGAACCTCAACAACCCTATGAGACTGGGTCCAGGTAATATTGTTCTGTCTTACAAATAAGCAAACTAAGGCTCAGAATGATTAGCATCTTGCTCAAAGTCACACAGTTACAAGTATCAGAGCCTGGACCCTCCTCCACATGGACTAATCTCACAGAAATATGTAGATAGGTTTACTCCCACCCTGTGCTCTTTCCATGCTGTCTTAGGTCTTCCAGAAGGGCAATCAGAATAGACAGAGAACAGCTGGCACACTTGACAACTGAATGAATTTACAGGTCTTTAACACAAAATTCAGCCGCTGTAAAACAAAAAATTGTGCAATTGGACAATAATATAGATCTATAAAACCAAGGGCAACCAAAATGGCATTGAAAGGATCTGTCCAAATCAACAGCAGGTAAGTCAAAAAGTCAATAGTTATGGCTACTAGGGGCACAGCCTGAACAATTGAAATAGCTTTCAGAGAAAACGTGGTGGAAGGAAAAAGGGAGCTTGGGAACACTATGCTTAAAAAAAAAAAAAAAAGCACATCATTGCTGGCAGAATCCAGACACAGAGAAAGTAGGGATGCTTCAGCACACTTTGCTTTCTTCCTTGATGTCTGGTACAGGATACTTGTCAACTATGCTGTTACTGATAATGCAGAGATCTGGGGTGGGAAACATGTGCAATATTTTCCCATAGAACAATGCACCAAATGGAAAGGGAAGGCAGCTGAAGAGCCACTGGTTCAAGTCAGGTGGTTTATAATGCCAAACAGAGATGGCCGTCAGCATACTGTCAAATATCAACACAGCAAACAGAGATGGCCGTCAGCATACTGTCAAATATCAACACAGCAAACAGAGATGGCCGTCAGCATACTGTCAAATATCAACACAGCAAGAGCCATGGGCCTGGGAACCGCACCTACTATGTTTTGGACGCTGTACTAGATATTTTATAAGCACCAGCTCATCCATTCATCACAAGTCTCTGAGGTAGATAATATTCACTGAAGCTCAGGGAAATGAATTTGCTCAGTATTACAGAGCTAGCAAGTGGCAGAGCAAGGATTTGGAACCAGACAGTCTGATTTCAGAGTTTTGGCTCTTTCCACTCCTGTACATGGGTTCTTGGCCTGGCGCCAACACTTATTAGCTATCCAATCTTAAATCATTTTAATCTCTATAATCCTCAGATTCTTCTGCTAGAGAATGGGAATGATTAAATGAGAACTGCCTATGAATTCTCACAGGAATATGTTAAGGATCAAAGGAGAGAAAATGCATGAGAGGACTTTGCTATCTAAAAAGATTTATGCAATGATGATAATATCAATACTCATAATATTTATTGAGCATCTACCATGTGTCAGGCACTGGGCTTATTGTTTTACAGGAATTTCTCCATTTAATTCTAAAACCAATCTGTATGAAGTTCGTGCTGTTACCCCCTATTTACAGATAAAGAAACCAAGTTTTCACAGACTTGAAGTAACTTCCTCCAGGTCATACTCTGACAAGTAGCAGGGCTTGTCAGATGGGACAAGTTAAAACAGGATGGGAAACAGCTTTAACTACTCCAGAACCCTTGCAATGAACCAGATGTTGAACATCAAAGGCCTTCCCCATTAACTTCTGTAATTATTACTTTCCTCCCCTATGGCCATAGGACTTAGATGTACTGGACAAGTGTGAGAATTTCTTCTTAGATGTTGGAGCTAGAAGACATCACTGGAAGGGCTGACATATTCCACATTTTGAAGAAGACTGCTTTCAGCTTTTATCTGAGGATTGTTTATGTTCAACTGAATTGGAAAATGCTATCGAGAATATTTACTGTTTGCCAGCAGTGTGCCACTCTTGAGTGAGGTCTATGGGGGACTGAGGAAAACATGCCCAGATTTCCAAAGGTTCACAGTCTAATAGGGAACACAAATATATGCAGGCATTTATTCATTTCACAAGTATTTATTGAGTACCTTCTATGAATCAGGTGCTGTTTAGGAGCTGGGGACACATGGATAAGCAAGATAGAGCAGACTGTGATCCGTCCCCAAATTTAGGCACGCACAGGATGAATAGGGGCCCAGTGGAAAGGCACCTGACCCTGTGTGGGTGGGAGCAAACATGGTCATGAAAGTCTTCCAAAGGACATGAAGATTCAGAGCTACCACATATTGATTGTCTGCATTGCTAAAAAAAAGTTTGCATATATTGTCTTTAATCCTCTCAGCAACAATCTTATTGGGTAGATATTAATCTTATTTTAAGGATAAGGCATAAAGTATTTGCCCAAGGTATATACAAAACTGTAAGTGACAAAGCCATACTCTGACCCTGGTAGCTGATTTTACAGCCTGTGCTCTTTCTAGTTTGTGAGCGTGCCTCAGAGTAAATTGTGATACCAGTTATGATAGAGGAAGAACAACCACAGCATGGGTGGACAGAGTGGGGAAGAGCAAGTGACCAGGTGATCTAGAAGGTGTCATGGAGGAGGTATGATTTGAGTGAGCCATGGTAGAGTGGTTCAAGACAGACCCTAGCACATTATTTTAGTGAGTCTCCTGGGCCATATGCAGGGAGGGTCGCCTTAAAGAGTTAAGGTCATTTATTCAGCAGTCCAGGGTACCGGGTGATTGACTTTTGGTGGTGCAATAAGGGGAAGACTTATTCAAGGCTCTCTGGGTTAAAAGAAACACTCATAACTTAAGCAAAAAATAATAATACATAAAACAAAACAAAACAAAGCAACAATAATAAACAAAAATGGGGTATTTATTTTAAGGATTCAGGCGTTTTGTAGACCCCCAGGACTGGAAGTGGGGCCTTGGGAGGGGGTAACTGGGACAAGGATGTGAACACCCTGTCAGGATCAGCTGCCCTTTGACTCTGCTTCTTTCCAGATGTCTGCCTCATCCTTTCCTTCTGCAGTCCAGCTTTCACTTGCACTCTATATCAGGGCAAAAGATGCCCCATGCACGTCCTCATATTTAACATCTCTGATCTGCAATTCTTAATCTCATGGAGAGAGAATCTGATTTGTTCACCTTGGGCCACACAGCCATGGTCAGGGAGTAAGAGCGTCCATTCTCAGAGGTGGAGTTTGGGCTGACTTGGCGTGTTTTGGAGAAGTGTCCAACTCTAGGTATTGTCAGAACTCAGTTCTGTTGAGAGTGCTGAGTGTTCTTCGTTTTTACTTTTTCACTCTGCCCTTTAAAGTAATACATAGGTTTCCACATACTGGTGGAGTTATTAAATTCATAAATAAAGACTTAATCTTTAAAGCTCTGTATCGTGAGAGCAGAAGTTAAACAGCAGGCAAAGGAGAGCTTACCAACCTTAGTGACTAACGTAGCAAAGGAGGAGGCACCCAGCTTCCAGGCTGCTGGAACAGAGAAGCCAGGAGAGGCTACAGCTGCTGACAGGGGCTAAGGCCTGCCCTCCAACTGAAGGGTTAGAAAAAAGCCACACTGCAAAGGCAGCCACAGAGAGAACTATCCTGAAGACTTGGAAAAATACCAGGATGCACTTAGTAGTTCCCAAAATAAGTACGTTTTGATTGAAGCCAAGGGAGAGAAATGAGGAGCAGCAACAGGACACTTCTGTCTCAGGAGCCTTGGGGAAGGGTGACCTTACAAAGAGAGGGATGGAGAAGGGATCTAGAAATTATAATTGGAAAGAGGAAGAGGGAAGGGCGCTGGTTCCTGTTTAGCTCAGAGCCCCATCCCCAGAGAAGCCCTAACAGTTGAATCAACAACTTCATTCTTTACACCTCTACCTTCTCCTTCCCCCCCATCCAGGGCTCTGACAACATGGGCTTAGGCTCCTTGAGTAAAATGAACAAGCGGAACACTTTAGTTCCTCTGGCAGGAAGAATGCCAAGACCAGTATCAGGGAGGAGAGGATATTGAGAACAAAGAGGAGAGCTTAAGAGTTAAGAAATTTTCCTTAGAAGCAGGAAACTTTGAGGCCTGGATGGGGCTGAGGGGAACCCTCTCAATCCTGCCTTGTGACAATGCAACATCTTGATCAGAGGATCTGGCAGACAACTGTCTCCACAACAGCTGCCCCTCCTGGTGATGCTATTCCTACACCCCCACCCCTGGCTGGTAACTGTCTGAGGGCCAGATGTTGGGGAGCAGTTGTGAAAACTTCTCTTTGGGCTTTTAACGCTCCACCTCCTCCATTAGGACCTTTGTTGTCCATTATCTTATATTCAACCCAAACCAGAGGTCATAACTTATTTCTGCCAAGTGATAGGTGATGGAGGGTCCAGAAGTGGTGAGGCTGTTTTATGATGACAGGATTCGGCTACCATGGTTGTCTCCTTGAATAGCAGATAATTTAGTTTAATGAATTTGGACGGTTAACTGAATCTGCCCACACAGTTCTACTTACCTTCCAAAATGCTTCCAAAATAGCACTAGCTATTGTTTAGGAGACACAAAGAAAAAAAAAGAAGCTAAATGTAATAAATGACAAAGTCCTAGAGATTTCTGCCTGTTCAGAAAAGTCTGAGTGAATTTTCCAAAGAAATGTTAAGCCTTAAAAAAAACAAAACCGCTCCTTCCTCTCTTACCGAGGAAGACCCAGAGCAGAGAGAAATGACACAAAGACAGGCACAAAGGCACGCACACGTGTGAGGTGGAAGGGTCCGGTGTTCATGGACTGCAAAGGTTTAAAAGATGTTTTTCTACTGGCTCCTCACACTGCTGTCATTGAGACACACAATTCCAGAGCTAGTCTCTCTTTGGGGCGATCAAAAAGCTATTGCTGGTGTTTGGTGCCATGTTTAAGAGAACAGACAAAGCCCCATCCTCTAGTAGCTTACAATCAGACACAGACACACTAGGAAAGAGATGAGCGCCATCCTCCTCACCACGTGTGCACACACAAATTGTCACAGGGCCTCGCTGCCGCCCCTCCTCACAGCCCAGACCCCTCTCTGATGCCTCCGGAGAACTCCCTCCCTCCTCCACCACCCGCCTTCATGGTGCAGTGTGCGTGCAGCCAGATGTTCCGTGGGCAGAGCCCTCTGTGGGCTGACAGGCGGTGATTACTGTTGCCAGCCCCACATTAGGAGAGAATTGAATGGAAGAGAGTCCCCACCCTCCTCGGGCTTCCTACAATAGGGCCTTTGTGAGGTGCCTTACTGCCTTTCTCTTCCCCCTTCCCCACCAACCTACATCAGGCGCAGCTCTATCTAAGGGGAGAGGAAAAGAAGACAAAAGGAGGCTCACAGGCCCCGGACTGATTCCCCCTGTCTCTTTGGGGAGAAGACAGTTCCTGTTCCTCTAGCCCCCCATTAGAGTGGAAAAAAAAAAAAAAAGAGGACTCCTAGGGCTGCCTGTGGTAGACATCCCCATAAAAGTGGTGGGTCTTGTCCATCAGACAGCCTTGCTCCTGTGACTGCAGAATATGGAAATGAAGCTGGGTTACCAGGGTGCCTGGTACAGAGATTAGAAGATTCCTAAAGACTGGAGCCTAAAGCCCAGGGCTTTCCTCCTCTTACCCCTTCTCCCTTCCCCAGATCACTTTTTCTGCAATCCAAAGCCAGAGGCCAGGGGAGTAGGCCAGAGAGAGGGTTAAGTTTCCAGGACTTTGAGTCAGACTTCAGCTAGGTTTCCAGACCGGGGTAGGTGATTAGGGTACAGAAAGGGACAGCAGGGATGCGTCGGGGAACTGGTAAGGCCAACATCTGGGACACGTTCATCGCCCCTCCTCCCACCCAAACCGCAGATGCTGTGGCAGCAAGAAAATCAGAGCGGTTCAGACCAAGAACAATTGTGCAACCCAGCCCTAGGGAAGAGCCCAGGGGAAGAGATGGGAGTGGAATTTGAAGTGGGCAGAATCCACTTCAGAGGTAAGATTTAAAGTTCTTACCAAAAACTCATGCATTCAGGGCTCTGATTTCCACAATACACTCTGATGCAACAAAAATGCATTTTCTTATTCAAAAGCCTCAGAGAGTTGGAAGCTCTGCCTCTGAGCCCCAGTCTCTCAAAGCCAGAGGCACACTGCCATGGGTGGTTCTGGGATGGCTGCTGCGGACGACAGTGGGTGTGGCGGCCTTCTGTCCAGTCTCCTAAAGTGGCAAGATTCTGCTGGTTCCCTAGGCGCCTCACAGTAAAATCTGCAACTTGAGACTCCCTCAGCAAAGGGAGCCTAGCCAAGTGCCTAAAGTGGCTTAAGGGGTGGGATTTGGATGGGAGGATGAAAACTGGAGGGTTCATGGGGAAATTTCTGTTTTGTACTCCAAACAAAAACAGGAGAGGAGCAGTGGATTTTCCTTTTAATGCAGAATGTCACAGTACAAAACATGTCAACAGAGTCCCATTCTTCAGGGCACTGAAGGGAGGGGTAAGGGAGAGTGGGCTGAGTTAAAAGTCTTCTCCTAGTCCTCCCCGCCGCCCCCCTCACACTGAGAGCAAGAAATACTTTGTTGTCTGCTCCCTGGGATTGCCCCACTGTGGGAGTCAGAATTCTCTAAGTCTGGGTAGGCTTTGGCCTGAAATTCATTGATACGGGGCAGGAGAGCAGGAACAAACATTTCAACATTTAGGATTTTCACTCTTAGCTTTAAGGAGATTTAACTCAAGACCTGGAGTTCCATATGAAACTAGAGGCTATAAGAATCTGCCTTCCATTGGCCCAAAATATGGGATTTGAACCACAACTTGCCCACATTTGGAAAATGAGGAGCAGGAAATTTAATAGAGATATAAATGAATAGGAGTGAGAGAAATTAAAAAAACAAGTCTAGCTCCTCAAACTTCCTCCTCTTTTTTCCTCATCTCCAGCTTGTAGACAATTTGGTAGCCATCATCCCAGGCATAGAGCTGGCGCTCCCGGGGGTTATAGCGGAGGCTGGCATGGGCACCGTAGCGGCGGGGGAAATAAGAGAGGGCTGCCTGTTCAGGGTTCAAGGTGCCACTGGCATCAAAGGAGCACTGGATGCGGGCTCGACTGGCAGGGCGAGTGTTATAGACTACATATAGGGTACCACAGATGACAAAGGCAGCCTCGGCATTCTCTCTGGGACATGGTGTGTCCCACTGTTGCTCTGTGTCCAGTGTCTGTGGGTCTAACTTGGCCAGACACAAATGCCTGTCATCCTCCCGGGTGGCATAGACAGCCCAAAGGCCCTCCTCATCAGCCGCCAGGTCAATGTACGTGTCTGCTGTCAGCCCGTAGGGGGGGATCAACTTCTCTGCTGGGAATACGGAACTGTCCACCACTGTTCGGTTTGCCAAGTGGAATTTGATGAGCTGCAAAGTGTTTTCCAACTCACCACCCCCTCCAGGTCCTCCAGGAGGCCTCCGGGCATAATAGAGAAAGCCACCATATACCAGCTGCCCGGTGCCTACCCAGGGGAAGGGTACCCGGACTCGGGAAGCTTTCCGGGCAGCCATGGCAAGGGTGAAGTCACGCAGCCTTGGGAAGACAAGAGCTGTGTCATTCTGTGTCCCATCTAACACATAGATCTTCTCTGCTGACCCCAATGGATCCTTGGTCCACAGACCAGCTGGGCCACCAAAACGCTTCAGAATCTTCATTGATCTCACCTGAGAGATTGTGTAGCCACAGTCTGGTGGGGAAGGAGAAAAGCACAGGAAAAGGAAAGACAAGCGAGAATTAGATGCCCATGGCATGAACCCCCCTGGGCTGGTGATCTGGAGAACAGCAGGCATTTTCCTAGTGGATGCCTCTACTCTTCTGAAGGATTGGGAAGGAGAAGGCATCGCAGAGGCCTGAGTTTCCAGAAACTCTCCTTACAGGCCAGCCATTATAGGGATTTCCCCAAACAGATGCCAGAAGAGAGAATCACATTGGACTGGGACAAGGGAGAAAAAGGGAAAGAAACAAGGGAGAATACATGTTCTGAAAGTGTTATGGGTCTGCTTTCAGATCACTCACCTGTCACCATGTCATACTTCTCGTTTCTTCTGCCTTTGCCTTTGCTCCCAGGGCTTCCAGTCACTTTCTCATCAACCTCTACACAGGGTAGAGCTGGATTCTGGCTCTCCAGATAATCAACCTCCCGCTCCAGGCGGTCCACTCTCCCTGAGATGCTGTCAGCCTCAGTTCTGAGTGCCTCTCGCTCCTTCTCTGCCACCTCCAGCAGCAGCAGCATCTTGTTCTTGAAGTCCCGCAGCTCAGCAGCATGACGACTACTCTGGTCCTGGCACTGAGCCAGCCGTTCCTGAAGGGATGGAGCAGCAGGAGGGAGGACTGGAGGGTTGCAACTCCCAGGCAGAGAGAAGCCCAACCAGGGAATCAGGAGTGCAAACTCAGCCAGGCTTCAAGATCTCCTTCAACCCCCACAGACAGTGAAACCAGATGTTAAGAGATGCTAAAAGTGCAAGAAACCCAGCTCAGTTTCACCTAGGTCCCTACCCCAACTTCATGCCCTCGAGTTGGTGTTCTCTGTGAGCGGTGCACAGAATCATCCAAACCTCTAGGGCAGTCTAAGTGCACAAGGGTGGAAAGGGGGTCTCTGTTCCATTATAAAATTCTCTCAGGAATTAAGATACTACAGACCTAAAACTGTTAAAAAAAAAAAAAAAAGGCAGAGAGTTGCAGATTCTCTGGGAACCTCCAACTTCAGAATTATTAGCTCCTATTGAGACACTTCCCCACAGCCCTAGCTCTCATTTCCCGTCTGTCTCTTATCCTATTTCATCCTCGGGATAAGACATGAAGGTATGATGCTTTGAAATTGCTTTAGTTGGGGAAAGAGAAAGACTTGCAAGTTTGAGGATCCTCTTCTTACATTCTCTTTAGGTGTTTCGAGTCCTATCTTGCCATCCCACATCCCTGACAAACTGGGTGAACCAACAGAAGATGTGGAATCCTTCTAGGCTGGGCAAGACAAGAAAGGAGTCCCTCACCTCTAAGGCAGCTAGTCGGAGCTCCATGTACTCCAGAAGGTGCTGTTGCTGTCCTTGAAGGGGTCCCAACCATGACAAAAGGAGCAAGACCAGGAGAGGAATGCTGGGCCCCATCGCAGCCAGGAGAGTAGGGCCAGAGTAAATCAAGAGTGCAGTTTGCCTCTTCCGCTTAAGCCCGTGGGTTAGCTTTGGAGGCGGGGTGGGGGGCGGTACCTTCTCTCTTTCTGGATCTCTGGGTCTCTCTCACTACTCTGGAATGTTTTCACAGTGTCTTTACAACCCCCACCCCTCCTTTCTGCTTGAATTGATCAAACACAGATGGCTCCATTGCAGAGCAACCAGAAGCCTTAACCATCTCCTGCCTAGGCTGTAGGCTCCCCCAAGGAGGGGAAGAGATGGGAAACCCTAGAACGGAGGCTGGGAAAGGAGCTTGCTGCAGGAGACAGGAGGCAAAGAAGCCCCACAGGAAACTTGGCAAACTCTTCCTATGTTTTAGGAAAGTGTGTTCAGTGCTGACTTCTTAAGAGACTGGTGTCTTTCATTAATTCTACCCTTTCCCAGCGAAAGTACAATGGATTGTTTCTGTCTTGTTCAGTGGAGGCCGGAAGAACGGGAAATGAGGTTTGAGAGAAGGTAGGAGAAAAAAGCCAAAGTGATCAAGTTTGTACTAACTTCTTCCATAGCTCATTGGCGCCATCTTGTGCTAAGAAAATGGTGTTCTCTCTCATTAATAATAAGGAAACCAACTTTAACCCCAGGTGGGAAATTTTCCACAAAGCAGGCCAAGTAAATTCTCAACATGCCAGGCCATTACACTGCATTTACAGGGGTTTTCATTTCTAAAGGGCATATTTTCTTAGGGACAACCCAGTTTCTTTACGTGGCTATTCAACCTCTTTCTGATTTTAGCCCAGAGAAATAACTGACAAAAACAACAAAAACCAGGTCATGGAGAAACCAGTGTAGTTAACTCTTGATTACCTGGAAGTGAGATTGACAGCAGAGCTGTTCTATATTGGCTTTCCTTTGCCTGTAAGCTTCCAGTTATATACTGTTACCAAAAATGGTGAGTGTTCAGCAAGCTCACACTAAAAAATGAAGTTTACATTCATTTTCTAGGAAGAAAAATCTGAAAAATATATATGTTGCAGTCCAAATCAAAAGAAATGTATTCTAGATTCTCTACTATTGGGAAAAAGCAATCAAACAATTCATCATTTGTTTTGGTGATTATCCAAAAGGGTGTTTCACTTGTTTCTCATCTCTACATTCCAACTAAGACTTCACGAGCCAAAATCAATTAATGGCCACTATAAGGTAGACTTGGCCTGAAATATATGGTAAAAGAAGTCAAACCAGTATCATTTATTCAGAGACTTGCCATGATTAATCTAGACAAATCTCTCTTTATCAGGAGAAATTCTATAGAATCATAGAAATCAGATCAGAAATGCTGCTTCTCTAAAATGGACTATTTAACAGTTTGAGATGAGGGAAAAATAGCATCTTCCCATGGTGATTTTTATTTTCATTCTGTGAGTTTAGATATTTGGTGAAACATAATACGAAATAAAGTTTAATTAGCCTCTGTCAGAAGTCTCTTGCGTCTTTCTAAGGCCAAGTCCAGATGAATTTAAGAGAGGGCCCTGAAAACTTCATTCTTGGGAAGTGCTTCCTACCAAACTCTGTTCACTTCCATTGTGGATATTTGTATAAAGAATGAATTTGTCTCTAACATTCTACAGATGTTTACATGCAATGTATTTAGACACTTCCAAAGATGCTGATTCCCTTTGTCCCTTTATAACAGAAGTCAGAAACAGCCAGGTGAATCAGAAAATTTACCCATTTTATTGATGCATTACAATTGCTCTACATTTTACCATATTATGTAGAAAATACTGAAAATACAAGCTACTTTGTAAAACCAAAGACAAACATTGAATCCAAAGATAAACTATGTTTTACACAATGGACCCTTTTTCCCATAGAGTTAGTATTAAATTTTAAATATCTATTTCTTTTGTTAAAATGATTATTTTACATACTCCCTAAGTATATCTGCATTACAAACATAGCTCAGTAATTCTCAGAAACTATCTGTTTCTAGAGGCTTGTTGTAAAAGGAAGCGCACACCAGAAAAGGGAGAGAGCAAAAAAAGTTTAAATCGCACACAATAACTAGCATATCAAATACATTAATAAAGTAGGAATTCCATTGCAATATCAAGGATTCAAAGCAGAAATACTAACATTACATATAATGTACATATAATGTACTGCTACATGTAGTGAGATTATTTTTCAAGCTGATTGAAACCACACATTATATAAAGTTTAGCAACAAACAACCATGTAGATAGACATGCTGCACCATCCATCAGTTTAAAAGAAAATTCAAAATAGGAAGCAGGCTCGGGCCATTCCTGTCACTGAAAGGCAATTTCATTTCCTACCCTAAAACAAACCATCCCAACTGGTGGATTTTTTGCATAATAATGCTGAATGAAACACATTACTGTGCTTGCCTGGCTAAGGACAGTCAAACAGAGCCCCTCTAGTGGAATGGATAAACAGTCAATCACAAAAGGAGTGGCCAGAATTGTTTGAAATGGAGTTTGTATTCTGGGGGCTGGTCTTTTGGCTGGAGCACTGACAGTGGTATCACCTCCCGGGAACTAATAAAAACTCTGGAGTGATGCATGTTGAGCCTAGAGTGGCTACACTTAGAGCCTTCCCCATTTCCCCTCTCTCACGCTGAAGGGAAGAAGTTAGAAATGCAAGTTTTGAGAGAAGGTTTAAAGCCTTAAAGCTGCTTCGAGGTCAGGCCACTGTAACCCTAGCCAGCTGCTCACTAATTCACCTGGCTTCCCCCATCCTGTCAGGGCTGGCAATGTGAAGCCCGAGGAACAGAATCTAAAGCCACATCAAGCACACACACATTCAGCAAACACAGGTGGCTTTTTATGTTGGTCTATCAGAAATTGTCGATTTGCAGACTAATACTGAAAATCTCTAAAATTCTTAAAGTCACACATTGCTAGTAATGTGATTAAGATAACAATATAAGTTCTTGGAAATGCCTTTTTCTGTGGCATTAAGACTCCTATTTTAAATGGCATTTACTTATTGGACTAAGGGAAGGAGGGTGATTTTCCTCCCTGCAACTCATTTCTTACTAAAATAACAAATCTTATCCCCTGTAGAGGAAAGATAAAGAACAAAACGTTTCCATTAGAAACGAGACCTGCATTGAGCAAGAAAATCACAACATGCTTGGCAAAAAAGGAGACAAGAAGATCACACACATGGATCATAATGCTAGTGACAAAAACTGTACAACTGCTTGGCTGTGATGACCAATATAGTGCTGCAAATACAACTCAATATAATGACTTAAAAATACAGAAAACGCCAACATCAACATATTCCTGGTAGGCTGTAATGACTACCTTCCCCATCTTGGAAGCCCTTACTCTCTACAATGAAGAAACACCAAATACTTTGACAGCTCCTCGGTGTTACACCTGGTACAGAGATTGCTGACCAGGCTCCATGAAATCTCCCATCTCCATCCTGCACCTCCTTGAAACCATCTCTACACAGAACCATACTAGAATTATTCCTCGAATATATCATTTTCAATTCAGGTGGAACACATCTGTATCTTAGGGTTAACCTTCTTCCCCAAAATCCTTTATGGGAATGTTCTCATTCCTAGTACATTCTACTTGACCCAGATCCGTGCAGGAACTGAGAGTACAAGGACAATTTCACAGCTTGAAGGGCCCCGAGAATATACAAGTCGTTAAAAAGAAACCTCAAAAGCCCCAGTGACACAGCAGGCTTTGGTTTCTCCTTAATATTCTTCACCCACTACGAAACCTATCTGTTGAGTTCCCTGTCACCAGCGGCATCATAAACTTCTCCTCATAGTATGGGGACATGGTAAGCAATACAACAGGCTCTTTGGTATAGACACATCTGTTACATGTTTTTTCAACAAGCAGATACTTCACTAGGAATGTCAACTATTTGCAGGAAGGACTGTCATATGGGAAAAGAAAAAAAACCATTCTAAAAGTGATTGCACATACTAAAAAAAAAGAAAAAATGCATATTTAATATTGGCTTGACTTCTCTCACCTGGTTCCTGACTTCTCACACAAGCAAGGTAGCAATGCACAGTGAGAGAGCCATTATGAGGGCTTCTGGGAGAACTCAGCTGAGATTCCAAAATGGAAAAAAGGGATAGAGTGGTAGTAAAGGAGAAAAGCTGCTGTTTATATTTTTCAATGTCAGTAGGGAAACTGAGAACAATGCATTTATACAACACAGCTACTAATTCTGTTCTGATAAATCCCAGTGAACTTAGGGTCCACGGGGGCTTGCTGGTCCATCTAAGGCAAGCTCACTGTAAACTCTATTAACCACTACATTATCATATAAGGCACTACAATAAGGGAAGGAGGGAGAAAGGGAAGGAAGAGACACACATTTAACAACTCCTCACCAGACACACCTGTGCAAAACAACTCCAAGGGTCTCCTCTCCTTGCAGGCAATGCCCCTGCTCATTCAGCACTACAGTAATATGCTCTATAATTGCAATTAGTTCACATACATTCCAACAAGTATCAGTTCATTTTGGTTTAAATACAATGGAGACATCAATTCCATCTCCAGGGTAACACTGGAGGATCAGGTACACACTAAATACACAATTCAAGTGTAATCACTACACATTTTTTGATTACAAATAACATTTTGGGTTAGCAGGAAAAATTGCTTGTTATATTCTTCTAATCAATATGTACATATTTAATTATGCAAAATATTAAAACACCACCATTACAAAACTTCTAAAATATTTTTAAATTCAGTAATAAATTTTTAAAATATTTTTTGCAATTCCTACATGCACTTATTGTATAAGTCTTAATAAGAGAGCATTCAATTTGCTGCTGGCATACAAAGGAAGCTACTTTAAAGTATAAAAGCTGTACACAACAATGTTCTTATCTGGTTTCAGGTTCTTTAGCTTTCTCCCCAAATAAATCACATAAAACAGAAGGGAGAGATGAGGCAAAAAGAGAGAGTGAAGTGTATTATTGAAACTTTATAGTAATCTTTAGGCAAAGCTCATCAATGCTAATATCTCATAATACGAGATTTTGCATATAGTAAAAATGACAAAAATACAATAACCACCTTAATTTAATGGCTTATCTAATAATAAAATTTAATCTGAGTCAGAGAGAGAATGACTTTTAAAAAATAATGTTTAAAGAATGCATGGTGCTTTCACTGTGGGTATGAACTCTCTCATACTAAATTGCCTGCAGTTGGTGAGCTGCCTTTTTAACTAACAGCTTTATAACCAACACAGGAGCAAAGACAGAATCCCAATAGTAACACAAAGTAATATGTAACCAGTTTTGCAAAAATAACAATTGCCCATTAAGTATAATGAGACATAAAGCCAAAACTAAAAAATTCTAAGTTTAAATGTTCCTTAAACAAAGATAAAATTTTGAGGAGAAACGCCTGATGATAAAATATATACTTGTGCAAGCTGCTTTTAAAATAAAATGGGCAAATAAGTCTTGGCTTTTAAACAAACAAAAAATGTTTTTCTTTTCTCACTTGTTAACAGTCTTCAAGTCCTTATATCAGCATCCTTCCTCTGACCAGCAATTATAATAAAACAAAGTTAAATAAAAGAGGGGCTTCATTTGTTTTTAAAAGCATTTATAGAAATAAAGTCAGAGAGACAAAATATTTTTCAAGGGGTATCTTCAGAATGATCTCTCTTCCTTGATAACTATGCTGAAAGATGGGCATTTGAACTTTTCCAAATACCAAAAATGCTGTCACAAAAATAAAGAATTAAAAAACAGGGCAAACTTTGGGAGACTACAACAATGCAGTCAATACTGAGACAGGTTCCCCGAGAAAAATCTGCTTCAGTGGGCCCCTGCAGAACAAGTTGCTGGCTAAGGAGTTTCAAGAGAAGGTAAGGGAGGAGCTCACCATAGCGCATAGCTGGGAAAAGGCAGCCATGACCCTTCCTCCCTCATGTTCACCAACTACAAGTAGGAATACTGGCTGATCTTGGTAGGGCTTAGTGGATATCCAGTGTAAATTGCTGAACCTCGTGAAGACCCAATATAGGACTGAGTGGCAAACTGGTGTTGGTACTGAGCAGGGGCCACGCTGGCAGAAGTGAGGAGGCTGGGCCCAACACTGACAGGGACCTGGTGCACCAGAGTGCTAGGGTGGGTGGTATAGGTTGCAGCATGCCTTGAGGAGCCCTGCGGGGAGAAAAGATGAGCAATGGAGCTGGTGGAGCCCAGTGCAGCAGCAGAGGTGGGGGCAGCATACGTATACAGGTGAGGCTGGCTTGGCAGGTGAGCAGGGGCTGGGGCCAGGTGTGGGTGCCCCGTCGAGTGCAGTGGGCTGCCATGCTGGAAGGCGTAGGGGGCTTGGGAGAGCGGGGCCACAAACGCCTGCTGCCTGCGGGGGACAGGGTTGTTGCTTCTTTCCTGCGAAGTTGGAGCTGACGAAGACTGCTGGTTCTGGAAGGAGGAAGAAGGGAGTGAGGAATCTCGAGGTCACACTGGTTCAGGGCACCAAAGGCCAAGTTGAGAGTTGAGTTTCTGATTTGTAAGTTTCCACGCCATCTCCCATACTGTGAGAAGTCAGCCATCTATCCCCTCTGTCTCCTGACAGAATAGATCCTAACCCAGCGCAGACCAAGCAGTTAATATACCATACTTAAGTTAATATGACTTAAATATGTCAGAGGAAAGAGGGGAATCCAGAGTTCATAGGGTTACCCATTCCTGCAAATCAATAACTGTTGACTCAACTCACCCTATTCTGGCATCAGTGAATTTGAACTTTTCCTAACCTTTCTTTCTTGCAATTGTTTTCATGTGGTCTCCTCTAGTCTTCACATCCCTCTTGAAATGTGGAGCCTAAAACACACGTGCTAACTCGAGCTTACTTTTGAACTTGCATGTACTTTCTCTCTCTCACACACGCACACAGAGTTACATCCTCATATTTATATGTTCTCATTACTGACATTTAATACCACCAGAATTTTAGAGGAGAAAAGAATGAATATAAATAGAATGAATGACCCTTACTACCATCAAAGGATCAGATAGGGGAAGACCAACCCCAAATTCCAGCCCCTCACAACAGGCAATACTAGGACCAGTTGATTAAGTGCCCAGAAAGTTTTTCATTGTCTCTTGACTCAAGTAAACAGTGTGAGGCTTAGGTTTATTTATGGCCTGGGAGAAAAAAGAAGAGAACCTGGTCTCAATGAGGCAAAGCATATGTTAGTACAGAACCAGGCACTGAGAGCATCCCAGGCAATTTCTAAACTTCAGACAGTTCTCTAATCTTCCAGGAAAAACTAGAAAGGTGTGATGGAAAACCTGGAGTGCTATCCCAAGCACACTTAAGTGCATGTAAATATGACGCGGGCCACAGAAAACCATATTGTTTGACACAAAAGGGACTTCATCTGGCTTTATTCAGCAGTCCAGCCAGAACCAGGATTCTCCAGAAAGTAACAGGGGGGGTGCCAAACAGAAAGCAGCAGCCCCTAGTGCTTACCTGGCTAAGGTTGAGTGGCTGTGCTGCACTGGTCCCCCCGCGTTGCACCCGATACCCTGTGGGGGTGATACAGCATCCAGTTGACTGCCCACTAACTGAGGCCACAGGCTTGGTCTTACTGCTCAGGAGACCTAAAAAAGGGTCAGGGCTTAGCTAGTCATGAATAGATATCTAGTCAGTACTGGGCTAAACCTCAGATGGCATCATACTAATGTGTCCACATGTGTATGTGGTTTGCAAAAGTCTCATATGTATCTTATTTCCTCAATTACATTTATACTGCAATAATAGAGTCTCTATTATCCATTTCTTTTCTATGTTTCTTTAAAGCTCCATAAAGGATCCTCAAAAGGTTCACTTCAATAAATATTATCTAAACTCCTGTTCTGTGCAAAGTACAAACAGAAGTAAGACACAGTCCCTACCCTCATGGAGCCTACAGTTTTATGTAGGAAGGGATTAAACAAGTACAAAAATGACAATAGAAAGTGGAGTAAAATACTGGTAATTCTTAAGATATTTAAGTGTCAAAAGTGTTTAAAGGAAAGCAAGATTATATTTTGCTGCTTTCAAATTCAAAGAAAACTGCAGAGCAACTGAATACAAGTAAAAGTAATTTTTGAAATTTTGCTTCCCTCTGTGTTCCCACAAGGAAAACTGGGGCATTTATTCACTGACCTGCTGGGTAGCCTATATTCTTTGAATTCAACAGTGACAGAGCTCCTGATAATTCTGTAGCCTGGAATCAGGAAGTTTTGCCTTGTCTGCAACGAGGCAGTTTTGTACTTCTAAGGAAAACCACATTGAGGCTTAACATAATACCCTTATATTAAAACCCTGTTTGTGCCTATGACAATTACCTAAATCAAAGTAAAACGCTACTTACGTAAGAACAGCAGAGATGGCTCTGCTTAGCCCACAAACTCCCCTTCCTTGATGTACAGTTTGCCACTGGGAAGCAACTGTCTCAACAAAGACTTCATTTCCTGGGCCCCCTTGCATCTAGGCAGGGCTTGGTAAATTAGTTTTCACAATTTCCAGACTATAGAGGTTAAGAAACGTGTGTGTCTCCAAACTTTCTTTCTTCTTCTGATTGATGCAGAGGATTTCAAGGTGCTGTTCCTTATCACTGCAGGCCTACCAACCAGGAAGACTTACTGGGAAGTTACGTGACTGAGAAGTAAACTTCTTTTATGTTAACCCACAGAAATTTGGAGTTTGTTACTGCAGCTAGTATTACTCAACTAATAGAATAACTGAACCTGGGAGCCTAAGCCCAACATCTAACAGAGCAAAATGGAGGTCATTAGGTTTATGATAAAACCAAGAAAAACATTACTGCTATCACATCGGGTGAGAAGAGATCTAAACGACATTGTTTGCCAGAATATTTTTACAGTCATTTTTAATATTACCAACTCTTATCCCATTCTGGATGTCAAATTCTAATCATCTGTGGTAAATCTAAATGCCTGCTAATCCTCCCTGCCATACAACATGTATCTTGTTCATCTTCTCTCATCAACAACGAATGTGTTTCTGAGACTGCAAACTCAATTTTATATTGATTCAAAAAAAAAAGTAGGAAGATAAACTGATAGCAAAAAATAATTTTATACTGCAGACCACTGATTTCTGAATTAAAAACTTTTTACTGTTCTCTATCACTGAAATAAGTAATTTGGAGTAGATTTAACATAATATTAAGCATGTGCACATCAAAGGAGAATTCAACTCTAGCTATGAAAATACACTCACCTGAGGCCTGGGTTGCTACAGTGCAGTCACCAAGCTGAGTTTTCAATGGAGGCACAATGATGGTGCGGGTACCAGAACCATCTGCCACAACTCTGCCAGGCCCCTCCAGAAGGGGTCCACTATTGCCTCGGAGAGCACTCAGGGTATCAGTGGAATATGGGCTGCTCAAGGAAGAGTCAGAGTCTGGAGAATCATTGACAGTGACATAACTGATGACATTGGACCTTGGCTTCAGGCCAGAGCTGAGAAGAAAATACATGAAAATTCAACTGCCCTTTCAGCAATGTTTCTTAGATGGTCTCTGGTCCTCTCATAATAACAATGATGATGACAATAACAATTACAATAGTAGTGAACTCCTGATTGCTTATTTTGTATAACGTACTATTCTTATACTCAGCATACATGTCACTGAATCCTCACAGCAATCCTATGAAGTAGGTATTACTATCCCCATTTGACAGATAAGGAAATTGAAGTATAGGAAGGCTAAGAAACCTAGTGGTAAAGATAGGATTCAGACCCAGGGCTCAACAATTTTCATGCCTCTAACAACTACACCATGCTGCCTCTCTCTTAAGCCATTCCCATGTACAGTTATTTCAGTAACATTCTTAAAATACCAGTTTTTTAAAAAAATCTCACACCACTGGATTATAACTGGTTCCTTACTAAATCAAATTTCTCACCATACCTTTTATTAAGTTCCTTCACTAACTGAGCCCCACCTTACTAACTTTAGTTTTTCCTTCTTTTCTAACATACTTGGCTCCAATAAGAGCAATCCTGCTGGTTATATTTCGTATATACTTCTTGCCACTACTAGGTCACTTTTTTTCAATGGAGGGTTTTTCTCTTTCTCTTCCCCAAATCAGTACAATGGCTACTTTCAAAACTTTGTTTCAAGTTTACCATCTTATAAATAATACTTTTGAACAACTTCATTCTAAATGTACTCTTTCAAGTTCATTTAAACTTTATTTATATGACTCTGTACAGTACCCTAAGTTATTATCATGTGTGATCCTACCTCCTCAGGTAAAAGCAGGGTTATGCCTGCCTCTATACCTAGTACCAATGGCCCAAGGAAGGATACAAGACAGAATAATTAAGTATTATTATTAAGGATACAACACTATACTCACACTGTAAGAGAGAGGAAACTTACCAGTCTCCTTTAGTTAACTCTCTAGTTAAGGACTTGGACTAAAGGGGATGGAATACAAGGAAATAATCTAGTATTTTAATCCTTAAGCATTTCAGACCATATAGCAGTGGTGGGGGGGGGGGGACAAAAAAGGAGGCTGTACTTAAGTTCTACCCCTTCCAAAGAGGCCTTTTCACATTAAGCAATTGCATTCTGAAACTCAGGAGTTTCAAATCTCTTATCGACCTTCTCATTCCAATGAACTGTTGTCTATATGCTTCTGTTGTAGTATCTATTTTCAGACTATATAAAGTTCCTTGAAGGCAGGAATGATGGCTGTAGTATAATGTGCATTCCTCACAAGAGTAGCCTGTCAACATACTACAAACCTGCTATCTAATGTATCTGCAAGACCCATTTTACTGATGAACATTTATGTTAAAAAAAACTTTACAATGTTCGGTTATGGAAACTTGAGTGTAACAGCACATACATTCATGGCCACACTAAAATCTTCTTAATCCTTCCTTTAATAGTCAAAACTGGGCCACGTGTCAGAAGCCAACAGTCTAAGACTGAGTGTTGGACTCACAGAGCCAGGCACCATTCACCAGTCTTACCTACTGGGCTTATATTTGTTGTCCTCTTCCTCATCAGTGTCACTGCGAATAGTGATGACACTCACAGGAGGGCTGGGAGTGTCTGGAATGATGATTGGCTGATGCTGATCTTGGACAGGGACTAGGGAATTATAAGATGTGGTGCGAAGGGGACTGCTCCCAACCAGAGAATAGACTTGGGAAGGCAGAACATCCAGAGAAGACCTATAGGGAAAGGTCACAATGAAAGTCTTTGACCCCCAAAATTGTACATCTCTTCCCCCGAACTCTTTCCAATTTGGTCTTTGATTCCTTTTTACCGTACTATTAAGCTAAGTGTATTAACTATAAAAGTTGCAATAAAAAATAAGCTAACCACTATGACCAGAGTTTCTAGGCATAAAAGCACCAAAACACAAAAGAAATTTTATTTTTGTATGCCCTTTACCCCAGGGTCAAATTTCATTCTGTAAAGTGGGCAGAAAAATAAAAGCATCATTATAAATAAATCCTGGATTGAAAGCGCAGGAGCAGAAAGGATGATCATAACCAGTACACACCTGGTATTCATGCCCAGATGAAATGGTTCTCTCCTCAATTTGGCAGATACTTGCTGCTTTATACAAAAGTCTACACTATAAGATTCCAAAAGCCAGGAGACAGATCCCTTAAATTGACATGGTGTTAACTATCAGCTCTAATAGAGACTTACTTGGAAGAGACTGGAGCAGATTGTTTATTCTTCTTTGAAGGGAGAGAACTGGACTGTTGTTGTCTGACCACATGGGCAACGCCAACATTCAGGGGCTGGGCAGTGGCCAATGTCACATGGTTAGTCAGCAAGGATGGCTGCTGCATGATAGTGCTGTACTGGTTGCCATGAGAGTGGGCATTCCTGTGTCAACAGAGAAAAAAACAGAGAAGAGTGAATACCAAAAAGCACTGGGGAATAAGGATCAAAATGGAATTTAAAGCAACTGAAACAACCAAATACAGCTTCATTTTATTTTAAAGTTGGAAACCTATATTACAAGGCTTGAGGTTCTCACTGTATTGTTTCTAATTGCTTAAGATTTTCTTAAATCTGGAGTAAACGATTCCAGATCATAGAACCAGTTTCCTATTTCAAAGATCTTTCTTTTATGACTCTATCTCCAGGTTGGTAAAGATGATTTTCTTCAGGGATTTCAAAAAGAGCCTCTCCTTTCCTTTATTTTCAAACAAAGTCTCTCCTTGTCTTTATTTTCTTCTCAGACTCTCCAGATCATCAGGTGCTCCTATACTAAGGGATCTACCTTTGAAAATTCCCCAGAGAGGAACAACAGGGCACTTGCCTCCAATCTGCTAGCTGCTGGCCACTCCCCATGGCCTCTGGAATCACTGCTGTGGGCTGGACAGAGTTGTGTAGAGCTACTCCAGGCAACTGTTGCCAAGTTGAAGGCAGGAGAATTTGTTGGGTTCCTCCAGGCCAAGCCTGCTGTAAGGAAACACACACACAAAGACCCACACTTGACTCATTTTTTGGCTTTTTCTTTTGTTTTATAGATGAAAGATAACTTCGTATCTCAAACGAAGTTGCTTGTAGATTGTTAACTTGCAGAGATTAATAAAGAAATGTCAGAGGGGCTTAAAGTTACAAATCTTATCAACAGGGAAAGAGAGCACACTGCTTTCTCTTGGCCACCTCCTGTAATCTGACCACCAGGGGATTAAAGAAAAGTAGATCCCCTGTGGTAAGAATTTCTATTGTACTGTAGAAAAAAGGAGTCTGAAAGTTCAGAAGTAGGTTCCAGTTAAATGCTAGAGTATCACTTTGCAAAGACACTGAAATATATCCCTAAAAAGCATTAAGAGGACTCCCTTGAGATTGAAAATAAGAATTTTTAAATTTGAGTGTCAATCAGATAAGGTATCAGGTCAACTCAACCATAAAACAACAGGTAGAACTGTACCATTTTTAAAAAGGGTAGTAGTACTTGGAAAACGGAGCCTGATTAGGATGACCAAAGGCCAAAATCCTTTGACAAACAAGCTTATGCCATCAAGAGAAAGATAACTTCATCTTTTATAGCCATATGATAGAACTGAAAAATAAGGCATTAAGTAAAATATTTAAGAAATAGATGCAGAAGGCATCATATTTGGTTTTAGTACCTTTAAGTATCATTTATAGAAAAATGCTTCAACATAAAACTAAACGCTACAAGAAAGTGCATCATTTCTAGCTTTTAACAAATGATGTCACTTGCAATAACTGAGCAACAAATGTTTTCTGTAATTCTTACAGAAATTCTGGCATTTTCTGAAGGAAAGCAAAAGGAAACAGATTTGGAAGTTTCCTTTTTAAACTTGAATTCTTCAGTACAATCACCTACAATGCTTGGGTACATATGGTTCTATTTCTTGAATTTCAAACTGCAAGACCATCAAAACACACTGTTTTAAAAATATTTCTGCAAGTAACAGACCCACTTGTTACAAACACTGGTTCCAAACAAGAAGGCTTCAAAGCAGAGAAACTGCAAGCACGTCTGCTACCATAAGCAGAATTTAAAACAAAACAAAACAAAAAAACAAGAGAAGTATGTTAAATCACACCATGCGTCTTTCCATAAGCCAACACCTGCACAAGACAAAGCATGTAGTTTAATACAGAGCAAGAAATAACATTCCAACGTGAGGCAGAAATCTGGCGTTCCAAGCGACGAACTGTTTTGACAGAGGAAGGACAAAAATATGCAAAGCTTATAGCAAACGGCTAATGCATACTTAAGAGAAGCAGCAAAGGAGAATTATCAACTACTATTTCCAACCTCAAAACTCTAAGTGAGCAGGTTAAAAGCAGTGGCTTGGAACAGTGAAGTTGGGAAATATATCTGACGCCCTTGCACTCAGATTTTATTTTATAAGATTATTAATTTGGAGGTGACAAAGAAAATGGAACAAATTCCAACCACCAAAGTATGTTTGGAAGTGTTTTCAATCACATGAGCATTTAGAAACAACAAAAGACTAATTAAGCTATTCTGAAAGATGTAAAAATATCAGAATTCAAAAGTTCAATTGGTTTTTGATGATTATCTAATTTTGAAGTTTCAAATAATGAAATAGGCAATAAGCAATTCTAACTCTCCCAAATACACCAAAGCACATTTAAAAAAAAGAATCACTGTTACTGTGAAAAATCCTAAAATGTACCTTAAAGTCCTGTTTGTTTTCCCTATGTCTAAGCCCAATACTACCATGTCTGAAGTTATAAACAATAACTTTTACCCATGACTAAGTAAGAAAGATAATGTATTTGCATAAAATTTGCCAGCTATATCTTCAGCTTTGTATATAGATCTATTGAAAATAATTAATTCCCCAATAAAACTCCTAAAAATTAGCTCACCTTTAAAAGCAGTTTAAAGGGAACAACATCTTTAAATGAATGACATAAACTGCCATTGATCATGAGTGGCAAAAAGAGCTATCTTCATGTTTTCATAGAGGAAGGTTAAAAGCAACTAATAAAGCAATAAATTAAGAACATCTTAAGCAGTTCTACATGCATAGAAGTTTTAAAATCTTAAAAGAGCAAAATAAAGAAGGAAGCTAATTTGCCAAGGAGTTCAAATTTTGGCCATCCGGGGTACCTGTAGCAGAGCCAAACTAAAGGCCATTTCCTTTATTCTCAAGGATCGGAGGGTAAAAGATAGGGCAGAAAACAAATAACAGTGTTGATGCTCTTCTGAGGCTATATCAAGAGCTTTTATCACACTAAGCTGGCAAAGAAGAATCGAGATCTGGCTCTTTAAAGAGTAACACTGAACATCAAAGTCAAACAGTGCTTCAGTAAATGTTGGGGAGGAAAACAATGAGACATTAAAGATACAGCAAGAACACAGCCACAAGATGGCACATGCTTCCATGCCCTCTGCAATGTCTAAGTTAAATTTTTTTTTTTAATGAGAAAGAAAAAAAGAACAAAAACAAACAGGAAAAAATTTAAAAAGAAAGAAACCAAAGAAACTCCGTTAGTAACACAATCAAGTGAGGGGAATTACCAGTACAGCCGCAGTCTGTTCAACCAGCGCCGGCCGGCCGGCTGCGCAGCTCAGAGTAAAGGGCACCGCATACTGCGGTGTGATGGTGGCTACTTGAGGGTGGAGAGTTGCTACCATTAATGGTGTACAGCTTCCCTGAAACGTAGATTAGGCAGGTGAGTAAAACAAGCACAGAGGCAGGTCATCTGGATTCAGAAGGGCTTTCACAGTCCCCCCAAGTCATTGCCAAAAATAAGTAGTAATTGCACTTCACCTAAATTCATGTACCAAACACAACCTTACCCTCCAACTCTGCAAAGCATTTGCAAACTAAGTCAAATGTCAACAGCCTAAAGCGAAAAAGTAAGGGAACCTTTCCTGGGACAGATTCAGAGGATCAGTTCTAAAAATTCAGTTAACAAAGGCATCTATTAAGAATTCTCTTATTCACAAAACAGGGTTTTTGGATTTCAGAACTCCCTATGTGTCATGGTCTACAAACAGTCACCTTTAGAATTTAAAATATATTTGCTGCTTATATAGATACTTCCTGAGTTCCTTGATTGTCTCAGTCACATGTTCTATGGCAAATATAATGTTTTAAAGCTTTCTACAGCCCAGTTAAGCACAAGGAATGAGGAATGTAATATATACTCATGTAATCCAGCCTCTCAACCATGATGATATTCTGAAAGAGTAAGCAAAAGGTACACCAAGGAACAAAGGAGGAACCTTATATTTTAGAGTCAAAAGGTCACATGTATTAAACTTTTAAGATCTCCAACATAATGAAAAGTTAATCTCACCTCCCCAAATGAGAGTAAACTTACTCAGAAGACAATTTCTCAATGTCTGGCTATTTATCCAATCTAAGGAAGACACTGGCATAGCTATAATAAGGTTAGGAATAGGAATAATTATTCCATATCGATATTTCATTTTAAGTCCACTGAATCATGACCAAGAAAGATTTTATAGTCATAGCAAATACCTTTACCTAGGACAAAGTTTCTAATTCTCAACAGTGCTTCAACAATATTAAGTATCCAAGTTGCATTGGTTTTTACCTGCGTAAGAACTCCTGACTGAATCTGCAATGGCTGAGCAGCTGGTGCCTGGGGTACAATTGGTACGGCATTATCCATCCTCACAGGGAATCCAGAATGTTTTGTGGTTGCCTGTATTCCAGCTGTTGAAAATATCACAGTTGAAATTGCTTTGCTAGGTCTGTAGGTTCTGTTTCTTTAGTTTTTGTTGTTGTTTTTTTTTTTTTTTTAGCT
Organism: Tamandua tetradactyla; assembly: GCF_023851605.1. Taxonomy (NCBI): domain Eukaryota; kingdom Metazoa; phylum Chordata; class Mammalia; order Pilosa; family Myrmecophagidae; genus Tamandua; species Tamandua tetradactyla. Next base: position 7,648,159 of record NC_135337.1, read on the forward strand.
TTTTTGTTTAAATAACTTACTACTCAAAGTTTACTCCTAGAAAGGAGTTTCATAAAAGTCTCCCATTGGGAGTTAAAAAGAGAGAGATTTGGTTCCCTTTACATTGGATAAATGGGAAGATGTTGACAGAGGAAGGGATGGTTTAAGGGAATTCTAAATTCTTTCTTTATCCACCAAATTTTAAAACACAACATTCACCCCCATTAACAGTACAGGTAAAAACAACAACAATAAAAAAAAACCTCCACTTAGTAAATTACATTCACCTTTTAATCCACTAAGGAGGAAGAAAACCTCAAATGTTTATTAAATTGTAATTAACTAAAAGCAAATATTTGAATATAATTATAGCTTTTGGTTAATTATATAAAATAATTATAAAAAGCTCAATAACTTATTTAAGTTACTCTTTTGTTTAGAATGTTTGAGGGGGATGTTTTCTCTATTCCTCAAAAAACAGGACTCAGTCACAATTCAGTCACATATTTTATCTTCAACCAGCATTAACTGAAGAAATTATGCTTAGAAAAAAAGTATTAAAAATATAGACATTTTGGTCTATATTTTATAGACACCTTTTATTTTAGGAATCTGACACACCTTTTATTTTAGGAATCTGTTCTTGTTATTGAAAGCTTTCTAATAAGGCTCTTTTGTGACTAATGGACAGCTAAGAAAATCGAGAACTTTTTACTACTTTTTATCAAACTTTTTAACAAAATGTTTTCAGGAAAGGCCTGTAGTATCAGCTTCACTTTGACGATCGTTAAAGCAGTGGACATGTCTCATTCATCTTTTTATTCATCAAGTACTGAGCATAGATGCAAAATAAATGTTTCTTATAATAACTTACCCTGGGGAAAAAGGGAGCTCAAGATGTTCTCCCTTTTGACAACATCTGAGAGCGTGGAAAGCTCTCTTCTAAACCTATCAAAACTTTCAATGTAGAGTACTCAAGTTACTTTTACGTTTCCAAGTCACCAATGCCAACAGTTTTTGGTAAGGAAGAATACACCCACTTTAATTTGAAGACCTTTTGGTGACATTTTATAAGCTATCACCAACTAATTCCTCTTTCTATTCGTATGATAATATCAAATGAGCATTACTCATATACCCTAATACTGTTATTTTCAGTAAATCAGTCTTACAATTTTCAGTAATTCTTACTAGCACTGTGCTAGCAGACTGGCATAAAGGAAAATACAATCCAGAAATGTACAAAATAAGAAGGAACAGTAAAAATCTCAATTAAAATACTCTAAAATTAACTTTAAAAAATATGTATATATAAATATAAATAGATAGATAGATTAAAGTAACAAATCTGGGCCACGGTGGCTCAGCAGGCAAGAATGCTTGCCTGCCATGCCAGAGGACCCAGGTTTGATTCCCGGTGCCTGCCCATGTAAAAAAAAAAAGTAACAAATCTATTCATCAAGATTTAAAAATTGCCCTCCATGCTTCCTCATGTTATTCTACATAAGAAAACTGAGCAAGACCAAAATTCTTGTTTATATTCCCAGGAACATAGCTAACTACAAGACAACATTACTCTAATAGTATTCTACATATTGGTAGGAACTGAGGAGGCAAACTTTCAAAAGATAATGTTCACTAAAGAAGCCTATCTACAGATCCCACAGTGATGAAGTAAGAAAGGGATGAAATTACAGAACAATAGTTACCACTGAGCAAAACGTGTATCTATTTTGAAACCCATTTACGGATCCCATGGTGATGAAGTAAAAAGGGATGAAATTACAGAACAATAGTTACCACTGAGCAAAACGTGTATCTATTTTGGTCAATGGGAATTGTATGGAAAGTAGTATTTATAGTACTGACCAAAAAATATGACTCTAAATAAGCATCAGATTGCTACAGTAATTTAGGCTAAGTAAACAACAATAGTCAAGCTAGTTTAAAACTAGCTCCTTAGGGAAACACAAATGGAAATAAAAAATTAGCAAAAGATAATACTTTTGGAAACTTCACCCCCACTGTGAACCAAGGATTAGAGAGCTGTGTGTGTTTTGGAGGAACACATGGAATAATAATAAATAATATAATGATGAAAAACTATATAATAATAAAACAATACAATAAATTAATTATATAATAAAATTTACATATATTATAAATTATAAATAATATAATAATAAAAGAAACATGGAAGTACAGAAAGAAAAGTAAAACTGCTTAATTGGTAAGAGTCTTCCTCCTTTAAAATACAAACCTCTCATAAAATAACAGATGGTGAGAGAAAAGTGGGCAACCTGGAATAAGGGTCTGTTGGGCAGAAACCAGCGTATGGTTGTGGCCAGCAAAGCAACTGAAAATTCTTTACAGCTATTTGAGATTAAATACTGAGAGGTAGAACAAAATAATATCTAAAAATGCATAAAGCTATGAACCCCACTGCTTGTGTTTGAATTGTGATTTCACCAAAGTAGTTATAAGGCTTTGGGTAGTTGATGGAATAGTGCTTAATTTTCTCTGCTTGGGAATAATGATATTAGCTACCTCCTAGGTTGATTGTGAGGATGCTTTTCTACATGTAAAAGCACATAAAACAATATCTGGCATAGTAGAGCATATCAGGTATATCATCATCATTTTGAATTCAAAAATCCTTTTTATTTGGAAATTTTTAATTTTGCTCTATCTAGTTTCTCAGGTTATTTAGACTTCCACATAGAGAAAACAATTTCTAAAGCTTCTACTTACCTAGTTATACCAAAAGGGGTTATCCTACTTTTCCCCTCTACCGCTTCAGTTTACATTTTGTTTTGTTAAATGAACTTAAAAGTTCTTCTGCCCTACCTCTTAAGTATCATCTGAGAAGGAGAAGAAAATCTCCGAGTCCCATATCTGAAGATTTTCCCAATGAAACCCATTTTGGCAAAGGAAGGGGCTAGTTTACTAAGTTCAGTAGAAGAATTATTTATCATATGACAACCCAAAGTATAGAATTTACTATTATGAGCATATGTAGAGATAATTTGGTAAATTAGGCTAAATTTGCATTTACAGGCTTCGAATTTGCTCCTCCGCTCTCCCTGTCGTCTCTCCCTCGTTTACGTGGCTATTGCTCTCCTGTCCTCCCGGTAATCTCTCAGTTTCCCCTAACCCCTCTTTGCCTTCTGCTTGCTCCGACTCTGTCAGAAACCAAACAAAAAAGTCACGATCAATAAGTAACCAAAGTAAAAATGCTACCTGCTTCTACGTAAAATGCTATGAGAAGCCTGAATTCCTAACAGGGTACTCACACTGACTTTTTGGGCGAAGTCAAGTGTGTAGTAAGAAAATTCTCTTAAAATAGTTTAACCTTTTAAATGGTTCAGCAGAAAAAAAACACATCTCCCATATTTCAGAAGAAAGGAACTGGATAAATGGATTACAGTACAACAATGAAAAATGAGGAAGACCAGACATAAGAAAATTAAAATGGTATTACAACACATGGAGACAGAGCCTCCTTCTTCAGCTATTTTGTTCCTCTGTTGATAGGAGTTTGCAGGAATGATATGATTCATAAGCTGAAGCAGATAATCTTAATGCTTTCCCCTCACAAGCATTTCATGCTTGTAGAATTTTTAGTTCAGTAAAAAAAGATCTTTACATTTTACAATAAAATTTCTACATTTTAGAATAGAATTACCTTTTATTTGGAACATTATTTTAGAATGGAATGATATGGGAAATAAGATTCAATATATAACGATTTTGTTTCTAACCAATTTTTTCAGGATATATAAATATTCTGCATATTAAGAGGTACACACAAGATATATGACATCAGTATAAGGCCTCAATGGGCAAAAAACTGATATTAGGTAATTTAATTAAGGAAACATTAACTGAACTATACTCTGTAAGTAATACCATAATTAGATAAATAACCAATGTAAAAAGGGAAAATTCATTTTCCGAAATTACCTAATTTCAGTTACCTTCATTATCAGAGACAGAGTTTAAACTTGTCAAAGATAAAAACTAAACAACTAGATGCCTAATAAGGATCTGTCTAAAACAGTTAGGTCTGATATAATACCATATAATTCAGGGGTTTCCCCACTTACTTTGAAAAGCAGGTGGACATACTATAAATGTTTGTTGGAATGGATCTGTCTGAGTGCAAATCTGGGTGGTTCCAGGCTGCAAGGAAACACCCTGCTGAGCAACTCCTGGAACTGGTGCTGCCGATGATGGGTACAAAGCAGACTGGTAGTTTAGCAGTGAGACATCTGAATTAGCCAGAGAAAGAGTAGCAGCTGCTGCAGTAGAACTGGAAGCTAGAACACTGGCCTAAAAACAAAAGGTTATAGTTGTATACTGGTATACTGTGGAAATAATATTTTTATATACATAGAATTTATCCAGAAAACAGAACATAGAACAAAAATTTAAAGATGTAATGTTGACTGTCTTTAAAATAACTCTCTGCTTAAGGAATTTAGATTTCCCAATCCCTAAATTTAATGGATATTATAAATAAGGTCAAATAAGCAAACAAAGAACAAAAAATGGTCCTGTACTGGTTGAGGCCATAAACCCCAACTCTCTTTCTGTGCAAAACACTGTTGGAAGTGAGATTACCACCAAATCTCATAGCTCTTCATTTAAGAAGTAAATCTAGCTAAGAAATTGGGAAGCTTACATTTTCAGTAACAAACTTAAATGTAAATATCCTTGGTCAGCAAACAAAGGCAAAACCACCTCTTAAAGTTAGTTACTGGAAATATCTTCAACACATATGAGAAATGTGGCTAAAGTCAATATAGCTAACAGAAGTCAGGAACCATTTATCTGATTGTGCTAACAACTATAAGGGCATGGATTTGTGCTTAATTTCTGTGAGCACATATCTGGTAGGTATTAATAATGATTTTGTGATAGTGTCTATCAGTCTACTCTATCTTCCAACACTTTGTCAAGCAGATTAACTCTCAAGAAGTAACAAGACCATCAAAGCAAAAACTGGTTTCTTTACCTGTCCTGTACTTTTATCAGGTTATGCTATCCCACTTAGGCTTGAATTTCCAACATCATTTATTGAATACCTGATTGTGTACTGTATTGAGCTGGTTGCTGAAGCTCATGGTTAGATTTGTGCTTGTATTTGGAGCAACATGCGTAGTGAAGGGACTCTTGATCTGACTCACTGTATCATACATATGAACCCTCCGCTTGCAGATCTCCATGTTCTGAAAACAAGACTTAACACTGAAAAAAAGATTAAAGGTTCAGTGAAATAAATGAGTGCTGATATTTAAACATATAGCAAATAACGTAAGATTAACTCAGATCTAAGTTTCTTCCCAAATATTTTCAGATAAAATGAATCAGGTGTTTTTATATAACTATAAAAAGTAGAAAAAACACATTTAATTTTTTATCTCATTAATTTTTAATAAGAAAAGCATCAGTGAGCCAAACACACGAGCACTACATTTGTTGCTCACTTGATAGCTCCATATAATCATAAGATGGTAATGACACAGAGTATCCCAAATAAGAACTATATCATAGCAAAATACCCCACACTACACCATACTCACTGATTGCTATGTGGAAAATCCAGAAGGTGAGTCATTGTCACAAACTGATGGTTAAGGGTTTTCAGAGGAGTAATTCTCTTATCTGCATCAATTGTTAGCATTTTTTTTAACAGATCAATGTATTCTCTTCGATCTGCCTTCTCTGCCAACATATCTGTTCCCTCTAAGTCGGTAGACATATTCACCTTTTCAAGCAAAATTTTAAAATATTATACTTCATCACTTAAACTATAATGCTGACATTAATAAAAATTCTTCATTACAGTGCAATCACTTTCATAGGAAGAAGCTCTTTTTATGTTCATAATTAAAATCTTCACCTAAATTTGTCAGTAGAATAAAGCCAAACAAATTACTTTTATTAAAAATTTGGAAGCAAACAAGTAAAGCAAAAGCGATTGTTATTGCTTAAATATAAAAAGTTTCTATTGCTAAAAAGATTAAATGACGTACGTGTAAAGAATTTTAACAGTTTGGTGCATAATGCTAAGCATTCAATAAATGTTAACTCATATATGTATTTAGTAGAGAAAATAAACTTTCATAAACAATATTTCAAAATACTGACTTGCAACAAAATCAGTTAAAAGAAAAGCAGGGGAGAAATAATTCCAAAAGTATCTTTTGTTAAGATTAAAATTTTTTTTAATATATGGCAGAAATTTAATTTTCTAGAAAACCAAGAATGTGAACTAGAAAGATAACCCTTAGATCTGACTTCAGTATAACCAAGAAGTATGTATTTGATTAAAGAGATACATAAATGTCTGGACTTCTGAAATTTTCCATACTCACCTGAGCCATGTCATCTAAACAGTTAAAAATGTACTTCCGAGCTTCTTTTGATTTTATTCCAGTCTCCAATTCATGTTCTTCAGGTGTCTATAAAATAAGATTTTAAAAAAATTATTGGTATGTTACTTTCCCATTTTATTCTTAATTAAAGCCAGAACACAAAGAAACAAATATCTTCACCTTGCCAATAATAGATAGCAAACATGAAAGTAATTTACAACCGAAAAATCCTCTGGTGGAGAGATGTGGCCTCGATACCTGGCCACCCTTTCAAAAGTGATAAAATAAACAAATATGCAATGCAATGATGAAGCACACTTCCTCAAGAATGTCAACAGGAAAGAAGTGACATTATCATTTTTCTCTTAAAACTGAATTTAAATGAATTTGTATTTCAAATGCTAACTGTCCAACTCTTCTGCCAAGAAGGCATAGAGCCATAGGGTAAATCAAATTATTTAGAGATTTCTCAAGTTAAAGGAGCAGGCTTAAAAGTAAAAAGAAATATTCATTTTTAGAAAATATATGACTTACATTATGGCAGTTAGAAAACTATGTTGAGTGTTATCATGCTTACTGACAATGCTCTAAACATCAGTCATTACTAAATTACTCTATATCTTCATACATCTTCATATAACTAATGGCGAATACTACTTTCCACACTCCCTCTCAGTTCAGCCAACTGAACTGACATTTTGTTTTTTAACTACAGATAGGCCAAATGGATACAATGAAATACTTTTTCAAGTATTTCATCCTTCACCCTCTCCTTCGTACTACCTCACCCTCGGGAATTTAATAACCAAGCTCTGAATTCAAAGCTGTGGGAAAAAGTACAGGAATGGGTAGCACAGTAGGAAAGACAGACCTTAAGCCTCCACAGTGGGTACCCCAAATTAGGATCTCTGTTGAAAAACCTTGTTGTTTTTGTCCCAGCACTGAGAAGATATTCAGCTGGCAGGCCTTGTGTTTGTGAAATGTAACGAATCTGAAACATTAAAACATTAATTTGAAGTGAAAAGGAAAATCATTAAAGACTTCTTTCTACATTAAAACATCATTAGCTCTAGCCAAAAGAGGACCATATCATAAAGAAATTTAACTCTTTCATCAATACAACAGATAATTTTCTGTAAATACATATGTATGCTAACTCACCCACAGGAACACCCAAATACTTAATTAAGTACCTCCTTGTTACTGTATCTGGTATTTACAGGGAAAGCCATGTCTTGGAAATTCTGAGTGTACTCTTGTGCTTTTGATATAAAGTTCAGAAAACTTAAGGAGATTTCTAGGACAGAACAGAATAGTTTCCAACAAAATCTTTTTTATGAATTATCATGTTTATTTTCTTGTTCGTTTTGTTTTATAATACATATTCTATTGGAAAGATCAGGGAAAAAACTATCTCAAACTTCCTTCTTCCACAGCTCTTAGAGCTCTTGTCAACTGCCCCTTTCTCTAAACTGCCACAGTGTTTATTTCTCATAAAATTTAGCACTTAATTTATGTTGACTACCTTCCCTATACCAACATCAGTAGACAGTCTGAACCGTGTTCATTCATTCAATGTTAACTGCACAGCTACCATGAACTAGGGCAGCAGTTCTCAAAGTATAGCCTGAGGACCCCTGGAGGTCACAAAGACCCTTTCAGGGGGTCTTGGAAGTCAAGACTGTTTTCTTAATAGTACTATATAACATTTGCCTTTTTTGCTCTCATGAACATACAACACTCATGAGATTTCCAGACCAGAGGCAATGTGTAATGATGTTGTTGCTCTAATGGCTAAGAAAATCTATCTTACATATTCGTTGTTTTAAAAGTTTATTTTTTAAAATTGCTTCTGCAATTCTCCCCACTCAGGAAAGCAAAAGAAGAGGCCATATGTTACCACGCCACTCCTGTATATAAATGGCTTAAGATGAGATTTAAGAGGGCAAAGAAACTTGTAAGCAAGTAAATACATCTTACTTAACCTCCTTACCCCCCAAAATCTCAGTCTGAATTTCCAATTCAGTATTGATTGATAGTTATGGACCACATAAACAGACCTCTTTGGGATCATTAATAATTTTAATTTAAGAGTATAATGGCAGAGGTCAGAAACTGTGGCCTGCCATTAGGAGACAATTTTAGAAACAGTAGCATATTATTCCAAATCTGTGAAAGTTATATAACTGAAAACCAAAATACAGCATAAGCCAAATAGGAAAAAAAAATTTAATGTGGACGAGAATAAATTTTAAGTGATAATTTATTCTTTTTACATTTTTGTGATAACATGTATACAAAGGAAAATTTCCCAATTTAACTACTTTTATGTATATAATTCAGCATTATTTTTACAATATTGTACTACCATTTCCAGCAACCATTACTAAAATTGTTCTATCACCCCTAACACAAACTCTGTACCTGTTAAACAATAATTCCCCATTCTTACCTTTCTCTGTCTTCACCCCCTGATAATCTATACTCTACTATCTCTATGAATTTGTATATTTGAAGTATTTCATGTAAGTGAAATCATACAGTATTTGTCCTTTGTAACTTATTTCATTCAACATGTCTTCAAGGTATATCTACATCTGTGTTACAACTTATGTCAGCGCTTCAGTTTTTCTTTTTTTAAGGAAACATTATTTAATTATGGTAAGATATACATAGCATAAAAATTGTTTTAAATTTTAAGTGGGCAACTCTTTGACATTAAATACACTGACAATACTATGTAACTTTCACTACTATTTATTCCCAGACTATTCTCATCATCCCAAACCAAAGTTCATACTCATTTAGTATTAACTCTCCATACCCCCTTTCCCGTCATTCCTGATAATCACTATTCTGCTTTCTATAGCTTCTACTTACTCTAGGTAATTTCATAGAACAGAAATCATACAATATCTGTCCTTTTGTGTCTGGCTTATTTCACTCAACATGATATTTTTAAGGTTCAATTATAGCAGCATAATTTATATACCATTTAAATAATTTCTTTATATGGCCAAATAATATTCCATTGTAAAGATAAACATTTGTTTATCCATCCATCTGTTGATGGGCACTTGGGTTTGTTTCCACCTTTTGGCTATTGTGAACAATGCTGCTATGAATGTTGGTGTACAGTATCATTCAAGTCTTGCTTTCAATTCTTTGGGATATATTCCTAGAATTTTCTCTTTAACTTTCTGAGGAACTGCCAAACTGACAGCAGTAGCACCATTTTACAATCCTACCAACAGTGTATAGGGTTCCTTTTTCTCCACATTCTCACCAACATTTATTTAATTTCCTTTTTTTTTTTTATTAGAGAAGTTGTGGGTTTACAGATCATACATAAAATACAGGATTCTTGTATACCATCCCACCACCACCATCTTGCATTAGTGTGAAACATTAGTCACAGATGATAATAGCACCTTTTTATAATTGTACTATTAATTAAAGTCCACAGTTTAACTTAGAGGTCGCTAATTGTGTAATGTAGTTCCATGGATTTTTTTCTTTTAAGATTTTTATTCTGTTACCATATATATAATCTAACATTTCCCCTTTTAATCACAGTCAGATACACATTTTCAGTGCTGTTCACTGCATTCACACTGTTGTGTTATCATCACCCCTATCCATTACCAAAATATTTTCATCATTCCAAACAGGAACCCAGTATTTTTAAGCCTTAATTTCCCATTTCCTATCCCCATCCTGTCCCCTAGTAAACTATATTCTAGATTTTGACCCTGTGAGTTTACTTATTCTAATTGTTTCAAATGAGTGAGAGCATGTATTTGTCCTTTTGTGTCTGGCTTATTTCACTCAACATAGTGTCTTCAAGGTTTATACATGTTGTTGGATGCATCAGGACTTCATTCCATTTTTTGTCTGAATAATATTCACTGTATGTATACACCACGTTTTATTTTTCCAGTCATCAGTTGATGAACATTTAGGTTGCCTCCATCTTCTGGCAACTGTGAATAATGAACACTGGTGGGCAGGTATCTGTTCATGTCCCTGCTTTCAATTCCTTTGGGTATATAACTAGTAATGGGAATGCCAGGTCATATGGTAGTTCTATACTTAGGTTTTTTGAGGAACTGCCAAACTGTCTTTCACAGTAGCTGCAGCATTTTACATTGCCACCAGCAATGAATGAGTGTTTCTGTTTTTCTGCATTCTCTCCAACTCATTATTTTCTGTTTTTTTGTTTTGTTTTGTTTTAAATAACAGCCTTTCTAATGGGTGTGAAATGGTATCTCACTGTGGTTTTACTTTGTGTTTCCCTGAGGGCTAATAATCTTTTCATGTGCCTTAAGACTATCTGTACATCTTCTTTGTAGAGATAGTTATTCAAGCCTTTCGCTTATTTTTTAATTTGGATGTTCATGTTTTTGTTGTTAAGTTAAAGGATTTATCAGATACGTGGTTTCCAAATATTTTCTCCCAATATGTAAGTTGCCATTTTATTTCCATGATGAAGTTCTTTGAGGCTCAAAAGTTTTTAATTTTCATGAGGTCCATTTATCTATTTTTTTCTTTTGCTGTTTGTGGTTTAGGCTTAAAGTCTAAGAAACCACTGGTCCAGAAGATGCTTCCCTTTATTTCCTTCTGGGAGTTTGTTAATTCTAGCTCTTATATTCATTTTGAGTTGATTTTTATATACAGTATGAAGTAGGGGGCTTCCTGTTTTGCAAATTGAAAGACTATTCTTATCCAAATTGAGTGGTCTGTCACTCAATTGGACATAAACCTGAGGATTGATTTCTGAGCTCTCAATTTGATTCCACTTGTCTATGTGTCTGTCCTTGCCCTGTACCACATGGGTTTTTTTGTTCGTTTGTTTGTTTTTGGGTGTATGGGTTGGGGATCAAACCTGGGTCTCCCGCATGGCAGGTGAGGCACATAAATTTGATGACTGGCTTTTTCATTTCTGCAAAGCAGATTGTTGGGATTTTGACTGGGATTGTACTGAATCTATAAAAGTTGCTTTGGGTAGTACTGATGTCTTAACAATATTTAATATTCTAAATAAATTCCATTTCTTTAGGTCTTCTTTGACTTCCTTTAGGAATGTTTTAGAGTTTTCTGTGTATAAGTCCTTTACAACCTTGGTTAGATTTATTCCTATTTGATTCTTCTTTTTTTTTTTTGTATGCTGTATGGTGGGAACTACATTTTATTCTTTTTCTATATGAGTATCCTGTTATTGCAGCACCATTTGTTGATTTTTCTGGGGGTGGTGGAATGGAATGGGGTGGGGTAGGAAGTACACAGGCCAGGAATTGAACCCAGATCTCCCACATAAGCAGGCAAGAATTCTGTCACTGAACTACTCTTGTACCCCCTATGTAATTCTTTTAGTTGCTATTCTGAATGGAATTTTTTCTTGATTTCTTCTTCTGATTGTTATTAGTGTGTAGAAACACCACTGATTTGCTGGAATTCATTTATTAGCTCTAGAAGCTTTGTTGTGGATATTTCAGGATTTTCTGTATATAGGATCATATCTGCATTTAGGGAAGGTTTTATTTTTTCCTTTCCAACTTGGATGCCTTTTATTTCTTTTTCTTGCCTAATTGTGCTGTCAAGAAGTTTCAATACAATGTTGAATAACAGTGCTGACAGTTGGCAACCTTGTCTTGCTCCTTATCATAGAGGGAAAACTTTCAATCTTTGAAATCAGGATCTTTTACAATTGACAGCTATCATAGTTTAATTAGCAGCACACATTCTTTCTTAGAAGTATAATAAAATGATGCATCTTTCAATCAATGGTTTCTTAGATTTGATGAAATACAGTATATATGCTCTTAAATACAGTATATAAACTTCTATCTGGAACATGACTATATGTAGCAGGTATTTAGTCATTCTTCCAATAAGTATTTATTGAGCCAGGAAGGGGTGATTTTAAAATGAAACACTGTTACTATTCTCATGGAGCTTATAATATAATGAGGGACACGGACACTAATTCAAACTGAGCTGGCATTCTGAAGAAAACAGACCTCTATAAAAATATATAACAAAAGAACCTGACCTAGACATGGGGCTGGTGAGGAAAAGCTCCTTGAGGAAGCTTTTCCTTGATCTGATCTGATAGGCCTTTAGTAGACACTGACTAAATGAAAGGAATAGGTACTGGATAAATATGGGCAAGGCCCTGTACTAGAAGGAATCATATCTTTAACCAGTGCTGAAATGATGCTGAGTAGTTAGGTTCAAGTGTCAACTTGGCCAGGTGATGGTGCCCAGTTGTTCTGTTGCTGTGGACTTAAATCATCAGCATGTGAAATACACCTATGGTTGATTACATCTGCAGTCCGCTAAGGGGGAATGCCTTCAGCAATCAGTGATGTTTAATTTAATTTGTTGAAGGCTTAAAGGATAGAAGTCAGAAGAGAGCTCAGTACAGCTCAGCTCAGTACAGCTCAGCTCAGCACAGCACAGCACAGCACAGCACAGCACAGCACAGCACAATGCAGCTCAGAACTCTGGCCAACTCAGACCCAAACATTTGGAGATGCAGAAAGGACACACCCCAGGAAAAGCTGTTTGAACCCAGAAGATTGGAGAGAGGCCCAGCAGATATCACAGTGTACCTTCCCAAATCAGTAAATTTGTAACCCAATAAATTCCCATTATAAAAGCCATTCCATTTCTGGTGTATTGCATTCCGGCAGCATTAGCAAACTAAAACAGATGGCAACAGGGCTGGAGCATGGAAAACAAAGGATGATTGTGTAAGATTAAGATAGAGAAGAAGGAGAGAAATAGACCTTGTCGGGGTTTGGAGGCCATGTTAAAGATTTGGCCCTTTATTCTAAAAATGATGGGAAAGCACTGAAAACCAGGGGAGTGACATGCTCAAATTTGTGTTTTGAAAAGAACACCCTGGAAAAATATTGGAGCAAGGCTAGAGTAGATAAAAGCCCATGTAAGTGATGAAGATACGCTGAACTAGAGTAGCAGTAATAGAAAAAAACGAGTAAAATGGTATATAGGACATAAACTGTCAGGAGATTCATGTATACACATAGAAAAATGTTTTCCCTTCATAGAATTTATCTCAATTATATAATTATTTGTATGATTATTTATTAATGTCTGTTTTTCATCACCAAACCATAGCCCCACAAAGGGAAAGTACTTTTGTGCCAAAGTACCTGGCATGAAGCACATGCTATTTATATATATGATGGAAATTAACAACATATATAAATAAATACAAAACATACCAAAATATGAGATTACGTGAGTGCTGAAACATTAGAACTTTAAATTTTTGTCTCTTGACTTATTGCATCTTTTCTAACTTTCCTATAATCATGCACTTACTGAGTTTAAAATTAAAATTTTTTTCTATTATAGAAATAGGGAGTTTCAATGTGAAAACTGAATGGAAAGCGATCAACCCAATGTTGCTTTCACATAGCTTAAAATAAATAACAAAAACCCACATTTATGCAAAGAGTACTATTATAACTTGTTATTTTAAATAATTAAAATGTTTCCAACAAATTTGAAGCTGTGAATAATACCAAGGGAGGGTATACACATTTGACTTTGAGACTGACAAACATCTGCTATAAAATTTCAGCTATAGCATCTACCAAAAAACCCTACAACTATGAAAGGCTGAATGCTCTTCTCCTAAGACCCTACAACTATGAAAGGCTGAATGCTCTTCTCCTAAGACCAGGAACAAGACAGAGATCATTTACTCATACTACTTCTATTCAACATTATACTCAAGGTTCTATCCAAAGCAAGTAAACAAGGTCCTATCCAAAGCAATTAGAACAGCATCCAGATTGGAAAAGCAGTAAAATTATCTTCATATGCAGATGACATAATGTGTGTCTAGAAAGTCCTAAGGAATTCACTAAAAATCCACTAGAACTGGGGGTACATGGGTAGATCAGTGATAGAATTCTCGCCTGCCATGCCTGAGACCTAGGTCTGATTACCGGTCCATGCACTCCCCCGATCCCCCAGAAAAAAAAATTCACTAGAACAAAATGAGTTCAACAAGGCTGCAGGATACAAAATCAATATGCAAAATCAATTGTATTTCTATACACAAGCAAAGAACAATGTGAGAATGATATTAAGAAAACAATTCCATTCACAAATAGTATGAGAAAAAAAAATACCTAGAAATTAACAAAGTGAAAAGAGTGCATTCTGAAAACTGAAAAATATTGTTGAAAAAATTAAAGGCCTAAATATATGGAAAGACCATGCTCACGGATCAGCAGCCTTACATTGTTAAGATGGCAATACTTTCCAAATTGATCTACAGATTCAATTCAATACCTTTCAAAATTCCAGTTGGCTTTTTTGCAGAAATTAATAAGTTGATCCTAACGTTGATATGCAAATCCAAGGGGACTGAAGATACACTTGACCACCCCCCCCAATAATCTTGAAAAAGCAGAAAAAGTTGGAAGATTCATACTGCTTACTTCAAAGCTACAGTAATAATAAAGACTCTGTGGTTCTGGCATAAGGACAGATATACAGATCAATGGAAGGGTTGAGAGCTCAGAAATAAACATTTTTATTTATTTATTTATTTTTCACATGGGCAGGCATCAGGAATCAAACCCAGGTCTACGGCATGGCAGGCCAGAACTTTGCCACTGAGTCACCATGGCCCACGCTGGTCAACTGATTTTTGACAAGGAAACCAAAACAATTAAATGGGGGAAAGAACAGTCTTTTCCACAAATGGTGCTGGAACTGGACATTCTCAAGCAAAAGAATGAAGTTAGACCCCTTCCTTATACCATACACAAAAATTAACTGAAAAATGGAGCAATATCCTAAATATAATAGTTAAAATCATATTGCTCTTAGAAGAAAACTTAGGGGTAAATCTTTGTGGCTTTGAGTTTGTCAAAGGATTCTTAGAGATGACACCAAAAGCACAAAAATAAAAATCAGATAAATTGAACTTTATCAAAATTAAAAGCTTTTGTGTGTCAAAGAACAAAATCAAAGTGAAAAGACAACCCACAAAATGGGAGAAAAAATTTGAAAGTCACATATCTGATAAGGGAATGTTACCCAGAACATATAAAGAACTACTTCAATCAATAAAAAAATTTAAAATATTAGACATTTCTCTAAAGATATATAAAAAGTTAATAATCACAATAAAAGAAGCTCAACATCATTAACTATTAGAGAAAGGCAAATCAAAAAAATGAAATTTCTTGTCATACCACTAAGATGGCTATCACAAAAAAGACAAATAAGAAGTGTTGGCAAGGATGTAGAAAAACAACCATATAATGTTGGTGGGAATGTAAAATTGTGTAGCCATTTTAGAAAATAGTTTAGCTGTTCCTCCAAAAGTTAAATAGAGTTACCATATAAGCCAGCAATTTCACTTCTAGCTATATACTCAGGAGAAATGAAAACACATATCTACATCTATATTCATCTACACATGTTCACAGTACACATGCACACAGTAGCATTTTTCTGAATAAGAAAAAAATGGAAACAATCCAAATGTTATCAACGAATGAATGAATAATATGATAAAGCCATACAATGGAACACTATTCAGCAATAAAAAGGAATGAAATAGTGTATGTTATAACATGGATATATGCTACAACAAGGCTAAAGACTTGAAAATATGCTAAGTAAAAGAAGCCAGTCACAAAAGACCATATATTATATGTGATGAATATATGTTCAGAACAAGCAAATCTATGGAGAAAAAAGTAGATCAGTGGTTGTCTGAGTTGCCTAGCAGGGAAGGAGTGTGGTGGGGAAGTGGAATGGGGACTGACTGCTAATGGGTTTAGGGTTTCTTTTTTGGAGTGATGAAAATATTCTAAAATTGATTGTGGTGAACATGCTAAAAAACCATTTAATTATATATTTTAAAAGAGTGAATTGTATGGGAGGTGACTTATAACTCAATAAAGTTGCTGGGAAAAAACAGCTGCAAAAACAAGGATCCTGCCATATTAATTTTTGGGTATCAAAATAAACTTTCCCCAGTGCTGCTCTACAACATCAGCAACCTACTTACTTAGCACAGGAAAAACTACTTCCTCCTACTACCCACAGTTTTCACATCTACACAACACACAAAAATTCTCAGAACAAGTCATTTCTTTAGAAGGAAAGCCCCAGTTGTACCTAAGCTTCTAAATCTAATTCTATCTGATTTCACTTCCTAAGAAAAATTAAAGCAACACCTGTTTACTATGGTTGAAGAGATGTCCACAAAATAGTTGGCCTAAGAATGGCATTCTTAGATCTTTACTAGCTCAGAGAGTGAGGTTTTTAAATCAGGAGACCATGAAGTCCCCAAAATTATATTAGTCAAAAAGGGAAACAACTCAAATGTTATCACAAAACGTTGTGTGTGTATACTTTTCTGACACAAAACAGAGAGTATATTTTTCCGACTAGATCAACAGCACTCATCAGATTCTCATAAGGGTCTAAGTTCCAAAATGGAGTAAGAATCCATTGCTCAGTTCAAGCAAGTCTATGGTTTTTTAATCATTTAATGCCCCTCACACTTGTTTAGGGAAAATAAAGTAGCTGGCTGTTTCTCACAATGTAGAGGAAAGAAAGGGTAAAGACTTGCAAAGCACCATGTGAAAGCTTACTATCAGGTAGGCCACTCATTTTTTCTATTTCACTCAAAGTCCAAATTTTGTCCAAAAAGTCAGATTTTGGGAAATTGGTCAATGCTGTATCTACTCTAAAATGGATGTAGAAGTCAAAATCTAGATTGACCAGGGAAAAACACTGTTTTGCTCTTTTTACCTTCTAATCATTCCAGATAACTAACCATTTATTTCTCAGGGAAACAAACTTGTATACCTACTAGGTTACAAGACACAGTGTCAGGAGCTGAGGATACACTACTGGAACAAAAGTCCCTGCCTTCAACAAGCTTACGGCCTAGTAAGCAGAACCATTTTTGAAAAGGAATAAGGAATAAGAATTCACAATTTACTTCCATGGCAAAGGTTTTCCCTGGATGGACCAACTCTCTGGGAAATTGTAGCTTATCTTCTCCTAAAGCGTGTCTCTTTAGAGATGATTTATGGAAATACTTTTCTGCTCAGATGATTTCTCTTCTAAATCCTATTTTACAGAGATCCAATATACATCACAACTTCTAAACTAGGTGTTTCAGTTGGAAGAGAGTACTTCAGCGGGTGTCACGTATAATAGCTCAGAATGAGTCAAAGTTCACTCTTAAAATTCCAATTTCAATTCCTCATCCCTATTTTACTGTCATATCTAAACTCCCAAGACATATTAGTTAACAGAAGTTAAGTCTCTAACAAATTTGAAATAACAGAAGATAAAATCCATTTTTATTGTCAAATTACAAATACTAAGTTCAGATTTAAAAAACAAGTAGAAAAAAAATAAAAAACAGGTAGAGAATATTCTATTACTCTTTAAAAAATTCTTTGTAATTGGACTATTCTTTTCCTGAAATCTACTTCATTAGTACTTTTCTTTCTCTAGAATCTACTTACTTACTATTAACTACTTACTATTTCCATCCAAATAAATACTCTTACCTGATCATATTCTGAAGCACCAGGATAAAGAGGCCATCCCAGGAACAGCTCAGCTATCACACAGCCCAGGGACCACATATCAATAGCTTCACAAAAAGGTAATCCAAGAATAATTTCAGGAGCTCTAGCAAAATATAAAATTTCAGATAAAAAATCAACATTATTTTGGGAAATTGAGTCCTGTTTTAATAATACTTAAAGGTATATTTATTTAATGAAACAGAAAATGGCCTATAGTATACAATCTGCCATCTGAAACTCTAAAGGTCAGATGTGTTATGGAATTCAGAATTTTTTGAATTTCAGAAAGGTAATACAGTGTATGAACTACATATTGTATAGTTCCAATGGAGTTTGGGGCAGTACCGTACAATGAAACATTTAGTATTTCTATAACAAAACACATTAACAGTCACACTAAGTCAGCTAAATAAAGACTTTAAATAGCATTACACTGTTCGAGGTCAGATCTTGCCAATAAATGATTTTATGCCAAACTTATGAAAGGCTTTCATTTCTGAAAGCTTTTTGAATTTTGGAATCATGGCTAAGAGATCATAGAATACAGCTCTCAGTATCTTTTTATTATTAAAAAAAAAAAAAATTCAATGGCCAGGTCAAGAAATACTCCTTCTTGACAGAAATGCCTTCTAAAGTCAACTGATGGTTGACAGCCTGTCTGGATTTGAATCCTAGATCATCATTTAAAAGCTGAAGACAAGTTACTTAATCTCTGCTTGCCTCAGGCTCCTTATTCATAAAATGGAGGCAAGAGAATCTACCTCTGATGATTTTTGTGAAGTTTAATATATTAAAGCTCTTAGAAAAGTATCTGGCACATAGTAAACCCTATATACATATCAGATTATAACAATGCTATTATCATTTTAAAACTTTTAACTCTGTGTGCTTTTGTTAATGTTCATTTCCATTAATGTTTCAAGTGAAAATCATAACCCTAGGGTACCTTAAATAGAAGATTAGGATATATAGACTAGTTATATATATGAACACCTCTAAAGTACAATTATTATCCCCATTTATAGAGAAGGAAACTGAGGCAAAGAGAGATTAAGTAATTTGCCCCAATCACAAATCTGGTTAAGTGAGAGCTAGGATTTGATAACTTAGTCTGATCCTGGAGTTGAGTGTATTATGCTGTATTAAAACGAGTAAAAGCTAGTATATACTTGTCTATATAAATCTATTTGGCATGATAGTATACAAACCGCAACTAAAATTAAATAAATGGGTTCAAAACAGAATGATAATAATAATAGGTTAACACTAATACTGAGAAGACAGAACCATTCATAATGCTTACTATGTGCCATATACTGTTTTAAATTCTTTATAAAAGTAATTTAATCCTTCCAATGATCTTATGAAATCATTGGAAGGAACTATTGCTGATGTCAATATTTCTAAAATGCATATTTTTTTCATCTTAACATCTCTGAAATCAAGATGATTCTTAAAAATGATGGCATATTGGGCAGTGCGACAGGGGCTCAGTGGCAGAATTCTTGCCTGCCATGCCAGCGACCCAGGTTCAATTCCCGGTGCCAGCCCATGCAAAAAAAAATGACGGCATAATTTTAATTTAATGGCAGTATTTTTACTTTTTTCTTTTTTCAAAGCTTAACAGGTTTATTTGGGGTGAGGGGGCAGGGAAAAGGTAGGTGGGAAAGTGGAGAAAGAGAAAGCAGGTAGGAACCTGAAAAGGGCTTCTACCGGGGAAGCCAGAGTAAGGAAAAAGAAAATGGCTCCCATTTTTACTTTTTTAGTGGCATGTAATGCTTTGCCTTATAATCAAAGACATCTTAGATTCTATATAATGTAGTATTATTTCCATTTTACATTTAAAGAAACTGGGCACTAGGAGGTTAAGTGACTTGCCCAAGGCCACACAATTACTAAATGTTGGGACCTAGGCAGTCTGGCTTCAGGATCTGAGCACACTTTATCATCTTCTTTAAATAATCTCCTTTCCTTCTTACAAATTGTAGAATTTGGATCTATAGGGAAACTCCTAGATCATCTAGCATAGATTCCTCATTTAGTAGGCACTAAATGGAAAAGCAGTTCTCTCCATGACGAGCCATCTAACAGGCAGTGTCTACTAATGGAGTGCAGAGGTTTCTCAAACTTTACTTTCAAGTAATATGTGCTTATTGTTGCTTTTTTTTTGGAGAAGGGTAGGGACAAGGATTGAGAGAGAATATACAACGAAGATATTTATCTAAATAAGAGTATCCCCAAGAATGATAAAGTACTTGGCTGGTTCTTGTCCACCATTACAGGGAGATAGCCTCAAAATCTTTTGAATTTCCAGTGATAGGAGAGTGTTTTGTTATTCATGGTGGACCCCAGAGCACACCCAAATGCATGATGACTCAGGGTTGGGGTTTTGAGAAGGGTTGAAGATTGAGTTCCACCACCTGGGCACTGTTGCCATCAACCATGCCTGTGTAATAAAACCCCCTAAAAAACTCCTGAGTGCCGAAACTCCAGCAAGCATCCGTTATTGATAATACACACCTCTGTACTGGGAAGGTGGTGCATTCTGACTCCATGTTGAGAAGATAGGGAAGCTTTCATTTGAAACCCTCCCAAGACCTTGCCCTATGCGTCTCTTCTTTTTGTATCCTTTTTTCAGTAACAAAACTGTAAGTTTAGCACTTTCTTGAATTCTTTGAGTCATTCTAGCGAATTATTGAGGGTGATGGGAAACCCTGAATTTGTAGCCAGTTGAACAGAATTGAGGGTAACATGGTAATCTTCTTAACTTGCAGACAGAGTCTGAAAGGCAGTATTATAGTGGACTGCTCTTAATCCATGGAGTCTGGCCTAACTGTGGGTATTTAAGAATCAGAATTGTACTATAGTTAATAACAGAAGGTACTGAAGTCATTTGTACCTTCCTAAGTAAGTATGAATAAAAATGTATATATATATAAATTGGGAGTCCACACTGTCTAGAAACTTTCCTGATCCTTACGTAAGAATAGCAGAAAATCCAGGCCTGTTCAAACTTACACTATTTGACAGCTATGGAACCAATGATATCTCCTGCTTTTGTAATACTTGATATGAACCGTGGTTTTATTAGCCAAAGAAACAACCTTCAAAACTGATTCCGTTTTTTTTTAAAGCAACCAGAATGGACAGAGCCCCAGGGGAGCCATTAAAGAAGACTTATGAAATTAGGAGAGAAAGCTTGCAGACATTGCCACTGCCTTTCCAGCTGAGAAACCCTGAACTTCATTGGCCTTCTTGAACCAAGAAGAAACGGAGATATTCTCCTATATATGGTGGTGGTGAATGCATAACTATCTGACTGTACTGGGAGCCTCTGATTGTTTACTTAGGACAAATTGTACAGTGTGTGAATAAAACTGTTTAAAAAACAAAGAAAGATATAAGTGCTGGAGAAAATGTGAAGAAAGTGATGTTCACTGTTGGAAGGGAGTAGAATGGTGGAAGCCCTCTGGAGGGCAGTGTGGTGGTTCCACAGGAGACTAAGTATAGGGTTGCCATAGGATCCTGCAATCCATTATTAGAAATATACTTCGAAGAACTGAAAGAGAGACACAGATGGCCATTTGCACACTGGTGTTTATGGCCACAGTGTTCATGATTTGCAATGGATGGAGGTGACCTAAGGGTACATCGACTGATAAATGGAAGGGTGAGCTGTGGCACTTACATACAATGAAAGATTGAGTGGCTGCAATAAGTAATGAAGTTGTGAGCCATGCAACTAGGTGAATGAACCTTGAGGACAGTATATTGAGTAAAATAATCCAAAAATGAAAAAACAAATATTGTAAGACCACATTAATATGGATTAACTATAATATGCAAACTCGGAGAACTGAATTTGAAAGCATACGTTATCAAGGGATAGAACATGGGCAAAGAATGGATAATCAAAAATTAAGGAATATAGAATGTTCAATAAGGCTCACCGTAAAGATTCCTAGCTTGTAAACTCTTACAGCGGTCACATCTATTCCTGAGTTTTAACTGTTATTTCTAAATTCTGAGAAGTTGAGTTCTCTGTGTATAACCGGGTCATTCCCTGGAACTGTGGGTGTGATACCTGAAATTCAGATTTAGAATTCTGCAGCTCTGGAAGTCAGTGTTACTCCATACAGCAACTGTTAAAGACGCTAAAAAGCAGACCAGACTTCAACAAGAGATATGAATGAGGCTGATCTGGTTAGGACCAAGGTAAATCAGAATACAAGATAAGCATGATATTGACTATATTTAAAACTTCAACTTCATTTGGTAAGACCAAATGAAGAGATGTTTATCTGGTACATTTTCTGTAGTACACTAATTTAACCTGTATATTCAGTTTAGTCAAACAACATAATTACATGGACCCTTAAATAGGGAATGAGCTGTTGTTACTTTGTACAAGTTAATGTAATGCCCCTACACATCCCAGAGTAATCTGTGCAGAAAATTTTAAAAAAAGTATTTGCAAAGTTTATTATAGAATTATTAAATACATGGGAAAAATATGGAACCACTGATATTCTTGCAAGCATGAGGGACTCCCAATTTAATAAACCAAGTACTCGACCATGGGACTTGCCCTTATGAAACTTATTCCTGCAAAGGAAAAGTTAAGCCTACTTATAATTATTCCTAAGAGTCACCCCCAGAGAACCTCTTTTGTTGCTCAGATGTTGCATCTCTCTCTAAATCAACTCTGCAAACAAACACACTGCCCTCCCCACTACGTGGAACATGACTCCCAGGAGTATAAACCTCTCTGGAAACATGGAACATTACTCCCAGGCATGAGCCAGGCCCTGGCATCATGAGATTGAGAAAGTCTTCTTGACCAAAAGGGGGAAAAAATGAAAGAAAATAGAAGTTTCTGTGGCTGAGAGATTTCAAATAGAGTCGCCAGGTCATTCTGGAGTTTCTTCCTATTCATTACATAGATATTCCCTCTTAGTCTCTGGTGTATTAAAATAGCTAGAAGGAAATACCTGAAACTGTTGAACTGTAATCCAGTAGCCTTGATTCTTGACAATGATTGTATAACTATATAGCTTTTATAGTGTGACCATAAAACCTTGTGACTAATACTCCCTTTATCCAGTATATGGACAGATGAGTAAGAACATACAAACATATAAATAAATAAATAATATTGGGGGCAAAGGGTTTTGGGATGTTTGGGTGTTCTTTTTTATTTTTATTTTCTTTGTAGTAACGAAAATGTTCTAAGATTGATTGTGGTAATGAATGCACAACTATATGATGGTACAGTGAACTACCAACTGTATACTTTTAATGATTATATGGTATGTGAATATATCTTCAAAAATGTATAAAAAAAATTTTAAAAACATGATTCCTGCTGCAGGTGGGAAGAGCCACATATTGATGATGGAATTTCAATTAATTCCAACTGCTATGGTATGTTTTTAAAAACAGCACAAGTGTGGTAGGAAATTTTATAAACTAGAGAGCAAAAGTACCTAGAAACAACATAAAAGCTTTTCTAAAACTGCAAAGGCACAAATTTTCTACTCTCAGTAAGCAAAATCATTCATTTCCAAGTTCATGACAGTGCCAAAAATAGCTGGCAGGGAGAATGCAAATGGCTTTGTGCCAAAATAAAAACTAGGACATTTAAAAAAAATAAAAACTAGAATATTTCTGAGTTCAATTGGAGAGCAGCAGATTGATACTGCCACTACCACCAAACCAGGAAGACATTTTAAAGGCAAGTCACGGAGTGGCCAGGCCACCTAATAACTTGCCTCTTAAAAAGACAGCATTAATTGATCATTGTTAGGTTTCTAAAAGTTTAAGTTTCAGAGAAATTAAGAAAAACACTAATTACAGCCCCTAAGCCTCATTAAAAAACAAACAGAAGATCAGATGGAGAAGAATCTGTTTTTTCCATTTGGTCACATCCTGCTTCAGAAATGATAAAAGCAGCCAGGGATCCCCAACAAAAGTTCACTCAAAACAGCAATTCTAAACCAACCATACAGAAAAGAAAGCATCAATATGGACTTAATGTGTGTGAAGATTTGTGAATAAAAATATTTAAAAAAAACAAGCATCAAATTAAAAAAAAAAAGCAGTTAAAAAGAAATAAGGATAAGTAGTCCACTGAGGGCTTTTCACTGACATCAGATAGTCTAGAAATGTTAGTCTTACCCCCTAGAAAGCAAGAAGACTGAAGTTATTTTCTCTTTCACCAAACAGTAAGGCATCTTAAAAGCAGATTTGAGTCTAAGGACTGAATGTTTTAAACTCTGAATTCAGACAATTCTTGAAATATTTTCATTACTGTATCATCTTTCCTCTTGGCCTTCATTATTTCTCTATCATTCAAACATTTAAAATGTTGAAATTCTGGTTCTACTTCATCTGTATAATAGACTAAATTAAAATTAGATCACTATTCTAGGTCCCTGAGCTCTGTCCTCCTAACAACTGGGCTGTAAAAAAGATTACCTACTGAAGCAGAAGAAAGAGAAAAACAAACACATAAACAGATAGTATTCACTTCAGTTAGGAAATGGCATTAATGGTCCTTTAAATATAGAGGGTCTCCTCTTTGAAGACACATCCCAACTTAAACAACAAATACTAAGCAGGCTCTAATTACTGTACCCAGGTGGTAGAAACAGTAATCCCTCCCTTTTGATTTTCCAACTTCAAACTTCTTGAAATTGAAAAATTTCTCCAAAGCCATAAAGCTTTATTTTACTGGGGTCCAGAGCAAGTTAAGCTTAGGATTACTTAGCAACACAAATAATTTTCTAGTCATTTTTATGAATATTCTTGTTTCTTCTTTCCCATTTCAGAGACATAAAACCTACTTGCCAGAGAAGAGATATTATATAAAGTCTAACTTCCTGCATCTGTGGCCTAAATGATCTCTAGTTCACTGTCAGACAAAATTGTGCTGTTTGTCTAAGATAAACTGAAAACATGCTTTCCTTCTCTAGATCTTGTCCTTCCATAAAAACCAAATAAAAGGATTTCAGCTTGAAATAAAGTCCAGCTAGTTTGTTCAGAATAGAAAAGCACTGAGTTTGTAAGCATGGCAAACCATTGTCCCTGAAACTCAAGCCCCAAAGATAACAACTTTTCTGGAATCAGTTACATTTGTAGTAGGCCAGGGATAAAGTGTATTATTTCTATTGCCGAGTCATTCAGCCATGCCCATGACCAATGGAGACAGCAGGGTAGCAAAAATTTTTGTTAATGGATGTTTTGGCAATGTTATCAGCAAGATAAAACAGTGTAAAACAAAAAGGAGCATAAAAGGAAGGCTAGTATTGGAGCCAAAATGCTTCAACAGCCAAAAGGATTTCAGAGAGGTTTTCCGAAAGGTAAGAAGGTGAGGACTTAATGGACTCTAATAAGGCAACAAAGCAACAACAAGCTTAAGAGGACTACTGGGGATAAAACTAGTGATAAAAAAGGAATGCCTGACCTACTATTTCATCTTTCTTAAACTCATTATGAGGTATTACTGTGACAGACTAGAACACTACTTAAATCCTACACATAGTCAAGCCCTGGATACTGAACCTCAGTAATACACAGAATGAACTAACATTTTTAAGAGGTAAACTGAGCTCCACTTAAAATTACACCTACTGTTAACCATTAAAATGCTATGAATGTACATCAGGAAGCTTTACTGAAGAGTAATTACTAGTGGACTAAAAAAATTTGAAATGCTTAACATTTTCTATAAAAACAAAACAAAACCAAAATTACTCAAACACAGCTTAAATTAAAGTAAGAGGGTAAGTTGCCAAGCAAACTAATACTGACAATTATTCAAATGAAGACAGCCAGAACTATTTATCCCTCAAACTCTTTTTCTCTAAGAGAAAAATCTATCAAAAATGATTTCATGAAATAATTCTTATTTTCTACTGCCCTCCTTTTTTCAATTTTAAAACTGCTTCTGTCACCACAAACAAATGCATTTTGTCTTTGACAGAACAGATAGTTTAAGAAACTAGAAAGGGAAGAACCGACCAAGCCCTCGTTCCTCAGCTGCTATTTCCCTCTTATCTCGCCAGTGCTCGGAATGGGATGCACAGCTGAATTCTTCCACGGAGCGTGAAGGTGTCTGCATGTAAGCACATGTGGGTGTGTGTGGTGGAAGGGGAGGAAGCTCAAAGAAAGGAGACTATTAAGAGACAAATGTAGTCAGAACCTAAACCCCCCAAATTATGAATTAATAAATGGAGATGAGATTCTCAAAACTGGCCAAGGTTGCTTACGGCAGCATGAAAACAGAAACCAAAGGCTCTAAGTTTCTTTACTCCATCTCACTCAAGTGAAAAATGACATTAAAAAAAAAAAGATAAAAATTAATGCGGTATACTCCTACATCAGCACACCTCTTTAATGACGGCGCATTCCCTTATTACACACTGCTTTAGGAGGACAGGTCTAAGAACCTTTCTACTACCTTAGAACCTAACAGAATCACTTGACTATAAGATATTTTCAATAAATGCCATCTCTTTGCTTCCATCCCATCAGCAAGGAAAAAAATCTGAAGCTGCTCCCTGGATGAGCCACATTTCTATGTCTCCCTCTCTTTCTTAAGGGAACTATTTTCCCACTGAATTCCCAGCACTTCCCTAAAACTTTGTTCTTGGAAAAAGTAATAGGTGCCAATCTCTAGTCATCTGAAAAGGAGCCTGAGGAGTACAGAATGAAACTTGGTCAATGCAGAACTGAATGAAGAACTATGAGAAACAATGGGCCTAAATGCCAAGGCCTGGCCTGGCATTTTAACACAAAAGAGAATGAGTTCCTATCCTAGCTTTCTCCTATTAATTGAATTATAGGAGGGAAAGAAAGCAAAGGAATAAAAAGGGATGGAGAGGCAAAGGAAAAAATCAGTGCTTACCTGAAAAATAAGTTTATTTCTATCAGAACATTTTAATAATTATTTTGTCATTGTCTTTCCACAAAACGCTAAGTTATAAGAGGGCAAAAATTATGCTAGCCTTACTGATTCCTAATATCAGTACTAGCACCATGCTTGAATAGTTGGTCCTTGATAAGATATTTGTTACATAAAGGAATAAAAATTTGTTATTCCCCAATAATATCAAAGAGTAGTTTAACAGTTTACAGCAACAGTGTAAGCAATAGTGTGAAGCTATGTTTTCTACCATGCAAAAAAAACCCAAATAGATTACACAGGTTGCCTTCCACATGTTATTTTTGGAAGGTATACATTGGAGCAGACCAGGGGGAGTGACCTGGGCACTAGATAAGGGCTGGACTGAGTGAGGCAGCTCTAACTCTTGGCTATACATGACCCTGCTCTTAATTTCCTCATGGCAAGTACTGAAAGACAATATAACTACATTATACCTCAAGTTTCAAAAATGCAATGTGGTATTAGAAAAGATAAAAATGTTTTACTTTCACAAACATCTAATGAGATGTCCCCATTTTCAAGGTGCTTACAATGTAACTGGTAATATCTTGTACAGATAAATGAGGATGCTGTTATTTCACAAAAGTCCATGATTACATATGTGTTTACATAGTTCTCTGGGGACTACGGTAGGAAATGAGTGCACACGGGCATGAGTTTGTAGATTCTCAGTGTTTATGTGCTTCTCTGTCAACAGGCTCTGTGAACAGATCAATCTTCCCTTTTTATCAGATTCTTTCTCCCCTTTTCTTTTTCCATATGATTCTTTCCCTTTTGATCTTCATCTTCTCTGTCCCCTTTCTCTTATAAGGCTAAAATACAGAAATGAAGCATATATTTTGCTTTTTCTTTTATTAAACTGAATTTTATATCCCCTGTTCTTGGGACACTTCATATTTTCTCATTAAAAGACTAAATTATATTGTTCTCCTAAAAAATAAAAAAAAATTTAAAAAATGAGGTATGCACTGAGAAATAAAAGCTTATTTAAAAAGCTTTCCCCCACTTCTTTCCATAATGTTCCTTGGTTATGATACAGACAAAATTACATACACCAACATTTAAGTGCTGCTCCAATAATTATTTTATATTAGAAAGGTTAGAAGTATCAATCTAGAAATACGAATCACTATAATTTGAGGTACTTGAGTAAAGACCATTCTAGGATAGCCAAGTAAGTGCAAAATGTTATGGATAATGTTAAAACCTTAGCAATCATCTAGCCCAAATCTTTCTATTATTCAAGAAAGAAAATGAAAAAGAACAAAATGCAGCTAGAGTTAAACCTAGATTTATCCCCAAGGCATTTCATGTGCCAAAATATGAGCTTGGAAAAAACATCAGCATATGTCCAAATTCATTACAAATAAAATCAATACCTTTATATATTCAAAGATTCTTCAAAATGGGAAAATTAGGTATAATGATACTAAAGAAAGAACCAGATACTAGTGTAATTCAATGAGCAACAAACTTCAGAGTCAGGCAGTTAATTTTTCTACTGCTAAATAAAATATCAGAAGTAAACTAATGTTACATACACATAAATTGGGCTAAAACATATTATCCTATTTCTATCTTGGAATTGTAAATAAATTCATTGTTATATGTAGCCCTATGTAATACAGATTGAACATAAGGACAGATCTCTAGTCTAAGACATGCTCTTCAGCATTTGCCACTTGCCTGTAGTAACGTGACTGCAGGTAGGTTGAGCACACAGCTTTGGACACATGACTAGCAGAACCAAAGTCAATGACCTTCACTCGGTAGGGTTGGCGCACTGGATCCACCAGCATTATGTTTTCAGGCTTAAGGTCAGCATGAATCAGACCAAGGCTCTTGAGCTTCATCAAGGCTGTGGCCACCTGCTGTAAGATTGGCCTGATGTACTTAAGTGGCAGTGGGCTAAACTTGTTCTGCTTTAGAAAATCATATAAGTTCTGCTCCAGCATCTCAAACACAAGGCAGGTATGATTTTTATGCTGAAAGCATTCGTAAGAACGGACAAAATTATATTCGTCGGCATTTTCACTGCTTAGGCGGGAAAGGATGCTCACTTCAATCTGTCCTTGTCTGGCATAGGAGGGGTGGTTCTTCAAGATTTTAATAGCCACAATTTCCTTGGTGCTCCGCTTCCAGCACTTAGCCACCTGCCCAAATGTTCCCCGGCCTAGGAACTCCAAGACTTCATAGCTGTTAGTCATAGAGCAAAGGATCTCATGCTGAACCAGCTGGTAATCCCCTTCTCCACTGGAACTGCTACTCTTTGTGGTCACAGTGGTGGTTGTGGCAGCAGCACCCACCACAGTCCTGTTTTGCAGCATGAGAGGGGGATGTTCTTCTATGATCTGCACACTACCGTTGCTATCAACTTCCTCACTTTTTCTTTTCAATCCACATTTTTGATATGGCTCAAGCAAAGAAACGTTGCTTCTATGAGTCAGGGTTTGGCTGCTTTGGAAGGTTGATGTAGCAGCACTGCCTGAGCTATCAGCAGCTGTTACAACAATATGTTCCACTGCAGGAGCTGGGAGGAGGAGGCCCTGGTCGTAGGCAGGGATGTTGAAATTTGCTACCTGGTGAGAGGAGCTGGCTTGCCCTTGTGTGGCTGGAAGGGTTTTACTGTGGGTGTAATATTTGTCGTTGCTGCTCTGTCCTGAAACATCCCAGCTAGAGGGCTCTATTTTCAGTTTCTTCGCACTGCAGAAGGCACTCGACGACACTGATGGGGGGGAAAACACCTGCAGCTGTGATGCCATACCTATATTGAGAGAGAGGAAGAATTAGACCATCTCAATTTTAAATAAAATCTCAATTAGTACATAAGAAAATTTTTCCAAAATGTGTTTCCTGCTAACAAAACCTTTGGTCTAATTACACATTCTTAATCAGTCTTTGAGAATCAACAATAATAAACACACTGTTAAAGATTATGAACATCTATGATGGTCTGTAAAAGAACAGTAATAACATTTAGATACCATGCTTATAAAATTCACAGATGAACCAAAGTTGAATAGAATACTTAATGTTGCTAACTAACAGGTCCAAAAAGACAATAGGGTAAAAACTATAAGGCAAATCTAGCAGATAAAATTTAATACAAATATAAATTCCTTACACTTAGGTCCAAAATCTATCAATAGAGCAAAGCACAAGAATAAGAGATGCAAGGCTTAGCAGCAACATATATGATAAACACTTTAGTTAATAAGAGAAACATAATGTAATAATGCCCCCCTCCCCTCAAAAGCTAATTAATCTTAAACTACATTCACAGAAATAGTATCCAATCTAGAGGGTATCTTCTGAGGAAACGCAAGAAGTTATCCAAGAAAAATAAAGAAGGAGGTGAGAACAACTATCTCTCCTGAAGGTCCCACAGACATCTCAAATTTAACAAGCCTAAGACAAAACCCAAAATTATTACTTTCAGAATAAAATCCAAATATTTGCTATAACTTATGAGTCACTTCATATTTACCTTCTCCCTTTCTCAACCATCTGACCCCATTCCCTCTTCTCTTGCTCCATACTTTCCCTGTTTTCCGTAACTATTCCCAAGGATTAGTCAACTACAACAGATTCTCAAATCTGTATCTCTAAGCCAGACTTCTCTCTTGAACTCCAAACCTTTATATTCAAATGCCTACTCAATAATGCCTCTTGGATATCTTAAAAGCACCTCAAATTCAACATGAACAAATCAAAACTTATGATCCTCCATCCTAACCCACCCCTTAACCCACCCCTAATTTTCTATCTCAATTATGAGATGCCAACATACACCAAATATCTCAAGCCAAAAATCCGGGAGGCAATGGACCTCAGTTTCCGCATCTATAAAATGGTGATAAGAATACCTACCTCAAGGTGGTATTCTGAGCACTGGATAATTTAATACATTGTAAAGTGCTCAGTGACTGGCACATACTTAATATTATTATCCTTATTTATCCATAGCTAATCTAAACAAATCTTACCCATTCTACCTCTTAAGTATATTTCAAATTAGTCATTATTCTTTACCCATATTTGCACCATTCTAGTTCAAACTGCCAGTAGCCTCCAGACTAATGTCCCTGAATCTACTAAGGGGATCTTTAAACAATACATATTGGATGACTGATCTCTCTTAACAACCTCCCTTCTTCTCTCCCTTGGTTTTTCCAATGCTTTGAGGATAAAGTCCATAATTCTCAACCTGCCTTAAAAAGCTCTCCAAAAGGTCACTGTGTTCCAACATCTCCTCATCTTGGTTCATCCACTCTAGCCATACTGCTCTTTTTTCAGTTCTTGGAAGGTTATTACAAATTCTTTCACCTCTGTCCTCTAATATATTGATGACTGCTAGGAAAACTGCTCTGACACACACACACCACAATCACCTCCACCACTACATGTATTTCTACACACCCTGTCCTTCCCTTATAACACTGGAATAACTCATTAAATGCTACACAATTTCCATGAACACAGATACCATGTTTGTCTTGTTCTTTGCATGTTATCACCTGAGTCTGCCATAGATTTTGCAATACGGATGCTCAATATTTGTTAGATGAATGATTTGACCCCTACCAACCAATCTCATATCTACAACTACCCATCACTCATATTAAACTATAACACTTTCAAATGCTTGTAACTGGCTTTTTTTTTTTTCACATCCATCCCCTATTTTATCTGTACAATGTTTTAGATATGGGTAAGTCTCTACTCCAATCCATAGTATAATTTTACTAGTCATAAGAGAGTAAATATAACTAGAAAGGGAGGAAGTGTGACAAAGGATGTTACAGAACATATAAACCAACTGTGGGCAGGCCACGGTGGCTCAGCACGCAGAGTTCTCTCCCGTCATGCTGGAGACCCAGGTTCGATTCCCAGTGCCTGCCCATGTGAAAAAAAGAAAACAAAAAACAAAAAACCAACTGTGTACATTTCTTTGCCTCCGAATGCAACTAAAAACCATCTACTCTGTAGTAGATGGCTGGAATGAAGAACAAATCCTTGGCTTTCACTTTCTAAAATGGACTTTCAGATTTCTAAAATAGTCTGGATTTATTTTAAGCAAGAATTTCCATAATTTATAGAGATCTTGAGAGAAAAAGTATAAATTAAAGGCTAAAGTCAGTGCAATTTAAAATCATTACTAATTTAAAAATCATCTTTCATATTAATGACATAATAATAAATAAAAGAAAAATCTGAAACAAGCAGCTCCTTTGCAATATTAATCTATTAAGAAATATGCAAAAGTATTTCTTGTCATAAAATTGAGACAAACTGTTGAACAATGAAAGGTAGCAAAATTTTAAGATGTTTTCCACTGTATCTGTTTAACTAAGAATTTTAATAATCCGTCAAATGAAAAATGAACAAAAACTTCATGTACTTTTTATATAATAACTATAAAATAATTTGAATACAAAATTTGCAGTGTGCAACTATGTTAAGATGGGGACATAAAATAATGATTTTAAAAAGAATTTCTGAAATGTAATACCAAATTTTTAAAAAGCATGTTCATAATTAGATACTTTAAAAATAATGCATTTCTCAGTCCCAGGTTTCGAAAAAAAAAAAACTGCGTTTACTAGAATAATGTTACTGACAACTTTTCACCCAATAAACAAAATAATAGATACTGTTTCAACTCTTCACATTGGGCACTGCAAAAAGCACAAGTTCTAGGAAACCTTTCTGAAGGTTTAAGTATATAAATGAATGTAATTCTTATTGGTAACACAAATTAAAGTTCATCAAAAGGGAAAGAACCACCCAGAATTTCACTAGTTTTCCCCATTGCAAGAGTATGCTAGATTTAATCAGTACCAGACCACCAGAACTCTGATAAAGTGGCTAATACTCATCCTGACCAAAACTAGCACAAGCTGCGAAGGAAATAGAGAATCAAAATTGCTTAGAAAAATCAACAGACTCTTCCTTATATACCACACTAAAATTCAACTAAAAACAATTTCTAGATGCAGGAAAAATGCTATGTTCCACAAAAATTATTACAAGGCCTCCGCAAATGGGGAGGCAACTCTCTTAGCAGGCCAAATAGGGAGACCTCCCAAAACAAAAATATGGAACTGAATTAACATCTGTGGAAAGTTTACTATGCATCAGGCTCTGTTAAACAAATTACAAATATTTTCAATCCACACAGGAAAGTTCCTAATAAATTAAAGCTATTTCTGATTTCCTGAAATGATGCAGCTCTTGACTTCAACAGCAATAAAGTCTTTTCACTTCAAACTTAATTTTCCAAAGACTTAACCACCTAAATACAATGACAGATTTGCCAAGTGTATTATTAATCACAAACTAGAATAGGCAAAAGGTTATTGGCACTTGTGCTTACCACTAAAAAGATAGATTTGAGTCTTAATAGAACCCAAAGATTTCAAAGATAATCCAATTAACATAATTCCACTACCTGGCAAGGCTGCATCTATTTAACATTTATTGGATGCCCCACACTTTGGCTCTACAGGTAGATATCCTTACTACAAAGAATTCAAATATTCTGAATGGAATGGAACAATTGTTCCTGGATGGAACATTTGGGTGTCACAACCAAGAAATCTTTTTTTTCAGCATTTGCCTTTAGTCCTCAGTAACTTTCATCTTTCCCATACACAACAATAAATTCCTACTGCTTTCAGTCAGCATCAGTCAGCCTCTGTGATATGATTTAACAACTGATGATCTAAATAACCTAAAATAAGTACCATATACTGATTTCTTCTCCATCACCTGTCCTCAGCTGACTTGTACACAGACATACATATTTTCTAGCCCACACTCTGATACATATACATATGCATCAGATATAGATGGGCAGATAGATATTTTATATATCTTAAAGCTCACTTCATTAGTGTGGCAGAGACTATGTGTTTGGAACAAAATCTACTATCTCCTTTCTCCCAGGCACATAGCTAGTCTATGTTTACCAGTTTCCTCAGCAACGGAAAGTTTCCACCATTAGGAACCCACGAGGATCCAGCTTTCACCATGAGACAATATACAAGGGATGGCAGAGCCACAAGATGGAAGGAAACTGGGTCTCTGAATAACCATATAGAGCAGAGACATCTGCCATCATGAAATGTTCATTTCATCCTGGAATATTTACTTCAGGCTATCACATAAAAAAGCTATTTTCCTTCAGCTCGATTATTACTGAGTCAGCCTTAGGCTAACAAACACTCTCAGGAAAGCCTTCCCCTGACCATTCCATACCTGGTTAGACTCCTGGCAAAGGCTCCCATTGTATCTTCCTACTATTTCTTAGCAATTACCACTCTGTACTTACTTATTTTACTTATTCATTTAACAAATATATACTGAATAGCTACTATGTGCCTGCAAGGTACTGTTTTAGACACAAGGGATCCAGTGGTGTCCAAGGTAGACAAGTTCCCTCATATTACAGGGCTTATATTCAAGTGGGGACACACACACACATATACACACACAGAAAAATTAGTATAAAGACAGGAAGATTCTTGGTCTATTTGAAGAGATCAGGGAGGATGTAGTGGAGCAAAGGAGAAAGTAGTAGAAGTAGGGTCCAAAACGTGGGGGGAGGCCAGATCATGCACTGACTTCTTAACCACTATGAATTTTATTCTAAGTACTACTATTTGTAATTATTCATTTGAAAGCTGACGTATCTCCTACACTGCAGGTTTCATGAGAGTAGAGTTCTGTGCAAACTTGAATAGTAGAGTGGGTGTGTATGTGTGTTTATATATGTATGTATGTATGTATGTATGCACATATAAATTGTCTTACCAACATCTATCAAAGTGGCTGATCTACAGGTAGTATGTGCCAAATGTTTGTTAAAATGAATGACTATGAAAAGATAACATTACCTATCCACCAATAAATATTAGGGGATTTCAGAAGTTGTTTTGTCTAAATTAGAGAAATATTCACATGATGAGATAGAAATTATACTTTTGTTGACCAGAGGTCCCGGGAAGAAGGGAGAATAGGATAGGTCAAGTTCACCCCTATTCCAAGAACAGCTAGAGAAGGGACAGGAGGGTGACTGAGATGGCCACTACAGGGACCTGGGAGGTTCTTCTGTAGCACATACGGAGGCCCTGATTGCAAAAGCTGAGCAACTGAGAAGCAGAGAAACAGAGACCGCCCGGCTGGTACAAACAGCCTAACATGGAAGCGCAGAGCCCTCAGGAATGCATGAATGGGGAGACAGGGACTAGGAAGTAAGCCAAGCAGCGTTCCCTGAATGAGCTACACTTACTGGAGCAGCCCTGCGAACGAGCTACACTCACTGGAGCAGTCATGATCCACGACTCACCCCACATCCCATGCACCTGAACCCTGTCACCCGACACCCCCAACTCATGCTCCAAGGGCCCCCGCTATTCCAACCTCTCACATGCATACCCACCCCATACCCACACTCCAACTGTGCGCATGCCTGCCCCAGCTCAACCCACCTCTCCTGCAAAAGTGTGATCTCGTCCCGCCCCTCTTGAGCCCTACCTGCCCCCTGCAGGCAGTCACCAACACATAAAGGCTATGGGCGTTTACCTCCATACCCAGGCTACTTCTGCCCCCAGCCCATACAGTTGTACAACTCTGGTCATCCCCATGCCAACGCTGCACACATGTATATCAGTTTATAGCCCTCTCAGATCTTGCATGTGCATCACCCCCAGTCACACCCCACAGTTCTGGGCAACCGCTGGCCTGTGCAGCTGAGCCACATCTGCCCCTGGCCCATGCAAACACAATGCTGACCCGCTGCCCTAAGCTCTGTGCACACGCACAAAGGACCCCACACCCTAAACCAGAACACAGCAGGGTCCCCGTCCCACAGACCCATACACCTGCACAACACATCCTGTCCACCACTAGGAGTCCATGTTCACAGGCAACAGTGTAGCATCCCCAATCTGCGCCTATACCTCCGCTGCAAGATATCACAGCCCTGTCATGCCTCACCCTGTGCCCCACATCCATCCCTAAAATACAAAGCTTTAGACTACTGAAGGAAATCAACCTCCAAAGTAAACCAATCAAGATATTTACATGCTATGAAGACAGCAGAAGATCACTAAGCATATCATGAGGCAGACAGATAAAGCCCAGCCTAATGACCAAATTAAAATATCAGATGAGATGCAGACATTGGAACAACTAATCAAAGATGTTCATATAACTCTGCTAAATAAAATAAATGGGATGCCTAATGACATAAAGGAGATCAAGACACGAGAAGAGCATAAAGAGGAATATGAAAGAAAAAATAGAAAAATAGCAGATATCACAGGATTAAAAACTCTGTAGACCAAATAAAAACCATACTAGAGACACCCAACAGCAAATGTGAAGAGAGAATAAGCGAACTAGAGGACAGGACAATTGATGTGAACACTCAAAACAGTAAATGGCAAAAAAAGATGGAAAAATCTGAACTGGGAAATGATGGACAAAACAAAGCACAGAAATATAAGAATCATTGGTGTCCCAGAAGGAGAAGAGTAAAGAGTTAGGAAGATTAGTTGAAGATACAATGGGGGAATACTTCCCCACCCTTATAAAGGACATAAATATGTAAGCCAAAGAAGCTCAACAAACTCCAAATAGAATAAATCCAAACAGGCCTTCCCCAAGACATATACTAATCAGTCTGTCAGATGTTGAAGAGAAGCAGAAAATCCTGAAAGCAGCAAGAGAAAAACAATCTACCACGTATAAGGGTAAGCACATAAGACTGAATTCAGACTACTCAACTGGCACTATGGAGGTGAGAAGGCAGTGGTATGATATATTTAAGATCCTGAAAGACTAAGACTCCCACCCAAGTATCCTGTATACTCAGCCAAACTGTCCTTCAAAATTTAGGCAGAGATTAAGATTTTCACAAACAAATCCTGAAAGAATCTGTCAACAAGAGACAGCCCTACAAAAAATACTGAAGGGAGTTCTGCGAGTTGACAAAAAAAAGGAGAGCGAGGTCAAGAAATACCTTTTCAATAATAACTTCGAATGTTAACGGACTAAACTTACCAATTAAAAGATACAAATTTGCAGAATGGATTAAGAAATATAATCTAGCTATATGCTACTTACAAGAGACTCATCTTAGACATTAGGATACAAACAGATTGAATGTGAAATGATGGAAAGTGATGTTCCACAAAAATCATAACCAAAAGAAAGCAGGAGTAGCTATACCAATATCAGACAAAATAGACTTAAAATGTAAAGATATCCTAAGAGACAAAAAAGGACACTATCTATTAATAAAAGGGATTAATTCACCAAAAAGAAATAACAATCATAAATGTTCATGCTTCCAAGGAATTCCAAAGCACGAGACAGACGCTGGCAAAACTGAAGGGAGCAATAGATATCTCAACAATTATAGTAGGAGATTTCAATACACCACTCTCCTCTATAGACAGAACAACCACACAAGAGATCAACAAGGAAACAGAGAAGTTACACAACTCGATAAATGAATTAGACCTAACAGACATATATAGGTCACTGCACCCCAAAACAGCAGAATATACATTCTTCCCTAGCACTTCATGGAATCCAGAATAGATCATATGCGGGAGAACAAAACAGGTCTTTATAAATTTAAAAACATCGAAATTATTCAAAGTACTTTCTCTGATCACAAAAGATGAAGGTAGATATCAATAACCACCAAAGAACAAGAACTTTCACAAATATATGGAGATTAAATAACACACTCTTAAGCAACCAGTGGGTCAAAGAAGAAATTGCTAGAGAAATCAGTAGCTTTCTGGGGAAGAATGAAAACGAGAATACAATATATCAGAAATTTTTGGATGCAGCAAAGGTTGTGCGGAGAGGGAAATTTATTGCCCTAAATGCCTATATTAAAAAATAAGACCCCAAAATTTACAACCTCAGAATAAATCATGAGAAAATCTCAGACAAATCTAATTGAGAGGCATTTTACAAAATCCTGACCACTACTGTTAAAAAGCCATGAAAACACATACAAAGAGAAACTATCACAGAATGGAGGAGACTAAGCAGACGTGGTGACTAAATGCAGTACAGTATAGTGAATGAATCCTGACACAGAAGAATAGACATTAGTGGAGAAACTGGGGAAATGTGAATAAAAGCTGTAGTTAATAGTATTATATCCATGTCAATTTTTTAGTTTTGATAAATATATCAAGGTTAAGTAAGATGTTAACATTAGAGGAAGATGGGTGAAGAGTATACAGGAATACTGTGTTATCTTCGTATCTCTTGTAAATCTAAAATTATTCCAAAATAAAAAGGTAAAAATAAAATTAAAAAAGTAAGAAAGAGTAAAAATTGAGGACTTAACTGGAAGAACTTGAGAAAGAACAGCAAACTAACCCCAAAGCAAATAGAAGAAGAGAAATAAAGACTAAAGCAGGGTTAAATGAATTGGAGGACAAAAGAACAAAAGAATCAATAAAATCAAAAGTTGGTTCTATGAGAAAATCAATAAAATTGATGGGCCACTAGCAAGACTGACAAAGAAAAAAAGAGAGAAGACCCAAATAAACAAAATCAGTAATGACAAGGAGTACATTACCACAGACCCTGAAGAAATAAAAGAAATCATAAGACAGTACTGTGAACTATCTGCCAACAAATTAGACAACTTAGATGAAATGGACAAATTCCAGGAAACATACAAACACTACACTGCCTCAAGAAGATCTCAACAAACCAATCACAAATAAAGAGATTCAATTATTCATCAAAAATCTTCCTACATTTGAACAAATGAAACACAGGGAGCCCAGAACAAGAATGAGGGCCTTTAATACTGTATAGCTTACTGTAATGCCTGGATACATCCTAGGATATATTAAGCAGATAATCAAAAAGTATTGGCAAAGTCCCTCAAGGGATGGGAGAAAATATACAGAATTATTAAACTTTACCATCAGGGAATCCCCTGATACTGTGTCAAACATTAGGGACACCCAAATCAATAGGCCAAGCCCTTTATCTTGAGGCTTACTCTTGTAAAATTTATGTACATAGTGGAAAAGCTTAGCCTACCTATAGGTATGTCTAAGACTTACTTCTGGATAACCTCTTTCGTTGCTCAGATATGGTCTCACTCTCTCTAAGCCCAACTCTGCAAGTGAAATCATTGCCCTCCCCCTTACATGGGTCATGACATCCAGGTACGAGAGTCACCCTGGTCGCATGGGAGATGGCTCCCAGGGATGAGTCAGGCCCTGGCACCATGGGATCAACAATTCCATCCTGACCAAAAGGGGGAAAACAAGTATAACTAATAAAGTTTCAGTGGCTGAGAGAGTTCAAATAGAGTCTAGAGTCTTCTCAGGAGGTCATTCTTAACACAAGCTTCAGTTAGACATTGCTACCTATCATAACTCGCCAACCCCCAACCAAAACCATTCCAGCCAATCTTAAAGAACACCTAGGGCAATTTACAGGATTCTACAAAGGTCCCATGAACTTTGGGGAACTTAACCTACAACCTCCAAATGGGTCCCTGAACCAGATAAGTCCTGAAATTTAGAGGGCCCAACCTCTCCAGAACATCACCTGGAGGGATGTCAGTAATACGGGATAGAGAGATCTCCCTACCCCTATTCCTGACAGCCCCCTTTAACATGAAAAAGAACGGCCATAACCCAAGTACCCCTAAAGAGTGGAATAGAAAGATCAAAGGTGACGGTGGAGTTTACAGAGAAGGTAAGGTTTAACAAACAAAGATGACTACTGAATCATTAAACTGATATTTCTTTTATTCTCCAGTATCTTACAGCAACTAGAAGTAAAAACCTAAAACTGTGGAACTGTAACTCACACGAAACTCTGAAATCTGTTCTACAACTAATTATTGTGTTGTGCTTTGAAATTTATTGCTTTTTTATATGTTATTTTTCACAAAAAAAAAAGAACAAAAAGTTGCTTGTGATGATAAAAAAAAAATATATTCCTTCTCATCTCCTATATTCTGGAGTATCTGGAAGGAAAAAACTACTTGTTGAAGAGTGCTTTGAAAACTACTCCTTTTTTCTTTCTTTGCTTTGTACAAATGTTATATTATACAATAAAACAAAGTTTTTAAAAAAACTCTTTCTACAAAGAAAAGCCCAGGACCAGATGGCTTCACAGGGGAATTTCATTAAACATTCCAAAAGAACTAACACCAATCCTGCTCAAACTTTTCCAAAAACATTGAGGAAAATGGAACACTACCTAACTCATTCTATGAGGTGAGCACCACTTCAATACCAAAACCAGGTAAAGATGCTATAAAAAAGGAAAACTATAGGCCAATCTCCCTAATGAACATAGATGTAAAAATTCTCAACAAAATACCAGCAAATCGAAAGCAACAACACATTAAAAGAATTAGACACCACAACCAAGTGTGGTTTACACCAGGAATGCAAGGATGGTTCAACACAAGAAAATCAATTAATGTAATACAGAACATTAACAAATTGAAAGGGAAGAATCACACGATCAATGTGATTGATGCTGAAAAAGATTCCACATCCTTTTCTAACAAAAACACTTCAAAAGATAGGAATCAAAGGTAACTTCTTCAATATGATAAAGGGTATATATGAAAAACTGATAGCCAGCATCATAGTCAACGGAGAGAGACTGAAAGCTTTCTCCTTAAGACCAGGAATAAGACGAGATGCCCTCTGTCACCACTAATATTCAACATTGTACTACAAGTTCTAGCTAGAGCAATCAGGCAGGAAAAAGAAATAAAAGACATCCAAATTAGAAAGGCAGAAGTAAAACTTTCATTATTTGTAGACGACATGATACAATACTTGGAAAATCCTGAGACATCCACAGCAAAGTTACTTGAGCCAATAACAAATTCAGCAAGGTGGCGAGATATAAAATTAATGTGCAAAAATCAGTAACATTTCTACACACAAGCAATCCTAGTTAAGGAGTCAGTTAAGGAAAAAATTCCAATCAAAATGCAAACTGAAAGAATCAAGTAATTAGGAATGAACTTAACTAGGGACATAAAGGACTTGTACACAGAAAACTACATAACGTTGCTAAAAGAAATAAAAAAGATCTAAATAGGTGGGAAGACATTCCCTGCTCATGTAAAGGAAGGTTAAATATATAGTTAAGATGTCAATTCTACCCAAACTGATCTACAGATTCAACACAATACCAATCAAAATTCCAACAACCTACTTCGAAGATTTGGAAAAGCTAGTTACCAAATTCACCTGGGAGGGAAAGGTATCCCAAATAGCTAAAAGCATCCTAAAAAAAAAGAACGAAGTGGGAAGATTAACACTTCCTGACTTCAAAACCTGTCATAAAGCCACAGCAGTCAAAACAGCATGGTACTGGCACAAAGATAGACGTATTGACCAATGGAATCTAATTGAGAGTGCAGAAATAGACCACACCAAATCTAAGGTCAACTGATTTTTGACAAATCCACTGAACTGGGACAAAATAGTTTTTTCAATAAATGGGCATGGGAGAACTGGATATCAATAGCCAAAAGAATGAAAGAGGACCAGACCTTACACCCTATACAAAGTGGATAAAACTCCTAAATATAAAAACTAGCACCATAAAGCTTCTAGAAGAAAATGTAGGGAAACATCTTCAAGACCTAGTAATAAGAGGTAGCTTCCTAAACTTTCCTAAAGCACAAGCAAAAGAAAAAACAGATAAATGGGAACTCCTCAAAATCAAATGCTTCTGCCCCTCAAAATACTTCATCAAAAAGATGAAGAGTATGATTGCTGAATCATTAAATTGATTCTTTTTTTTTTTTTTTTTTTTTTTTTTTTGTGTCCGATATCCTGGAGCAGCTATAAGTGAAGACCTGGAATTGCGGGGTGGTGGCTCATGCCAGACTTCAAAGTCTGTTCTACAAGTGGTTGTTGTACTGTGCTTTCAAATTTATTACTTTTGTGTATATGTTATTTTTCACAAAAAGAAAAAAAGGCTATTCTTATGATAAAAATATTCCTCCTAGCCTCCCATATTCTGGGGCAGCTAGAAGGAAAAAACTGAGATGATGGTATGGTAGCCCATGACAAACTCTGGGATCTGTCCTTGTTGAAGAGTGCTTTGAAAACTCTTGCTTTTTTCTTTCCTTTGCTTTGTATATATATTATGTAATAAAAAAAAGTTTAAAAAATAACCAATAACTTGACCAGAGAGAATTATTGTTATAATTTTGGTGTATATACTTCCATCTTTTTACTTTTCTAGAATTTTTAAAATGGGATTATGCAGTAATATTGTTTTATAATATTTATTTTTCTTTAAAAAACTAAATGCAAAGCTTCTTTATAGCATTATATATTTCCCTGCACAATTTTTCTTCATTGATTTCCACTTTACTCTTTATTTCCTTTTGTACCGGTTTGAATCTGTTGTGTACCCCAGAAAGACTAAGTTCTTTTATCCTCATTTAATATTGCTGGGTGGGAGCTTTTTTATTGTTTTTATGGAGATGTGACCCACTCAATTATAGGTGATAACTTTTGATTAGATGGTTTCCATGGAGATGCATCTCCACCCATTCAAGATGGGATCACCGGGTGGGCCACGGTGGTTCAGTAGGTAGAGTTCTTACCTGCCATGCAGGAGACCTGGGTTCAGGAAAAAAAAAGATGGGGTTGCTTGCTTACTGGAGCCCTTTAAGAGGAAAACATTTTGGAAAAAGCTTTAGAGCCACTGGAACTGACAGAGCCACCAGAACCAACAGAACCCCAGGCAGCCAGAGACCTTTGGAGATTAAGAAGGAAAACACCTCTGGGAGAGTGTTATGAAATAAGGAGCCTGGAGTGAAAGCTAGCAGATGTCACTATACCCTTCCAAGCTGAGAGAGAGAATCCCCAAACTTTATCACCCTTTCCTGAATGAAGGTAACCTCTCGTTGGTGCCTTAATTTGGATATTTTCACAGCTTTAGAACTATAAAGTTGCAAATTATTAAATTCCCCTTTTTGAAGGAAAAAAAAAGAAATTATACTTTTATCATTAAGAGATGGCTGGGAAAGTCAGGAACATGTGCTCAGTGTCCACCTCCCAGCCTACCTCCACCTCCTTCTTTTCTATTGTGCAACGGTATTTCAGTCTGTTTCCATTCAACAAGTATGTGTGTGTGTGTGGGGGGGGGTGGGGTGGCTAGGTCTAATAAAAAAGCCTGCCTAGACCTTAAACCCAAAACTAGGAACAAGCAACCCCAGATATTTATCCAGGCAGGAATTCTCAGTGGCAGGGTCCCATCCCACCCCCAGGATTGAACAGATACTTTGCAAACAGCACAGGGTCTCTCCTCTTCAAAGCGAAGTCAGGTGAGTTGCCCAACCACTGACTCTAACCCAAGTAAATTGGCCTCAATGGTATCTCTTTTGCTCTTTTGGTCCCTTTGTGCTGTGTAGGTAATAAAAGTGGTCATTTGCTGAAAGTTTCTGTTATGCCTGAGCCTGTGCTCCTGTGATGAACCATGTGGCAATGCACTTCACAGATTCTGACACAGCAAGCAAGAAAATCAGAGAGCTGATTTTTCATCTTTCTATCTCTCTTGTGAGCTAAACTGAGGGGTGGCCTCTGTCTCTATCAGCCTGGGTAAAAGTACTAACCCACAACTGGGGAACCAAGGGCATGCTGATCCATCCTCTGGGGCTAAGGCCTCGATATACGACAATTCCTCTATGAATGCTAGGGGATTGGTTAGCTGGTTCCATATTGAGATCAATGAGGTTGGGGTTTCTACCGCCCAGCATATACTCCCCTGGCTCATGGCTTCTTGTATCTGCTATCATCCTGGAACCAGGCATACCTGCACTCAGGCCACCCAGACTAATCATGAGATTAGTGTAAGGCCAGACGTTATTCAGGAGACAATCAGAACTGAAGTGAGCAAATGAGATGAAAACGAAAGTGCAAGCTTTTACAGAGGAGATACAGGATATGAAAGATGGATAGGAGTTTGAAGCTGGGAGAGGATCTCTTCTCATGACTGTCCCAACTTTATGATGAGGGCATAACTTCCATCCTAGTCAACCAGGATGTGGAATAGTCTCAGCCACCTCCCATCCAACTCTGTCCTCCAACAGACTCTTAGTTAACTGGAGTTAAGAGGAGGAAGCAGGAGTGGGGGAGTGTTGGTTGACTACACAGCCACCACAGGCCCACCACAGTCAAGCGTGGCACAACCACAACCTTTGTCTGACTGGGTCCTTTAGGAGATTAAATGAATATATCTGGGGACCTGGCCTAAATTCCAACAAGGCCTTGGAATGATGAGAAAGTGTCTTGCTGCACCATTAGCCTGGCACACAGATATTCCACACCTGCCAGAGGAATTTAGCCCCTCAACAGATTACCAATTTGCAGCAATACAATCATGATTCTATTAGAAAGGCCTCCACAGAGTGGGGTGACTAGCTGTCTCCGCTCCTCACCCAAGGGCTTCTCCCAGAAGATACAATTGAGCAAGTTTATCTTACACTCTGTTTGGGGCAGGGGTTCCCCTGCTAGAGGAGTGGCCTCTGTGGTGACTGTCAGGTGAGCCAGTAGAAGGCATGCCTCTTAATCTGATGAGTCCTAGGACCTGCGGAATAGGTCAGCAGCCGCTCCTTCCTCTCACTGTCTCCCTCCCAAGCTGTGTTCTTATGGCTGCTGGAGCGAGAGTTCCAGGGAACACCATGGGCAGGGTCTCCAATAGGGAACTTTAGAAGAAATATGCACTGGGAGG
Source organism: Tamandua tetradactyla (assembly GCF_023851605.1). Classification (NCBI taxonomy): domain Eukaryota; kingdom Metazoa; phylum Chordata; class Mammalia; order Pilosa; family Myrmecophagidae; genus Tamandua; species Tamandua tetradactyla. The sequence continues at coordinate 7,692,855 of NC_135337.1, forward strand.
AGGGCCACGGGCTCAGTGGAGACAGTCTGCCCTTGCTCAGCCCCCACCCACAATCCCTGAATGGGGGCAGTGAAGGAAGAGGAGGATTCTGCACATCTCCCTCTCCCTTCAGCCCAGCTGAGGACTCCAGCTGGGAGAGGCACCTCTCTATCAGACTTAACTAAACTAAAAATGGCCTAGAATTGGGGCAAAATCCCTGCCCGCCCACCCCCAACCCCCAACCCCCAAGGACTGAGGACCATATACTCCAGTGCGTGTTCAAACTGGGGGTGGTAAAACAAATCTTTATGGCTGTTTTGGATACAGGCATCCAGGTCACAGGTCACGAGTCACTATTATTCCATGAGACAGTAAACAGCATGGGGACAGGAGGTTACTGCTACCCAGTGGGTTGGTCCCCATGGCCTTTCAGCCATAGTGTGGCCATGTTTCCCCCTGAGAAATGCACTGTAGGAGTTGATGTCCAGCATCACTGTACCTCCCAGGAATGACCGCCAGGATGCAATCCCACATCCAGCAAATTCTAGTCATCACAATTGGGCAAGTGACAGGCTGTGCATCCCCAGGGCTCCCATATCCTCTCTACATTGTCTAGCAGTGGTAATGTTCCTTTACTTTCCAGGAAAGGAAAAGGGCATTACTAAACTCATAAAGAACCTTCTATCTGCTAGTGCCCTCCGCTCTACTCTCTCTCTGTCTCTAATAGCTGATAGTGGCCAATGTAAAAGGAGAGTGGAGCATGGTGGCTGATTACAGACTATCGCGGCTTGGATGCAGAAGTGCCCCCTATGGCACCCGCAGTCCCACATATTATGCTATTTGCATACTGGTGGCAACATAGTCCTCATCTCAGTATCTGGGCACCTCTATATCTGATTACATGAAAGGCAGGTACCTTCTACAGGTGACTTCTACAGTTTCAACTGTCCTACCTCCATTTGAGCTATAGATTTCTGCCACCTGAACCCATGCCAACTGATCCCTATAGCAGAAGGAGGGGGCAACAGGAATCTACAGACCCCTGGGTTTGGAGACCAAAATGCTCCCAGATGCAGCCCAGTGCTACCCCCCATTTGGGAGGCAACATCTGGTGTGCTATCAGGCCTTGGTGGAAACAGAATGGATCATCAAGGGCCCTCAGGTCCTCCATAGATGAGAAATTCCCATGATGTAATTAGTACACTCACTCAGGCAGTGCCCAACAATAGAGCAACATCAAATGGAAGTGATATATTCAGGATTATGCTTACATTCTCTAGGGTCCCTAGGGAATGACACACTTGCATGAGTGGGTGGCAGTGCTCCCCACCCCAAACAATGATTCTGTCACAGCATCAGAAAGGAGGTCCTTTCCCTCCCTGCATTGGCATTTTGGGCACCCCAACTCAAGGATGTCCCACCAGATGCTCAGCGCTGGTTCATTGATGGATCACCTAAGTTGAAGCCATCTGGCATCCACTGAGCAGCAGCAACTGTTTTCCTTGCGCTCCTCTTAGATCTGGAACACTCAGATCCAAGCACCCTTGTGTACCTTTTTACTAACTCATGGACCATTGCCAATGGCTTAGCAGCCTGGTCAAGTTCATGGAAGAAACACAACTGGAGAATCAAAAGTTCCCCAATGTGGGGAAGGGACCTTTGGAAACACTTGGTGGCATGGAAAGGCATCATTTATGTTACCCATGTTGACAGACATGGCAAGGGCCCGTATTACAATGATGATCATTGGAATGACGACAGAGAATGTACTTTTTACACCTGCAAGACTGGAGAGCCTCCTGGGAGAAAGAGAGAGGATGAGCCCTGCCCAGGGGATGAGTTTACCCCTCGTAACATCCATGAAATAATTGAACTTGCCATTGACGCTTCCATCCACAGATTCACTATCAATTTGGACAATTAGGAGCTATTCCTACAGGGGCTGCACCAGGCCACTCACGACAAGTGAACTACATCGGCCCTCTCCTGTCATCCCAAGGTATGTCCTACACCTTGGTCACAGCAGACACCTATTCAGGCTATGGTGTTGCCTTTTCCAGTTCATTTAGCAGACATAGTACCTACATGGAATACCTTGGAAAAGCAACTTTGCCACCCATTCAAGTATCCAGATAACATCCCCTCTAACCAAGGACCCCACTTTACTGCACAATCCCCTCAACAATGGTTCCCCAGACTCACAAAATTAGATGGACTTTCCATGTCACCTAAGACCCACAGGCAGCCAGCACTGTGGAGAACTTTAATGGTTGTCTAAAAAAGGCAAAGCTGCTTTTCCAAGATATCCCATGTAGATACTGTGCAATCTTCAATAGCAGAGTGAGTGTTATGTGTATGTGTGTATATATGTATCACTAGAATCTATCAGTGGCATACATATAGTATGTGGCACTACATGTAGTGGCATACATGTAGTATGTGGCAAATGTCGACTCTCTTACTAGATGGACTGCCTACCTTACTAAGGCTCTCTGGAAGCTGAACTCAGCAGTTCCCTGAAAGGGAAACGCGGCCTAATCCTGCTTCCTAGCACAGGGGGGAGGAAGGAAGGTAGGGGAGGAATCCAGATTTTGTTGTATGTCCGCTCTTACACCCATCAAGATGAGAATTAGGCCTGAAAGGGGAGACAAGGACACACCACTTGGGATTCTCCTTTTCAGTCACTGTCAGGGGATCATCCTGTTTTTTACCCCATTAACCCCTCCCACATAATTCCCAGGATGATGGGAAACCAGGCTGAGGGATGGGATGACAGAAGCCAGCCTAGAAGCACTTAACACACATGGGGTGACAATCCAGTGGGCAGGACCAGGGAGGCCTGACAATGGCATAATGAAGGTTAGTGGGTGAAGTCGACCCCTGGTTGGGACACCAGAACCCTTGGAAATAGTTATAGGATATCTCTGAGAAGTCCTAACAACTCCCATCTATGAGGAAGGGGTAAAAGTGGACCAGAGAATATGGGTAAGGCACTCATATCAATGGGAAAGAGGTGAGATCAAGGCAAGGGACAGAGAGACTGGGTGGCTTTAGAAGGAAAAAAATAATACTGTAAATAGGCCAAGAAAAGTATCTCCCACAGGAAGTAGATGCGTGGTTGCCTTAGTTACTGCTCCTCTCTCTTATTTCCTACAGATTTGACCTGACAACAATCTGGAAGGAAGACAACTTCATCCTGACCAGGGCCAACATGGTGGCAGGGAATCTGATTGACTCCTGAATCTACCAACAGATCCTTCACTCTCTCCCCTCTCCTTGCTGAAATCTGGATAGACACTAGAGCTAATTTTTCTTGACTCACATTTGAACTAACACCAGGAAACCTTTCAGTCATACCCTGTGAGAAAGATAACAGCACAGCCATTGGCTGTGCACTCTTCTTCTCTATAACCCTGGTCAATCTGTCAGGATACATCAACTCCCAATAGAATGAAATTGGCAAATGGCTCAGTTATCTTCCCATTAGCATCTCCAAGATAACCAGTGACTCTCTAGGGGAGGGCTGTGCCTCAATAGGATTTTCTGCATAGTTCATTGGACAGTGACAGAACAATGAGCTCTCAGGTTTTCTGACTGTCCCCTTGAAAATTCATAACTAATCTGCAACACAGGGTTTGAAAATCATATTGCTTTAGACTTCCACCTAGTTCAACCAGTAGGAGTATGTGCTATTGTTAAAACCTCCTGCTATACATGGGTTAATGCCATAGGGAAGGTAGAACTGGAGGCGATGAAAATCCAGTGGCAAACCCACTGGCTGCAAAGGGTAAAAACAAATTTTCTGTGGGACCTTCAGACCTTCAGTTGTCTCCTAGGGATTAGGAGGGCATGAATGCAACCATTACTTCAGATAGGTCTAATCACATAGGTGAAGCCCTCCTAATGTGCTGCAACTGCTGGTGTTCCCAAACACTTATGGTTAACACTGTTGAAAGCCACGGGGCTGGCAACTCCAACCCGAATCTGCCTTCATGTACAAAATGGGAAGTAAGCTTATGTTGTGGAATCTAATGTGGAGGACTAGACTAGGTCTGGCTGAAAGGCTAAGGGGTGGACTAGTTGGGGAGTCACAGACACACTCAGTGGCCATCTCCCAGCATTCACCTACACCTCCCCCTCCACCACCCCCCCACCACCACTGTGTGACACCGTTTCAGTCCGTTTCCATTTCACAAACCAGGGGAAACATCAGGTCTAACTAAAAGGCCTGAACAAACCTTAAACCCAGAATCCGGGAACAATCAGCTTCAGATGCTTATCAGGGCAGGAATTTTCAGTGGCAGGGCACCCTCCCCCTCCCCCTCCTGGGGTGAAAAAATATTTCATACTCAAACAGCACAGGATCTGTCCCTTCTGAAGCAAAGTGGGGCGTGCAAAGCTGCCATCCACCAACATTGACCCAAGCAGACCTGCCACAATAGGATCTCTTCCCCTGCTCTTTTGTACTCTTTGTGCTCTGTAAGTAAAAAAGCAGTCATTTGCTGAAAGTTTCTGTTATGCCTGAGCCTGTGTTCCCAGGATGCACTGTGTAGCAATTTGTTCCACAGAGATTACATATATTAGTGTTCTTAGTAATAGGGGAAAAAAAAAACCCTTGAAACTTTAAGGACACCACTGAATCAAAGTTCCCCACCCCCTTTTCTGTAGCACTTCCTTTATATGGAACCATGTGAAACTAGCCAGTTCCCCAACTGGTATGGAAAACAGGGTATGGAATAAGTGGTGTTAGCTGTCTATGGAGTAACTATGCAATTCTATATAATTTCGAGTCTTTTAAAACAATTTTTTAATATTTTTGGTATACTGACTTAGCACTGTTTTCCTTTTAGGCTGGATAATTTTTCCTAGATTTCAACAGCTCTCAGATTTATTTGAAATGATGAATCCATTGCAGTAGAACAAAAGAAATGTAGGTTCTTTGTGTTTGGTAAAAAGATACTACTTTACTATGTGTATACGACAGTCCAAGGTCTATAAAATTTATTACAATAAAGAAAACTATGCCTCAAGGAACCTCCAGCCTAAAAAAAAAGTCAAATTAACAAAGCACAGATCCATATGAAACATAAACACTAAGAGAGGACCCTATTCAGGCTTCCCTTAGAAGCCTAAGGGAAACAGGACTTAAGTAAAGTGACAACAGTTTGGCAGATGGAATAAGGAAGAGGGTCTTCGGGAAAAAAGAGATGACTTTTTGAAGCATGTGAGGGGATGTAGAAAAGTGAAAAACAGTTTGGAATAAAGAGAGTTATTTGATTGGCAAAAAATACTGCAACTCACAGTTAAAAGACTCTTAGTGAAGCCCTCCAATTTCAAGATGAGGGAAAAAATGAGACCCAAAAGGCCAACAAGTTTTACCCAGTGCTAATGAGTAGCAATGATCGCAAAAATTTCAGGTCTTTGATTATTCTTCATTAAGTACACTTGGAAAACACTGGACCAGGTGTCCTTAAAGAATCCAAAATAAATACAAAAATCATCTTCAGAGAACTTAGAACATTGCTGAAGTGACATAACATAAAAAATTTAGAAAAAAATACAAAAACAGAATGTAAAATGTTTTGTTTTGTTTTAAGTGCCAGATAATGCTCTAAAAATACAGTAGTCTTTTGGAAGATTAGGAACAAAAAAAAAAAAAACAAGAAGAAGGAATCCAAAACCAAATCAGTGATTGCTGAAGGAGTATTTGAAGAAAAAATGATCTTGATGACTTGTGTTCAGAATGGCATGTGAATTGAAAGGGAAGAAACTAGAGAGAAATTAATTAAGAGTAAATTTTTAAAATCCTGAAAAAAAATACAGAAAATGAAAACAAAAGGACAGATCAGGCTGCTCATGTTTACGAAATAACTTCAAATTTTTAAAAGACCAGTTACAATGTATAACAGCTGCATGAATTCCAAGTATTAAGAAGTTTAGAAGGAGGTTTGACCCACTAATTTCTACCAACAGACCACTTACTAACTAAACCGTGCTATCAAAACAAAACCATGGAATGAAAGAATTCTATATTCCAGAGAACTGCAAACTTTGAGAGCATCTTTTTTTATTATTGTTTTAGGAGGGAATTGTGGTTTGGTTTTACATATCAAGGTACCAATCAACTTGCTCTAAAATCCATAAAACTACAATGTGTCCAGTGATAGAATAAACTATATATTCAGGAAGGTAGCACCAGGAAAAGTCCTACTTGTCAACAGGAGCCAGTATATTTGTAAGATCTCATTCACCATTTTACTAGCCAGGAAGAGTATCTTAAATTTAGTCAATGATATCATACCATCAAATCGGTATTACAATATGAGAACCCTGAGACAATTACATGTACAATGCAATGATCCAAAATCACCAGGTGATTAACAACTATTAGGTAAAATGACTTGTTAAATTTTCAAATGTTTTGCAGAAAGCCTCAGGCATCCATATAAAGGCTGGTGTTCTCTACCATCTTGAAATAAAACAAAACTAGGACTACTACAGACCAGGAATCAAAAATAGCTTTACAAACAGGAGCAAAATTGTAGGTTTTACTGAGGACATCACTTAATTTAACCCCAGCTGATCAGGAGCAGGAAACCACACTGCTGTTTTCATCAGTGAGTAGGAAACAAATAAGATAACGGATTGGCTGGAGCAGAAGAGTCTATAGTTAAAATGAATTTTTTGATGCGATTATTGAGAATTCACTAAGAGTCAAGAAAGAGCATCTAGGGCTGCCCCAAGATGAGTATATCTATAGCTGTGTGATTAAAGTAGAGAAAAGATACACTTGAGCTTGGGGGTGGTTTTTTTTTTCACCCCCTTCTCTAGTCACCTCCTCGGCACGCCTCCTCCCTCGATTAAACAGGAAAGAAAGTGCGCCCAGCAAAAACACAGGCCATTGCTCACGGTTTGTCACCACAACAAACCGGAGGTTAGACCTGCGCTCCTGGAGGCCGAGCCTCAGGTCTTGGTTGCTAGGTACAAAAACGGCCTCCTCCCCGTGAACAGTGTGGCCCTAGTCCAAGGAGGCTGGTTGTCCCCCCACCTTTAAAACAAACAAACAAAAACACGCAAGCTTTGAAAGTGGCGACGGGCGCAAAAGTTTCCCTTTGAGCCAGACCTCTAGATCTGCCTTGCACAGATACACATCAGGTGGGCTGGTCCCCTGCAGTCTCCACCATCACTACAAATTACAAACCTAACGATTACAGAACATTAGCGGAGAGGACAAGAACGCTTCCACACCCACCCCACCACTATCCTTTCCAGACACCGCTTCCTGATCCCAAACTGCACAAATAACTAAGAACCATGGCGATTAGCAGAGCCGTGAAATACACACGCACAAGGCACACACTGGAAACCTGCCACGACAGTCAGGAAAAAACCGGCCGGGTAAGGATACGCAAGGCGGCCCCCTGTCATTTGAGGACAACAACACGCCTAGGAGCGAAGTGGCAGAGGAGTTCCCCGAAAACAAGCCCGGAGCCTCCCCACTTTCCCGGGAACGCCAGCCCCTCCCGCCACCGTAAGCGGCAGGGGCCGCAGACCGCGGCTCGGGGTCCCGGGCGGGGTCCCACTGAGGGCAGCGCCCCCCGCAGGCCGGGCGCCCACGGAGAGCTCGCAGCCGGTCCGGCCCCTCCTCCGGGAGCGGATGGGAGGTCGCTCCCAGCCCAGGCCCCCGCTCGCCCGCCGGCCCGCTCGCCCGCCCTGACTCACCGCCGGTGTGTCTGGTTCTCAGCCGCGAGCTGGGGCTGCCGTGAGGAGGCGGCGGAGGAGACGAGATCCGGGGCCCCGCCACCGGGTCATCATACCCCTGAGCTAGCCGGCCCAAGCCCCGGCCCCCGCCCCCCGGAGCCGCCCCCGCGCCCGTCCCGCGGCGGGGAGCCTCCTCAGCTTTCCACCCGTCCCACCACCCCGGCCCCTTCCCGCCGCCGCCGCCGCCGCCGCCTCAGCCCCGCGCGCTCCCGCCTCGGCCTCCCGCTGCCATCCGGGGCCACAGCCAGGCCCCTCGCTCCGCAGCCGCCGTTGTCATCAGACCCGATTAGTTGAGTGCCGAGCGACCGCCCCCATCCGGCTGGCCCCGCCTTGTCGGAACTATTCACCCGCCGGGCGCCATGATACCTACTGAGGCGGAAGTGTCGAAGAGAGGGACGGCTAGGCAGACCGCATAGTAATGATGGCAGTGGGAGTCGGTGGACCTCCGTGGGGAGCCAGCGTGGATTGAGTACGGGGGCCGGTTTCTTGGTCCTCTCCGCACGGCAGACTCCGCGGTGCTTTAAAGGTGCTTGGTGGCGGTAGGGGGTCCAGCTGTAAAATGTCATCCCAGTCAGTGTGACGTCATCACAGCCCGGTGTGACACCCCCAGAGATTAGGCAGCGCGCTGAGAGGCAGCGCCTACCCGGGAAATCTCTCTGCTTTTGAGAAATTACCTCAGTTTAGGATTTAATGTTTTAGTTGCCACCTAGAGATGTTCTAGCACTGTGACACCCGTGTGCGGAATCTGTACGCCTCCACATGACACTTTGGAGGGTGAGGGGGACGGTCTCTCCTATTCCGCCTTGGGAACCTGTGTTTGCATTGGGAGGTGAGAAGGAATAGCTGTGCTCTGAATCCAACCCCTCAAATCATGCAGTGAGCGAATGCTAACATCAGAATTATCTTGCCTCTACTTGGGGATAGCTAAGCTGGGTATTCAAGAAACCGCACGTATTGGGCACAAAATTCTGAGAAAACAGACACTGAGTGAGACAGCTGCTATCCTAAGAGAAAAGCAAGTGCTATCTCCCAATGCCAAGAGATTCTGTAGGATTTCAAATATACCTTAGACTGTGTGAAATGTTCTCACTCCAAAAATGGAGAACATTTTTAAGTATACTGTATAATATGTGCCTCTTTCAAGTGAAAGAGGCAGCAATGATCTTAGCCCTGGAAACTGACTGTCCAGCATCATGGGTATTTGCTTATCCTCTTTGAGGAGGGGGGCAGATGTTGCTAAGACAGGATTTTGCTATCAAGCTGTAGTCCTCAGATTTCACTCATTAACCATCCTTGACCTCCTTTATCTCACACACCAAAAAAAAGAAAGAAAGAAAAAGCCAAAATGTTTGTGAAGAGGTACTAAAGTGATTATATAACCTTTTAAGGGATGTCATTTGGGTTCTCCCTAGCTTAACAAAAATGAGCTGTTCCATTTTATTGGGAACAGGAAAATTTATTTCCCTAGAGGACCAGGGTTAGCAAAAGTGTTTAGTCCCACAGGGAAATTTTGTTTGCTTATTTTCACAAAAACTTCCTTCTTAATATTTAAAGAACATAAAGTCAGAAGGAACACAGTCTCCAGTCAAGGTCACCACTGGAATTGTGAGGAAAGTAATTAGAGATTGCCTAAAGTCTTTCACATTGGGCTGACATGGGAAACACCAAGACATTGAGAGAATGGGTGAGTATGTCTGTTTGGTGACTGTGTTAGTTTACACATTCCAGCTCTGGTATATCACATTCCAGCAAACCAATCAAGACCCACCTGGAATGGAGGAAGCCACATCATCTAATCAAAAGTCACACCCACAGCTGAGTGCACCACATCTCCATGGAGATAATCTAATCAAAAGATTCCAATCTACAGTATTAAATCAGGATTAAAAGAAATCCCACAAGATTGGATCAGGATTAAAACATGGCTTTTCTAGGGTAATATTTTCAGGCCAGCACAGTGACCCAGCAAAAAGGCATAAACCTGAGCTCTGGTACACAGCAGATTGTGCTCAAAAAGCATACTGAAAAAAACAAAAAACAAAACTGGCATGTTGCATAAACACCAGTCTGCATACCATGTCTTTGTTCAACCCAATTCCATAACATACTCCTAATTTCCTACTCTCCTTAGTTAGGTCCCTTTCCTCTTTTCAAACACATCTCGAAATTCACCTTTTGCGAATCTCTCCTAACCACACACACACTTCTCCAGTTGTTCAGTTCTGCACCAACTACTTAGATAATTTACTTATTTGCACCTTATTTATTTATACTTCTTGATCAATATTTTCATTGTTCCTAGGTCAGTTTCTCAGTCTGTCTCACTATACAGGGAGCATATAGATTAGTGAGGAAAAATCAGCAGGCAGACAGTTAAAAATTTTTATAATAAAGTATAATGAAATTAAGACTTAGATGAAGGAATCAGGAAAGGCATTCAGATAAGGTGATATTTGACCATGTTATGGTCAAAATAGTTTCTAAGTTTAGTGTAGCTAGAGGTCATTTGTCCATTCAACAGGTATTTGTTGTGTCTTCTGTATGCAAGCACTCTTTTAGATATTAAAGATACAAAGAGGAAAAAGCAAGGGCCAAGTCCTGAATGAGTTTACAGTTCAGCAGAGATGTGTCAGGTTATAGAGTTAGTAAGTAAATTGAGTCAGATTTTGAAAGACAATAGAGAGCCCTTAGAGGTTTAATAAGACAGGTAATACGAAGAAGTCTGTTTGCTTTAAAGAAATACCTGATGTCAGTGAAAAGGTTAGTTGACTAATGAGTAAAGGCTGAAGAAAGGGAACCTATTAGAAAACTCTGATGAGGGTTTGACCAAGACAATAGCAGGGAATATGGAGAGAAGAGGGCAGATATATGAAATATTTAGCAGGTGGAATGGTAGGATTTGGTGGTCAATTTTTAGAACAGTTGGAGACAGGAATGAGGCTGTTGGCAGGTGGGCTCTGCCTCTAGGGCCTACAGGCCAGAGTCAGTGTTGCAGGCAATAGTCATTTGCTCAGGACCTACAGTGCTTAAGGCCAAGTAGGAGAAGTTGACCTAAAAAGGTGAATCTTGGGAGGAACTGTATCAAAAAGCTAGGCAGTATAAATATACCTCAATAAAACTGCATTAAAAAATAAAATAAAAATAAATAATAATTTCTAAATGGTATTCTTTGACCCAACAGTACTTATTCTAGAAATTCATCTTATGGATATACTCATGGATGACTCTAATAACATAGGGACTAAGATTACTCATAATAACATCACTTATATCGTGAAACCTTGGAAACAACCTAAATATCCATCCATAGGGAACTAGTTATATAAATTAGGGACTAGCCGTACAATAAAATACTCTGAAGCCATAAAAAAGACAGAGGGCTCCCTTTATGTACCAATACGGAAGTATCTCCAAGATATTTTGTTAATTGGAAAAAAAAAAGAAACACAGGGGCAAAAAAATAATAATAACGTTAGGCAAACTGTCCAAATAAATAGTGAATCTAAGAAGCTAGGAAGAAAAAGAGAGTTTAAGTAGAAGCCAACGGTATTTAAAACTAGGAAAACCAAATGTAAAGGTTTGAAACAAAGGATAAGAGGTAGAACCTGGAAAAATCCCATAAGTCAACAAGAGAAAAGCTGCAGTGGTATTTTTTAATTGTTTTTTTTTTTAATAGTCTCAAACATAAAAAATAATAAAAAAGCAAAAATAATAAAAAGAACACCCAGATTTACTTAACATTTTGACCCTTTTGCATATCATTTGCGCACTCTCCCTGTCTGTCCCTGTTTTCTTTCTACACACAACATACACACATATGCACACACAATTTTTTTTCTGACTATTTGAAAATCAGTTGCATGCATGCCCTTTAACTCCCTTAATACTTGAATGTCCTAAGAATAAGTACATTCTCTTACATAACTACAATACATATTTTTCAACTCCAGGAAACTTAACATTCATATACTATATTCATATAATCTACCTTCCACATTCCAGTTTTTGTCAATTGACCCAATAATGTCCTTCTTAGCATATTTTCCTTCCAGTACAAGATCCAGGTTAGGATTAATAATGCATTATCTCTGAGTATCCTTTAATCTGAAATACTGCCTCAGGCTTTCTTTATTTTTTATGATTTTATGACTGGCATTTTTGAAGAATACAGACCCTTTTTTTTTTTTTTTTTTGTAATACAGTGTTTCTCATTTTAGGTTTGTCATTTATATTCTGTCTCATGTTTCCTCATGATAAGAATCAGGTTGTACATTCCTGGCCAGAATACTACATAAGAGATATTGTATTCTCAGGATATCACACCCAGAGGCAACTTGATGTGTATCTATTCCTCACTGGTGATATTACTTTGAACACCTCATCAAGGTGTCTGATTTCTCCACAGCATGTTTGCTTTTTGTTTTTCCTTCAAACTTATAAGCAATCTGGTTGGGGGCGGGGACACACCACTTTAGAACCATGTAGATCTCCTGGTCCTCATTAAACATACTTCCCTAGATTTAACTTCTATTGATGATTCTTACCTGTACCAATCCTTCCTTATCCCTTATTTATCTATTCATTTAGTTAGCCGTTAATTATCTATTTATTAATGGTATCGATTTATGGATCCTGATATTTTTCAGTGGCTTATAATTCATGAATGTCCTTAATTATTTTTCTGCTCAGATTTTCCAGTACGTTCCCTTTCAGGCTGGCTCCTGTGTCTTTTTGGCATGTCCCCATTTTTATTTTTCAGCACTTCATTTCTTTCTGCCATAATAATATGTTTCAGAATCATGTTACATTTTCTCTGCACCAGCTCCAGAATTCACTATTTGATCTCTCATTCCTTTTAGTGGGGGATTATGTTAGAAAACAAAATTTGGGCACCAAGCCCACCACAATTTTTTTATAGGATGTTTGTGGCCTTGGGTGTGAATACCAACCCTGAACGGGCTGTTTCCCTACTAATCACTCCCCTCAGGGTTGCAAGAATGAGGTAGCCTAGGTTTCTTCTTTCTAAGACTCCTCAAGTTGTCCTTAACAGAGACAGCTATGGTAGGAAGATGTGGCAGACATTGTTCATTGGCTTCTCGATGAATAGTTAAGATTAGCTAAATGCTGTAGCAATAAATGAATAAATAAATAACCCACAACACAGTAGCTTAACACAATTAAGTTTTGTAGCTTGCTCACATCCCCAGTCTATTATGGGTAAAGGCCAGAGGTGAGGGATTGCTGTACTCCATGAAGCCTTTCAGGGATCCATGCACCTTCCACCTAGAGTCTTGTGGCTTCATGATTACCGGAGTCTTGGATTTTTCCACTGGATCCCATGTATCTGGCTAGCAAAAAAAAAAAAAAAAGGAAAGAAAAAGAAAAAGTATGGAGGACTGTATGGGAAGTCTTCATGTGACAGGCTTGGAAGTAGCAAACACAAACATCTCTTCTGCACATGTTATATTGGTGGAAACTCAGAACCATGGATGCTTCTACCTATAAAGAAAGGCTGGGAAATATAATCTAGCTGTGCATCCAGGAAGAAAAGAGATAAAATTTAGCAAACAAAGTGAGTATCTACCACACTCATCCAAAAAATATTCCTTGTATCACTTCTACCCAGTTTTGCTCAGATAGAAGGAAGATACTTTGGTTTCAAGGAAGGTAAATTCCTTCTCCAAAAATAAGAGCAAATCACAATTGATCTAAACCAACCCTGGTAATTCCATTTCTCCTTTGCAGTGATTGTTCTAGGGTGGATATAGGGCTCCGTAATGCCCAATGAAATATGAAAGAAAGTCTTCTGAGATAATCATAGGAATTTTTTCTTTTTGGATTAAAAAGACAGCACCTTAAGGTGCATGGATGATTCCGTGGTAAGATGCTCACCTGCCACACAAAAAGACCCAGGTTTGATTCCTTGCCCATATACCACCTCCACCACCCCACCCCCTGCCCCCAAAATGAAAGCACTTGAGAGAAGAAAGTCTTTTGCTCCTCCCTCTGCCCTCTTGCTGGGACAAAGCCATAACATATGAGTCCCAGAGTTGCCGTGGCCATTTAGTGACCGCAATGTGACAACAAATAGCAATGAAGACAAAAAGTCCACATGCTGAGGATAACAGAGGAGACAGAGGGAAAGAATGGGTCCTTGATGACATGCTTAAGCTTTTGAATTAATCTGGAACTGCCCTCTTCTGGACTTCTTTTTAATTAAATAAATGTTCTTTTGTTTCAAGCTGCTCTTAGACAAGTTTTCTATTACCTGCAGCCAAAATCATTCTTAAATGATACAAGAGTGAGCCAGGAGAGATTTTCAAGAAAAAGGAGCTAGTCTGTGGTATCCAGAGATTCTGAGAGATAAAAGAATATGAACACTGGAGAGTAGTCAGTGGATTTAGTAATTATTGATCTTGGGAAGAGCAATTTTAGTGGCACAGTGGGGCAGAATCAATGTGGTACCTACAAAGGATTATTCATAGTAATAAGTGGTGCCTGAAAAATAAACTGAGAAGGATGTTTTGGTCCAATTGGGTCATAGAATCTACTCTGGTCAGTACCCTTATTCAGCTTTCAATATGCAAGGAAGCTGCATGGGTTTGTGTTGTTCACTATATGTCAATTTGAAAATACCATATACCCCAGAGAGCCATGTTTTAATCCTGATCCAATCTTGTAGGGGCAGCTTTCTTTTAATCTTGATTCAATATTGTCAAGTGGAAACTTTTGATTAAATTGATCTCCCTGAGATGTGGCATGCCAAATTGTGTGTGTGACCTTTTGATTAAATGGAGATGTGACTCCACCCATTCAAGATGAGTCTTGATTAGTTTACTGGAGTCCTTTAAAAGGAAACACATTTTGAAGAAACCTTAAATGCAGACACAGATACAGATGTTTGGAAAAGCTGATACAAACACTTGGAGAACAGGTGCTTCAAAGCTAATGTAGTCGTTTGGAGATCAAGAAATGGCCCAGATGCTAAACAAGGATTCACAGAAATAGCCAGAACCTGAAGAGAAGAAATCTCCTGCCCTGGCAGATGCCAAGAGATGAAACCTAGAGTTTTGTCCCAGAGCAAGAAAGTAAATGCCCACAGATGTTTAGAGAGGAAGCCACTGACATCAGAAGTTGAAGAAATGAAACCAGGAACAAGGACCTGCAGATGCCAGCCATGTGCCTTCCCAGATCAGCCTTCCTTGAGCCAAGGTATCTTTCTCTGGATGCCTTAGTTAGGTCTTAGAACTGTAAACTTGCAACTTACTAAATTCCCTTTTTAAAAGCCATTCCATTTCTGGTAAATTGCTTTCAGCAGTATTAGCAAATTAATACACACTACATCTACATCTGGGCAATCATAAGCTGAATCATTTTGAGTGCTTTCTCCATCAATTCTCCTTTCACAGGATAAGATAGGAAAAGTCATTCTGGACCCTTAACTGGTTTCATGAAGGGGTAATCTAACATGAGTGAAAGTGGTTAGAACAGGAAAGTTTAGGGACTGAACCCCAACGGAAATGATGGCTTGATGGATTATGAGTTTGCATTAAGAGCATTCTATGGGATTGAAGAGGAAAAGTCAAATACAAACAAGTAAAAGAAAGGAGAGGAGGGTGCACGGGTAGTTTAATGGTAGAATGCTTGCCTTCCATCCCGGAGACCCAGGTTCAGTTCCTAGACTATGCACCTAAAAAATAAAAAAGAAAGGGGAGGAGAGTATAAAGGATTTAAAGATAAAATTTTCCTAATTTTCAAGGATCAACACAGAGACTATTCTAGGGGAAGAGCAACTGCCCCCCATACTCATTTCTGTGTCCTTATTTATCTACCCATGACCATCTTCTTTCTCTTACTTTCTTCATTTACCAATCTTTTATTCAACAAAACCGAGGAATAGTGCTTTTCTTTCCCTGTCCCTGGGTCATCCTCATTCCTCATTATCCTGCCTTCTCACTCCTGTAGCTTCTTACGTTTTCTTTGACCAACTATTACAAAATACTTTTGTAATAATAAATATTTTATTTATTTACTTATTTACTTTTTAGTTTTATTCTTACAAACAAACTTACTTTTTAGTTGTATTCCCCTTCTCCCTTTGTATGCAGCTTTTAGTAACTGTATTCTGTGTATCTTTATCATCAATTCCAAGCAAAAGCCAAAGCCAAAACAAATGCTCTAGGAAAACACACACAGACCCAAAAAGTAGAGAACAATGATTCAGAACAGGAACTTGATATTTAATAATATCATTAAACACATTCAAATGTATTAGTACTAAGTCTTTTTGTACTTACTACAAAGTCAGAAATCAAAAAGGCCTTTATGGGAGATTACTACAAACTCAGAAATCAAAAAGGCCTTAATGGCAGAGGATGGTAGGAAGATGGCAGAGTAGGAAACTCCAGGAATCCAGTTCCTCCAGCAAAACAACTATTGAGGGGCTGCAGGAGAAGATGGCGGTCTCCACAGACAAATTACGAAAACAGAATATATAGCCTGAAAGTAGAATGGGGACCTAAATATCCAGTAGCTCCTCCATTAGTTAGATTTGTAACAAAAATTAATATGAATGGAATAAATAATTCCAGTGAAATGGTGGAGGCACGGAGCATACCAGTGTTAGCAAAATGGCAAAATTTGTATAGCATTTAAGTTGTACTTCAAGAGCTAAGACGTCTAATGATATCCAAAGAAAATATGAAGCTTCCACAGCCACCAGTAGGACAGACATACAACAATTAATTTTAGTGGATCTCAAACTTGTCTTAAATCAACAACCTTCTACTCATGTTAATGTCTTGATTAAGTATCACAATGCAGAATACCCACACATTAAGTAAAAGGATTCTAGCTGGTAAACATCATCTGGACATTTGCAAGAATATATTTAATATGTGTATACCCAGTATGTTTTCAGGTAACAGGAGAAAAAATGCAGCACAATTATTTTTTCCTCTTATCAAGGCACTGTTATTTAAGCATAAACCTGGAGTACTCAAAGTAGAATTCAGGTTTATACGATGAAAGCATGGCAAGAAGTGTCAGATTGCCGTGGAGAAGGATATGTGTGTCTGAAAACTAATTTCAAGAAGGAAAAACATAAATGGCATGCTTTATCCACTTGCTTAGTGAAAGAGCTGCAGTTTAAATTGTTTAAAGTAGCAGGTACAATGAATATTGTTGCAAATTATGTTAATTTTTGAAGCACTGTGGGTGCTAACTACTAGTAGTATCAAAAATACGTTCAGGATTGTTTTGATACCTGTATTTATAATAAAAAAATGTTGGTTAGGAGCAAAAATGGTTAGGAGCAATGAATTTCTGTTAAAAGCAGTTCCCTGTGTGTTACAGACATGGTAAATATTTGTTTATAGTCTTTGTTTAACAAATCATGCATTTAAGTTTAAGCGAAGGCAACTAAAAGGAAATAGGTGTATGGATATGTGATTTTGAAATTAAAGTTAGTCTTAAATGTAAATAAAATGTGGAAAGTGAAAAACAAACCAAAAAACTATTGAACTGGCAGGAACTGTCTAAATCAACTATTTTAGAAGTCTAGAGTCTAATGGAACACTATAGCATCCAGGGAATTGCTGAACAAAGTATCAGGGTTTCACCCTCAGTACAACACTTATCCCCCATGCCTCAGCCTGACAGTAGGTAGCAGTGGGGACATAAACCTGAGCTTCTGGTGCAGCTTGCTGGTGCCAGGATGCGCTATAAGGAACAAACTTCCAAACTTCAGGCATGTGTGGTCAGATAGCTGATCACAGCTTTTAACTGGCTATTTCAGATGGCTGGGGCCAGCTCTGAGGGTGGCCATTGTTCCAACCCTCCTCAGGCAACATGGCGAAGAATCTCAAATCTTAAAGAAGCAGTCCTTTTTTTTTTTAATGTGAGGGTATTGTCTTTTCTCTTTCTATTCCCTGGTTAGGAGCAAAAATAGTTTGGAAAAGTCACAGATTGATGGTTCCAGCCTTCCAAAAACCAACAAAAATCTAGCAATTAAAGATGAGCAGGAGAACTAGATTTCCAGAATTAATAATAAAAAATACTATTTGGAATTTCCAATTCTCAAAAAAAAATAAACTACAAAGCACACAAGAAACAGGAAAGCATAGCCTACCCATGGGGAAAAAAATGAATTTGCTGGAAACTAACTCTGAGGATGCTCATACATTGGAACTATCAGTCAAAGACTTTAAATCAACTGTCTTAAATATGTTCAATGAGCTAAAGGAATTCAAGTACAAAGAACTAAAGGAAATCAGAAAAGTGTATGAACAAAAGAAAGACATAGAAATTATGAAAATGAAACAAGCAGAAATTTTGGAGCTACAAAATAAAGTAAGTGAAATGAAAAACCCACTAAGCATATTCAACATAGATTTGAACAGGCAGAAGAAAGGATCAGAGAACTTGAAGACAAGACACTTGAAATTATTCAGCAGAAAGAAAAAATAAGAAAAATAAACAAAGTCTGAGGAACCCGTGAGACACCATCAAACATACCAATATATTCATCATTGGAGTTCTAGGACAAGGAGGGGGGCAGGAAAAGTATTTGAAGAAATAACACCGTAAACTTCCCAAATCTGGTGAAAGAATATGAATATAAACATCCAAGAAGCACAACAAATTCCAAGCTGAATCAACTAAGAGATATATACCAAAACACATTATAGTGAAATTGGCAAACTCCAAAGACAAAGGATTTTGAAGGCAGAAAGAGAAAAGCAGCTTATCACAGGGCTCCCCCATAAGATGAACAGTGGATTTCTCATCCAAAACCATGGAGGCCAGAAGACAGTGGGATTAAACGTTTTTTGTTTTGTTTCATTTTTTTGCATGGGCAGGCACTGGGAATCAAACCCAGGTCTCTGGCCATGGCAGGCAAGAATTCTGCCACTGAGCCACTGTCTTACTGCCTGGGATTAAAATTTCTAAAGAAAAAGAATTGTCAACCAAGAATTTTATGTCTGGCAAAATTATCCTTCAAAATGAAGGAGAAATTAAGGCATTTACAGATAAACAAAAACTGAAAGAGCTCATTACCAAAAGTCCCATCCTACAAGAAATGCAAAAGGGTGCTCTTCAGGCTGAAATAAAAGGATACTAGACAGTAACCTGAGGCTGTAAGAATAAATAAAGAACATTGGCAGAGGTAGCTCTATAGGTAAATATAAAATCCTACTTTGGATCTGAACTGCTTTCCTCCTTCCCCTCCCCCATTAACTAAGGCAAATGTATACAGAAAATATTTAAGATCTATGTTAACGGGTATACAGTGTATAAAGAAATAATCTGAGAAAATAATCATATAAAGGGGGTGGGATGAATATATATATATAGAATTACAAAATTTGTATACTACTGAAACTAAGTTGGTACTGGATGAATTACGTGATTATTAGTTTAAGATATTAATGGTAATTCAGAAGTAACCACTAAGAAAATAACACAAAAATACAGAGAAAAGGAAAGCAGGAGGGGCTTGAGATGGCATGCTAGGAATAAAAGCAACTAAATAAAAAAAGAGAGAGAACAGAAACAGAATTAAAGAAAAAAACGTATAAGACAAATAGAAACAAATGGCTAAATGGCAGAAATTAATTATTACTTCTCAATTATTACTTGAAAGTTGTTATGAATGAATTGCTCTCCCCTATTTAAGTCAGAAGGTGCATGGTGGTTCAGTGGTAGAATGCTCACCTACCATGTGGGAGACCGGGGTTCAATTCCCAGTCTATGTATGCCTGCCCCAAAGAAAAAGAGACTGGAATATATTATGAAAAAGCATGATCCATCTATATGCTGTCTATAAGAGAGTCACTTTAAATACAAAGTTCAAAGAGGTTGAGAGTGAAAGGGTGAAAAAAGATATTCCATGCAAACAGTAATCAAAAAAGAGTAGGAACTGAAGGAAGAAATAGACATTTCTACCATAATAGTTGGAGACGTAAATTTCCTATCAATGGATAGAACATCTAAACAGAGGATCAATAAAGAAACAGAGAATTTGAATAATACAATAAATGAACTAGACTTAACAGACATTTACAAAACATTACACTCCACAAAGGCAAGATACACATTTTTCTCACGTGCTTGTGGATCATTCTCAAGGATAGACCACATGCTGGGTCCAAAGCAAGTCTCAATAAAAAGA
Organism: Tamandua tetradactyla; assembly: GCF_023851605.1. Lineage (NCBI taxonomy): Eukaryota > Metazoa > Chordata > Mammalia > Pilosa > Myrmecophagidae > Tamandua > Tamandua tetradactyla. Next base: position 7,712,767 of record NC_135337.1, read on the forward strand.
TTGAAAAATACAAAACACTTTCTCTGATCATAGTGGAATGAAGTTGGAAAACAATAACAGTCAGAGAGTAAGAAAATTCACAAATATATGGAGGCTAAACAACACAATCTTAAACAACCACTGGGCCAAAGAAGAAATTACAAGAAAAATCAGTTAATATCTTGAGGCAAATGAAAGTAAAAACACAACTTATAAAATTTATGGGATGCAACAAAGGCAGTGTTAAAAGGGAACTTTATTGCCTTAAATGCCTATATTTAAAAAGAAGAATTCTTGGTACCTGCCCATATATATTGAAGAAGAAGGAGAAGGAGAGGAGGAAGAAGAGGTAGGGGAGGAGGAGGGGAGAGGGGGAGGGGGAGGGGGAAGGAGGAGGAGGAGGAGAAGAAGAAAGAGTAAAACTTGAGGAATTCACTGTTCACTTGGAAGAACTAGAGAAAGAACAGCAAACTAACCCCAAAGCAAACAAAAGGAAAGAAATAACAAAGATTAGAGCATAAATAAATAAAATTGAGAACATGAAAACAGTCGAGAAAAATCAACAAAATCAGAAGTTGGTCCTTTGAGAAAATCAATAAAGTCAATAGGCCCTTAACTAGGTTGACAAAAAAGAGCGAGCGAGAGAGAGAGAGAGAGAAGGTGCAAATGAATGAAATCAGAAATGGAAGAGAAGACATAACCACTGACCCTGCAGAAATAAAGCAGGTAATGAGAAGATACTATAAACAACTATATGCTAATAAACTAGACAACATAGATTAAATGGACAGCTTCCTTGAAAGGCATGAACAACTGGCATTGACTTGAGAAGAACTAGATGACCTCAACAACCAATAAGTAAAGAGACTGAATCAGTCATCAAGTTCCCAAAACAGAAAAATCTAGGACCAGATGGTTTCACGTATGAATTCTACCAAGCATTCAAGAAAGAATTAGCACTAATCCTGCTCAAACTCTTCAAAAGAGTTGGAGAGGCGGGAAAGCTACCTAACTCATTTTATGAAGCCAACATCACTCTAATACTAAAGCCAGACAAAGATACTTCAAGAAAAGAAAATTAGGGTGGGCCACAGTGGCTCAGCAGGTAAGAGTGCTTGCCTGCCATGCCCGAGAACCTGGGTTCGATTCCCGGTGCCTGCCCATGTAAAAAAAAATAATAAATAAATAAATAATGGGGAAATCAAGAAACGAATTCCATTTACAACTGCAACTAAAAGAATAAAATCTTAGGAATAAATTTAACTAAAGAGACAAAAGACCTATACAAAGAAAACTACAAAAAACTGTTAAAAGAAACCACAGGAGACCTAAATAGATGGAAGGGCATACCGTGTTCATGGATTGGAAGACTAAATATAGTTAAGATGTCAATCCTACCTAAATTGATTTACAGATTCAATGCAATACCAATCAAAATCCCAACAACTTACTTTTCAGAAATAGAAAAACCAATAACCAAATTTATCTGGAAGGGCAGGGTGCCCTGAATTGCTACAAGCATCTTGAGGAAAAAAAAACGAAGCTGGAGGTCTCACGCTGCCGGACTTTAAGGCATATTATGAAGCCACAGTGGTCAAAACAGCATGGTATTGGCATAAAGATAGATATATCGACCAATGGAATCGAATAGAGTGCTCAGATATAGACCCTCTCATCTATGGACGTTTGATCTTTGATAAGGCAGTCAAGCCAACTCACCTGGGACAGAACAGTCTCTTCAATAAATGGTGCCTAGAGAACTGGATATCCATATGCAAAAGAATGAAAGAGGACCCATATCTCACACCCTATACAAAAGTTAACTAAAAATGGATCAAAGATCTAAACATTAGGTCTAAGACCATAAAACAGTTAGAGGAAAATGTAGGGAGATATCTTATGAATCTTACAATTGGAGGCGGTTTTATGGACCTTAAACCTAAAGCAAGAGCACTGAAGAAAGAAAGAAAGAAATGGGAGCTCCTCAAAATTAAACACTTTTGTGCATCAAAGAACTTCATCAAGAAAGTAGAAAGACAGCCTACACAATGGGAGACAATATTTGGAAACGACATATCAGATAAAGGTCTAGTATCCAGAATATATAAAGAGATTGTTCAACTCAACAACAAAAAGACAGCCAACCCAATTACAAAATGGGAAAAAGACTTGAACAGACACCTCTCAGAAGAGGAAATACAAATGACCAAAAGGCACATGAAGAGATGCTCAATGTCCCTGGCCGTTAGAGAAATGCAAATCAAAACCACAATAAGATATCATTTTCACACCCACCAGAATGGCCATTATCAACAAAACAAAAAATGACAAGTGCTGGAGAGGATGCGGAGAAAGAGGCACACTTATCCACTGTTGGTGGGATTGTCAAATGGTGCAACCACTGTGGAAGGCAGTTTGGCGGTTCCTCAAAAAACTGAATATAGAATTGCCATACGACCCAGCAATACCATTGCTAGGTATCTACTCAGAGGACTTAAGGGCAAAGACACAAACGGACATTTGCACACCAATGTTTATAGCAGCATTATTTACAATTGCAAAGAGATGGAAACAGCCAAAATGTCCATCAACAGATGAGTGGCTAAACAAACTGTGGTATATATATACAATGGAATATTATGCAGCTTTAAGACAGAATAAACTTATGAAGCATGTAATAACATGGATGGACCTAGAGAACATTATGCTGAATGAGACTAGCCAAAAACTAAAGGACAAATACTGTATGGTCCCACTGATGTGAACCGACATTAGAGAATAAACTTGGAATATGTCATTGGTAACAGAGACCATCAGGAGTTAGAAATAGGGTAAGATAATGGGTAATTGGAGCTGAAGGGATACAGACTGTGCAACAGGACTAGATACAAAAACTCAAAATGGACAGCACAATACTACCTAATTGCAATGTAATTATGTTAAAACACTGAATGAAGCTGCATCTGAGCTATAGTTTTTTTTTCTTTTTGTTTGTTCTGTTTTTTTATATATATTTTTTGTATTTTTTATTTTTATTTTTTTCTCTATATTATCATTTTATTTCTTTTTCTGTTGTCTTGCTATTTCTTTTTCTAAATCAATGCAAATGTACTAAGAAATGATGATCATACATCTATGTGATGATATTAAGAATTACCGATTGCATATGTAGAATGGAATGATTTCTAAATGTTGTGTTAGTTAATTTTTTTTTAATTAATAAAAAAACAAAAAAAAAAGAAAAGAAAATTACAGACCACTCTCTCTAATTAAAATGATGCAAAAATCTTCAACAAAATACTTGTAAATCGAATCCAGGAGCACATTAAAGGAATTATACACCATGGCCAAATGGGATTTATTCCACGTATGCAAGGATGTTCAACAGCAGAAAATCAATTAATGTAGTACACCATTTAACAAATCAAAGCAGAAAAACCACATGATCATCTCAATTGATACAGAAAAGGCATTTGACAAGGTTCAACATCCTTTCTTGATGAAAACACTTCAAAGGATAGGAATAGAAGGGAACTTCCTCAACATGATAAAGGGAATATATGAAACACCCACAGCTAACATCATCCTCAGTGAGGAAAGACTGAAAGCTATCCCTCTAAGATCAGGAAACAAGACAAGGATGCCCACTGTCACTCAATATTGTGCTGGAAGTTCTAGCCAGAGCAATTAGATAAGAAAAAGAAATAAAGGCATCCAAATTGGAGAGGAAGAAATAAAACTCACACTGTTTGCACATGATATGATACTCTATGTTGAAAATCCCGAAGAATCTACAGCAAAGCTACTAAAGCTAATAAATGAGTACAGCAAAGTGGCAGGGTACAAGATCAACACCCCAAAATCTACACTAGTAATGAGTAAATTGAGGAGGAAATCAAGAAAAAAAATCCACTTAAAATAGCAACCAAAAGAATCACACATTTAGGAATAAATTTAAGGATACAAAAGACTTATACACAGAAAACTACAAGAAATTGCTAAAAGAAATCATAGAAAACCTAAATAAATGGAAGGGCATACCACATTCACAGATTGGAAGATTAAATATAGTTAAGATGTCAGTTCTACCCAAATTGATTTATAGATGCAATGCAATACTAATTAAAATCCCAACAACTTACTTTGCAGAAACAGAAAAACCAATAGCAAAATTTATTTGGGAGGGAAGTATTCTAGTTTGCTAGCTTGGTTCAAAAAAGCCGACAACATTCAATGTTACTCTGTCAGCTGGAAGGGCACATGGCAAACAAGGCGGCATCTGCTGACTTTCTCGTGGCTCTACCAAAAACGGACTCTCTCCAAAATGTTTTCTCTTTTAAAGGATTCCAGTAAGCAACTCAACTTTCAGTGGGTGGAGACACACCTCCATGGAAATCATCTAATCAAAAGTTACCACCCACAATTGGGTGGGTCACATCTTCATTGAAAAAAATCAAAATGCTCCCACCCAGCAATATTGAATGAGGATTAAAGGGCATGGTTTTTCTGGAGTCCACCACAGATTCAAACCAGCACAGAAAGTGTGCCCTGAATAGCTAAAAATATCTTGAGAAGAAAAATGAAGTGGGAGGTCTCACACTATCTGACTTTAAAGCATATTACGAAGTTACAGTGGTCAAAACAGCATGGTACTGGCATAAAGATAGATACATTGACCGATGGAATCGAATAGAGGGTTCAGATATAGACCCTCTCATCTATCGACAATTAATCTTTGATAAGGCAGTTAAGCCAGTTCAACTGGGACAGAGAAGCCTCTTCAATAAATGGTGTTTGGAGAACTGGATATCTGTATGCAAAAGAATGAAAGAGGATCCACAGAAGATAGAACTTAACATATGAATATGAATGCTGAATCATTAAATTGATATCTCTTTTAGTCTCCAGTATTTTAGAGCAGCTAGAAGTAAAAACCTAAAATTGTGAAACTGTAACCCATGTCAAAGTCTGAAATAGGTTCTACAACTAATGGTGGTGCAGTGCTTGGAAATTTATAGCTTTTTTGTATAAATGTTATTATTCACACACAAAAAAGAAGGAAAAAACAGTCGATTGTGATGATTAAAAAAAAGTAAGTCCTTGATATACAGTACAACAGAGAAGACAGGATTTAATAAATGGGTATGACTGCTGAATCATTATATTGATATTTCTGTTGGTCTCCAGTGTCTTGGAGCAGCTGGAAGAAAAAAATGAAAACTTGTGGAACTGTAACCCATACCAAACTTTAAAATCTGTTCTATAACTGCTTGTTAAAATGTACTTGGGAATTTATTGGGGTTTTTTGTATATTTGTTATATTATATGATAAAAAAATAGATTGAAAAAAGAATCAAAGAGGATCCAATTCACATCCGATACAAAAATTAACTTGAAAATGGATCAAAGATCTAAACATTAGAGCTAAGACCATAAAAATTGTAGAAGAAAATGTAGGGAAATATCTTATAAAGCTTGTAATAGAAGGTGGTTTCCTAGACCTTACATCCAAAGCACAAGCACTGAAGAAAAAAATAGATAAACAGGAATTCCTCAAAATTAAAACTTTTGTGCATCAAAGAACTTTGTCAAGAAAATAAAAAGGCAATCTACACAGGGTGGGTCATCATGGGTCAGCAGATGAGTTCTCGCTTGCCATGCCAAAGACCTGGGTTCGGTTCCTGGTGCCTGCCCATGCAAAAAAATAGAAAGAAATAAAAAGGCAGCCTACACAAGGGGAGACAATATTTGGAAACCACATATTAGATAAGGGTTTAGTATCCAGAATATATAAAGAGATTCTTCAACTTAACAACAAAATGACAAAAACCCAATTTAAAAATTGGCAAAAAACATGAACAGACACTTCTCAGGAGAGGAAATACAAATGGCTAAGAGGCACATGAAGAGATGTTCAACTTCACTGGCTATTAGAGAAATGCAAATCAAAACCACAATGAGATATCATCTCACACCCACCAGAATGGCCATTATCAACAAAACAGAAAATGACAAGTGCTGGAGAGGATGCGGAGAAAGAGGCACACTTATCCACTGTTGGTGGGATTGTCAAATGGTGCAACCACTGTGGAAGGCAGTTTGGCGGTTCCTCAAAAAGCTGAATATAGAATTGCCATACGACCCAGCAATACCATTGCTGGGAATCTACTCAAAGGACTTAAGGGCAAAGACACAAACGGACATTTGCACACCAATGTTTATAGCAGCGTTATTTACAATTGCAAAGAGATGGAAACAGCCAAAATGTCCATCAACAGACGAGTGGCTAAACAAACTGTGGTATATACATACGATGGAATATTATGCAGCTTTAAGACAGGATAAACTTATGAAGCATGTAATAACATGGATGGACCTAGAGAACATTATGCTGAGTGAGTCTAGCCAAAAACTAAAAGACAAATACTGTATGGTCCCACTGATGTGAACCGACATTCGAGAATAAACTTGGAATATGTCATTGGTAACAGAGTCCAGCAGGAGTTAGAAACAGGGTAAGATAATGGGTAATTGGAGCTGAAGGGATACAGACTGTGCAGCAGGACTAGATACAAAAACTCTAAAAGGGACAACACAATAATGCCTAATTGTAAAGTAATCATGTTAAAACACTGAATGAGGCTGCATCTGAGCTATAGGTTTTTTGTTGTTGTTGTTGTTGTTTTGTTTTTTGTTTGTTTTTGTCTGTCTGGTTGTTTTTTGTTTGTTTGTTTTGTTTTTTTGTTTTTACTATTATTATTACTTTTATTTTTTTCTCTATATTAACATTCTATATCTTTTTCTATTGTGTTGCTAGTTCTTCTAAACCAATGCAAATGTACTAAGAAACGATGATCATGCATCTATCTGATGATGTTAAGAATTACTGATTGCATATGTAGAATGGTATGATTTCTAAAAAAAAAACAGAGAACAACAAGTGCTAAGAGGATGTGGAGAAAGAGGCACACTTATTCACTGTCAGTAGGAATGTAAAATGTTACAGCTACTCAGGAAGGTAGATTGGCAGTTCCTAAGGAAGCTAAGTATCGAATTACCATATGATGCAGCAATCTCATTACTAGGTATATATTCAGAGCATCAGAGGGCAAGGACACAAATGGACATTTGCACACCAATGTATATAGCAGCATTATTTATGATTGCCAAGAGATGAAAACAGCCCAAATGTCCATCAGCAGACAAGAGGCTAAAAAAGCTTTGGTATATACATACGATGGAGTATTACACAGCTTTAAGACAGAATAAAGTCATGAAGCATGTAACAACATGGATGAACCTTGAGGACATTATGCTGAGTGAAATTAGCCAGTAACAAAAGGACAAATACTGTATGTTCTCACTAATATGAACTAACATTAATGAGTGAACTTGGAGAATTGAAGTTAAGAACACAGGTTATCAGGAGATAGAAACAGGGTAGAGATTGGGCAACCAGTGCTGAAGGAATACAGATTGTAGAGCAGGGCTGATTGTAAAACTTCAGAAATGGATAGCACAATATTACCTGATTGTAGCACAATAATATAAGCACTGAACTAAGCTGAATGTGAGTTTGATAGAGAGAGAGAAGGGCTGAGGGCACATATTTAAACCAGAAGGAAAGATAGAGGATAAAGATTGAGATGGTATAATTTAGGAATGCCTAGAGTGGACAATGATGGTGATTAAAGGTACAAATACAAAAACGTATTTGCATGAGAGAGAACAAATGATTGTCAATATTGCAGGGTGTTGAAAATAGATGGTACATGGGAAAAAGTACAATCAATGCTAGCTAGGACCTATAGTCCACAGTAACATTGTAATATGCTTCATGGAATATAACAAAGGCATTATACCAAAAGTAAATGTCAACAGGTGAGGGGCATGGGAAAAGGGTATGGATTCTTTGTGGAAGAAAAGGAAATATCTTCAGATAGATTATGGTGGTGAATGCATGTCTATACACTTAGGTTGAATTATATATGTGAATAAAACTGTTTAAAAATGAACAGAGAGGGCGGGCCACAGTGGCTCAGCTGGCAGAAATCTCACCTGCCATGCAGGAGACCCAGGTTCGATTCCCGGTGCCTGCCCATGAGAAAAAAAAAAGAACAGAGAAAAATAAGTGCTAGAGAAAATGTAGAGAAAGGGATGTACCTATTCACTGCTGGAGGGAAATGAGAGGTGCATCCCCTTGGAGGGCAGTGTGGTGGCTCCACAGGAGGCTAGGGCTGGGGTTGCCATAGGATCCTGAAACCCCGTAGCTCAGTATATACCTGGAAGAACTGAGTGTGGGGACATGAATGGACATTTACACACTGGTATCTATGGCGGCAGTGTTCACAATCCACAATGGATGGAGGTGGCCTAAGGGTACATGACTGAGGAATGGAAGAGGGAACTATGGTGTATACATACAAGGGACTACTGAGTGGCTGCAAGAAGGAATGAAGTTGTGAGGCATGCAACTAGGTGAATGAACTGTGAGGAATGTATGTTGAGTGAAATGACAGAAACAAAAAGACAAATAACATCATGCCTCATTCATATGGACTAACTATAATGTAAAAACTCGGTGAACTGAAGTCAAGAGCATGGGTTATCAGGTTTGGGCCTATTTTAAAGGGTCTTAGATTGTAAGCTCTTACAGCAGTCACACATATTCATGAGCTGTAACTTTTATTTCTATATTCTGAGATACTGAGCTGTTTGTTTATAACCTGATTGTTCCCAGAAACTTCAGGTATTTATGTGACAAATGAGACTCAGAATTAGGGCTCTGAAGCTATGAAAGTCCACAGTACCCCATACAGGATCTGTTTAAAAAGTTGAAAAAGGCATCTGACTTCCAGTAGAGATATGAATGAAGTTGATATGGATAGGACTAATGTATATCGGAATACAGGGTAAAGGATGATATTGTCTATATTTTAAACTTCAACTTCTTTGTGAGGCCAAAGGGAGAGATACTTGATGCAAAATTTATATTTTGGATAGCGCATTTCCTAATTTAATGTCAGTTTAGTTGAATACCATAAGTATATGGAATCTTGAATAGGGCATGAGACTTTGTTGGTTTGTTCAGATTAGTGTGATGCCCTGATACATCCCAGAGAAATTTGGGGCAGCAAATAAAGAAGTATTTGCAAGGTCCCCTTGGGACACTGGGGAGAAAGGAGGAAATAAATATTTAACTTCCCCATTTGGAGAGTTTCTGATATTCTCACAGTGGAGACAACCAAATCAATTGGCTGAGCCCTTGATCTTGGGGTTCACTCCTATGAAACTTATTCCTGCAAAGGATAGGCTAAGCCTATTTAAAATTAGGACTGAGTCACCCCAGAGAACCTCTATTTGTCGCGTCTCTCTCTAAGCCAATGCAACAAGTGAACTCACTGCCCTCCACCCCTACATGGGACATGACTCCCACGGGTATAAATCTCCTTGGCAACATAGGACAGAACTCCCAGAATGAGCTGGGACCTAGCATCAAGTGATTGAGAAAGCCTTCTTGACCAAAATGGGGGAGAGAGAAATGAGACAAAATAAAGTTTCAGTGGCTGAGAGATTTCAAAGTTGAGACGTTATCCTGGAGGTTATTCTTATACATTATATAGATATCCCTTTTTAGTTTATGGTATATTGGAGTGGCTAGAGGGAAGTATTGAAACTATTGAGCTGTGTTCTAGTAGCCTTGATTCTTGAAGACATTTGTATAATGATATGGTTTTTACAATGTGACTGTGTGATTGTGAAAACCTTGCATCTGATGTTCCTTTTATCTAGAGTATGGACAGATGAGTGAAAATATGCATGAAAAATAAATATATAATAGGGAGAACAAAGGTTAAAATAAATTGGGTAGATGGAAATACTAGTTATCAAAGAGAAGAAGGGGTAAGGAGTATGGTATGTATGAGTTTTTCCTTTTTATTCAATTTTTTTTTCTGGAGTGATACAAATGTTCAAAAAAACGATGATGGTGGTTAATACACAACTACGTGATGATATTGCAAGCCACTGATTGTACACCATGTATGGAATGTTTGTGTTTTAGGATTTATCAATAAAAAATATTTAAAACAAACAAAAAGAGTTGGAGACCAAGCAAGAACCAGCATCCAGGAACAGAGCACTTTGCATCTCTTTCAGAATGAAATGGAGATAAGAAATCTGATGTTTCTGCCCAAGAAAAACAGAATTTCATCCAGTACTTCTCCAAGACTCTCAAGTTGCTGACTGAGGATGAGATTGGATACCCAGAAACAGGAGATGCTATTGCTTGGCTCAAGGAGATCCTAGAGTACAATGCTATTGGAGGCAAGTACAATCAGGGATTGACAATGCTGGCAGTTTTCCAGGAGCTGGAGGAGCCAAAGAAGCAAGATACTGACAATCTTCGTGGTCCTGCTGTAGGCTGGTATGCAGAACTGCTCTAAACTTTTACCTTGTGTCAGATGACATCATGGATTCATCCCTCACCCAATGGTGACAGCTCTACTGGTATCAGAAACCAGGCATAGGTGTGGATGGCATTAATGACACCATGTTGCTGGAAGCATGTATCTATGAGCTACTGAAGTGCTGCTATCATAAGCAGCCCTATTATTTAAACCTTATCAAGCTGTTCCAGCAGGTTTCCTTTCAGACTGATTCCGGACGGACTCTGGACCTCATCACAACCCCCCAAGGCAATATGGGTCTCAGCCGATGCACTGTAAAGAGGTACAAATACATTCTGAAGTACAAGACAGCTTTCTACTTCTACTTTCCTGTAGCTGCTGCTATGCATATGGTAGGCATTAACGGGGGGAAGGAGCATGCCAATGCCAAGAAGATCCTTCTGGATATGGGAGAGTTCTTTCAGATCCAGGATAATTACCTTGACCTTTTTGGGAACCGCAATGTGACTGGTAAAGTTGGCACTGACAACCATGGCAACAAGTGCAGCTGGCTGGTGGTTCAGTATCTGCAATGCACCTCTCCAGAACAGTGCCAGATCTTACGGGAGAATTATGGGCAGAAAGAGGAGGTGAAAGTGGCCTGGGTGAAGGCACTGTACAAGCAGCTGAAGCTGCCAGCTGTCTTTAAGCAGTACAAGAAAGACAATTGCAGCCACCTTCTGGGTCTCATTGAGCAGCACTCTGAGCCCCTTCTTGGGGTTGGTGCACAAGATTACAAGGGGAAAAAGTGACCCAGAGACTATGAGGGTGGGGAAGGGACACACTTAATAAATGAGTCTGTCAAAAAAAGAGTCGGAGTGATGTGCCTATTTGACTCTGTTGTATATCCCAGAAAAGCCACATCTTTTAATCCTTATTCAATATTGCTGGGTGGGAGCTTTTTTATTTTCCATGGAGATGTGACCCACCCAATTGTGGGTGGTAACTTTTGGTTAGATGGTTTCCATGGAAATATGTCTCCACCTGTTCAAGGTGGGGTTGCTTACTGGAGCCCTTTAAGAGGGAACCATTTTGGAAAAAGCTTTAGAGCCCACATAGCCAGAGAACTTTGGAGATGAAGAAGGAAAATGCTCCTAGGGATGCTTCATGAAACAAGAAGCCAGAATAGAAAGCTAACAGACATCCCCATGTTCACCATGTGCCTTTCCAGTTGGAGAGAAACCCTGGACATCATCGGCCTCCTTGAACCAAGGTATCTTTCCCTGATGCCTTAGATTGGACATTTTTATAGCCTTGCTTTAATTTGGATGTTCTCAAGGCCTTAGAACTGTGAACTTGCAACTTAATAAATTACCCCTTTTTAAAAGCTGTTCCGTTTCTAATATAATGCATTCCAGCAGCTTGCAAACTAAAACAAGTGGCTATATTACTGTCAGACAAAATAGTCTTAAAGTAAAAAATGATTGTAAGAGACTAAAAAGGATATTATATATTGATAAAAGGTTGAATCCAACAATAAGATAAAAATTATAGCCACACATGCACCCCACAATAGAGCTTCCAAAATATGAATAAAAAAAATTACAGAATTGAAGGGAGAAATAGATAATTCTGCAGTAATAGTTGGAGACTTCAATACACCACTTTCAATAAATTATAGAACATCCAAGCAGAAAATCTATAAGGAAAGAAAGGACTTGAACAATACTATTAACCAATTAGACCTAATTAACATATATAGAACATTCTATTCAACTACAGTAGAATACACATTCTTCTCAAGAGTACATGGAATATTTTCCAGGATGGACCACATACTAGGCCACAAAACAAATCCTAATAAATTAAAAGATATTGAAATCATACAGAGTATTTTCTTAGACCACAATATGATATAAAGCTAGAAATCAATAACAGAATGAAAACTGGAAAATTATAAATATTGGAAATTAAACCAATGGATCAAAGAAGAAATCACAAGAGAAGTCAGGAAATAGCTTCAGACAATGAAAATGACATACCAAAATTTACAGGAAGCAGCAAAGTCTGTGCTCAAAGGGAAATTTATAACTCTAAATGCCTGCATTAAAAAAGAAGAAAGATCACAAATATAAGTTAACTTCACACCTAAAGACACTGGAAAAAGAAGCACAAACCTAATCCAATGTTAGTAGAAGAAAGGAAATAGTAAAATTGGAGCAGAGATAAAATAAAGAATATTAAAACAATACAACAAAAGTTTGTTTTTGAAAAGATCAATACAATTGACAAACCTTTAGGCAGACTGACAAAGAAAAAGAGAGAGAAGACAAAAATAACTAAAATCAGGAATGAAAGCACAGTTATTACTACCACCCTTACATAAATAAAAGGGATTATAAAAGGGGACTACCAACAATTATATGCAACAAATTAGAAAACCTTGATGAAAAGGACAAATGACCGAATCTGAGGTATGAAGAAAGCAAAAATCTCAATAGGTCTATAACAAGCAAAATTTAATCTGTAATCAGAACTCTTCCGACTTCTGGGAAAATGATGGCATAGGATCGGCCGAGTTCACCCCTGCTCCAAAGAACAGCTAGAGAAGAGACAGAAAAAAGACCAGGAGAGTGATTTCAGGGTGTAAGTGACCTAGGAGGTTCTTCTACACCACATAGGGAAGCCCTGGTTGAAAAAGCCGAAGAATTGCGATACAAAGAGCCAGAGACCATCAGCTAGTGCAAACAGCCTAGAGTGTTCATTTCCAGACAGAGGCCTGGAGCCATCAGGAGTGCATGGACAGGAAGATGGGGACTAGGAAGTGAACCAAGTTGTGCTCCTTGAAGTCGCTACCTCACGTGCGCTGCACCCATCTCATGAACTTTGACTCCCCCTACAACCCATTAACCAGAACCCCATCACCCACCCTCCCACCACACTCCAAGCACCCCCCTCCAGCCCCGCTCCCCAGGCATCCCTGCCCCATACCCCCTGCCCCGCACATGTGCACAAGCCTGTCCCAGCCCGACCCACCTCTCCTGCACAAATGCGCAGTCTCACCCCACCCCTCTAGAGGCCCACATACCCTCGGCCAGCCCTTTGACCACCATCTCTGCCTCTATGCCCCCTGCAGGCAGTCTCCTGTACATCTGGACTGCTGGCACTCACCTTCAAACCTGGGCCACACCCGCACCAGCCCATACAGTGGCCCCCGAGCTCAGTACACAAGCACATCAGCACCTGGCCCCTCAGACGATCGCCCCCAGCACATGCAGGCACAATCCCACCCTACTGGCCTTGAGCTCTATGCACGTGCACCCTAGGGCCCCTCACCCTGGACCCTTGCACACCAGGGCCCTGCCACACAGACGCATGCACCAGTACAGCTACATTCTCCCTGCCAGGCACCCACGTATCCATGCACGGACTTCTTGACCCCTGTACCCCAATCCCTCTTCTCAGCACACATGCACACCCTTGCCCCACACCACAAGTGCCTTTTCCCCACACCTTGCAGGAGCTCTTGGGCACAGCTGTACCATACAGCCTCTGCCCTGCACAAGTGGGCACCTCTACCTCACCCCACCATTTCACCTGTGGACCCAGCCAGGGTCCCCACCCACCCAATATCACCCACTCCTCATACACATCCCACAACCTTCATAACCTGTGCCCCGCCCCTTACACACTCATGCATCCGCATCCCTTCCCCCCGGACCCTCCCTGCGCAACAACACACCTGTGCCCCAACTCCCTGTGCCTCAACTTCTGTGCCTTGTACCCCACACCCTGACACCCATGACCCACATGCTTCACATGCCCACCCATATCCTGCCCACATACCAGCCCCAGCCTGGCTGCTCAGCATCCCCATCTGCCTCCTGCCATGCCCTACCTCTATGTATCCCAGGATGCACCCTGCTCCTGTGCTCTAAGGCCTGCCTGAGCTGCACTTCACTCCCACGGCCCCCATACCACTCCTCCACAACCCCATGACCTGCACCCACCCTCACAGGCACCAGCGTAGAGCCCCTGATCCATGCATATGCCTGCACCGCAACCTGTCACTGCACCGTTGAGCTCCTCCCCATGCCTCGCATCCTGCTCCATACCCATCCCGCAAATACAAAGCTTTAGACTACTGCAGGAAAGCAACATCCAAAGTAACCCTATCAAGATATTTACATGCCATGAAGACAAAAGAAGATCACTAAGCACATCATGATGCAGTCCAGCCTAATGACCAAATTAAAACACCGGAGGAGACACAGACTTTGGAACATCTAATCAAAGATGTTCATATAACTTTACTAAATAAGATCAGTGGGATGCCTAATGACATAAAGGAGATCAAGAAGACACTAGAAGAGCATAAAGAGGAATTTGAAAGAATAAACAGAAAAATAGCAGATATCACAGAGATTAGAGAGGCTCTAGACCAAATAAAAAATATACTAGGGAAATACAGTAGCAGATTTGAAGAGGCAGAAAGAATAAGCAAACTGAGGACAAAACAACTGATGTTGAACACACAAAAGAGCAAATGACAAAAAAGATGGAAAAATTTGAGTTGAATCTCATGGAAGTGATGGACAAAACAAAGCACACAAATAGAAGAATCATTGGTGTCCCAGAAGGAGAAGGGAAGAATAAAAGGCTAGGAATATTAGTGAAGGATATAATGGGGGAAACATCCCAACCTTTATAAAAGACATAAATATGCAAATCAGAGCAGCCCAACGAACTCCTAATAGAATAAATCCAAATAGGCCTACCCCAAGACACATTCTAATCGATCTGTCAAATGTTAACAAGAAGGAGAAAATTCTAAAAGTGGCAAGAGTAAAACAATCTATTACGTATAAGGGAAGCCATATATGACTGACTTCAGACTACTCAACTGCCACTATGGAGGCAAGAAGGTAATGGTATGATATATTTAAGATCCTGGAAGACAAAGACTTCCAGCCAAGGATTCTGTACCTGCCAAACTGTCCTTTAAAACTGAGGGAGAGATTAAAATTTTCACATGCAAAAAAAAAAAAAAAAGGCTGAGAGAATATGTCAACAAGAGACCAGCTCTACAAGAAATACTAAAGGGAGTTCTGCCAACTGAAAAAAAGAAAACTCAGGACAGGGAGGTCTGGAGGAGGGCATAGAATTGAAGAGTACTAGTAAGGGTAACCTGCAGAATAAAAAGAGAAAGGGAAAAGAATGTAGAGATCTGATAAATAAAATCCAAAGAATAAGATGGTAGATTAAAAAAAATGCCTTTACAGCAATAACTTTGAATGTTAACAGACTAAATCTACCAATTAAAAGATGCAGATTGGCAGAATGGATTAAGAAATATAATGCCTTTTTGCTGCTTACAAGAGACTCATCTTAGACAAAAGGACATGAATAGATTGAAAGTGAGAGGATGGAAAAAGATGTTCCATGTAAGCTGTAACCAAAAGAAAGCAGACAAAATAGACTTTAAATGGAAAGACATCATAAGAGACAAAAAAAAGACACTATATATTAGTAAAAGGGACAATTAACCAAGAAGAAATAACAATCATAAATGTCTATGCTGCCAATCAAGGAGCTCCAAAGTATATGAGACAGACATTGGCAAAACTGAAGGAAGTGATGGACAATTCAACAATAATAGTAGAAGACTTCAATACACCACTCTGCTCTATAGACAGAAAAACCAGATAGAGGATCAACAAAGAAATAGAGAACGTAAATAATTTGATAAATGAATTAGACCTAACAGATATATATAGGTCATTACACTCCAAAACACCAGGATATACATTCTTCTCTAGAGCTCATGGAACATTCTCCAGGATAGATCATATGCTGGGGCACAAAACAGGTCTTTATAAATTTTAAAACATTGAAAGTATTCAAAGCACTTTCTCTGACCACAATAGAGTGTAGCTGGAAATCAGTAACCACCAAAGAACAAGAACTTTCACAAATATATGGAGATTAAATAACACACACTTAAACAAGGGTCAAACAGGAAATTGCTGGAGAATCAGTAGCTATCTGGAGCAAATGAAAATGAAAATACAACATATCAGAACATATGAGATGTGGCAAAGGCTGTGCTGAGAAGGGAATTTATTGCCCTAAATGCCTCTGTTAAAACAGAAGGAAGAGCAAAAACTGAGGACTTAACTGCTCACCTGGAAGAACTTTTGAAAGAACAGCAAACTAACCACTAAGCAAATATAAGAAAAGTAACAAAGATTAAAGCAGAGTTAAATGAATGGGAGAACAAAAGAACATAGAAAGAATCAATAAAACCAAAAGTTGGTTCTTTGAGAAAACAAATAAAATTAATGGGCCACTACCTAGGTTGACAAAGGAAAAAAGAGAGAGGATGCAAATAAACAAAATCAGAAATGAGAGGGGGGTCATTTCCACAGACCCTGAAGAGATTTTTTTAAAACATCATGAGGATACTATGAACAACTACATGTCAACAAACTAAACAACTTAGATGAAGTGGAAAAATTCCTGGAAACAAAAACAAGCTACACTGACTCAGGTAGAAAGAGAAGATCTCAACAAACCAATCACAAGTAAAGAAATTCAATCAGTCATCAAAAATCTTCCTACAAAGAAAAGCCCGGGCCAGATGGCTTCACAGGGGAATTTTACCAAACATTCCAAAAAGAACTTAAACCAATCCTGCTCAAACTTTTCCAAAAAATTGAGGAAAAGGAACACTACCTAGCTCATTTTATGAAGCTAACATCATTTGGTTAATACCAAACCGGGTAAAGATGCTACAAGAAAGGAAAACTACAGAATAATCTCCCTAATGAACATAGATGCAAAATTTCTCAACAAAATCTTAGAAAATCAAATTCAATAGCACATTAAAAGAATTATACGTTACGACCAAGTAGGGTTAATACCAGAATGCAAGGATGGTACGACAAAGAAAATCAGCTAATGTAAAACGGCACATTAACAAATCAAAGGGGAAAATCATATGATCATCTCGATTGATGCTGAAAAGCATTTGACAGAATTCAACATCCTTTTCTGATAAAAGTACTTCAAAATGTAGAAATTAAGAATGAAGCAGATCAAGTCAGGATAAAGGTAATTCAGAACACAGGAGTAAGGAAGATACTGTCTATATTTTAAAACCGCACTTAGCCTTTAGACCAAAGGAAGAAGTGTTTATTTTGTCCAGAACCTAAATTTTCTGTAGCACATAATCTAACACAACCTGTCTGGATAGCTCATTTGAACAATTGAAACATAGGGAACCCCAAATAAGAATGAGGGCCTTTAATCTTGTATAGTTTAAAGCAATGCCTAGATACATCCTAAAATATATTAATAGATAATCAAAAAGTATTGGCAAAGTCCCTTGAGGGATGGGAGAAAAAATATGGAACTAGTAAACTTTACCATCAGGGAGTCCCCTGGTATGGTGTCAAACATTAAGGACACCCAAATCTATAGGCAAAGCTCTTTATCTTGAGGCTTACTCTTGTGAAGCTTATGTAGGTAGCAGAGAAGCTTAGCTTACCTTAGGTATGCCTAAGAGTTACTTCTGGAGGACCTCTTTTATTGCTCAGATATGGCCTCATTCTCTCTAAGCCCAACTTTGCAAGTGAAAATATTGCCCACCCCCCTATGACAGTCAGGGGTGAAAGTCTCCCTGGAGGTGTGGGATATGACTCCCAGGGATGAATGTGGCCCTGGCACCATGGGATCACAATGTCATTCAGACCAAAAGGGGGGAAAGAAGTGTAACTAATAAAGTATCAGAGACTGGGAAAGTTCAAATAGAATCTAGAGGTTACTCTGGAGGTTACCCTTATGCAAGCTCAGTTAGGCATTGCAACCTATCATAACTTGCCAACCCCCAACCAAAACCAGTGCAGTCAATCCTAAAGAACATCTAGGGCAATATATATGATTCTACAAAGTCCATGCACTAGGATAACTTTCCAGAAACCTACAACCTCCAGATGGGTACCTGGACCAGATAAGTCCTGAAACCTAGAGGGCCCAGCCTCTACAGAACATCAGCCAGTTCCATCTCCCTATTCCATATTACTGACAGCCACTTCCAACCTGAAAAAGTTAGAATGGCCATAACCCAAACATCCCTAAAGAGAGGGATAGAAAAATCAAAGGTGATGGTGGAGTTATACAGAAGGTAGGGCTTAACAAACAAATATGATTGCTGGGTGATTGAGCTGATGTTTCTTTTGGTCGTCAGTGTCTTAGAGCAGCTAGAATTAAAAACTCAAAATTTTGGAATTGTAGCCCATACCAAACTCTGAACTTGGTTCTACAACTAATTGTTGTGGTATACTTTGAAATTTGTTGCTTTTTTTTTGGATATGCAGTATATTTAACAAAAAATGAAAAAACATTGTTAAAAGAAATCAAAGAAGATCTAAACAAATGGAAAGACATTCCCTGCTCATGGATAGGAAGGTTAAATACAGTTAAGATGTCAATTCTGCCCAAATCGATCTTCAGATTCAATGTAATACCAATCAAAATTCCATCTACCTACTTTGAAGAATTGGAAAACCTAGTTACACAAATTCATCTGGAAGGGAAAGAGACCCTGAATAGCTAAAAACATCCTAAAAAAAAAAAAAAAGAATGAAGTAGAAGGAGTAACACTCCCCAATTTAAAATCTTATTATAAAGCTATAGTGCTCAAAACAGCATGGTACTGGCACAAAGATAGAAGCATTGACTAATGGAATAGAATTGAGAGTGCAGAAATAGACCACCAAATCTATGGTCAACTGGTCTTCAAACAGGTCCCCAAATCCACTGAACTGGAACAAAATAGTCTTTTTAATAAATGGGCATGAGAGAACTAGATATCAATTAGTCAGAAGAATGAAAGAGGACCCTTACCTTATACCCTATATAAAAATTTACTCAAATTGGATCAAACACCTAAACATAAGAACCAGTACAATAAAGCTCTAGAAGAAAATGTAGGGAAACATCTTCAGGACCTAGTAATAGGAGGTAGCTTCCTAAACTTTTTATCCAAAGCACAAGCAACAAAAGAAAAAATAGATAAATGGCAACTCCTCAAAATCTAATGCTTTTGCACCTCAAAAGACTTTGTCAAAAGGTGAAGAGGCAGCCAATTCAATGGGAGAAAATATTTGGAAATCTTACATTGGATAAAGGTTTGATATTCTGTATACATAAAGAAATCATACAACTCAACAACAAAATAACAACCAACCCAATTTTAAAGTGGACTAAATATATGAATAGACATTTTCTGAAGAGCAAATACAGATGTTTAAACAGAACATGAAGGGTTGCTCATTCTCATTAGCTATAAAGGAAATGCAGATCAAGACTACAATGAGATACAACCTCATACCTATAAGAATGGCTGCTATTAAACAAATAGGAAGCTACAAATGTTGGAGACGATGTGGAGAAATTGGGACAATCATGTACTGCTGGTGGGAATGTATAATGGTACAGCCACTATGGAAGACAGTCTGGTGGTTCCTCAGAAAACTAAATATCAAGTTGCTCTATGACCCAGCAATACCACTACTCGGTATATACACTGAAGAGTGGAAGCAGTGACACAAGCAGAGATTTGCACACCGATGTTCCTAGCAGCATTATTCATAATTGCCAAAAGATGGAAACAATCCAAGTGCCCATCAATAGATGAGTGGATTAACAAAATGTAGTGTATACATATGATAGAATATTATGCAGCAGTAAGACAAAATGATGTCCTGAAGCACATGACAAGATAGATGAGCATTGACGACATAATGCTGAGTGAAATAAGCCAGAAACAAAAGGACAGATACTATATGATTCCACTTTTATCACCATGGTCAAGGTAAAATCAGGGGCTTATAATACAGAATATAGAGGGCCCAGAGATACACAGAAGCTTGAGATGGGTGGACAGATTGCTAATGAGGTTGAACTTAATTGTAAGGGAATAGACAGAAGTGAAGGTAGTTCACTAGTGAGTCTTTAATTAATATTACCATATTGAAGGTGAACATGATTGAAAGGGGTTGTATAGACTCATGTGTCCCACCAGTTAACACTAAAAATATAAATAAGTTCTTGCATGAACTACTGCAAAGATATAAATCTTGTACAAAGAGTGTAAAATTTGGGGGTGTTCTGGTTTGCTAGCTGCCGGAATGCAACACACCAGAGACGGATTGGCTTTTAATAAAAGGGGATTTATTTTGTTGGTTCTTCAGAGGAAAGGCAGCTAACTTTCCACTGAGGCTCTTTTCTTACGTGGAAGGCACAGGATGGTCTCTGCTGGTCTTCTCTCCAGGCCCCTGGGTTCCAACAACTTTCCCCGGGGTGACTTCTCCAAAGGCCTGGGCTGAGCTGCAAGTGCCGTGATGAGGAATGCTGAGCTGCTAGACTGTGCTACATTGCGTTCTCTCATTTAAGCACAAGCCAATTAAGTTAAACGTCACTCATTGCAGCAGACACGCCTCCTAGCCGACTGCGGATGTAATTAGCAACAGATGAGATTCACCTACCATTGGCTCATGTCCACAGCAACAGAACTAGGTGCTTTCACCTGGCCAAGTTGACAACTGAATCTAACTACCACAGGGGGTATGGGGGGAAATGCTATTGTATGCTATGGACTATGTTTAACAGGAAAACATCAACAGAACTGCAGCAATACCAGGGGAACATAATAGGGGAGGGACAAAAGTTAGGGGGAGGTTTGGATTTTCTATTTGGTGAGGGTGTATTTATTGGGTATCATTCTGTTGGGAACAATAAAATTACCTAAAATTGACAGTGTTGATGGACTGTTGATTTTAGACATTATACATGAGGCCCAGTAGATAGAGGTAGCTGAAAGATGCATTGATTGAGAAGTAGATTGGTGAACAGTGGTATAAACATATGATTGAACATGGTACTGCTACAAAAAAGAATGAAGTTGTGAGGCATGCAACAATGGGAGTGAACTGGTGGGACATTTGGTGAGGCAGAATAAGCCAGAAACAAAAGAGCAAATATTGTATGATCTCATTTATAAAACACTTACAAGAAAACTGGGGCCTAGATTGTAAGTTCTTATAGCAGTCACATTTAGCCCAAAGTGGTAATTGTTACTTCTGGATTTTGAGCAGCTGTTTTATATGTATATAACCTGGTATTTAGAGATAAGAATGAAGCCAAATGGGTCAGGATTAAGTTAATTCAGAATACAGGGGAAAGGAAGCCATTACTTGTATATTAGAACTGCACCTATTCTTTGTGACCAAAGGAAGAAATGTTTTATTATGTGCAGAACCTAGCTTTTCTGTAGCACATATCTAACTCAACCTGTCTGGATAGATCATTTCAACAATCCAAACACAGGAAGCCCAGAATAAGAATGAGAGCCTTTAATCCTGTGTAGTTTAATGTAATGCCTGGATACATCCCAGAGTATATTAAGCAGATAATCAAAAAAGTATTGGCAAAGTCCCTTGAGGAATGGGAGAAAAATTATAGAACTATTAAACTTTGCCACCAGGAAACCCCTGATATTGTACCAAATATTAGGGACACCTGAATCAATAGGCCATGCCCTTTGACTTAAGGCTTGCTCTTGTGAAGCTTATGTATGTAGCAAGTTTAGCCTACCTACAGATATGCCTAAAAGTCACCTCCAGAGGACCTCTTTTGTTGCTCAGATGTGGCCTCTCTCTCTCTAAGCCCAATCCTGCAAGGGAGAATTGCCCTTATTTCTGCATGGGACATGACATCCAGAGATGAAAGTCTCCCTGGTGGTGTGGGAGATGACTCCCAGGGATGAGCCTGGCCCTGGTAATATGGGATCAACAATGTCATCCTGACCAAAAGGTGGAAAAGACAAGTAATAAATAAGGTATCAGTGGCTGAGAGAGTTCAAATAAAGTTGAGAGGTCACTCTGGAGGTTACTCTTATGCAAGCTTCAAGTAGACATTGCAACCTACCATAACTTGCCAACCCCCAACCATAAGCATTCCTGCCAATTCTAAAGCATACCTAGGGCATTAAATAAGATTTTACAAAGGTTACATGCACTAGGGTAACTCCAAAACCTACAACCTCCAGAGGGTCCCTGGACCAGATAAATCCTGAAATGCAGATTTTACTATCCCCTTCTAGTTCTATCCCCCTATCCCATATGATCAACATCCCCTTCCAACATGAAAAGTTAGAATGGGAATAGCCCAAATTCCCATTTAACCCCTAAACAGTGGGAGAAAGGCCAAAGGTGATAGCGGAGTTATACAGAGAAGGTCAGGTTTAACAAATGAGTATGAGTGCTGAATCATTATACTGACATTTCTTTTAGCCTCCAGTACCTTAGAGCAGCTAGAAATAAAAACCGAAAATTGGAATTGTAACCCATACCAAACTCTGAAATCTGAATTTATTGTTTTTATGTATATATGTTATTTAAAGAGGAGGAGTAAAGCAGAGAAAATGGGATTTAACAAATGAGTATGATTGCTGAATCATTATATTGATATTTCTGTTGGTCTCCAGTGTCTCAAAGAGGCTAGAAGAAAAAATGAAAAATCATGGAACCATAACCCACACCAATCTTTAAAATCTGTTCTATAACTTCTTGTTAAAATGTACTTGGAAATTTATTGCTTTTTTGTATATATGTTATATTTCACAATTTTTTTTTTTAAAAAAAAAAACCTCTTCTAACAAAGAAAATTCCAGGATAAGATGGTTTCACTGCTGAATTCTATAAAACATTTAAAGATAATATAACACCAATTCTTCTCAGACTGTTAAAAAAAAGAAAAAAGCTTAGGGCGGATTACTTCCTAACTCATTGTATGAGGCCAGCATTTCCCTAACATGAAGCCCAGATAAAGACATTACAAGAAAAGAAAATTACAGACCAATAATCACTTATGAATATAGATACAACAATCCTTAACAAAATACTGTCAAACCAAACCCAACACTATATGAAAAGGATTATACACCGTGACCAGGTGATATTTCTTCCAGAAATGCAAAGATGGTTCAACATAAGAAAGTCAATCTATGTAATGCACCACATTAATAGAATGAAGGGGAAAAAAAACACAAAAGGTCATCTCAATTGACGTTGAAAAGACATTTGACATAATACAAAATTATTTCATGATAAAAACACTTAAACATTTTAAGAATAGAAAGGAACTTTTTCAACACGATAAAAAGCATTTATGAAAAACCACAACAAATATCATACTCAACAGTGGAAGATTGAAAGCTTTTCCCTAAGATCAGGAACAAGTTAAGGATGAAGACAGTCACCACTGTTACTCAACATTATAATGGAAGTGCTCACCAGAGCAGTCAGACAAGAGAAAGAAATAATAGCCATATAAACTAGAAAGGAAGAAATCAAATTATCCCTATTCACAGGTAACATGATCCCATATATAGAAAATTCCAAAGAATCCACAAAAAAGATTCTAGAACTAATAAACAAATTCAGAAGTGTTAAGATAAAGATGCAGACATCAGTTGGTTTTCTACATACCAGTAATAAACAATTTGAAAAGGAAACTAAGAACAATTCCATCTACAATGGCATCTAAAAGAATAAAATACATAAACAATTTAATCATAGCGGTCAAAGACTTGTACACTGAAAACTACAAATCATTGCTGAAATAAAGAAGGCCGAAATAAATAGAAAGATGTTCTATATCTCTGGGTTGGAAATCTTAATATTGTTAAGATGTCAAAACTTCCTAAAGAGACCTACAAATTCAATGCAATCCCTATCAAAATTCCAGCAGCTTTTTTGCAGAAATGGAAAAGCCAATCCTCAAATTCACATTGAGTGTGAGGAGCCCCTAATAGCCAAAACAATCTTCAAAAAGAACAAAATTGGAGGACTCATAACTTACTACAAAGCTACAGTAATTAAAACAGTGTGGTGCTGGCATAAGGATAAATATATAAACCAATAAAATAGAATTGAGGGTCTAAAATCCACACATCTTTGGCTAGTTGATTTTCAGCAAGGGTACCAAGTTTATTCAATGTGAAAAAAACGTCTCTTACATAAATAGTGCTGGAACGGCTGGAAATCCACATGCAAAATGATGAACGTGGACCTCTACTTCTCACCATATATTAAAATTAATTCCAAATGGACCAATGATCTGAATATAAGAGCTAATATTATAAAACTGTTACCAAAAAAATAGGGGAAAATCTCCAGGGTCTTGTAATAGGGGATAGATTTTTAGATTTTATACCAAAAGGATGAGCAACAACAAAACAAAAACAGATAAAATGAACTTTATCAAAATTAAAAACTTTGTGCATGAAGGACATTACCAAGAAACTGAAAAGACAACCTACAAAATTGAACAGGATTTGCTGACAGATAGTAGTGTAGGTGGGAGAGGAAAGAAAAGAGAAAGGGAGGAGTGACGTCATCAACATGGTGATGTAAGACATCCCTTGATAAAACCTCCCCAGAGATTTAGTGAATAAAAGGACAAATCCCACTTGCTTATATTGCTGGAGGACAGTAGAGACTGGAGAAGGACTCGACAAACATTGAATCAGAGGGAAAAACACATCAAGTAGGAAATCACCATCCTGGACCCACCGGTCTGCTCCTGCTCCCCTCCCCTTCACTGTCTCACACAGCGTGTGAGCTGCTCAGAGGCAGTGGCCTAGGTCCCCCCACTGCACACAAAGACTGTAGAGTCACTGGCAGCAATGAGTTAGAACTCCACACATATCCAGGCACAGGAACTCAAGTCCACAGAGACGCAGGGTGGAACACAAGCCTCTGAAGAGTGCTATGTACAAAAGGGTCCCCAGTGGGGAAAAAATGAGAGACCATGTGTTCTGGTTTGCTAAAGCTTCTAGAATGCAACACACCAGAGAGGGATCAGCTTTCAATAAGGGGATTTATTTAGTTAAAAACGTATAGTTCTTCAGAAGAAATGCAGCTAGCTTTTCTGTTACATGGGAAGGCACATGGTAATGTCTGCTGGCGTCCACTCCTGGCTGCTGGGTTCCAAAGGCTCTCCCTGGGGTGATTCCTTTCTGCATCTCCAAACGTCTGGGCTGGCCTGCGAGTGCCCAGATGAGGTAGGCTGAGCTGCTTGAGCTCTGCTGCGTTGACCTCTCTTCTGACCTTTCTCTTTCAAGCCTCCAGCTGATTAAATTAAACATCACTCATTGCAGAAGGTGCTCCCCTTGGCTGACTGCAAATGTAATCAGCCATAGATGAATTCCACATGCTAATGATTCAAGTCCACGGCAACAGAACTAGGCACCATCATCTGGCCAAGTTGACAACAGAACCTAACTACCACACCATGGTGGAAAGGCTGGCAGTACTCATTCAATCCAGTTATTGAGAGCTGGATCACCTAAACGCAAAACAGGCATTTCTGGAGTGACTCGTCTTTCTGAATTGACCGCTTCTGGCTCCCTGGGGAGGGATACCCCATCAGGGAAGAAACTGGAGGCAGAACAGTCTCACATACAGAAAAAAAAAAAAAGAGGGTGGTCATGGTGGCTCAGCAGGTAAGAGTGCTTGCCTGCCATGCCCAAGGACCTGGGTTCGTTTCCTGGTGCCTGCCCATGTAAAAAAAAAAGGGGGGGGGGGGGAATAACTGAGTTGCTATATGATAGAAGGGTCCCAGACCTGAAAAGTGTAGGGTAAAAAGGACCCTGGGTGAGGGTGAGAACTTAAATCATAGGAGCTGGGGAGAAAATTCTTCACAAAAACAAACAGATCATGATTCCTAGAGAAGGAATAGTGGAAAGGAAGTTTTATCCTGGAGAATAAACAATTGCACAAAAAGTGTACATAAAAACTTCAGAGAGGGTGGCGGTGGGGGTGGGGGTGGGGGTGGGGGTGGGAGGGTAGTTCAGCGGTAGAATTCTCATCTGCCATGCGGGAGACCCAGGTTCGATTCCTGGTCCATGCACCTCCCAAAAAACCAACAAGCAAGGCAAACAAACAAAAAAATCAACAAATGATGCTGCAAAAACTGGATATTCACATGGAAAAATAATAAAATGTGACCCTGCCATATAATGTACAAAAAATAAAAATTAAAATAAAAAAAATGAAACCTCAGAGGAGACACAGAATTTGGAACAACTAGTTAAAGAAGATTTTAAAAAAATCTCCTAAATCAATTCAGGGAGATGAAAGAAAATATGGATAAAGAGATAAGGGATATTAAGAAGACAAAGCTACAGTGGTCAAAACAGCATGTAATGACTGGCACAAGGATAGATCTATTGACCGCTGGAATCAAATTGAGACTTCAGAAATAACACCTCACATCAATTGAATTTTTTTTCATTTTAAAACAGTTTTACTCACACATCATACAACCCAACCTAAGTTAAAAATCAGTGGTTCCCAGTATAATCATACATCCATGTCTTCACCACCACAATCTATATGAGGGCAATTCCATTTCATCTGCAAAGAATCCCATACCCCTCCCCCATATCCCCCACTTATGCCAGTAAGCTCTGGCATATTGCCTGTCTTACATTCAATAGAAGCATATTACAATGTTACTGTTAACTGTAGACACTAGTTGCATTGATTGTATTTTCCCCCATGTTCATTCTAGGCATTGATGTTATTCCCAGTCTTTCTCCTCCATCTTTCCTTCTTGTGTCATACATGCCCCAGCCCTCACCATCCACATACTTACACTCAGCTTCATTCAGTATACTTACAATATTGTGCTACCATCAATGGTATCGTGCTATCCATTTCTGGATATTTACAATCAATCACACTGAACATTCTGTACTCCATCAGCATCAAATGCCCAATCTCTACCCTCTTTCTAACTTCTTTGTAATTGTTGTTCTAGTTTGCTAGCTGCCAGAATGCAATATACCAGAAACAGAACAGCTTTTAAGAGGGGGAATTTAATAAGTTGCAAGTTTACAATTCTAAGGCCATGAAAATGTCCCAATTAAAATAAATCTATTCAAATATCCAAATTAAGGCACCAACAAGAGGTTACCTTCACTCAAGAAAAGCCAATGAAGTTCAGGGTTACTCTTTCAACTGAAAGGGCACATGGTAAACATGGTGACATCTGCTAGCTTTCTCTCCAGGCTTCTTGTTTCATGAAACTCCCAGGGAGAGGGGCGTATTCCTTCTTCATCTCCAAAGGTCTCTAGCTGTATGGGCTCTCTGCTTCGTGGCTCTCTTGCGACTTTCAAAAAGGAACTCTCTCCAAAATGCTTCCACTTTTAAAGGATTCCAATAAACAAATCTATACCCACCTGGAAAGGGTGGAGTCACATCTCCCTCTAAATCCAAATTGGTACCCAAAATTGGACAAGTCACAGCTCTATGGCAATATCTATTCAAGTTTCCAACATACAGCACTGAATAGGTTTTAAAAGAAACAGCTGCTCTATGAGATTGGATTAGGATTAAGATGTGACTTTTCTAGGATATATAATCTTTTCAAATTAGCTCAATTTGTATTTCCCTAATAGCCAGTAAGATTGAGCATCTTTTCAAATGTTTTTGAGACATTTGTGTTTCCCCTACCAAAAAGTGTCTGTCCATATCTTTTGCCAATTTTTATTTGAGTTTGTCATTTTGTTGCTCAGTTCCAGAATCTCTTTATATATTCTGGATATTAAACCCTTAACTGATAATGTGGCTTCTTTTTTTTTTTAATTGACAAACATAACAACATACAAACATGAACATTCTTAACATATGAACATTCCATTCTTGGTATATAATCAATGACCCACAATATCATCACATAGTTATATATTCATCACCATGATCATTTCTTAGAACATTTGCATCACTCCAGAAAAGAAAGAAAAAAGAAAAAAGAAAAAACTCATACATACCACACCCCTTACCCCTCCCTCTCATTGACCACTAGTATTTCCATCTACCCAATATATTTTAACCTTTGTTCTCCCTATTTTTTTTCTATATCCCTTACCACTCTCTTTCACTGATCACTAGTATTTCAATCTACTCAATTTATTTTAACATTTGTTCCCTATTATTTCTTTATTTTAATACATATGTTTTACTCATCTGTCCATACCATAGATAAAAGGAGTATCTGACACAAGGTTTTCACAATTACATAGTTACATTGCTGAGAGAGAGACAGGCCACATCTGAGTAACAAAAGAGGTTCTCTAGGGGTGACTCTGAGGCCTAATTTTAAGTAGGCTGATATGTGGTTTCTAAATATTGTCTCCCATTGTGTGGGCTGCCTTTTTACTTTCCTAACAAAGTCCTCTGATGCATAAAACTTTAATTTTGAGGAGATAACATTTATCTATTTCCTTTCCCATTGCTCACACTTAGGGTGTAAGTTCTAGGAAACCACATTTTATCACAAAATTTATAAGATAGTTCCTAAATTTTCTTCTAAAAGTTTTATGGTCTTAGTTCTAATGTTTAGGTCTTCAATCCATTTTGAATTAATTTTTGGATAAGGTGTGAAATATGGGTTCTCTTTCATTCTTTTGGATATAGATATCCAGTTCTCCAAACATCATTTATTGAATAGTTGCTCTGTCCCAGTTGAGTTAACTTGACTGCTTTATCAAAGATTAATTGTCCATAGATGAGAGGATCTATTTCTGAACACTCAATTAGATTCCATTGGTCATGCTGTTTTGACCACTGTACTTTGTAATGTTCTTTAAAGTCAGATAGCATGAGTCTTCACACTTCATTCCTCTTCCTCAAGATATTTTTAGCTATTTGGGGCATTCTGTCCTTCCTAATAAACTTGGCTATTGGTTTTTCTATTTCTTCAAAATAAGTTGCTGGGATTTTAATTGGTATTGTATTGAATCCATAAATCACTTTAGGTAGAATCGACACCTTAACTATATTTGGTCTTCCAATCCATGAACAGGGTATGTCCTTCTCTTTATTTAGGTCTTCTTTGATTTCTTTTAGTTATTTATTGTAATTTTCTGTGTATAGGTCTTTTGTGGCCTTAATTAAATTTATTTTTAAATATTTGATGCTTTTGACTGCTATTGTAAATGGAATTTTTTCTAGATTTCCTCCTCAGAGTGCTCATTACTAGTGTATAGAAACACTACTGATTTTTGAGTATTGGTCTTGTACCTTTCCTCCTTACTGTACTCATTTATTAGTTTTAGTAGCTTTGCTATAGATTTTTCAAGATTTTCAATGTATAGTATTAAGTCATCTGCAAACAGTGGAAGCTTTGCTTCTTCCTTTCTAATGTGGATGCCTTTTATTTCTTTTTCTGTCTAATTGCTCTAGCTAGAACTTCCAGCACAATGTTGACTGACAATGGTGATAATGGACATCCTTGTCTTGTTCCAGATCTTAAAGGGAAAGCTTTCCATCTTTCCCCATTAAGTATGATGTTACCTGTGGGTTTTTCATATATTCCCTTTATCATGTTGAGGAAGCTACATTTTATTCCTATCCTTTGTTTTCATCAAAAAAGGATGTTGAATTTTGTCAAATGTCTTTTCTGCATCAATCGAGATGATTATATGGTTTTCCACTTTGATTTGTTGATATGGTATTTTATATTAATTGATTTTCTTGTGTTGAACCAGCCTTGCATACCTGGAATAAATCCCACTTGGTCATGGTGTATAATTCTTTTAATGCTTTGCTGGATTTGTGAGGATTTTTTTTTTTTTTTTTTTTTTTTTAGGATTTTGCATCTATAGCCATTAAAAAGATTGGGCTATAATTTTCTTTTATGGGGTATCCTTGTCTGACTTTGGTATTAGGGTGATGTTAGCATCACAGAATGAGTTAGGTAGCTTTCCCTCCTCTTCAATTTTTTTGAAAAGTTTGAGCAGGATCGGTACTAATTCTTGAATACTTGGTAGAATTTCTACTTGGTAGAATTTCTACTTGGTAGAACTGACATGTGAAGCCATCTGGTCCTGGACTTTTCTTTTTTGGACACTTCTTGATGACTGATTCAATTTCTTTACTTGGGACGGTTTGTTGAGATCATCTATTTCTTCTCAGGTCAATGTTGGTTGTGCATACTGTCCTAGGAAGTTGTCCATTTTGTCTATGTTGTCTAGTTATTAGCATATAGTTGCTCACAGTATCCTCTCATTATCTCCTGCGTGTTGTGGCTGAACTGGTTGGGCATGTGCATCAGGTTGTAGTAGATGCGCGGCACAAGGGCACTGTGAATTCTTGGCACACCTGAGCCTTGGAGGTGGCACCTGCCAAATGCACCAAGAGCAGCAGTAGTGACATGCACAGCACTGACCCATCAGGCCGAGCCATCGCCCACTCTCTCTCTTTGCCTCCCACAGCCTGCAAGGGGACAAGGCTTCTTTGCGCCAACTTGTGTATGTGGCACCCGGGCTGGCAACCTGTTCATTTATTTTTCTTTTCAAGAAAGCCATCCAAAGATAAACTGCTTCAGGAAGGTGCCATCCCCGCTGATAGAACTCAGCAGCTTGCCAGGTAGGGAAGGTTAGGGCCCAATTCCAGGGAAGGGACTCTCCGCGGTCCTTCCCAGAGGAACAGACAGTCCGCAGCCAGTTTAAGCCCTGGATCCTCCATATCTGATACATCCCACTAACTCAGAAACATGACTCAGAGCCTGCCAGCTCTGGGAAAGCTTGACAACAGGTTGGGTCCCGTGGCTGGGGCACATGGCAGCATGCAGGGGCATCTCAGAGAAGGGAGCACAACCCAAATGAGGGTTGGCACAGGGTAATCACTTGACCTCTCCTAGTCTGCCCCTCCCCCCCCCCAAGCATAATCCGGGCTGGGTAGGGCAGGGGCAGGCTGAGCATTGCACCGGGATCTGGGTGAAAAGCAAGTGCTCTGGGCAGAACCTCTGCAGTGGAGGAGTCATGGCCAGCAGAGGAGTCACAGGCGCGAGCAGCCTGACCTCTTTCACCCCACTGAGGTTACCTGCCTTTCTTAATGTCAAGTTTTAAAAAGTTTTTTCTAACCACCCAAGTACTCTGTCTGGAAAGCAAATATTTAAAATCAAAATAATATCCTTATTATTAATATTTATGTTATTAATATTTATGTTAGCCTTATCATCCTTTATTTCAGAAGACAAGTATTCTCACTTTTAAGGGAAAAACTGTTACAAAGAATGTGTTCTTTCTTTCACCTTGTAAAAGTAAGGTGCTACAACAGTTTAACATATTGCATAGAAGGTGTTTAAGAAGTATTACAGTGTTTAAAAAAGGATTTTCTTCTCCCTGGCAATGTGGGACAGAAATCCTGGGATGAAACAGAACCTGGCATCAAGGGTTTGAGAAAACCTTCTTGACCAAAAAGGGAAAGAGAGAAGTAAGAAAAAATAAAGTGTCAATGGCTGAGAGATTTCAACAGAGTTGAGAGTTTATCCTGGAGGTTATTCTTACACATTATATAGATATCCCTTTTTTAGTTTATGGTGTATTGGAGTGACTAGAGGGAAATACTTGAAATTGTAGAGCTGTGTTCCAGTAGCCTTGTTTCTTGAAGATGATTGTATAATGATACAGCTTTTACAATGTGACTGTGTGATTGTGAAAATCTTGTGTCTGATGCTCCTTTTATTTATGGTATAGACAGATGAGTAAAAAATATGGATAAAAAATAAACAAATAATGGGGGAACAAAGGTTAAAATAAATTGAGTAGATTGAAATACTAGTGGTCAGTGAGAGGGAGGGGTAAGGGGTAAAGCACGTATGAGTTTTTTCTTTCTTCTTTTTTATTTCTTTTGCTGGAGAGAGGCAACTGTTCAAAAAGATGATTATGGTGATGAACATACAACTATGTGATGATATGATTATAACCATGTCAAGAATGTTTGTATGTTTGTTGTTTACAATAAAAATATTTTTAAAAAGTAAAAATAAAAAAGAGAGGCAGGACAAATATATAAATTATAATTTATCTACTAATTAGCATAACTGGTAAATGTATAAAGGCGAAATAGAACAAAACCTCTAGTATATTTTGTCAGTATAAAACAACTGTCACATGTTTTTATTTCTGAAAGTAGCTTCATTTAAAATGCTTAAAGAAAATTAGGACTCAGATTATAAGCTTTAACTGTCATTTCTAAATTCTGAGATGCTTTATGCTTTGAATAACCTGGTAGTTCCCTGAAACTTTAAGGATTTGTATAACACCTGAGACACAGAGTTAGTTCTCCAGCTCTGAAAGTCGGCATTACTCCATATAACAACTGTATTTAAAAAAAAAAAAAAAAAAAAAAAAGGAAAGGATCAGACTCTGAATAGAGATGTCACTGAAACCCATCTTGTTCAAACTAAGGTAAAAGAAAATACAGGGTAAGAGATAATCATCTGTATTTTAAAACTTTAACTTGTGTGGGACCAAAAGAAAATGTTTATTTTGTCCAAAATTTAAATTTTCTGTAGCACACTCTCTAATGTAACCTGTCTAGTCAGTTTATTTAAATAACCTAATTCATCTTTATTTAATATGGAACCTAGAATAAGAAATAAAATCTTAATATTCTGTACAAGTTAATGTTAACGTTATACCCTAATACATTTCAGGGTATTTTGAGCAGAAAATAAGAAAGTATTTGCAAAGTCCCTTGAGAGACTGGAGAAAAATGGAACTATTAAACTCCCCCACCTGGACAATTTCTGACATTCTCTTAAGCAAGAGGGGCTCCCAATTTAATAAGCCAAAGCCTCAACCTTGGGGCTTGCCCTTATGAAACTTATTTCTGTAATGGCAAAACTGAACCTATTTATAAACCCCAGAAAACCTCTGCTGTGGCTCAAATATGGTCACTCTCTAAGCCAAACTCTGACCGTCCCCCCTACATGGGACATGATTTCCAGGGGGTGAAAGCCTGATCCTGGCATCATGGGACATGACTCTCAGGGATGAGCCTACACCAGCATCATGGGATTAATTGACCAAAAGGGAAAATAGAAATAGAGTTTTGATGGCTAAGAGATTTCAGATCGAATTGAGAGGTCATTCTGGAAGTTACTCTTATGCAAGTTTCAGCCAGATACTACAACCTGCCACAACATGACAAGCCCCAACCAACAGTATTCCTGGAAATCCTAAGGGATACCCTGGGCTCTATAAAAGTTTTACTTATTAAATTTGTCTTTCAGAGACTTTAAGCCTCCAGATTGTTGCAATGCCAGATAAGCTCTGAAACCCAGAAATACCAGACTCTCTGAGAAAAACAACCAATTTCATCTCTCTGCCCCTTAATGACAATGCCCCTTTTCAGCCTTAAAGAAATTAGAAGAGTCATTGCCCAGTAATCCCTCAAGATTAAGATAATTATCAAATGAGAGGGAGGAATTATAACTGAGAAATTAGGATTTAAGTGATGATTCTGATTGCTGAATCATTATATAGATATTCCTTTTTACTTTCTGGTACATTAGAATAGACAGAAGGAAATGCCTAAAATCTTTAAACTGTAATCCAGATGCCTTAATCTCTATTAATGAGTGTATAGCCTTTATTTTATGCCCTTGTGATTGTAAAAACCTTGACTAACCTTCACTTGAATCCATTTAGCCAGTTTTTCAACTTTAGAGTCTTTTGGCCACTAAAGACATCCCTAATGTTTATTAATAAAGGGTCTTGAATCAGCCCAGAACTAAACCACCCCAAGTTCAAAGTTATCTTGATAACCAAAACTAGACATAATGAAAATGGGCCTGCCTGACATGCACAGTAGCTTAGACTTTAACCTATAAGTCACCTATACCTCATTATAATACTAAAAAAACACAGCTATCATCATATTAAGGCTGCCATTTTACAGACATTCTGTGACTAAGTTTATAATCAATCTGCACATGATTAAATCCCCTCTAATCACATCATTTGGGGCCATTGCGCTCATTATCCTAAAACTTGCCCATCTTTTAAACCTATAAAACTATCAGAATTGTTGCAGTTTGGGGAGACAGATTTTGGGGCCACTAGGCCATCTGATCTCCTACTTCTATGCCTATTAATAAGTTCCTTCTCTCTTTGAAACTCCAGTGTCTCAGGAATTGATCATTTGAGTGCATGGGCAAAAGAATCCACTGCTTTTTTTTTTAACAGTTCTTCCCTCAGAGACCTGTGCTACCCACAGATTGCATTGTTACTGCTGCTCCCAGAGAGATCAGAGATTCCCTTGCAAGGGCAAGCCGGCTGGGTGTGAGAGTGGGACACTTGACCTGAGTGAAAGTTCCCCATTGACGATTCTCTATTTGTGGTAACAGAGCCTAGTGCATTGTTGGACTTGCTGGGCTTCAACACACATGAAAAAAACGAGGACCAGAGAGGGAAAAGCGCTGACACAAGTCACCCAAAATAAGTTAGGAGTAGATCAGGGATTTGAGGCTCCCAATCCAGAGCTCTTTGATAGAGAAACGGCTGCTTGGGGCTCATATGGGAGGCAGGGTTGCTTGGGAGGATCTAGGGCCCAAAATAGTGGTGAAGAGATCCTGATAGAACTGTCAAAGGCACATACAGGGCTGATGCAGGGCTTTTTCTTTCTGCAGCATCTGTGTTTTTTTCTGCAGCTTCCTTCTGCATGTTAAGTGGTTCCTCTTCCATGACGCTTACCTCAGTGCCCCAAGCTTTAAGACCTTGATGTCATCCTGCTACCCTGGTTGTGAAATATTGTAGATGTGAAACTGGAAGAAACACCTTTTCAATAACTGAGATGTTCTATAATTGGACAATAGTCCCTTTTACATTTCCTTTCCTTCAGATGGTTGTATGGACTTTATCTATCCCAGTTAATGCTGAGGAAGCATCAAGAAACCACCTCACTTGACTCTGAGGACACTGACTTGCCTAAGGACACGAAGATGGTGAATGGTTGAGATTGGATCTCATGTCCCTTTCTCTGGAACTGCATAATTTCATGGCCTCAGGTACATTTTTTTCAAAGGGCAGAGATGATACATAGACAAGGATAATTTATATCACTACCATCAATGGAAAACCAGTATTAATTATCCTAAGAGAATAAAATCATAAAAAGTAAGTTCAATGAAAACAAAACAATGTTACTAAAGTCTTAACTAGATTCTGACACTTGTAAAAATCTTTGACCACATTGGTTGCAATTTAAAAAGACATTAGTTGAAGTTCTGATACATACTACAATATAGATAAACTGTGAAAACATGCTAAATTACCTTGGTAATGATAACAAACTGGCAATGCAGCAAACAGATAAACTGTCAAGGAAACATAGGATCTTCATTGTGCTAAGTTTTCAAAAGCGATTGGTTCACAAAGAACTGGAAAGCAGGAGGAAGCATTCACCTTGCTACAGGATGTGAAAGCCCTTGAACTGACAGATGACGACTCTCCATAAGCACTGCCTATTTACACGGAGATGCATTGATCAAAGCCAGTTACAAAACTTTATGAAGCAGAGCCAGTGACAGGTGAGGATATTAGGTGAGACCAGTGCTGGGCCTGGTTGAGTGGTGGTGGCTATGCTGGAGGCGGCACTTCATCTCCCTCATTCTAAACATTGGAATGTCACAGAGACTGGCCTTCTAAAGGTACCTGGCAAATGGCTACTCAGCCCCAACTTCACATAATGATTCATTTCAAGTGTACAAAAGACTGACTAAAGGGTTCTAGGAGGATGGCAGAATAGGATAGTTCGAGTTCACTCCTGCTCCAAGGAATAGCTAGAGAAGTGAAAGAAAATGACTGGGACAGCGACTCCAGGGTGTAAGTAACATGGGAGGGTTGTCTACACCACAAAGGGAGGCCCTGGCTGCAAAAGCTGAAGAACTAAGACGCAGAGAACAGGACACCATCAGCTAGTTGCAAACAGCCTAACGGTTTCCTTTCCCAACGGAGGCCCAGATCCCTCAGGAGTGCATGGACAGGGAGACGGGGACTAGAAGGTAAGCCAAGCAGCCTTCCTTGAATGGGCTACACCCATGCTGTGGCCCCCACCCTGCAACCTGCAACTCCCACTACACCCACGCACCTGAACCATGCCCACTGCACTCCAAGCACTCCCACCCTGTGTCTTCCCCCATCACTCTGCATGGATCCCCACCCCACATGCCTCCAATCCACACATGCACACATGCCTGCCATGGCCCAACCTACCTCTACCATGCAGGTGCACAATCTTGCCCTGTCCCTCGACCCCCACCTCCCTCAGCCCATACAGTCATGCACTCACCCACCCCTCCCACTAGCTCTGCACACGTGCACAGCCACATCCTCCCCACCAGGCACCTACTCATCCATGCACCAACCTCTTGACCCCTGCACCTCAACCCCCTGCCCCGTGCAGGTGGTAACACCCTTGCCCCACCCCCAGCACAAGTGCCCTGCTCCCACACCTGGCAGGTGCTCACATGTGCATCTGTGCCACATAGCCCCCACACCGCACATGCATGCATTCCTGTCCCTTTCCCTGCACCTATACATCTGTGCCAGGACCCCACCCACATGACATTACCAGCCTCTCACCCATGTCCCACAACTCCCGTAACCTGAGCCCTGCCCCTGCATACTCGTGCATCCGCATCTCAACCCTCCTGCAACCCTGCCCCCCTGCAAGAACACACCCATGTCCTGTCCTCTCTGTGCCCCAAGCTCTGTGCTCCATATCCCACTCTGATACCCACAACCCCCATGCTCCACGAGCCCACCCACATCCTGCCTGTGCACCAGCCCCTGAGCATCCACACAGCTCCCCCATCTGCCTCCCATTGTGCCCTACCTCTTTGTCCCCCAGGCCGCACCCTGCTTCTGTGCTCCAAGGTCTGCCTGAGCTGCACCTCACACCCATGGCCCCCACATGGCACCTCCACAACCCTGAGCCCCACATCCCATGCTCACAGGAACCAGCGTAGCGTCCTGGACCCCTGCCTATACCTGCACCGCAATCTATCACTGCACTGTTGTGCCCCGCCTCGTGCCCCGCATCCTGCTCCACACCCGTCCCACAAATACAAAGCTTTAGACTACTGAAGGAAATCAACTTCCAGAGTAACCCTATCAAGGTATTTACATGCCTTGAAGACAACAGATAATCATTAAGCATAAGATGCAGCCAGATAAGCCCAGCCTAATGACCAAATTGAAACACCGGAGGAGACACAGACTTTGGAACAACTAATCAAAGAAGTCCATATAACTCTACTAACTAAAATAAATGAGTTGGCTAATGACATAAGTCTTTGAGACTAAGAAGACACTAGAAGAGCATAAGGAGGAATTTGAAAGAATAAATAGAAAACAGCAGATATCACAGAGATTAAAGATGCTGTAGACCAAATAAAAAATATACTAGAGACACACAACAGCAAAAGAAAGAGGGAAAAGAAAGAATAAGTGAACTGGAGGAGATGAAAACTTATTTCAAACACACAAAAGAGCAAATGGCAAAAAAAAGATGGAAAAATTTAAATTGGATCTCAGGGAAATGATGGACAAAATAAAACACACACAAATATAAAAGTCATCAGCGTCCCAGGAGGAGAAGAGAAAAGGGCTAGGAAGAGTAGTTGAGGATATAATGGGGGGAAACTTCCCAACCCTTATAAAAACTTTATGAGGCAACTGTAAAGAAAGTTCCCAATGGTGAAGAGTATCACTCTCACTTCTTCATGGTTGATGTCAGAATGGGCAAATACAAGAAAATGCAACAGGCTGGCATGGCTCTATATAAGATTGTCCTCAGAAAACCCTTACTACTTTTGGTCTGTGATGAGCTTAATTATGAAATCTATATCAGCCCAAGATGAAAACCTCTAAAAAATGGTGTTTTTAATCCATACTAAGAAACTGATAGGAAAAATGGTGAAAGAGGATAAGATAGAAGCTAAGGCAGAAGCTGAACTTTATTAAATAATCCTGGAACATTTGGGAAAATACCAGGAAGCCTTAAATATTATCAGAGGGAAGTCAGGAGAGAAGTTCACAAGTAAAATTCAGAATGAAGAAACTAAATGCATTGCTATATACAAGAAGGTGGGCAGATAACCAGAGCACAATGCCCTTTACCAGTGCCTCTTACTGCGTAATTCAGATGACTGGTAGTTCTATTAGACCTAATTCCATTCTGTCTTTCAACTGATTGAAGAGGCCGGGACTTCTCCAGCTGAATGTGAATATTTTTTAGAAGGAGAAGTGCATTTTTCTGCAGAAGAAGCTGTGAAGTTTATTGAAGATCAGACATCAGAAAAATCTAAAAGTTCTCACCATCTTTGAGGACCACATCTAGCTAAACTGGAGCTGATAAAATGTTTATGACATCAGCTTGTAATGATGGATACAAATTTAGTGATGCAGAAGAATTAGGATTCCAGTATTTTTTAAAGTTTGGGGATAAATCTTGTTGTTTTATAGACTTTAAGGTGTTTGTTGACCTCTTGCCTGCTACATAGTGTGGAAAGTTTATTAATTAGTTACTTTGAGTTGTTCCTCTATCGAAGCCAAAAGAGGATAATCTGGTCCTGCCTGCTAACATCCAAAATCCGCAGCAACCTTTGTGTGGTGCAGCTGATGAGGTTACTTGGTTTGCACCACACCATAGATAAAAATCAGAAATTGAATGTGGTCAGAGAACGGATGCTAAGGTACCAGCATAGATTAGAATTTGGGAAGTCTTTTTTGAAAACAGAATTTCAATTTTCAGACTATTACTGTCTCCTTGCTGTCCATGTATTTATTGATATAGGGAGAGAAACAGGTGTTAAAACCACTGTGCAGCAAGCCCCGACTTTGTTGGAAAAGGGATTAACCAGTGGTCCTTCTAATGCTCAATTCAAAGTGCTGCTTGTTCAAATCTACTGTATGCAGGGTGCATTTGAACCAGTGATGGATCTTAACTCAAGCCTCTATGCTAAGCACACACAACACAACAGCACTGGTTATCTTTTGACCTGATATTCCAAATCCTAATCCTGTAACTTCACACTCAGGTTTTTCCAATCCAATCAGAAAGATCATTCAGAATATATTATCCAAGTTTACAAGTTTGGTGCATTTGAGAAGATCCCAGAGTTTACAGCTCTTAGGAACAGGCTGAATAATTCTCTTAATTTTGCATAAATGTTTATTGAATGTATGTTGTAAGACCTCCCGTTAGAAACAAATATATCAGCCAGTTTAACAGAAAGTATAAAGTCAATAAATCATAGGCCAGAAGAAGACAACATTCCATGGGATGTCTTGTAAGACAATAGAGACTTAGATATTTTCTTGAGCTGGGATCCAAAAGACAGGAATGTTTCTGAAGAACATAAGAAATTTTCATTGGAGGAGGAGACCATGTGGTTAAGAATCTGTTCCTTAACATGGAGGCTGTTCCAAGTCTTAGCCATGCTGTGGAGCAAAAGAACTTGGAGAAGACCACTGAGAATGGCATATTCTCCTGGATTTATATTCTTCATTTGCTCCTTCAACAGCTGGAAGTGGCCTTTGACACAGGAAAGCAATTTATTTAGAAGGAAATTCAGTATCCTTTCCTTGGTACTGTACCTACCAGAATGGCTGGATTCTTTAATTCTGGCTGTTCTCAATGACAGACCTTCACTTTTTATTTTTCTTAGTGATATTTATAAGTTGGAGGCTACCGTAGAGGCCCAAGAGCAAATAGAGAATAGCCTTAAGTCTTTATACAATTAAAAGATGTCTTCATTAAATGTAAAAGGGACACAGGACTTCTGGGAAGATGGTGGAATAAGTTAGGCTGAGTTCACCCCTGCTGCAAGGAACAACTAGAGAAGTGACAGAAAAATGAGTAGAAAACAGTTCCAGGTTGTGTGACCTGAAAAGGTCTTTTACACTATATAGGGAGGTCATGGATGAAAAAGCTGAGGAATTGGGACACAGAGAACAGGGCAAGTGGGCTCCATTGAGACTCCATTGGGGGCAAGAGGAAAGTGCCCAGGAAAGTGCCTGCCCCTGCAGCTAGTTGGTATATCAACCCCCTCAGGTCCACAGCCTAGAGCTCCCTTGGGGAACCTGGAAGCCAGTAAACTTGCTTTTCCTGCTCATAGAAGCTATCCAGTTAATGCACAGAGTTCGCCTTTCCATATGGAAGCTTGGAGTCCTAGGAGTGCATGGACAGAGGAGGGTCAAGGAAGGAAGCCAAGCCACACCCCACACCCCCATGCCCACATGCAATGACCCTTGAGCCCCTCGCCCTGCCCTGCCCCCCACCTCATGCCCTACCCCACCACCAGGCCATGCCCTGCACTCCCTGGCCATGCCCACCCCTTGCACTGCCCTGCCCTCCCATGATGCCACACCGTATACCCCTGCCCCATACTCCACCCCCATGCCTCAGGCAAATACAAACCTTAGACAACTGAGGGAAGCCAATTTTCAAAATAACCCCATCAAGATAAGCAAAGATAATCAAATGTCTTGAAGCCAACAGAATATCACAAAGCATATGAAGATGCAGACAAATATGGCCCAGCCAATGGCCAAATTAAAACACTGGAGGAGACTCGGA
Source organism: Tamandua tetradactyla (assembly GCF_023851605.1). Taxonomy (NCBI): domain Eukaryota; kingdom Metazoa; phylum Chordata; class Mammalia; order Pilosa; family Myrmecophagidae; genus Tamandua; species Tamandua tetradactyla. The sequence goes on from NC_135337.1 coordinate 7,753,640, forward strand.
TTTTGGAACAACTAACCAAAGATGTTCATACAAATATCCTAAATAAATGCAATGGGTTGGTGAATGACATAAAGTATGTCAAGAAGACACTACTAGAAGAGCATAAAGCAGAATTTGAAATAATAAATAGAAAAATAGCAGATATCACAGAGATTAAAGATACTACAGACCAAATTTAAAATATATTAGAGACACATAACAGCAGATTTGAAGAGGCAAAAATAAGAATCAGCAAAGTGGAAAACAGGACAATTGAATTAAAATGCACAAAAGAAAAAAATGGCAAAAAAGATGGAAAATTTTGAATTGGATCTCAGGGAAATGATGGACAACATGAAGCACACAAATGTAAGAATCACTGGTGTCCAGAAGGAGAAGAGAAGAGTAAAGGACTAGGGAGATTATTTGAGGATATAGTAGGGGAAAACTTCTTAACCCTTATAAAAGATATAAATATGCAAATCAAAAAAGTCCAAAGAACCCCAAATAGAATTAAATTCAAACAGGTCTACTCAAGAGACATACTAATCAGTCTGTCAAATGCTGAAGAGAAGCCAAAAGTTGTGAAAGCAGCAAGAGAAAAGTGAAAACACATACAAGGGAAATCACATAAGACTGATTTCAGACTACTCAACAGGGACCATGGATGCAAGAAGGTAGTGGTATGATATATTTAAGATCCTGAAAGAGGAAGACTTCCAGCCAAGAATTCTTTATCCAGCCAAGTTGTCCTTCAAAACTGAGGGACAGACCTGGTTTCTTAGTTTTTCAGTGCCACTCTTCTTAGAGGAATTCTTAGAGCTCACTTCCTACTGTGCTTCCTACTCTGATTTCATCTGATGGCTTCCAAGTCTTTACACACTTGTCATCATGGAATTTCTTTTCATTGGAATCCACCTATATTTATTGTTCACGTTTTCTTTTTTGTTTGTTTTGACTGTTGTCAGGCTAGAGTGTAGTCTCAAGTAAATTCATCAGGCTATCGCCATCTTAAGTGCCAGCCCACCTACACATAGCCTTGCAATAAAATTCCTTCAATTCATTTCTGGTCTTTTCTCATCCTTCCCAGTTGAGAATTCTATCATTTGGTGGCAAAACCCTGTACCAGAAATGGAGAAGAAATCTCCATAGGAGGGTACAGGACCCACTTGCCTGATTTAAGCACCAATACCGGCAAATCATCTCAGGGCTCAGAAATACAGCTCTTCATGAAGCAATCCTACTTGGCCCAGCAGGAAGGGAATGCATTGTCACTTTGCCAGGATGCAATGCAAGCATCGAAAAGAGGAATTCAAGAGGCCATATGACCTGGCTCTTAAAATAGGGGATGATCTCACCACCTTACTCTTTGCTGCTAAATTCAGCCAAGAGCTCCTGGACCAGCTTGCCCAGCCCAGGAGCCTCAGCCTGGAAGACTGTTAGACCCGAAGAGGCAGCCTTTAAAGAATCATCCAGTTCTGGATTTTCTTTGTTTCTTTCTGAAATGTATATTTGAGATTTTGGGGGTGAGAGTGAGAGGAACTAAGAGGACCCTTTTAAAAAAAAAAAAAGAAAGAAAAGCTTTGTAACAATATAAGCCATCAACACCACATGGATATTTTCCAATATAACCTAGACTGTGATAAACTTAATACATGTTTTAATGGGTATTGCTTGTGTTTTTTTCAGAATTTTCCTTAGAAGTTTCAATTTTTATTTCAATAAACAATTTCACATGGTTCAAAGGTAAAAGGTATGAGGTATTATCCGTGAAAGGTCTCCCTCCCATCTGACTCCACAGCCACCAAGTCCCCTCCTCAGAGGCAATGAAGGCTATCAGTGACATTCTGAGTTTTTAAACAAAGGTTAAAATAAATTGGGTAGATGGAAATGCTAGTGGTTAATAAGAGTATGTGTTTTAGTTCGCTAGCTGCCAGAATGCAATATACCAGAAACAGAATGGCTTTTAAAAGGGGGAATTTAATAAGTAGCAAGTTTATAGTTCTAAGGCCATGGAAATGTCCCAATTAAATCAAGTCTATAGAAATGTTCAAATTAAGGTACCAACAAGAAGTTATCTTAAGAAAGGCCAATGAAGTTTACGGCTTCTCTCTCAACTGGAAGGGCACATGACGAACATGACAATACATGGTAGCTTTTTCTCCAGGATTCTTATTTCATGAAGCTCCCCAAAGGGCATTTTCCTTTCTCTGGCTGCGTGGCCTCTCATGGTTCTTATGGTTCTCTCCAATATGTTTCCTCTTTTAAAGGACTGATTAGTAAACTAATCAAGACCCACCTGGAATGGGTGGAGGCACTTCTCTCTCTAATCCAAGTTACTATCCACAATTGAGTGAGTCACATCTCTGTGGAGATAATAAAGTTCCCAACCTATAGTACTGAATGAGGATTAAAAGAAATGGTTGCTCCCACAAGATAGACCAGGATTAAAACATGGGCTTTTCTAGGGTACAGAATCCTTTCAAACCAGCACATTATGTATGAGTTTTTTTCTTTTAAATTTCTTTTTCTGGAGTGATGCAAATGTTCAGAAAAATGGTCATGGTGATGAAAATACAACTATGTATTGATATTGTGAGCCACTGATTGTAGACCATGAATGGAATGTTTTTATGTTATTATCGATAAAAATATTTAAAAATAAATTTAAAAGATTAAATTAAGCACATACATAAGTAATAAATATGTGTACATACAGAGTATACATAAAATACAAATATATTAATATATACATATCCCCTGTTTTAACACGAATAGTAGCAGAATACACACTGTTCTGCATCCTGTTCTTTTTGCTTAATATATCTTATAGCTGGTTCCAAATTAGTACATAAGGATTGCACTTTTAAAAATAATTTTTTCCTCCTTACACTGAGCTTCTCAATATTCCTATGGTTTGTTTTTCAGTTGATAAGTCATCTTTAAATAAACCATTTGCAGGAGTGTGTAAAAAAAAGTAAGGGAGAAATTAAAATTTTCACAGATAGACAAAGGCTGAAAGAATTTGTCAACAAGAGACCAGCCCTACAAGAAATAGTAAATGGAGTTCTGTCAGCTGAAAGAAAAAGACAGGAGAGGAAGTCTGGAGGAGGATGCAGCATTGAAAAGTGCTAGTAAGAGTAACTTGAAGGATAAAAAGAGAAAGGGTAAAGAATATATAGATCTGTCAAATCAAAAAGAAGAACAAAATGGTAAACTCAAGAAATGCTTTTATAGTAATAACTTTGAATGTTAATAGTCTAAATTCATCAATTAAAAGATACAGATTGGTAGAATGGATTAAGAAATATGATCCATTTATATGCTGCTTACAAGAGATTCATCTTAGACACAAGAATACAAATAGATTGAAAGTGAAAGGATAGAAGATGTTCCATGTAAGCTGTAACCAAAAGAAAGCAGGAGTAGCTATATTAATATCAGACCAAATAGATTTTAAATGTAAAGATATATGAAACAAGGGAGGGCACTACATATTAACAAAAAGGACAATTCACAAAGAAGAAATAACAATCGTAAATGTTTACGTTCCCAATCAAGGAGCTCCGAAGTACAGGAGACAAACAGTGGCAAAACTAAAGGAGCAATAGATGTTTCAACAATAATAGTAGGAGACTTCACTACACCAACCTCCTCTATAGATAGAACAATCACATGGAAGATCAACAAGGAGATAGAGAACTTAAACAATTTGATAAATGAATGGGACCTAACAGACACATACAGATAATTACACCCCAAAACCCCAGGATATTTATTTGTCTCTAGTGTTCATGAAACATTCTCCAGGACAGATCATATATGGGGGCACAAAACATGTCTTTATAAATTTAAAAAGATTGAAATTATTCAAAGTACTTTCTCTGATCACAACTGAATGAAACTGGAAATCAATAACCTTCAAAGAACCAGAACATTCACAAATATATGGGGATTAAATAATGCACTCTTTAACAATCAGTGGGTCAAAGAAAAAGTTGCTAGAGAAACTGGTAAATATTTGGAGACAAATGAAAATGAGAATACAGGGCTTACAAAGGTAGCTCAGTGGTAGAATTCTTGCCTGCCATGTGGGAGACCCTGGTCTGATTTTAGGTCAACACACTTCCCAAAAAACAAACAAAAAATTCAACAAATGGTGCTGTAATAATGGGATACCACATGGAAAAATAATGAAATGTAATCCTGCCATACAGCATATAAAAAAAAAAAAGAGAGAGAGAGAGAGGGAATACAACATATCAGATATTATGGGATGAAATAAAGGCAGTACTGGGAGTGAAGCTTACTGACCTTAATGCCTATATTTTTTAAAAAGAAGAAAGAAGAAGAATTGAGGACTTAATTACTCACCTGGTAGAATTAGAGAAAGAACAGCAAACTAATCCCAAAGCAATAGAAGAAAAGAAACAACAAAGATTAAAGCAGAAATAAATGAATAGGAAAACAAGAAAACAATAGAATAAAAAAAACAAAAGTTTGCTCTTTGAGAAAATCAAACAGTGGACCACTAGCTAAACTGACAAAGAAAAACAGAGAGAGGATGCAAATAAACCAAATCAGAAATGAGAGGAGGGTCCTTACTATGAACCCTGAGGAAATAAAATAAAAATAAGAGATGCTATGAATGACTATATACCAACAAATTAGACAACTTAGATGAAATGGAAAAATTCCTGGAAACACATGAACAAGCTACACTGACTTGGGAAGAAAGAGAAGCGCTCAACAAACTAATCATAAGTAAAGAGATTCAATCAGTCATTGAAAATCTTCCTACAAAGAAAAGCTCAGGACCAGGTGGCTTTACAAGGGAATTTTACCAAATATTCCAAAAAGAATTAACACCAATCCTGCTCAAATCCTTCCAAAACACTTGAGAAAAAAGGAAAGCTACCTAACTCATTTTATGAAGCTAACATCACTCTAATACCAAAACCAGGTAAAAATGCCACAAGAAAGGAAAACTAGAGGCCAATCGCCCTAATAAATATAGAGGCAAAATTTTTCAACAAAACATTAGCAAACCGAATCCAGCAACACATTAAAAGAATTATACACCACAAACAGTGGGGTTTATTTTAGGCATTTTATTTCTTGGTTCCACACAAGAAAATCAATCAGTGTAATACAGCATATCAACAAATCGAAAGGGGAAAATCACATGACCATCTCAATTGATGTTGAAAAACCATTTGACAAAATTCAGCATCCTTTTCTGATAAAAACAGTTCAAAAGGTAGGAATCGAAAGTAACTTTTTCAATATGATAAAGAGCATATGTGAAAACCTTATAGCCAGCATTGTTCTCAATGGAGAGAGACTAAAAGCCTTCCCCCTAAGATCAGGAATGAGATAAGGATGCCCTCTGTCACCACTATTATTCAACATTGTACTAGAGGTCCTAGCTAGAGCAATCAGGCAAGAAAAAGAAATAAAAGGCATCTAAACTGGAAAGGAAGAAGTAAACTTTCAAGGTATCTAAACTGGAAAGAAAGAAGTAAACTTTCATTATTTGCTGATGACATGATACTAGGAAAATCCTGAGACAAAGCTACTTAAGCTAATAAATTCAGCAAAGTGGCAGGATATAAGACAAATGTGCAAAAAATCAGTATTGTTTCTATACACAAGCAATGACCTAACTAAGGAGACAACTAAGGAAAAAATTTCATTAAAAATATCAACTAAATGAATCAAGTACCTAGGAATAAACTTAATCAGGGATGTAAAGGATTTGTACACAGAAAACTACAAAACATTGCTTAAAGAAATAGGTTTAAAGACATTTAAATAGGTTCAAAGACATTCCTTGTTCATGGACAGGAAAGTTAAATAAAGTTAAGATGTCATTTCTACCCAAATGGACCTACAGAGTCAACACAGTACCAGTCAAAATTCCAAAAACCTACTTTGAAGACTGGGAAGCTAATTATCAAATTCATTTGGAGGGGAAAGAGAACTCGAATATCTAAAAATATTCTAAAAATCTCCTCCTGATTTTAAAGCTTATTACAAAACCACAGTGGTCAAAACAGTATGGTACTGGCACGAAGATAGAAGTATTGAACAATGGAATTGAATTGAGAGTGCAGAGATAGACCACCAAATCTATGGTCAATTGATCTTCAACAAGGCACCCCAAAACCACTGAACTGGGACAGAATAATCTTTTCAATAAATAGGCATGGGAGAACTGGACAGTAATAAACCAAATGAAACACAGCCCTTACCTTAAAACCTACACAGAAATTAACTCAAAGTGGATCAAAGACCTAAATATAAGAGCCATACCATGAAACTCCTAGAAGAAAATATAGGGAAACATCTTCAAGACCTAGTAATAGGAAGTAGCTTTCTAAAATTTACACCTAAGCCACAAAAGAAAAATAGATAAATGGGAGCTCCTCAAAATCAAATGTTTTTGTGCCTCAAAGAACTTTGTCAAAGAGGTGAAGAGGCAGCCAACTCAGTGGGAGAAAATATTTGGAAATCACATGTCAGATAAAAGTTTGATATCCTGTATACATAAAGAAATCATACAACTCAACAACAAAAGAACAAACAACCCAATTATAAAATGGGCCAAAGATTTGAATAGACATTTTCCCAAAGAGCAAATGCAGATGGCTAAACAGCACATGAAGGGTTGCTCATTTTCATTAGCTACAAGGGAAATGCAGATCAAGACTACAATGTGCTATCAAGTCACACCAATAAGAATGGCTGCTATTAAACAAACAGGAAACTACAAATGTTGGAGAGGAAGTGGAGAAACTGGAACAGTTATTCATGGCTGGTAGGAATGTATAATGGTACAGCCACTATGGAAGACAGTTTGGCAGTTCCTTAGAAAGGTAAGTATCAAGTTGCCCTACAACCCGGCAATACCACCGTATATACCCAGAAGAGCTGAAAGCAGTGACAGAAAACGACATTTGCACATCGATGTTCACAGCGGCATTATGCACAATTGCCAAAAGATGGAAACAATCCAAATGTCCATCAACAATGAGTGGATAAACAAAATGTGGTATATACATATGATGGAATATTAAGCAGCAGTAAGACAAAATGAGGTCCTGAAGCATGTGACAACATGGATGAACCTTGATAACATAAGGCTGCGTGAAATAAGCCAGATATAAAAAGATAGATACTGTATTATTTCACTATTACGACCTTAGTAAAGTTAAACTCAGAGGCTTATAACATAGAATATAGAGGGCCTAGAGATATACAGAAGAAAATGAGGTTGAACTTAAATGTAAGGATATGGACAGATGTGAAGGCAGTTCATTAGTGGGTTTATAAGTAAGACTGCCATAATGAAGGTGAATATGATTGATAAGGGTTGTATAGAGCCATACATCCCACCAATTAACACTACAAATATAAATAAGTTTGTGCAAGAACTACTTTAAAGGTATGAATTTTGTACAAAGATCTGATAATAGAGGAGTATAGAGGGGGAAAACTACTTGTTTCAGTTGTTAATGCTGCTGGAAATGCAATATACCAGAAATGGGTTGGCTTTTATAAAGGGAATTTATTAAGGTATAAATTTACAGTTCTAAAGCCATAAAATGTCCAAGCTAATGCATTCATAGAAAGATACCTTGACTCAAGAAAGGGCCAGTGACATTTAGGGTTTCTCTGTCAGCTGGGAAGACACATGGCAATGTCTGCTAGCTTTCCCTCGTGACTTCTCGGCTTAAATGACTTTTCCAGGGGCATTTTCTTTCTTCATCTCCAAAAGCCTTTGGCTCTGTGGGCTCTATAGCTTATTCCAAAATGGTTCCCTCTTAAAGGATTCCAGTAACCAACCCACCTCAAATGGACAAAGATGCATTTCCATGGAAACCACCTAATCAAAAGGTCCCACCCACAACTGGATGAATCACATCTCCATGGAGACAACTTAATAAAAAAGATGCCACCCTACAATATTGAATCAGGATTAAAGAACATGGCTTTTCTGAGGAAAATAACAGCTTCAAACCAGTACACTACTATTGCATGCTATGGTCTCTATTTAACAGGAAGGCATCAACAGTACCACAGCAGTATCAGGGGTAAATGATTGAGGGGAAGGAAGAGTTAAGGGGAAGCATGGACTTTCTACCTGGTGAGGGTATGTTTATCAGCTATTTTTTTCTTTGGAGCAATGAAAATTGTTTAAAAATGAGAGTGCTAATGATTGTATAACTCAGTGAGGATCATAGGAGACATGGATTGTTGACTTTGGACATTATACATAATGCCCAATGATAGGGGTGGCTGAAGGATACACTGAGAAGTAGAATGGCAACTGATGATGGAATATTGTGCAGCTAGAGAAAGGAGTGAAGTCATGAGCCATGCACTAATATAAATGAACTTGGGGACATTATGTGGTGCAAAATAAACCAGAAACAAAAGAACAAATATTGTATGGTCTCTTTTAGAAAATACCCATAAGAAAATTGGGGCCTAGTTGCAGTCACATTTAGTCCGGTGCTGTAGATTTTGAGACACTGTGCTATATATGTTACAATGTACTTTGAAATTTATTATATATATGTTATATTTCACAATAAAAAATGTTTTTTTAAATGTAATGAGGACCTATTAGAAGTTAAAAATGGTAACTTGAAAACATATCCTATTCTTTTAGAAAATCTTTTCTTTGTTGAGACTATTCCTATTATCCTTTGAGTATGCAGTTGCTGTGAGAGTGTCCTGCAACCAGACAAATTAAATTTACAGAAAAAGAAAAAGAAGAAAAAAGAAACCAGCACCATTATGCCACCTGTCTTTGCCAGTTCCCAAGACTGTGTGTTATTGAGCTTCAGACTTTAATTTCCAAAAGCGTGGCTCATATTAAAGGGACTGAAACACATCTAATTGCACTTAAACTTGAAGAATTTATTTTAGAAGACACTTCTTTCTCACCAGAAGAGGGAAAATTTTAAAAGACCGTGCCAGGGAAGGTACAGAGCAGTTATTTGCAATCACTTCAAGAAATTAGAAAACTGTTGGAAAAAAGACTTGAGACCACAAAGAAACCAAAAGTTCAATAAGAAAGTGTGAACTATAGGCATTCTGACTCCACAACAGAAATTGATACTACCTTCCCAGGCAAAAGTATACCTGGTTGATGAACATTTTAATCCAGAACTTTCTCATAAAAAACACAAAGGACTTTTTAGCTATTAAATGTATATAACTGATTAAATTACTGTATATAAACCAGGAAAAAAAAATTTAAAAACTTTTGTGCCTCAAAGGACTTTGTCAAAAGGGTGAAAACGTAGCCACTGAATGGGAGAAAATGTTTGGAAACCACATATCTGATTAAGGGTTTAATATCAGAATATGTAAAGAAATCCTACAACTCAACAATAAGACAAACCACCCAATTAAAAAATAGGTAAAAGACTTGAATAGACATTTATCTAAAAAGGATAAACAAATGACTAAAAAGCATGTGAAAAGATGCTCAACATCACTAGCTATTAGGGAAATGCAAATCAAAACCAGGATGAGATATCATTTTACACCCACAAAAATGGCTACTATTTAAAAAACAGAAAACTGCACGTGTTGGAGAGGTTGTAAAGAAATAGGTACCCTCATTCAATGCCAGTGGGAATGTAAAATAGTGCAGCTGCTGTGGAAGACAGTTTTGCAGTTCCTCAGGAAGCTTATATAGAATTATCATATGACCTAGTAATCACACTACCAGGTATAAACCCAGAAGAACTGAAAGCAGGGACTCAAGTATTTGCACACTAATGTTCACAATTACCAATATTCACAATTACCAAAAAATGGAAGCAACCTAAGTGTCCATCAACAAATAAATGACTAAACAAAATTTAGCACAGACATACCATGGAACATTAAAAGTAATGAAGTCCTGGGTGCACAGGTGGCTCAATGGTAGAATGCTCACCTTCCATGTGTGAGACCCGGGTTCGATTCCCGGACCGTGCACCTAAACAAAAGTAATGAAGCCCCTTTGCATGCAACAACACAGATGAACCTTGAGGACATTAGGTTGAGTGACTTAAGCTAGACACAAAAGGACAAATATTGCATGATCTCACTCATATAAGCCAATTATAATAAGCAAACTCGTAGACTTAGAATCTACAATGCAGGTAACCAGAAGATAGAATGGGGAGTTGATGCTTAATTTGTAGAGAACTTCTGTTTAGGTTGATTGTAAAAGTTTGGAAAAGGATAATGATGAAGGTAGTGCATTATTGTGAGTGTATTTAACAGCACTGTAATATATAGGTGAACATGGTTAAAAGGGTCATATATGTTAATAAAATAAAAATTAAATGATAGAATATAAGCCTGAATTTTACAGTGAACCTGTTGTAGATGATACATTAACTATAGTTAATAGTACAAGATAAGAATGTTCTTTCATGAATGATAACAAACATATGGCACTAATACAAGATATTAATAATAGGGTGGCATATGAGAAAAAATATACTAATGTAAACTACAGATGATAGTTGTACTACTTTAATAATTGTTTATCAATTACAACAAAGGTAATTACTATTTAAAAAGTTATGCAATTATTAAAAAGTGCTATCATCATTTAGAACAAATGTTCTACACCAATGTAAGGTGTTGATGGTAGAGTGGTATATGGGAATCTTGTATAAACATTATTTTTAAATCAAAGGAGACAAAGTACATCAAGGAGAAGGAAAAAAATTAATAAAATTACTGTGGAAAGGAAGAAAAATACAAAAAAAATTAAGTTGGATTTGGTAAGAAATTAAATTAATTAAATTAAAACTATTAAAACTCACTAATTAAAACTATTAATAAAAACTTAAAAACTAAAAAGAGAGAGAATGGGAGACTAAGTTTACTAAAGAATTGCTCTGCAGTATGGAAGGCCATTCTGATGTATGAGATCATGAATTTAAAAGGAAATCAGTTAGCCTGGTTGAGTGGTTTCACCAGCAACATCTAGCAGGTAAATGTTAGACAGCATACTGTCTCTAGAATTGGAGATTTTCAAGGCAAGTATATTTGAGTAAGAGGGAGCAAGGGAGTGATATTATATTGATGGATCACAGGATATGGACAGGTCAACATGGGACGTGGAGTTAGGAGAGGGTTTATGAATAGTAACACATTGGCAATATGAAGATACTTGAGTAAATAAACTGAGAGAAAAGAAGGTTTAAGATTGGGATTTCAGATGTAGTGTGATTACTGTATGACAGGGTAGTGAGGTAGGAGAATAAGGTCTTTGGAGATGAAGATATCAAGGAAAAACAGAGGCTAGACTATTGATGTCACCCAGAATGATGACAGAGCTGTGAAGGGGAGAAGGTAGCCTGAAGCAGTAACTTAAATGTTGATGAGTGAGGAGGGGGAGAGGCTGGGAGAGCCAGATGGTGTGCACTTCAAAGAAAAAGGGATTTTCACAGGAAGGAATGAGAATAATGGTTAGGAGCAGCAAGGAAAGCAAGGACATCAACTCCCTGAAGTGGGGAGAGAGAAAAATGGCCCCTACTTGAGAGGACTGGTCAGAAAGCAGTGTGCTCTGAGGAGAGCCAGGCTTCAATTTAGTAAAGAAAGTGAAGGAGATGTTCAGAAAAGATGTTGAGGGCAAAAGGGTATTTGTGGGTCTCAGAGCAGGAGATCACTTGCACTTCCATCTAGTGAAAGGATGGAAGATAGGGAGGAGTGGGGGATTAGAGTTTAAAGGCTTGGACTCCTGACAGTGACTGAGGTTTAAACAGTGCTGTGAGGTATAAAGGGATTCGTTCTGCTATCTCTGGATAAAGGTGGGCCACCAGACATGTTCCTAAATCCAGGAAAGCTGCCTCAGGATATGGCTGTTTGTCCCCTGAAATTCATGTCTTTCCAGAACCTCTGAATGTGACCTTCTATGGAAAGCAGGGATCAGACCAAGGACAAGTAAAAGAAATGAGAAGTAGCTTTGAAGATAACAGTTGTGTGATGCTTTCCTGCAGTGATTCCCACCTTCCTTTTGTAGGAGTTGAAAAGGGCTGATCCAAGATTGATGGTTCACAGGGCTAGTGTGGCAGAAGATCCTAGAACCAGATCTAGCATAGTGTCTGGCCCTTTATTTACCCAGTGTTCTGAAATGTGTCTTGCCTGCTCTGTTCTGCATATCTGTCTAGACCTCTGATCTAACGCTTGTTCTTCTGTTGTGCTTCAACCTTGACCTTAGGATTTATGTTTAAATCTGCTCAGCACAGCATTGGAAATGATTTAACCCTAGTGAAATTCTTCCATGTGGACTAATGAAATCTTCGATGCCTTAGGTAATGGCCCTACTAACTAGACCTAACTCTAAGGACCTTCCTGCCTGGAAGTACCTTCTTCAGCAGATCACTCAGCAGACTTTTCTGGGCCTGGAAAGTATAATTAGCCAATGGCACTATGCAGAGCATGCACTGGCAATGTCAACCAGTTCACTGTAAGAATTTAAGTTATGGCAGGAAAGATAAGGAAAACATATTTTTTAATGTATAGGATATATTTGTGAAGTTCTTTCTTTGATTTATCTCATGAAATTCTCCTCCAAACCTTGAGATAGGTACTATTATTCTCACTATTAGAAAACTGAGGTGTCAAAAAACGAAGTAACTTGCTCGAGATTATATGTACAGCTTATTCCCAACCCAACTCATTTAACACCATTGTACATGCCTTTCCCTCTACAACAGGCCATCTTGCCAGTAGAAGAATCTGGGGCGATAAGTCTGGAAGGATACATTGGACCTAAAATGTCATGTTGCATAGTTTGGGTTCTTGAAAGTTTATGAATAGAGGAAATGTCTTCTTAGAAGGAGCTTGTGTTGGTTTGAAAGGAAGTATGCCCCCTAAGAAAAGCCATGTTTTAATATAAATCCCATTTCATAAAGGTAGAATAATCTCTACTCAATACTATATGTTTGAAACTAATCAGATCATCACCCTGGATGATATGATTTAGTCAAGAGTGGTTGTTAAACTGGGCTAAAGGACGACATGTCTTCACCCATTTGGGTGGATCTTGATTGGTTTATTGGAGTCCTATAAAAGGAAATATTTTGGAGAATGAGAGACTCAGAGCAGAGAATGCTGCAGCACCCGAAGCAGAGGGTCCACCAGCCAGTGACCTTTGGAGATGAAGAAGGAAAACGCCTCCCAGGGAGCTTCGTGAAGCAGGAAGCCAGGAGAGAAAGCTAGCAGATGACGCCGTATTTGCCATGTGCCCTTCCAGCTGAGAGAGAAGCTCTGACTGTGTTCACCATGTGCCATCTCACTTGAGAGAGAAACCCTGAACTTCATTGGCCTTCTTGAACCAAGGTATCTTTCCCTGGATGCCTCTGATTGGACATTTCTATAGACTTGTTTAAATTGGGACATTTTCTCAGCCTTAGAACTGTAAACTAGCCACTCATTAAATTCTCCCCTTTAAAAGCCATTCCATTTCTGGTATATTGCATTCCAGCAGCTAGCAAACTAGAACAGATTTTGGTACCAGAGAGTGGGGTGCTGCTGCAGTTTGCAAATACCAACCATGTTGGAACGGCTTTTTAAATGGATAAAGGGAAGAATCTGGAGGAGTTGTGAGAAGCTTGATAGAGAAGGCCTAGAATGCTTTGGAGAGACTGTTGGTAGAAATGTCGACTCTAAAGATACCTCTGATGAGGCCTTAGACAGAAATGAAGCACGTGTTATTGCAAACTGGAAGGAAGGCGATCCTTGTTTTGAAATGGTAGATAATCTGGCAAAATTGACTAGTGGCTTTGGCTGGAAGGCAGATTTTAAAAGCCAGGAACTTAAATATTTAGCATAAGAGTGGTTGTTGAACTGGATTAGGTGGAGATGTGTCTCCCCCTATTCTAGGTAGGTCTTGATTGGTTTTACAGAAATCCTTTAAAAAAAGAAGCTCTTTGGAAAAAGCTAGAAAAAACAACAAGAAAGCTGAGAGATTCTGATAGAGCAGAACGACATAGCCACGGGAAGTAGAGAGTCTACCAGCCAGCGATCTTTGGAGATGAAGGAGGAAAACGTCTCCCGGGGAGCTTCATGAAACAGAAGCCAGGAGAGAAAGCTAGCAGATGATGCTGTGCTTGCCACGTGCCTTTCCAGATGAGAGAGAAAACCCTGACCATGTTTGCTATATGCCTCCTTACTTGAGGGAGAAACCCTGAACTTCATCAGCTTTCTTGAACCAAGGTATCTTTCCCTGGATGCCTTAGATTGGACATTTCTATAGACTTTTTAAAATCAAGACATTATCTCAGCCTTAGAACTGTAAACTAGCAACTTATTAAATTGCCTTTTTAAAAGCCATTCTATTGCTGCCATATCACATTCCAGCAGCTAACAAACTAGACCAAGGTCCAACTCCGTTCCTTGAGAAAAGAATAACAAACTCATTCATCTGTTTCCTACCACAAAGAACAATCTGGGTCAGGCAGGAGAGATGTTCCCCCAAGGCCAGCCAGGTCGATTTTTTTCTATCGTGGGAAAGCCACTATCTGTCTGCTTTCGAAAAGTTCAGGTTTTTCTACAAATCACGGAAAATTAATCTCAAGGGAAACCCTTTTTCCCAGCATTTCAAGCATAATTTGCAAGATCTTCATACATCTATAGGGTCACCCTTAGATTCCAAAAATAGAATTAATTTTAATTGGCTATCTTAAAGATATATATGATGCAGGATTTTGATTTAAGTGTTGAGAAATCAAGCAAATAAGGAAATTGCCAATTTCTATTGTAAGAAGCCAGACAAATTTACTTTCGAATAGTATGGAAATTTCCCATTATTAAAACACAAACACCTAAATTCTGAAATGTTGAGCTGTTTGTGTATAACCTGGTCATTCCCAGAAACTCTGGGTATTTATGTGACACCTGAGATTCAGAGTTAGAGCTCTAAAGCTATGAAAGTCAGCAGTACCCCATACAGGAACCATCTGAAAAGCTGAAAAAGGGATCAGACTTCCAAATAGAGATATGAAGGTAACTGATGTGGATGGGACTAGGGTGGAGCAGAATACAGGGTAAAAGATTATATCATTTATATTTTAAAACTTCAACTTCTGTGTGAGACCAAAGGGAGAGATGTTTATTTGGTACAAAATTTATACTTTAGGTAGTGCATTACCTAATTTAAGTTGTATGGTCAGTTTAGTTGAACACCATAAGTACGTGGAATCTTGAATAGGGCGTGAGATCTTGTTGATTTGTCCAGGTTAGTGTGATGCCCCAATATATCCCAGAGTAATTTGGGCAGTGAATAAATAAGTATTTGCAAAGTCATCTTGGGGAAATGGGGGAAAGGAGGAAATATTCAACTTCCCCATTTGGAGAATTTCTGATATTCTCACAAGCAAATCAATTCGGGGACAATCACATAAATAAGCCAGGCCCTCGATCTTGGAGTTTGCCCCTATGAAACTTATTCCTGCGAAGGACAGGCTAAGCCTACTAAAAATTAGGCCTAAAAGTCACCTCCAGAGAAACTCTTGTTGCTCAGATGTGGCCTCTCTAAGCCAACTCAGCAGGTGAATTCACCGCCCTCCCCACTACATGGGACGTGACTTCCAGGGGTGTAAATCTCCCCAGCAACATGGGACAGGACTCCTGGGATGAGCTAGGACCCAGCATCAAAGGATTGAGAAAGCCTTCTTGACCAAAAGGAAGAGAGAAATGAGACAAAGTAAAGTTTCAGGGGCTGAGAGATTTCAAACAGAGTCAAGAGGTTATCTATCCTGTAGGTTATTCTTATGCATTATATAGAATCCCTTTTTAGTTTATGGTGTATTGGAGTGGCTGGAGGGAAGTACCTGAAACTGTTGAGCTGTGTTCCAGTAGCCTTGATTCTTGAAGTAGATTGTATAAAGATATACCTTTTACAATGTGACTGTGTGATCGTGAAAACCTTGTGTCTGATGCTCCTTTTAACCAGGGTATGGGCAGATGAGTAAAAAATATGGCTAAAAAATAAATACTATGGAGGTAAAAGGGTGGAATAAATGAGGTAGAAGAAAATACTAGCGGTTAATGAGAGGGAGGGGTAAGAAGTATGGTATGTATGAGTTTTTTCTTTTTATTTCTTTTTCTTGAGTGATGCAAATGTTCTAAAAAATGATCATGGTGATGAATACACAACTATGTGATGGCCACTGACTGTACACCATATATGGAATGTATGTGTGTGAAGTTCTGTCAATAAAAATATTTTAAAAAAAGAAGAAAAAGAAAAAACACAAACACACTAACAACTAAATTCTTAAGCCCTTTGCTTCTACTTCCCTCCTCTGAATTAAGACAGATTCTACTTCAAAGAACGTGCATGACCCAGCCTGCTATAGTAGACAGGCTCTCTTGGCTGCTAGGAGATAAAGGCGACATGGGGCCCTCGCACTAAGGATTATCTTATCTCTCCCAGCCACCTTGGTCACCCAGGAGACAAACAGCTAGAGGCTCCTAGAGGAAGTCTAGCTAAGACTAGCCTACAGCTCAGTAAATATTTATTGACTTAACACATGAGATGATTTTCCACATATCAACATGTACCATTTCTAATGATACCATTTGAATTTATTGAGTCTTCATGGTATTTTACTGCTTCCTGCCATCTGCAGAAAGGACGGTAAGGAAAACTTTCTGGAAGGCAGTTTGACACAATTTGCATCAAAAGCTTACAAATATAATCCCACTTTCAGTAATATACTCTGAGGAAGTAAACAAAAGTGCCAAGATATTTACACAAGGATGTTTCATTATAGTGTGTATAATGTGAAAAAAGATAGCAGACAAATAGTTGAATATGAGAATGGTTTAATTAAGTTATACCCATATCATAGAATATTATACAATATTAAAAATGACATTTTTGAAAAATATTTCATGACTCAGAGAAAGTCTTACGATAGTAAGGAAATATAGTTTTATACAGGGTATAAAACTATATTCAGCATTATTCCAATTTTGAAATATCTCTCTATATATTTAATACATTTACATGCACAGACAAGAAAAGAACATCAGCTGATCTACAAGGAAGAATTACAATTTCTTTCTTATAGTTTTATATTATTTCCAAAACTTCTTATTTTATATAGAGTAATTTTTCTAAAATGAACCATCATTTGAACTATGTATCATGTGCTAGGCACTAAGCTAGGAATTTTTACTGAGTATTTAATCTCCAGAGCAACAACTGTGAAAAGTAGGTATCTTAGTTCCTTGCAGATTGAGGAACTGAGGCTCCTCTGTTTAAGCCATTTGCCCAGGGTGCCCTGTATTCAAGCCCAGGACCAGGGCCACGTTTTCCTGCTGCCCTGCATGCCGCGCCTGCTGTGTCTCCTGATGGGCCCACAAGAGGCCCATGGTGGTCACTGACAAACAGAGCTGCGCACAGCTTGTCTAAGAGCAAGGCCTTATTTTGCTCTCTGCATGCTCTACATCTCCTTCCAAAAGTAGAAAACTTTTTGTTTTTCCTGGACAAGAAACAGAGCCTTCTTGGTTCCTAAGATTCGAGGCTCCCTTCTGAAGCAGTTTTCATCCCCATCTCCAGCTCCACTAGCGGGGGCCCTCTCTCAGAGCCCACTGCCTTATGACCGTGGTATCTGCTGTCCTGCTTATTACTTTGGCATTTTGTCAGGTTATGAGTAGGACAGGGCAGGACTGCACACCCCCACCCCTTCTAGCCAGCTGGTTCCTTAATCTCTTCCCTGGATACTAAAACAAACAGGCTATGTGTTCTGGCTCCCTACTCAACCCAAAAGAGGGGGGAACAGCAAACATCTCAGCTATGTGAACAATCAGACGAATATCTGGCAGCACATTTGATCTTTTGTAACTATTGCAGCCAAAAAGTCAGTCTCCGGGCAGCTAGAAGTCCCATTACATCCTAACCCTTAATATCCAGCTGGGCTCCAGGTGCTACCTTAGTGAGTGTGCCCAAACTCCCAGCTGGCTGTGTTCCAGACGGGACCCTCAGTGACACTAACTATAACCCTTCATAAGGAAGGCAGCGGCAGAATTTCCCACCTCTGACCCAAGGCCTCGTCATTGCTTCCTGTTCCTTCCCAGAGGCAGAGACAGGAAGTCACTTAGACGGATCACAGTAAGTCAGTGACATTCAGTACTGGAGCATGCCGTCTGGGCCACTCTACCAAATCACACTGATACTCCAGCACTAAAAATCACAACTTAAAAGGAAAACTACCTAAGGACCTGTATCTGGGAGGAAGGAGAAGGGCGTATGGGAATGGGACATGACTTATAAAAACAATGCAGAAAATCTGATACTTTTCAGACTCTTTCTCTGTTTTGTACTCACAAGAGGGTTGCATGTTCAAAAAAGCTTGAAAAATACAGGATTAAACAAAGTTAAACAGATAAAGTTACTGCAGGACTTCTCAGAAGCCTTAATGTGCTCATGTATACTGCTTTGAAGGGGTTATAATGAAAGTTGTTTGTCCAACATATTCAACCACAAAACTAAGGCCTGGGCGATGCAACAGTGGCTCAGCAGGCAGAGTTCTCACCTGCCATGCCAGAGACCCGGGTTCGATTCCCAGTGCCTGCCCATGCGGAAAAAACAAAACAAAACAAAAACAAACAAAAAAACTAAGGTTCAATGAACACACTTTGGAAAGTGCTACTCCAGGGTGACCTCAATATGATCCTGTGAAGATAGCAAAAAAGGCCCCAAACAATCTCTTCCCACTTGCCATTATCAGATATTTTCAAAACAGCAGTGTTGGATCAAACAAGGTTTTCATTCTGTACTCTCCTCTGTACTTCAGCAAGGGTTCTATGGTATTTTTCTACTTGGTGGTCAAATTTCTTGGAAGAGAACTCTGCCTGGAAAAAGCTCCCTGGAGTGAGGCGGTATTTTAGTGCCAGGCCCCTGAACTCAGCAGCCAGAAGTGGGGCAATTTTGCTGCTGTGAGACAGGGAGGAACCCTGCTCCTCCCAGGTAGTTTGGTTCCTTGTAGTTGCTATACCATCATTGTCTCCAGTAGGTACCAAGTGGGGCCCTAAACCAATTTCCTTCCCAGTTTCTGGAGAGACAAACTCTTTATCTATAGCCCTTAACTGCCCTGGAAACCCCAAGGGGGCAGGCAACAAAGTTACCATTTCATTGGACTCAGAGAAAGGGACTGGCCCATCCCCTTCTTTGCCGCAGAGGTCTGGGAACAACTGCTTCTCGGTCTGCAAAGTACGAAGTGAAGGCTGCTTCTCAAGGTCCCCAGGCCAGGGAGAAAATTTCTCTTTCTTGGTGTACTCTGAGTCTCTGTCAGCTGGAAATTGATGAGTATTTTCCTCAAGGGATTCAAACACAACACCCTGGATTCTTGGTCTCTTCAGCTTCCTTTCTAGTAGCCAGAGAAAGCTCTGTTTTCTAGAGGAGGAACTCATGTATTGCTGCACAGAGCTTGGAATCAGGGGTACAGAGAAACTGGGGCTCAGGATATCCTGAAAGTAATCCCTACAAGGCTGGCCACTGACAATGGGCATCACCTGGCAAGGCTTCAATGCTGCCACAAAGGCACGGAGCTCCGAGTAGGAGGAATGGTCAGAGTAAGGGATGATGTGGATATCCGGGTGGGATCTGCGGATTTCTCGGCTTGTGGGAAGGATAGCAATGGTAGGGTGGGTCTGGTTCCAATGCAGCATGGCGGAACGACAGATCTCCACACGGTCCACGGCATGAATGCGGCCAGCCTTCTCGTCCACTGTGAACACATCTGACAGACCCAGGAGCTGCACCAACTCCAAGCGCCGAGGACTCAATACCACCCAGGTCCGAAACTCCAGGGCCAGCTGTTCCAGCAGTGACTCCTTTCCCAGACTGTAGAGTCCTGAGTTGTGTTAAAGAGATCGGGGGGAGTCAGAGGAGGAAGAGAATGACGCTGTTGGGGAATACTAATAATTTTTTAAAATGCACAAAAATTATGGGGCAAGCAGGGAACATATCAAGGAGAAGGTGGCATTTGAATTAAGAATATGCAGAGTGGTGGGGAAGAGAACATGCAGAACCCACTCATTCATCCAGTCCAACAGAGGAAAGCATCTATCAAATGTCAGGTATTGAAGGAAAAAAAAAGAAGAATTCTCAGCCCTCAAGGAGTACAATCTACAGGGACCCAGAAACAATATGGGGCAATATTAGAGATAGGCATAATGTATCATCAGGGCACAGAGAAAGAGCATATACTAATTAGGGAAAGTTTCCTGAAAATGACAAGGAAGTTAAGTCACAAAGGATAGGTCAGAGTTAACCTGACAAGCAAAGGGAATGGTGAAGCCCATTTTAACAGGGGTCAGTTTGTAATTACTAAGAGGAATTGTGAGAAATGATGCTAGAGAGGTAAGCAAGGAACATATAATACAAGACCTTGTATACCCTGCTGAGGAGCTTGGTCTTAATTCCATGAGTGACGTGGAGCCACTGAAGGGTCTGAAGCAGGAAATGGCCTGATGAGATCTGCAATTTGGATGAATCATGCAATGACTGTGAAAGACTGACATAAAGAGAACACAGCTAGAGGCAGAAAGACCAATCCTAAGTGTGTCATAGCAAGAGGATAGACTGAATTAGGGAGGTAGTAGTAGGGATAGAAAGAAGGTAATAGATACAAGTGCTATTAAGGTAAAATAGGCAGGATTGAGTGATTAAGCAGATTAGAGGGAAAAGAACTTCAAGATGACTCCCAGATCTCTAGCTGGGAAGACTGGGCTGATGAGGGTGGACAGGGTCATTGATGGTCATTATTCAGTGGCCTGGATGAGAAGCTGAAAGCAGATGCTCCTCCAATTAGGACACCAAACCAGTACTTCTATCAAAAGAAATGGGAAAAAACAAAAAGAAAGAAAGACCTGAACTGCGGTAATGGGTAAGGTAGTGAACGGAATGAATAGATATGGGAGATATTGTTTAACCGTTGTTCTCAGACCTTTTCTGAAGGTTTTTTCAAGTCCACAACCAGATTATTAACTTACAAGAACTTATATTTCCCTTATATCCACTTTATTCCTGATTGTGTTCAAAACCTCACCTCAGCACAAACGTAGCTGATGTTCTTCTTTCTCTCCCTATTGTATTTTTTCCTCTCTAGGTCCTTCCCCTGCTAGACTGTAAGCTCTCAAAATCAGAGACCTTATTTTATTCATTTTTCTATCCCCAGTGCCTATCAGGATACTTGGCATATAGTAGGGGCTTTAAAATATTTGCAAAATTAAGCAAGCCCTACCACAGCCTCCTGTGGTTGCTAAATACTGCACTGAAAACCTAAAGAATGGTTACGACTTGTATTTCTTCATGAGTGATCAAGCAATTATGAGAACAGGGAAATTTATCCATCAATTGGTTAGTCTTCTTGGAAGGTATATAATTTTTTTTTCTTTTTAAAAATGTTTGTATTAGAGAAATTGTGGATTTACAGAACAATCATACATTAGATGGAGGATTCCCATATACAACCCAACTACCAATACGTTGCTTTGGTGTGGAACATTTGTTACAACTGATGATAGCGCTTTTTTTTTAATTGCACTTTTTTTTTAAAACAGTAATAGCCAGCTTTTTTTGAGAGATTTTATGTTGTAGGCACAGTGTGAAGCAATTTACATGCATCACCTCATTTAAATCACTCATACACAGGCTTTTAGGAAATATGTCCCATTATTATTATTATTTTAATCAGAGATGTTGTAGATTTACAGAAAAATCATGTAAAAATACAATTTTTTCCAATATCTGCATTTAACCCCCCTTTGAAACTCCTTTCTGAGATGAGTTAAAATATTTATAATGGTAGCAAAACTTTTTTCTTTTGTGGTTTTATTATAATTTTGGAAACAACCAAAAGCGTCATTCAGAATTAAACCTATTACATCTTTCTAACAAATACTGATTTTCATAAATATCCCAAAAGACAACTCCAAGGAAGAGTTCTAAAAAATGTTCTGTACCATTGTGGAATCACTAGTACAAGCATAAAACTGCTTTTTCAAAAAGTTTTTTTCATCTAACTTAAACAACAACATTCATTTGAATTTTACCTTCTTATATACATCATTCACTCACATGACAAATATTTACTGAACACCTTTGTCCAGAAGTAAAAGTGCCCTACCATTGTGAGGTTTATGTCCTCGCACAATGAATAAGTAAATTATAATACATTGCAAGGTATAAGCACAATCCTGTCCTTTTCCTACTTAAAATCCTTAATAGCTCTTCATACTAAGAGCAATGGTTGCATTTAGAATCAAGTTCAAAATGGCTTACAAGCATTCTTTGGTTCAGCCCTATCTCCTGTCTCCAGCCTCCTCTCCCATCACTCTTCCCTTCACCAATTGCACTCCCGTCACAATGGTTGCTGGTTCTCCATTCCACAAACATACAAAGCTCCTTTCCA
This sequence comes from Tamandua tetradactyla, assembly GCF_023851605.1. Taxonomy (NCBI): domain Eukaryota; kingdom Metazoa; phylum Chordata; class Mammalia; order Pilosa; family Myrmecophagidae; genus Tamandua; species Tamandua tetradactyla. The sequence continues at coordinate 7,776,070 of NC_135337.1, forward strand.
CTTTGTTAATGTTCTCAAGGATTTACATTTGTGTGTGTATGTGGTAAGCAGAGCGGGAGATAGAAAATAAACAATAAACAACAGCATATTAAAAATGCATAGAGGGACTTCCGGGTCAAGATGGAGGCTTAACAACGTGTGTGTTTTAGTTCGTCCTCCAGAACAACTACTAAATAACCAGAAACAGTACAGAACAGCTCCTGGGGCCACGTCAGTGACCAGACACATAGCGTACCCCAGTCTGGACCAGCTGGACCAGCTGCAAGCAGCCCCCCGAACCGTGAGTTCCCAAAGCTGCGGCAGCCAGTGCCCCTCCCCCACAGGCTGCTTTCCAGAGGGGAAAGGAAAGGACTTTACCAGCAGCAGAGACTGGGCACAATCAAACACCAATTATGGAATAATTAACTAATTCTGACTACTAAAAATAGGCTCCCAGCTTAGGTGAACCTGATCAAAGCGGAGGTTGCTCATTTTTGCCCCGGCGGCAAGGGGGCAGAACTGACAGAAAAAGGGGGAAAAAAAAAAGAAGGAAACAGAGGTTTTTGTGGCTGTGTATCTATAAAGGCTTGACTGCCTCTGGATACAGCGGCAGGACTTTTCAGGCTGCAACTGCCCCAGACATAGGCAGAAGTGAGCTCTTTGGGGGGCTTGTCTGGAGCCTGTGCCTTCCCTGGGGTGGGGGAGGGGTGTGAAGCCCAACTCAGGTGGAATCCCTCCATCAAGGAATTCAGAAACCAGGGCTTGGTAATTTGAAGCCATTAAAACCAGCCTACAACCTCTCCTCTGTCTCCACCACGCCCCCAGCAGGGTGAGTCTGCCAAAGTTAAAGGTACCGCATCATCTTATGCTGGTGGGACCTGCAGTCAGACAAGCACCACATACTGGGCAGGATAAGAAAAACAGAGTCCAGAGACTTCACAGGGAAGTCTTTCAACCTGCTGGGTCTCACCCTCAGGGAAAACCGACGCAGGTGACTCTTTCCTCCTGATAGGAGGCCAGTTTTGTCTGGGAAAATCTGGCTGGGGTATATAATATCTAAGTAGACCCTCCTAAGTGTGTGTGGGTGAAAGGCACCACACAAGCAGGGCAAGAAACAAGAAAACAAGAACTGGAAAATTCTCCTCTGTTAAACAAAACTTAAGCTAAAGGTCCAGATAAAGCTGAACGGAATGTCAAAGAACAGATAGACGCAAATTCATCCAGCAAGAAAACCTTAGATAAAAGAAGTGAAAGCAATTGCCAGAATAAGCTAATTAAGGTAATTAAATGCCTAGACGCCAGCAAAAAATAAATCACACTAGGAAAATTGAAGATATGGCCCAGTCAAAGGAACAAACCAACAATTCAAATGACATACAGGAGCTGAAACAATTAATTCGGAATGTACGAATAGACATGGAAAACCTCATCAAAAACCAAATCAATGAATTGAGGGAGGATATAAAGAAGGCAAGGAAAGAACAAAAAGAAGAAACTGAAAGTCTGAAAAAACAAACCACAGAACTTATGGGAATGAAAGACACAGTAGAAGAGATGAAAAAACAATAGAAACCTACAATGGTAGATTTCGAGAGACAGAACATAGGATTTCAAAACTGGAGGATGGAACATCTGAAATCCGACAAGAAACAGAAACTATAGGAAAAACAATGGAAAAATACGAGCAGGGACTCAGGGAATTGAAAGACAATATGAAGCGCATGAATATACATGTTGTGGGTGTCCCAGAAGGAGAAGAGAAGGGAAAAGGAGGAGGAAAACTAATGGAGGAAATTATCACTGAAAATTTCCCAACTCTTATGAAAGACTTAAAATTACAGATCCAAGAAGTGCAGCGTACCCCAAAGAGAATAGATCCAAATAGACATACTCCAAGACATTGAACAATCAGAATGTCAGAGGTCAAAGAGAAAGAGAGGATCTTGAAAGCAGCAAGAGAAAAGCAATCCATCACATACAAGGGAAGCCCAATAAGACTATGCACAGATCTCTCAGCAGAAACCATGGAGGCGAGAAGACAGTGGGATAATATATTTAAATTATTAAAAGAGAAAAACTGCCAACCAAGAATTCTATATCCAGCAAAACTGTCCTTCAAAACTGAGGGAAAAATTAAAACATTTTCAGACAAAAAATCACTGAGAGAATTTGTGACCCAGAGACCAGCTCTGCAAGAAATACTAAAGGGAACACTAGAGACAGATACGAAGACAGAAGAGAGAGATGTGGAGAAGAGTGTAGAAAGGAAGATTATGAGTAAAGATAAAAAGAAGGAAAATTAGATATGACTTATAAAATCCAGAAGGCAAAATAGCAGAAGAAACTACTACCCATGCAGTAATAACACTGAATGTTAATGGATTAAACTCTCCAATCAAAAGACATAGTCTGGCAGAATGGATCAAAAAAACAGGACCCATCTATATGCTGTCTCTACTCAAAGGACATGAGGCCAAGGACACAAATGGACATTTTACACATCAATGTTTATAGCAGCATTATTAAGAATTACCAAGAGATGGAAACAGCCAAAATGTCCATCAACAGACAGCTGACTAAACAATCTGTGACATTTACATAAGATGGAATATTATGCAGCTGTAAGACAGAATAAAGTTATGAAGTATGTAACAACATGAATGGACCTTAAGGACATTATGCTGAGTGTGATTAGCCAGGAACAAAAGGAGAAATACTGTATGGTCTCACTGATATGAACTGACATTAGTGAATAAACTTGGAATATTTCCTTGGTAACAGAGACCATCAGGAGATAGAAATAGGGTGAGATATTGGGTAACTGGAGCTGAAGGGATACAGATTGTGCAATAGGACTGAATATAAAAACTCAGAAATGGACAGCACAATACTACCTAACTGTAATGTAATTATGTTAAAACACTGAATGAAGCTGAATGTGAGAATGATAGAGGGAGGAGCGCTGGGGACATAAATGAAATCAGAAAGAAAGATAGATGGTAAAGATCAAGATGGTATAATCTAGGAATGCCTAGCATGTATAATAATAGTGAAATGTACAATGTACAAATTTTAAAAATGTTTTTGCATGAGGAAGAACAAAGGAATGTCATTACTGCAGTGTGCTGAAAATAGATGGTACTTAGTAGTTTAAAATTTCAACTAATGTGTGAGACTAAAGCAAAAAATGTTTATTTGTTACAAAATTTATATTTTGACTAGAGCATTTCCTAATATAACTCATGTAGATAGTTTGATTGAATGTCATAAGTACTTGGAATCTCAGGTAGGACATGAGATTTTGTTAGTTTGTCCAAAGTGATGCCCCGATGAATTCCAGAGTGATTTGATCAGTGACTAGAAAAGTGTTTGCAAGCCCCCTTTGGGGAATGGTGAGAGTGGGGAGAAATTCAACTTTCCCTAGTTGAATTCCTGATATTCTCACAAGCAGTGTGGACAACCAAAGCTATAGGCTGAGCCCCCAGTCTTGGGGGTTGTTCATATGAAACTTAACCCCACAAAGGATATGTCAAGTCTACTTAAAATTTAGGCCTAAGAGTCACCCCCAAGAGAGCCTCTTTTGTTGCTCAGATGTGGCCTCTTTCTCCAGCCCACATGACGAGCAGTCTCACCACCTTCCCCTTCTCTGTGTGGGACATGACTCCCAGGGGTGTGGACCTTCCTGGCAACGTGGGACAGAGATCCTGGAATGAGCTGAGACTCAGCATCAAGGGACTGAGAAAAACCTTAGAATGAACTGAGAATTAACATCAAGGGATTGAGAGAACCTTCTCGCCCAAAGGGGGAAGAGTGAAAGGAGACTAAGTGTCAATGGCTGAGAGATTCCAAACAGAGTTGAGAGGTTATCCTGGAGGTTATTCTTATGCATTAAGTCAATATCACCTTGTTGTTCAAGATGTAGCAGAGAGGCTGGAGGGAACTGCCTGAAAATGTGGAGCTGTGTTCCAGTAGCCATGTTTCTTGATGATGATTGAAAAATGATATAGCTTTCACAATGAGACTCTGTGAATGTGAAAACCTTGTGTCTGATGCTCCTTTTAGCTACTATATCAACAGAAGAGTAGAACATATGGAATAAAAATAAATAATAGGGGAAACAAATGTTAAAATAAATTTAGTTTGAAATGCTAGTGGTAAATGAAAGCGAGGGGTAAGGGGTATGGTATGTATAATCTTTTTTTTCTCTGTTATCATTTCATTTCTTTTTCTGTTGTCTTTATTTCTTTTTCTAAATCGATGCAAATGTTCTAAGAAATGATGAATATGCAACTATGTGATGATATTAAGAATTACTGATTGTATATGTAGAATGGAATGATATCTTAATGTTTTGTTTGTTAATTTTTTTAATTAATAAAAAATAAAAAAAATGAAAAAAAATGCATAGAGCACATTGGAATGTGGCGAGTACTATAAAAAAAGAGAAAGTAGAATTGGTATAGGGAATCAGGAGTCGGGAATATGGAGGGGGTGGTAGGCATGTCGTGATTTTAAATAAGGTAGTCAGGGCAGGTTTCATGAACAAGGGGAGATTTGTACAGGGACTTGACAGATTGAGAACTGTCAAAGAACCTACATTCACTAGCTATGGGTGAGAAAAAGGAAACTACTCACCAATCTTTATATTATGCTGTGGGTGCTTTCGAATGAGATTGACAATCTGGCGGGTAGCTTCTTGTTGGGAAGGAAGAACCAAGGCTGGGTTGCAATTGGTGTTGTCTAGGTATAAGGTATGGATCTGCTTCCCCGGTCGCAGAGCTGGCTCCTTCAGCATGGCTGGTGTATATCGAAAATCACCTGGAAGAAGAATATAAGGGGGGTGGGAGGTGGGCAGAATGTCAGAAGCAAAAAAATAGAAGCCTCCCCTACCCCCAACAACAGATGGAAATTTGCTTACTGGCCCATGAAAAAACTATCATATGGTCTGGCACTGGATGTATGTAGCATAGCATCTTTGTAGAAATGTCCTCATTTTGCTCTTACTTTTCAGTTACTCTACATAAGGCTGGGGCTCTTCAAAGAGTAGGATATGATTCAAAGGGTCATTGTGCTCATATGGAATGAAGCTAGAAGGCTGCCAGACTTCTATTAGGAGTAAAGGTTGCTAAAGAGGAGAGTCTGAGAAGATGGAAATGACCCCTTAGGAGGCCCACCTGTGTAGAGGATGGTTCCAAAGTACCCTTCAAAGAGGAACATGACAGAGCCAGGACAGTGATTGGCATCGATGAGGGTTACAGTCATGGTCTGTCTTCCAAGTTCATCTAGGGGCAGTACGTGGCTCTCACCAACCTCCAGGGCTCGTATCCACAACTTAGATACCTGAGGAAACAGCTGGTCATCCAACAACAACAAAGTCCCCTCCCTGATACCTCCCTGGATCAGGGACTATCACTTTCCCAAATCAGAAAGCTGGGCAAATTCTGAGCTCCCCTGAAGCAGAAGCTATAATGGGGATCCCCTAACAATCCACCCTGGCCCCTCCCTCTCAGCACTCCACCCACTGTCCACAAAACAGTTTAGTAAGGTGATTCACAAACTTTTCTGAGCATAATAACCCTTTGGGGGCACTTGTTTAAAAATTTCAGCCAAATTTTCCTGGCGATTCAGGTGGATAAATGACAGAGCTGGAGAATTTGTATATTTAGCTAGCATAACAGATGGACTCTTACAATGAGGTGAGTTTGGGGAACATCCTAGCTTATGCGAAAAGATAAGGAATTAGGTTACCTCATTTTCCGGGCTGGACTAGAAGATTTCTCTAATTATATGTGAAACATGCCAGGTTGGCCAACTGGAAGCCACACCCCTATACTAGGCTAAAGATGCATTTGTGGGTCCAAACAACTCCCAAATTTGGAAAATGAATCCTCCTAACTCTCCATCTCTTAGACTCCATGGTTGTGACAGCTCCTCTCCCCCAGTTTCTTCCCTTGAGCTTGGAGTACCCACTCAGATGCCCAGCTCAGCTCTCTGGAGGCCCACTCCAGCCCCCCGCCACCACCCCCATACCTGTAGGTGACGATGCAAGAGGTAGGCAGTGACTGGGGAGCAGTAGAGGGGACGGGCCCAAGTGCTGGACAGACCCACGGTGTGGTCCGAGTGCATGTGGGACAAGAAAAAGAGCCGCGCGGAACCAGCCCGGCGCAGGCTCCAAAAGTCCACAGCAATGGGCGTATGGGGGATCAGGGCCCCGTTCATGGCCGCGGGGTTGGAGAGTCACCAGTGGGATCTTCACGGGGACTGGGCTGCTGAGTGAGACTTCCCCAACCGCGTCCCGAAAAGAGTCATGTCAGGTTAAGAACAGGGCCAGGAATCCTACGGGAAATCCAACCAGAAGAGGAATAAGTTACTGGAGTGGGCACAGAGAAGGAAGTGAAAGCGTTGGCGGGAGGCTGAGAGTGGGATCCCGGATCGCGGAAGACGCTCGGCACAGCGTCACTCCCACCCGCGCGCGGGAGCCGGGACCAGCCGGGCGCTCAAAGCGCGCGCTTATAGGCGAGACAGGCCGAAGTAGCTGATTTCCGATTGCCCGCAGCAGCTCCACCAGAGAGGGGCGCGTTTGCGCTTAAGGTGAGAGGGTGGCAGAAAGGAGCCCTGAGAGCAGGGTCCGGGCTCCCCTCGGCCGCTGGCTGGGAGAAGGTGAGTGGCAGCTGCTGTGTTTGGACTCTCGACCAGGGGGCGGGACTTCCGGAGAAGGCCGTGCTGGGCTTATCCGTGCTGGCAAGCGCGCGGAAGCGCGAGAAAAGCCGGCGACTTGGAGGTTGGGAGTCGGGCGGAGGGCCTGGAGACTGTGGGAGCTGGAGCGCTATTTGGGCGTTCGGGGTAAGGGCCTGAAGGCCCTATGATCAGGTTAACCGGGGAAAGGGGAAGGTCGAAGACTGAGTGTCCGAAAGCCAGGTTTCCGGCCCTGGAAAGCCCGGGCTGGGGTGGGGTCACGCTCTTATCTTTTCACTAACTGACATTTCCTTTACGCAGGTTCTTACATCAAAGAGCTAGAAACACGGTTTACCTGGGTGGGACCTGTGGGAACTGCTCCGTGACTCTTCCACAAGATGCCGTACCTCGGCTCGGAGGACGTAGTGAAGGAGCTGAAGAAGGCTCTGTGTAACCCTCACATTCAGGCGGATAGGCTGCGCTACCGGAATGTCATCCAACGACTCATTAGGTATCACCCAATCCCTCAAAAGCCCAAATCCCCCACTGCAATCTCTAACCCGAGCCACTCGGAAAGAGGAAATGAACTTTCGTATATGGCCGTTCTAAGATTTGGGTCTCATCCTGCTTTTCGGGAGTGTGAGCTCACTCTCCTTTATGGGACTTCTTTTATTCAGATGGGAGGTTTCACCCCATCACGGGCTTGAACAATTCAGCTTACACCGATGATTCCCGGATCTATAATAGATCTACCGCAGACCTCTTTTCTTAGCTTCAGACCACAAGTCCACGTGGAGATTAAACACATGCTCCAAATAGCACTTACATCCTTCTCGCTTACCTCAACCTGCTCTTCCACTTGTATTTGTGTTGATGAATGTCACCACCCAGTCGACCAAGCCATGAAGAAAAATGGGAGTCAACCTTTATGACACCTAGTCGTTCACTTCTCATGCCATATGGTAGGGATTCATAGTTCTAAATGTCCATTCTCCCTTTTTTATTGGCACTCAGGCCCTCATTACCAAAGCAATTGCAATAGCTTACTGGTAAGGCACCTTGCTCCTTATTTCAGTCAATGTTTTTTTCCAATATGTAAATCTGAACACATTAACTCTGTTGCTCACAGAGGTCTCAAAATTTAGTATGGACAAAAGTCCCTTGAGATGCCTTTTTAAAAAAATTTTTTTTTATTAATGTTAAAAATTTTTTTAAAAATATAACAACAAATGCAAACATTCTTAACTTATGTTCGTTCCGTTCTACATATATAATTCACAATATCATCAAATAGTTGCATATTCATCATCATGATCATTTCTTAGAACATTTGCATCAATTCAGAAAAAGAAATAAAAAGAAAACAAAAAATATTCATACATACCATACCCCTTACCCCTCCCTTTCATTGATCACTAGCATTTCAATCTAAGTTTATTTTAACATTTGTTCCCCCTATTATTTATTTTTATTCCATATGCTTTACTCATCTGTTGATAAGGTAGATAAAAGGAGCATCAGACACATCATTCATTATTCAATCATCATCAAGAAATATGGCTACTGGAACACAGCTCTACATTTTCAGGCAGTTCCCTCCAGCCTCTCCATTACACCTTAACTAAAAAGGTGATGTCTATTTAATGCATAAGAATAACCTCCAGGAAAAACTCTCCACTCTGTTTGGAATCTCTCATCCATTAACACTTTGTCTCATTTGGTTCTTCCCCCTTTCGATCGAGAAGATTTTCTCGATTCCTTGGTACTGAGTCCCAACTCATTCTAGATTTCTGTCCCACGTTGCCTGGGAGGTCCACACCCCTGGGAGTCATGTCCTACATAGACAGGGGGAGGGCAGTGAGTTTGCTTGTCATGTTGGCTGGAGACAGAGGCCACATCTGAGCAACAAAAGAAGTTCTCTTGGGGGTGACTCTTAGGCCTAATTTTAAGTAGGCTTGACCTATCCTTTGTGGGGTTAAGTTTCATATGAACAAACCCGAAGATTGGGGGCTCAGCCTATTGCTTTGGTTGTCTGCACTGTTTATGGGAATATTATGAATTCAACTGGGGGAAGTTGAATTTTCCCCTTAGGGTGCTTTTAAAAAATGTATATTTTTCATCTACTCCAAAGATCTCCAGAGATTCTGAACTTAGTAGGCTCAGGTGGAACCCCGGAATCTGAATTTTTAACAAACATCTCTGCTGATTCTCATAGGAAACCATAGTTTGAGAAATAGTGATCTATGGAATAAAATCAAAACTTACCATAGCACCCAAGGAACACCCTACCTTGAATGTTACCTCAACTTCCTGCCAACTCTCAAAAGAATGTGCCATTCTTGCCCATGTTTACGTGCCTCATAGCATGTATCATCACCTGTCTATTATCTCTGCCTGGTGAGTTCCTGCTTGTTAATTAAAGTATTACTTCCTCCGTGAAGAAAGCCTTCTGACTTGCCAACATTGTGAGACCTCTGGATTCCCACTGCACCTTGTACATTACTTCTATTATAATATTTATCATGTTGCATTGAAATTACTGGTGTTCTTTTCTGCCTCCTTACTACATTTGAATTCCTAGAGGTCTGAGACCATGCCTTCTTCAAGATTATGTGCCCAGAGCATACCCCTGGAATGTAAAAGCTGAATCTCACTGGAATGTACTAAGGGTTCAATAAGTGTTTGTTATTACCAAGACATGTATAAGTAAAACCCTCTCTATTATAGGTTTAATTTTACTTCTTGCCATGTGTTGCAGGCACATGACTCAGGGCTTGGATATGTCGGGTGTTTTCATGGAAATGGTGAAGGCCAGTGCCACTGTTGATATTGTTCAGAAGAAGTTGGTTTATCTGTACATGTGCACATATGCCCCCCTGAAACCAGATCTGGCTCTGCTTGCCATTAATACACTGTGTAAAGACTGCTCGGACCCCAACCCAATGGTGCGAGGGCTGGCTCTGCGGAGCATGTGCAGTCTCAGGTGAGCGCTCTCATTCTCACCCTGTTTCTCAGTGGCTGATGAGTCCAGGAGGTCATGGGACAATTTTTAAATGAAGCTAATTTATTTTTATTTGAGCTTCTTACTATTGGGGAAAACATGTTGTACCCTGACTCAGATTTTTAACTTTTGTTTTGGCTTAATAATTTGTATCATGGTTTTATTACAGGGAGTTTTCCATTTTCAATCTTTGTGAAATAGTCATTGGTTTTGGCTATACATTTGTAACTACAATTGTGTACATATCTTTTTTTGCTGCCTCTGATGCATTATTCCCAGTGAAAAGTCAAATTATGGCTTAACTTTGGAAGAGGCTTTCTTTAATTCTTCATGATCTGATAGATACACATTCAAATAGTTACTAAACCCTCTATTAAGTGTAATAGGTGCTGAATTATGTCAAAACCAGTATTTCAGGATCTGACTGACTAGAATGTATTGCTTAGGATGCCTGGTGTGCAGGAATATATTCAACAGCCTATTCTCAATGGTTTACGGGATAAGGCTTCATATGTCAGAAGGGTGGCAGTCCTGGGCTGTGCCAAGATGCATAATCTTCATGGAGACTCTGAAGTGGGTAAGTCTGAGTGTTATCCATGATGACAGTATTTAGTGATTGAACCTGCAGTATGCATATTTGACTTTGAAAAAAGATTATGTGGCTTGGTAGAAAATAATGTCCCACACTTCTGTACTTATCTTTTTTATTATTATTATTATTATGTATTTTTTGTATGCTGTGCGGTAGGGGTCAAATTTCATTCTTTTTCCATGTGAATATCCCATTATGAAGCACCATTTGTTGAAATTTTTTTTATTTTGGTTTTGGTTCTGTTTTTTTTTGGAGTACATGGGCCACAAATCAAACCTGGGTTCTCCCACATGGCAGGTGAGAATTCTACCACTGAACTCCCCACATACCACCTGTACATATCTTCTTAACTAGGATGCAGGGCTTGGTGTTTTCTGAAATTAGAGAAGTCCTTTCTTGTGGGCCCATGTGAGATCCTTTACATTAGCAAAATTAGACCAGGCCAAGGATGAGGATTTGCTGCCTTGTACTTTGTTATTGCCTCTGTCATTTTCTGTAGCAGAGACGCTCCACTTTGTCTGCTTGGAGTTAGTACTTTAACTCTGTCCTTGTGACTCTGAAATGTTTCTTCTTTCCCTGAGATCTTTGTTCTCTTTTGTAGATGGTGCCCTGGTAAATGAGTTATACAGTTTGCTGCGTGACCAAGATCCAATTGTGGTTGTGAACTGCCTGAGGTCTCTAGAAGAAATTCTGAAGCAGGAAGGAGGTGTTGTCATCAATAAGCCCATCGCACACCATCTCTTAAATCGGTTTGAATGGCCTCAGGGCTCTTTTTATTATGAGATCCTCATCCTGGGGTGATCTTGTTGATGTTTTGAATTAAGGAGAGATTTCTCTACAATAGAAAAGGAAGTGAAACATGACAGTTAACTCCCTCGCATTTCATTGAGTGGAGAGAATTTGCCTTAGTTTCTCATATCTGTGTAGAGAGATAGATGGTCACAGGGTTTAACATCCTCTATAGCCATTATATTCCCCAAACTAAGCCATTTGTGCTGTCTTACAAACTAGAGAATCTGGACCCAGGGTATACTGATCATATCTTTTGCCTTAGATGAGCATGCGTGTGTACTGTAAGTTCATCTCGGAATTTAAAGCCTTTTTGTATAAATATTATATAGTACATAATGATTATTTATAGTAGAGTCTGTTTTTGAGAATTCTCCCTTTGTTATGTTGAACAGCCGACTAGTAAATGGCAATAGCATGAAGAATCCTTATTTTGTTCCTAAAATAGTGCTTCTGTTTCTTTTTTGGATAGGATGCCGAAACTGGACCAATGGGGCCAAGCTGAAGTATTGAACTTTCTGCTGCGATACCAACCTTGCAGTGAGGAGGAGCTGTTTGACATTCTCAATCTGTTGGACAGCTTTCTCAAGAGCAGTAGCCCAGGTGTGGTAATGGGGGCCACCAAACTCTTTCTAATCTTGGCAAAAAACTTCCCCCATGTACAAACTGATGTGCTTGTGCGAGTCAAGGGACCTTTGCTGGCTGCTTGTTCTTCCGAGAGCCGCGAGCTCTGTTTTGCTGCCCTCTGCCATGTGCGCCAGATCTTGCATAGTTTGCCAGGTCACTTTAGCAGCCACTACAAAAAGTTTTTTTGCTCCTACTCGGAGCCCCACTACATCAAGCTGCAAAAGGTGGAGGTGCTGTGTGAGCTGGTGAATGATGAGAACGTGCAGCAGGTGTTAGAGGAGCTACGAGGATACTGTACTGACGTGTCTGCTGACTTTGCACAGGCTGCTATTTTTGCCATAGGTAAGTATCTACTGCTTTTTCTTCTTGAGAGCCTAGACCAGCCAGCTGGAAGTCTGTGATCAAAAGAATTCTAGAGAGCAAGAAGGAATGCATTTTGCTTCAAAGACAAAGTGCCTTGCACCAAAGAAGTGGGTTAGTGACTACAGAAAAGGAGGGAAGGAAGTTTTTGTTTCCTGAGACTGGGCATGTCATATCTCCCAGGATAGAGAACACAAGTATCTTCATTTTAAATTAATCCAAGTTACAACACTTAGAATTTATACTGCTTTTTGTTATTTACTGTCCAAAATATTTTCTGTACTTCATCTTACCACTGTCCCTTGAGGCAGTCAGGGCAAGTGGACATGTATTAGTAACTTCATTTTAAAGATGAAGAAACCTAGGCATAAAAGGGTTATTAACTTGCCAAAAGGTCATGTAGTTCCTGAACTGGGACTAGAACCTAGCACTCCTAACTCAGTCTTTTGTCAATTCACCTGTACTATATTGAGCTTCTACTATGAGGTATGTATTGTGCTGAATACAGCTTAACACAGAATAAATCCTAAATCTATAGATTTTTTTCATACTACTTTGTACAGTTTAAGGCTGAGTGACTCATAAAATGAAAGCAGCTGGGGCACTAAGTTTGGGAGGGCTTCAAGTGAGGAGGAGCAGGGGAGGAAATCTCATATTTGGAATAAAGTATGGTTATTTGTAGGGGCAGAGAAGAGGGAACAAGAAGGAAAGCAGTAATCCTTCAGTCAGGAGACTACTGTCAAGTATTCCCAGTCAGAAGATTCCTGTGTGGGTGTGTTGCAACAAACGGGATGCCTCCTAGCTAGCTGCTTGAAAATGCCTTTGTTACTGAAAGTTTTCAACCCTGTTCAAGTAGGAAATTCTTTTTCCATGAGCTTTAACTTTCTATTGGTTAATTTTTTTTTAATTTTTATTAATAAAACCAATCACCATATAATATGAACATTCTTTTTTTCATTACATAGTTGTATATTCATCATCATGATCATTTGCATCAATTCAGAAAAAGAAGTAAAAAGAAAACAAAAAAAATTCATACATACCATACCCCTTACCCCTCCCTTTCATTGATCACTGGCATTTCAATCTACTAAATTTATTTTAACATTTGTCCCCCTAGTATTTATTTATTTCTAATCCATGTGTTTTACTCATCTGTCCATAATGTAGATAAAAGAAGCATCAGACACAAGGTTTTCACAATCACACAGTTACATTGCAAAAGCTATATCATTATACAATCATCTTCAAGAAGCATGGCTACTGGAATACAGCTGTACATTTTCAGGCAGTTCCCTCAAGCCTCTCTGTTATGCCTTAACTAAAAAGGTGATATCTATTTAATACGTAAGAATAACCTCCAGGATAACCTCTCCACTCTGTTTAGAATCTCTCATCCATTGACACTTTATTTTATCTCATTTCGCTCTTCCTCCTTTCATTCGAGAAGGTTTTCTCAATTCCTTGATGCTGAGTCCCAGCTCATTCTAGGATTTCTGTCCGATGTTGCCAGGAAGGTCCACACCCCTGGGAGTCATGTCCCACATAGACAGGGGGAGGGCAGTGAGTTTACTTGTTGTGTTGGCTGGAGAGAGAGGCCACATCTGAGCTAACAAAAGTAGTTCTCTTGGGGGTGACTCTTAGGCCTAATTTTAAGTAGGCTTAGCCTATCCTTTGCAGGGTTAAGTTTCATATGAACAAACCCCAAGCTTGGGGGCTCAGCCTATTGTTTTGGTTGTCCCCACTGCTTGTGAGAATATCAAGAATTCTCCACTTGGGGAAGTTGAATTTTCCCTGTTTCTCACCATTACCCCAAGGGGCTTTGCAAATACCTTTTCATTCACTGTTAAGTCCTTCTGGGATTTATCGAGGCATCACTCTGGACAAACCTACAAAATGTCATACCCTACTCAAGGTTCCATGTACTTATGGTGTTCAGTTAAGCTGTCCGCATAAGTTATATTAGGAAATGCATCTTCTAGTGGTTAATTTTTAAAAAAGGATTCATTTTCACCAAAATTCCCTTTACAGCAAACTTAGGTTCTTCTTATTTTATCACATAAGGGGTACTTTTTAAAGGTATTTCTGGCCCTCTTTGTCTTTAAATGGTAGGAAATTATTCTAAAATGAGGTATTAGTATTTAACTTGCCAACTTTCTCTGCTTTCCCTTCATCTGCAGGTGGCATTGCTAGGACCTACACAAATCAGTGTGTGCAGATTCTAACAGAGCTGCTGGGACTTCGACAAGAGCACATCACCACAGGTAATGGCTATCTCTGTAGGATTTTTTTTGTGGGGAGGGGGGTGCAGGGAATGCATGGGCCAGGAATCCTAACCCAGGTCTCCTGCATGGTGGACGAGAATTCTACCAGTGAACTACCCTTGCACCCCCTGTATTACTTTTTTTTTTTTTTACATGGACAGGCACCAGGAATTGAACCCGGGTCCTCTGGCATGGCAGGCGAGCATTCTTGCCTGCTGAGCCACCATGGCCCACCCTGTAGGATTTTTATCAAGTTCCTGACCTATAGCAGTTGCTTAAAAAATATTTATTGACAAATAAATCATGTGACTTTTTAAACCTTCCTTCCCTCATCATCTCTTCTTGTCAGAGAAGAAAGATCTGTTAGCATAGAGAGTCTTCAGGCTCTCCCATGAGTCTACAGAGGCTATACTGTAGATAATTAAGGGCACTACAATGAACTTGCTTGTTATTTCCCCACGTTTAACCCCTCTTGCTTTATGGTAGTCCCCTATAGGCAGTGTTTTCCAAGGCTGGAACTAGAGTGTGTCAAGCAAGGTACCTACAATGCAGAATTTAAGGAAGCACTCACTCAGGTTAATGCAAGTTCTAACCCTTGAATGTCTCTTTAAATTTGGCACCCTAGGCACCTTACTTGCCTCATCTTAGATCCTAACCCTGGTGGCTCCATTTATACTCTCTTCAGAGTATCATTCACCAACAACAGCACTACCCCGTATTTGCCCAGACCTTCACAGTTTCTAGAATACTGTCCCATGTATTAGCTCACTTATCCTCACAGCAATCCATTAAGGGCAACATTCAGTTAAGGAATTATTGTCCATGTCAGAAAATTCCCAGATAATCATTGACTCTTCCCCAGAAATCTAATCTTAGTATATGACTGTTCTTACGAATCCTTTCTGCATAGAGGCTCTGACCTTGTGCTCTGTGTCCTGGTCTGTGTTGCAGTGGTGGTTCAGACTTTCCGTGACCTGGTTTGGTTGTGTCCTCAGTGTACCGAAGCTGTGTGTCAGGCCCTGCCTGGCTGTGAGGACAACATTCAAGACAGTGAGGTAGAGATTGTAATCCTCCTTTACTTCTAGGCAGAAGAGGAATGCCTGGGACTCTGCCCACTGAAATGGAATCTCATTTTCTTTACCCAGTGTGTGAAGAGGAAATTGAAAATTGACTTGCTACCTCACTTGTCTTTTGGATGTAGATGGGGTATAATTTTATAAAAACATTAGGATTTATTTGTGGTTTTTATTATAAATACTTTGATACCATTGTTCTCTTAAACAGTTTTGCATCAGAGGTTTAGATCATGGAGTTTTCTGCTGAAATGAGAGTCATCTGTGGAATTTTTACAAAGATTTGGGCTTCACCCAGGTCTACTGACCTAAATCTTCAGGGGTAGGGGACCTAGACACATACATTTCTAAGAAGCTTCACAAATGACTGTAGTGTGTGCTCTAAGTTAATAGCCATTTTCATGAAGTAATTTAGAGAAACTTTCAGTAGCTTTCATTGAAACTTTAAACCCTGAGTTGGGGCAGACCCCAAAGCTGAGGAAAGCCTTATTGTTTAACATAGTTTATAAGAGTCTTAAGACTCTCTCTAGTTTAATTCCCCTTTTCATGTGTTGAAATTCCATTCCCTTTTGTTGTAGCCTTGTAGGGGAAATCGATACTGTGTAATTTTAAGTAAATAAAAGATTATACCTTTTCTGCTGGTAATAGGGAAAAAGCAAAACTAGCAATTGTCCCCTGCCTCCTGTGTTCTGGGTGGCCAAGCATTGAGCACCTGTTCTTATGCCTTCACTCTCTAGGGGAAGCAGGCACTTATTTGGCTACTTGGGGTACATGGAGAAAGAATTCCCAATGCTCCTTATGTGTTGGAGGACTTTGTAGAGAATGTGAAGTCAGAGACATTTCCAGCTGTTAAGATGGAGCTACTCACTGCCCTGATGCGCCTTTTCCTCTTAAGACCTGCTGAGTGCCAAGACATGCTGGGGCGTTTGTTATATTACTGCATAGGTAGGTGCTGCAGAAAGAAATAGTATTTGTCCTGGCCCATAGTGGGAATTCTGGGAGCTTTTATTTGGTGAGTCATGTCTATAACCTGAGAAGAAAATGTTAATGTTTTCTAGGGTTTTCTCTCTCCTTTTTTTCTCCTTTTATAGTTGGCACAGGGGTAGTAGGAGAATGTTACTGTTTTTAACTAATTCTGTTGTCTTACTCAGAGGAAGAAAAGAATATGGCGGTACGGGACCGAGGTCTCTTCTATTATCGCCTCCTCCTAGCTGGCATTGATAAAGTTAAGCAGATTCTGTGTAGCCCTAAGTCTGACCCTTCTCTTGGACTTTTGGAAGACCAGGCAGAAAGACCTGTGAATAACTGGGCCTCAGACTTCAACACACTGGTAGCAGTGTATGGCAAAACCCAGTGGGCAACCATTTCTAAGCTACAGGCGACAGAATGTTGTGGCCCAGAGCTTCCTAAGGCCGCATCCTTTGCCACATCAGGTAAAAATAGCCCTTACTTCACATCTTGTCATGACAAATTTTTATCTTCTGTAATGGCTGGTGAAAGTAGAGGGCCTTAGCTTAAATCCCAGACTGGTGCCTAATTTGAACAAGAAAGTAGTTTATCATTGGTTATTTAAGCCACTTTTATCTAAAGGTAAAAATCACATCCTATACTTTTGAGGATTTAGATAAAAAAGCATGTAGCTCCTATTGGATTAAGAACATTTCTTACTCAAGCTTTCTGACTCTTTTAGGACCCCTGATTCCTGAAGAGAACAAGGAGATTGTACAAGAACTCTCTGATTCTGAAGCCTTTGTGCTAGTCCCTAACCGTCAGCTTACTGCTGAGTATTTTGAGAAAACTTGGCTTAGCCTCAAAGTTGCTCACCAGCAAGTGTTGCCTTGGCAGGGAGCAGTCCATCCTGATACCTTCCAGATGGCCCTGCAGGTCGTGAACATCCAGACAATTGCCATGAGCAGGCCTGGGGCTCAGCCATGGAAAGCCTACCTCAGTGCTCAGGATGATACAGGTTGTCTGTTCTTAACTGAACTGCTATTGGAGCCTGAGAACTCGGAAATGCAGATCTCTGTGAAACAAAGTGAGGCGAGGGCTGAGACACTGAACAATTTTATTTCTGTATTAGAAACTGTGATTGGAACAATTGGGGACATAAAATCATAACAGATTCTGGCTGCTTATCTTGAATAAGATGAAGAGCAATTAGAGTTTTTATTAGCACAGCTTGTAAGTCCAGGTAATATCAGATGCAAAGGAGAATGGGAAATCTAGGAATCAGTATGCTTATGTTTTCTTTCCAAAGACCGTTGACTTTTCCATGGCAATATTATAAAGGTTAATGTTAATGAAGGGGTATTGTGGTTTGGGGATGGAATGAGGGTAGGATTTAGATTATTTTCTAATCAATTTTAGGGATTGTTTTACTAATTAAAGATGTCTGACATCTCAGAAAACTGATTCCCATTTTTGGGGGGCATCTGTCCTTCTTTGGATTATGTTAGTAAATTCCTGACTGTTCTTATATTTCCAATCATGCTTTTGAAGCCAGAGTCCAAAGTCCTTTATGATCTGTATTCTGCTTACCTCTGTGTCATGTCTCACCACTCCCCAAAACACCTTTATTCTGGCGAAAGCATACTGCTTGCAGTTCCCTGAATACATCAGGCTTTCTCACGTCTGCACCTTGGCACCTGCTTTTGTTTCTTGCCTAGAGCATTTCCTCACTCCCATATCTTTAAGTAAATCCCAATCTATCCTTCAGTGTTCACTCCGTAATGAACTCCTCAGGAAGTTTTCTGTGGCTCTCATTGCCTTCATTAGAGGGCTCCTTCAAGTTGTCAGAGCAGCCAGTGCATACTTCTCACAGTACTTGTCATTGTTTATTTTCTTGTTGCTCCTCCTCACTTTTAATTTTATTTATACCTAAACATATTTTACACATTGAGACAACTTATGGCAAGAACAGATGTAATAGAATCATGGTAAAATATAAATAATATGAGAGACTCCATAACAGGGAAAATGAAAACACCAGTTAAGACCAACTAGGGCAGGGATGGGTAAGTACACAAATGTTCATGCTGTGAGGGCCCACACAGTTGGTATAATTGCGCTTCACATTTGATTCTGTAAGTGATTTGGCAGTTGTAGTGAAGAGAAACAGTCAGTTATATAATTAACATCAGTAGGGAAGAAACATTCCAATTCTAATTTCTAAAAGAAATTTCCATGTAGTTTCACTTAGCTGTACAAGATTCCTATGGAAAATTAATGATGTGTTCACATGAATTTCTTACTGAGTTCTTCAATGAAAGCAGAAGGCATAGCTTTAACGTGAAGCTCAGTAAAGGTATTTCTTCAAGGGCTTAAAATAACACGATCCAAGTCTATAGGCTTTATTGTCCAGCTTAATTCAAGCACTTCTGCTACCTGGATATACAAATGGACTACATATCCTTCAGATAATTTTTCACCCAGCATTTCTATCAACTAAGTCTTAGTAGGAGTAGATAACACAGTACTGAATTTTCTGGTAAAAACCTGGGTTTTATGAGCTGTTTATTAAAGGATCTTCCCCATTAGACAATTTCTGAGGACAGTGATTGTCTTTCCTTCTGTCTCCACAGTGCCTGACACATAGTCATTACTCAGTAAATATTTACTGAATGAATGACTGTAAATAATTAGATTTTGATGGTGTTTTGTATTTGGTGTTTGAAGGGTGTTTTGTTACATTGTGTCAACTATATAGAAAATCATGAAATTATATCTAGACCAGGGTTTCTCAACTATTAACATTCGGGACCAGATAATTCTTTGTTGTGTGGGGTAGGGAGGCTTTCCTTTTTATTGTAGGATGATTGGTAGAAGCATCCCTGGCCTGTACTCACTAGAGGCCAGTGGATGCCCCAGTTATGACAATTCAAAATGTCTCTGGACAATGTCGAATGTCGAAAATTGCCTGGGGGACAAAATCGCCTCCAGTTGAGAACCAGTCTATTCCATTGTTGTAGTTTGCTAGCTGCCGGAATGCAATATACCAGAAACGGAACAGCTTTTTTTTAATTTTATTTTTTTGAATACCAAAAATCAACAAACAAACGCAAACATTCCTATTTTGATCATTCCGTTCTACATATATAATCAGTAATTCACAATAGCATCACATGGTTGCATATTCATCATCATGATCATTTCTTGGAACATTTGCATCTATTCAGAAAAAGAAATAAAACGAAAACAGAAAAAAAATTTATACATACCATATCCCTTACCCCTCTTTCATTGATCACTAGCATTTCAAACTAAATTTATTTTAACATTTGTTCCCCCTATTATTTATTTTTATTCCGTATGTTCTTCTCATCTGTTGACAAGGTAGATAAAAGGAGCATCAGACACAAGGTTTCACAGTCACACAGTCACATTGTGAAAGCTATATCATTATATAATCATCTTCAAGAAACATGGCTACTGGAACACAGCTCTACATTTTCAGGCAGTTCCCTCCAGCCTCTCCATTACATCTTGAATAACAAGGTGATATCTACTTAATGCATAAGAATAACCTCCAGAATAACCTCTCGACTCTGTTTGGAATCTCTCAGCCATTGACACTTTATTTTGTCTCATTTCACTCTTCCCCCCTTTGGTCGAGAAGGTTTTCTCAATCCCTTGATGCTGAGTCTCAGCTCATTCTAGTGTTTTTCTGAATCCCTTGATGCTGAGTCTCAGCTCATTCTAGGATTTCTGTCCCACATTGCCAGGAAGGTCCACACCCCTGCGAATCATGTGCCCCATAGACAGGGGAAGGGTGGTGAGTTTGCCTGTTGTGTTGGCTGGAGAGAGGCCACATCTGAGCAACAAAAGACGTTCTCTTGGGGGTGACTCTTAGGCCTAATTTTAATTAGGCTTGACCTATCCTTTGTAGGGTTAAGTTTCATATGAACAAACCTAAGACTGGGGGCTCAGTCTATAGCTTGGGTTGTCCACACTGCTTTTGAGAATATCAAGAATTCAACTTGGGGAAGTTGAATTTTCCCCGCAGAACAGCTTTTTAAAAGGGGAATTTAATAAGTTGATAGTTTACAGTTCTAAGGCTGAGAAAATATCCCAATTAAAACAAGTCTATAGATATGTCCAATCAAAGGCATCCAGGAAAAGATACCTTGGTTCAACAAGGCTGATGTTCAGGCTTTATCTGTTAAGTGAGAAGGCACATGGCGAACACAGTCAGTTTCTCTCTGATCTGGAAGGGTACATGGTGGACACGGCATCATCTGCTAGCTTCTTTCCTGGCTTCCTATTTCATGAAGCTCCCCAGGAGACATTTTCCTTCTTCATCTCTAAAAACCGCTGGCTGGTGGACTCTGCTTCTCATGGCTATGTCGTTCTGCTCTGCTCTCTCTGAATCTCCTTCATTCTCCAAAATGTTTCCTCTGTCAGCATATGGCGAGCATGGCATCATCTGCTAGCTTTCTCTCCTGGTTTCCTGTTCCATGAAGCTCCCCAAGAGGCATTTTCCTTCATCTCCAAAGCACTGGCTGTTGGACTCTCTGCTTCATGGTGCTGCAGCATTCTCTGCTGTCTCTGAACCTCTTCTCTAAAATATTTCCTCTTTTATAGGACTCCAGAAACTTTCAAGACCCACCCAGATGGGTGGAGACATGTCATCACCTAATCCAGTTTAACAACCACTGTTGATTAAATCACATCTCCAGGGAAATGATCTGATTACAGTTCCAAACATACAGTATTGAATAGGGATTATTTTGCCTTTACAAAATGGGATTTTGATTAAAACATGGCTTTTCTAGGGTCTATACATCCTTTCAAACCAGCACATCCATGGACTCAGGAGGAAGATCAGAACAGCTTCAGAATTGCTATTCCCATATTTTTATTTGTTCTGTTAAACTATGAATGTTTAATTAGGTACTAAGAGAGATAAAATTGAAGTGTGAAATGCTGCTAATTCGAAGTGTTACAAGGGAGCAGGATGCAGGTGGTGGAAATTTAGTAAATTAATTTTTTAAAATGAAATATTATAACTGAAATGTCAACCTAAAGAAAATTACGTATGGCTCAGCAATTGAATAAAGAATGCTACTAAAGGTGATCCCAATTATTGGATCTTTTTTAGAAGATTAAGTTCTACTTGGTTGCTTTTCAATAATGTAAGAGACATAGAAGAATATGACATTGCTTTTGGAAAATGTAATTTAGAAATGACCCCAATAAAAAATTGTTTTAACTTTAGCTTGGCTTCACTAATTTATATGCAAAATGAACAAAGCTTAAGTATACCATGAAGTTAATTCTTTAATATTCCTCCCTCCCTAAGAGCCCTCTCTGCAGCCATGGGATTTGATGATATAAGTGGATGCTTTATCTTTTAAAATCCACGTGGATAGTTGATCCTGTGCTTTTAGAACAATTGCCTTTTAATGTCTGAGTTAGGCAGTAGCATGTAACACATGTAATAAGTGTGCACAAATGACAGTGGTACTTTGGAACATTGCAAAGGCAATTATTTTTATGATTCCTAACCTTAATTTTATTGGCAAGGACCAGTGACTATTATATGCTTCCCATCACCTTCCACCCTTTCCCCTCCCCTTCTGATTGAGAATTCTAATCATTTTGTCTTTTTCTCATTATTGTATATCGGGCATTTGGGGCAGGGGAGACAACATGTATTCTAAGTTATAGTCTCCATATTGAGGATCTCATTATCTGCAAACCTGTTACAGATGATGAGATCCTGGACTTTGAGCCAGTGATGTAATGAAACAAGGCTTTGGGGGAAGGGGTATAAATTGTTGTGGCCAGAGAGCAGCAAGAGAAGCAGTGATAGTGAAAAATTCCTAGTCTCATCACTTTTCAGTAATAATTAGGAACACAATATTAGGATCACAAGGGTGATGGTATGTGGGTTGGGGGAAAGGGGTAGTTTGGGGAGATGTTACATTGAAGGTCCAAAGAGAAGTAAACAAAGGAGGAAAACTGATCTCACATTGCCCACAAGAGTGTAGTTTATTTATATAGCCTTACGATATTGGTTACACAAGGTAATGCAAAGAAGTCGAGATTAGATTTCAAACATGGCATTTTTCCATAAGTATATTAATAGTGAAATGAGGAAGGTGGTTTATTACTGTGGGAAAAGCATGAGTTTTTGAGGTAAAGACAGACTTTGACTTAAATTTCTGTACTGCCATTTATTGATGTGTGACTTTGGGCAAGCTATTTCACCCCAATTGGATGGTTTCTTATAGACATGTTTTGTTTGGTTTTGTATATCTGAATTAGCCAGTAGCATGTAACACATGTAATGAATGTCCACAAATGACAGTGGTACTTTGGAACATTGCAGAGGTAATTATTTATATATATATTACTATATATATAAAGGCCCTTTTGACAGAGTTCTGAAGCCTAGTTAGTAGTAACTGAAATTTCAGCCCTTTGTCTCTAGAGAGTCTCTATGTGTGATATATGACTCAATATGTCTATATGAGTGATCTGTGACAAACGCAAATGGCCCTTTAGCTACATATTCCTGTTCCTAGTCCAAAAGCAACCTATAAATTTTTTTGGAGGGGGTGTGGGGTTGTGGGGAGGTGGGAAATGGAACAGAAAATAGAAGATTAGTGCTAATCCAATTTCGCAAGCTATCAATTTCATTCTGAACAACTGGTTTACTGTTTATGCTTATATCTTTTATTAATCAGGGCTGTTATGAAGAACTTCACCAGGTCAGAATACCTTGGAAGAGTTGATAGGTTTGAGTTTTGCTTCTGAGACCCAAATCCCAAAACTGTGTTCAGCAATATGACAGGGGCAGCATTTCACAGATTGGGTCCAATCCTGAGGTCTCCTAAAATAATGATAGGCTGATTTCTAAGGAGTCCAAGTTTGTTAGGAAAATCCTTTTGTTAGAGAGTGAACCTCAGATCCTTCTCCTCCTGGCTATTTAGCTTCAGGCCAAAAAGAAAACATTTAACATTTACTGAATGCTAGTTATTGGGTTTCTCCACATAACATTTTCTTATTTAATCCTCAACTTTTCTCTGTCAAATACTTTGTATTATTCTCATTTACAATTCCTTAATTAGCCACTGTCCCAGCCTTTGCAAATACTGTTCCCTGCACCCAGAAAAGTTTTATTCCTTCTTTTTGTCTAATGAATCCCTATTTATCCTTCAGAACTCATCTTATGTTACTACTTTAAAGAACCCTTCCCAGCTCCTAGGTTTTTTTCTCTATTACATTCTACAGTATTCTGTATTTCAACACAAGAAATTATATGATTTGCCATATAATAAGTCCTTCCTGCTAAAATTAAGCTCCATGGGGACAAGAATGTGTCATGTTTCTATATTGTTTGTAGTACCTAGCATAGTACCTTGGACATAGATGCTTATTAAGTAAATAATCAGTGTATGGTCATGTATGAGCATGGCTAAAAAATGAATGAATGAGCCACTATTGTAACGTCAGAGCCTTTGTGGGAGAAAGATCACAGGTGATGGTGGAGTTATACAGAGAAAGTAGGGTTTAACAAATGAGTATGATTGCTGAATCATTATATTGATATTTCTTTTAGTCTCCAGTACCTTAAAGCAACTAGAAGTAAAAATCTAAAATGGTGGAATTTTTTATTATTTTTTTTTTATTTTTATTTTTTTATTAACGGAAAGAAAAAAAAAAGAAATTAACACAACATTTAGAAATCATACCATTCTACATATGCACTCAGTAATTCTTAACATCATCACATAGATGCATGATCATTGTTTCTTAGTACATTTGCATCGGTTTAGAGGAACTAGCAACACAACAGAAAAAGATATAAAATGTTAATATAAAGAAAAGAAATAAAAGTAGTAGTAATAGTAAAAAACAACAACAACAAACAAACCAACAAGCAAACAAAAACAAAAAAAACCCTATAGCTCAGATGCAGCTTCATTCAGTATTTTAACATGATTACTTTACAATTAGGTATTATTGTGCTGTCCATTTTTGAGTTTTTGTATCTAGTCCTGTTGCACAGTCTGTATCCCTTCAGCTTCAATTACCCATTGTCTTACCCTGTTTCTAACTCCTGCTGAACTCTGTTACCAATGACATATTTCAAGTTTATTCTCGAATGTCCGTTCACATCAGTGGGACCATACAGTATTTGTCCTTTAGTTTTTGGCTGGATTCACTCAGCATAATATTCTCTAGATCCATCCATGTTATTACATGGTTCATAAGTTTATCTTGTCTTAAAGCTGCATAATATTCCATCGTATGTATATACCACAGTTTGTTTAGCCACTCTTCTGTTGATGGAGATTTTGGCTGTTTCCATCTCTTTGCAATTGTAAATAACGCTGCTATAAACATTGGTGTGCAAATGTCCGTTTGTGTCTTTGCCCTTAAGTCCTTTGAGTAGATACCTAGCAATGGTATTGCTGGGTCGTATGGCAATTCTATATTCAGCTTTTTGAGGAACCGCCAAACTGCCTTCCACAGTGGTTGCACCCTTTGACATTCCCACCAACAGTGGATAAGTGTGCCTCTTTCTCCGCATCCTCTCCAGCACTTGTCATTTTCTGTTTTGTTGATAATGGCCATTCTGGTGGGTGTGAGATGATATCTCATTGTGGTTTTGATTTGCATTTCTCTAATGGCCAGGGACATTGAGCATCTCTTCATGTGCCTCTTGGCCATCCGTATTTCTTCTTCTGGTAGGTGTCTGTTTAAGTCTTTTTCCCATTTTGTAATTGGGTTGGCTGTCTTTTTGTTGTTGAGTTGAACAATCTCTTTATAAATTCTGGATACTAGACCTTTATCTGATATGTCGTTTCCAAATATTGATTCCCACTGTGTAGGCTGTCTTTCTACTTTCTTGATGAAGTTCTCTGATGCACAAAAGTGTTTAATTTTGAGGAGCTCCCATTTATTTATTTCCTTCTTCAGTGTTCTTGCTTTAGGTTTAAGGTCCATAAAACCACCTCCAGTTGTAAGATCCATAAGATATCTCCCAACATTTTCCTCTAACTGTTTTATGGTCTTAGACCTAATGTTTAGATCTTTGATCCATTTTGAGTTAACTTTTGTATAGGGTGTGAGAGATGGGTCTTCTTTCATTCTTTTGCATATGGATATCCAGTTCTCTAGGCACCATTTATTGAAGAGACTGTTCTGTCCCAGGTGAGTTGGCTTGACTGCCTTATCAAAGATCAAATGTCCATAGATGAGAGGGTCTATATCTGAGCACTCTATTCGATTCCATTGGTCGATATATCTATCTTTATGCCAATACCATGCTGTTTTGACCACTGTGGCTTCATAATATGCCTTAAAGTCAGGCAGCGCGAGACCTCCAGCTTCGTTTTTTTTCCTCAAGATGTTTTTAGCAATTCGGGGTACCCTGCCCTTCCAGATAAATTTGCTTATTGGTTTTTCTATTTCTGAAAAATAAGTTGTTGGGATTTTGATTGGTATTGCATTGAATCTGTAAATCAATTTAGGTAGGATTGATATCTTAACTATATTTAGTCTTCCAATCCATGAACACGGTATGCCCTTCCATCTATTTAGGTCTTCTGTGATTTCTTTTAACAGTTTTTTGTAGTTTTCTTTATATAGGTTTTTTGTCTCTTTGGTTAAATTTATTCCTAGGTATTTTATTCTTTTAGTTGCGATTGTAAATGGGATTCGTTTCTTGATTTCCGCCTCAGCTTGTTCATTACTAGTGTATAGAAAAGCTACAGATTTTTGAATGTTGATCTTGTAGCCTGCTACTTTGCTGTACTCATTTATTAGCTCTAGTAATTTTGTTGTGGATTTTTCTGGGTTTTCTACATATAGTATCATATCGTCTGCAAACAGTGATAGTTTTACTTCTTCCTTTCCAATTTTGATGCCTTGTATTTCTTTTTCTTGCCTAATTGCTCTGGCTAGAACTTCCAACACAATGTTGAATAATAGTGGTGATAGTGGACATCCTTGTCTTGTTCCTGATCTTAGGGGGAAAGTTTTCAATTTTTCCCCATTGAGGATGATATTAACTGTGGGTTTTTCATATATTCCCTCTATCATTTTAAGGAAGTTCCCTTGTATTCCTATCTTTTGAAGTGTTTTCAGCAGGAAAGGATGTTGAATCTTGTCAAATGCCTTCTCTGCATCAATTGAGATGATCATGTGATTTTTCTGCTTTGATTTGTTGATATGGTGTATTACATTAATTGATTTTCTTATGTTGAACCATCCTTGCATACCTGGGATGAATCCTACTTGGTCATGATGTATAATTCTTTTAATCCTACTTGGTCATGATGTATAATTCTTGGTCATGATGTATAATTCTTTTAATGTGTTGTTGGATACGATTTGCTAGAATTTTATTGAGGATTTTTGCATCTGTATTCATTAGAGAGATTGGTCTGTAGTTTTCTTTTTTTGTAATATCTTTGCCTGGTTTTGGTATGAGGGTGATGTTGGCTTCATAGAATGAATTAGGTAGTTTTCCCTCCACTTCGATTATGTTGAAGAGTTTGAGGAGAGTAGGTACTAATTCTTTCTGGAATGTTTGATAGAATTCACATGTGAAGCCGTCTGGTCCTGGACTTTTCTTTTTAGGGAGCTTTTGAATAACTAATTCAATCTCTTTACTTGTGATTGGTTTGTTGAGGTCGTCTATTTCTTCTTGAGTCAAAGTTGGTTGTTCATGTCTTTCCAGGAACCTGTCCATTTTTTCTAAATTGTTGTATTTATTAGCGTAAAGTTGTTCATAGTATCCCGTTATTACCTCCTTTATTTCTGTGAGGTCAGTAGTTATGTCTCCTCTTTCATTTCTAATCTTATTTATTTGCATCCTCTCTCTTCTTCTTTTTGTCAATCTTGCTAAGGGCCCATCAATCTTGTTGATTTTCTCATAGAACCAACTTCTGGTCTTATTGATTTTCTCTATTGTTTTCATGTTTTCAATTTCATTTATTTCTGCTCTAATCTTTGTTATTTCTTTCCTTTTGCTTGCTTTGGGATTAGTTTGCTGTTCTTTCTCCAGTTCTTCCAAGTGGACAGTTAATTCCTGCATTTTTGCCTTTTCTTCTTTTCTGATAAAGGCATTTAGGGCAATAAATTTCCCTCTTAGCACTGCCTTTGCTGCGTCCCATAAGTTTTGATATGTTGTGTCTTCATTTTCATTTGCCTCTAGGTATTTACTAATTTCTCTTGCAATTTCTTCTTTGACCCACTTGTTGTTTAAGAGTGTGTTGTTGAGCCTCCATGTATTTATGAATTTTCTGGCCCTCCGCCTATTATTGATTTCCAACTTCATTCCTTTATGATCCGAGAAAGTGTTGTGTATGATTTCAATATTTTTAAATTTGTTAAGACTTGCTTTGTGACCCAGCATATGGTCTATCTTTAAGAATGATCCATGAGCACTTGAAAAAAAGGTGTATCCTGCTGTTGTGGGATGTAATGTCCTATAAATGTCTGTTAAGTCAAGTTCATTTATAGTAATATTCAGATTCTCTATTTCTTTATTGATCCTCTGTGTAGATGTTCTGTCCATTGATGAGAGTGGTGAATTGAAGTCTCCAACTATTATGGTATATGTGTCTATTTCCCTCTTCAGTGTTTGCAGTGTATTCCTCACGTATTTTGGGGCATTCTGGTTCGGTGCGTAAATATTTATGATTGTTATGTCTTCTTGCTTAATTGTTCCTTTTAATAGTATATAGTGTCCTTCTTTGTCTCTTTTAACTGTTTTACATTTGAAGTCTAATTTGTTGGATATTAGTATCGCCACTCCTGCTCTTTTCTGGTTGTTATTTGCATGAAATATCTTTTCCCAACCCCTCACTTTCAACCTATATTTATCTTTGGGTCTAAGATGTGTTTCCTGTAGACAGCATATAGAAGGATCCTGTTTTTTAATCCATTCTGCCAGTCTATGTCTTTTAATTGGGGAATTCAGTCCATTGACATTTAGAGTTATTACTGTTTGGATAATATTTTCCTCTACCATTTTGCCTTTTGTATTATATATATCATATCTGACTTTCCTTCTTTCTACACTTTTCTCCATGTCTCTCTCTTCTGTCTTTTTGTATCTGACTCTAGTGCTTCCTTTAGTATTTCTTGCAGAGCTGGTCTCTTGGTCACAAATTCTCTTAGTGACTTTTTGTCTGAGAATGTTTTAATTTCTCCCTCATTTTTGAAGGACAGTTTTGCTGGATATAGGAGTCTTGGCTGGCAGTTTTTCTCTTTTAGTAACTTAAATATATCATCCCACTGTCTTCTAGCTTCCATGGTTTCTGCTGAGAAATCTACACATAGTCTTATTGGGTTTCCCTTGTATGTGACGGATTGTTTTTCTCTCGCTGCCTTCAAGATCCTCTCTTTCTCTTTGACCTCTGACATTCTAACTAGTAAGTGTCTTGGGGAACGCCTATTTGTGCCTAATCTCTTTGGGGTGCGCTGCACTTCTTGGATCTGTAATTTTAGGTCTTTCATAAGAGTTGGGAAATTTTCAGTGATAATTTTTTCCATTAGTTTTTCTCCTCCTTTTCCCTTCTCTTCTCCTTCTGGGATACCCACTACACGTATATTTGTACGGTTCACATTGTCCTTGAGTTCCCTGATACCTTGTTCAAATTTTTCCATTCTTTTCCGGATAGTTTCTGTTTCTTTTTGGAATTCAGATGTTTCATCCTCCAAATCACTAATTCTATCTTCTGTTTCTTTGAATCTGTCATTGTAGGTATCCATTGTTTTTTCCATCTTTTCTACTTTATCTTTCACTTCCATAAGTTCTGTGATTTGTTTTTTCAGTTTTTCTATTTCTTCTTTATGTTCAGCCCATGTCTTCTTCATGTCCTCCCTCAATTTATCAATTTCATTTTTGAAGAGGTTTTCCATTTCTGTTCGTATATTCAGCATTAGTTGTTTCAGCTCCTGTATCTCATTTGAACTATTGGTTTCTTCGTTTGACTGGGCCATATGTTCAATTTTCTGAGCGTGATCCGTTATCTTCTGCTGGCGTCTGGGCATTTAGTCAGATTTCCCCGGGTGTTCGACCCCACAGGTTGAAAGATTTTTCTGTGCAATCTCCGGGTTCTGTTCTTCCTATCCTGCCCAGTAGGTGGCGCTCGTGGCACACGCCTGTCTGTGCGTTCCACCAGCGAAAGTTGCTGTGGGTCCCTCAACTCTGGAAAACTCTCGCCGTAGGGGAGGTTCGGCAACCGAAGCGTCTTGGAAGAATGCCAGCCGGCCCGGGGTTCCAAACGCGGGGAGGGTCGCCGGCCGTCGCAGCACAGGAGAGCGTCCGGCCAAATTAGCCAGTCGGCCCGGGGCACCAAGCGTGGCGGGAGGGCGCCAGCTGTCGCAGCCCGGGAGAGTACACTGTTCCCAGCCGACGGGGGAGTCACGTGTTTGGAAGGGATCCCCCGGTCACTGTTCTCCGCAGTCTGGGGATTTCCGACCCAACTATCTCAGTTGTTCCGGGGGGCCTCGTGTGGTGGGGGCACCAGCCGCCGCGGCCTAAGGGGACCGCCTGTCCAATTCTACCAGCTGGCCCAGGAAGGTGGAAGGGAGGGACTCCGGTCGCTTGCCGTCCCACCCAGGAAAGCCCGTGCCCCTTGGTGATCTCACCGGAGCTGGTTCTCCCAGATAGTCAGCCGTTCCAGGATGGGGTACGCTGTCCCTTTGATCTCCCTCGTGGCTCCGGGAGCTGCTCTGTATTATCTCCACTCCCCCAGTAGCTGTTCTGGAGGAGGAAAGGTGAGGGCGGCAAGGCTGTCGAGGCTGGTGGCGGAGGAGCACGGTGAAGGCGGGGGAAGAGGGCACCGTGGTGGTTGGAGAGCAGCCGGAGCAGGAGGGGGAGGAGAGGGGAGAAGGAGGGCGGGCGGCTCGGCTGCTGCGGGGCGTGGGCACCGCGCGGCGGGCCGGTGGAGAAAGAGAGGGGAGAAGGAGGGCGGGCGGCTCTGCTGCTGCGGGGCGGGGGCGCCGCGCGGCGGGCCGGCGGAGAAAGAGAGGGGAGAAGGAGGGCGGGCGGCTCGGCTGCTGCGGGGCGGGGACGCCGCGCGGCGGGCCGGCGGAGAAAGAGAGGGGAGAAGGAGGGCGGGCGGCTCGGCTGCTGCGGGGCGTGGGCGCCGCGCGGCGGGCCGGCGGAGAAAGAGAGGGGAGAAGGAGGGCGGGCGGCTCGGCTGCTGCGGGGCGTGGGCGCCGCGCGGCGGGCCGGCGGAGAAAGAGAGGGGAGAAGGAGGGCGGGCGGCTCGGCTGCTGCGGGGCGTGGGCGCCGCGCGGCGGGCCGGCGGAGAAAGAGAGGGGAGAAGGAGGGCGGGCGGCTCGGCTGCTGCGGGGCGGGGGCGCCGCGCGGCGGGCCGGCGGAGAAAGAGAGGGGAGAAGCTAAAATGGTGGAATTTTAACACACCAAACCCTGAAATCTGTTCTACAACTAATTGTTGCAAGGTGCTTTGAAATTGATGGCTTTTTAGTATGTATGTTATTTTTCACAAAAAAGAAAAAATATATTCTAGGTTCTAGTGTTTTGGAGCAGCTAGAAGGAAAAATCTGAACTAGTGAAATGGCAACCCATGACAAACTCTGAAATCTCTTCTGTATCTTCTTATTGAAGTGTACTTTGAAAATCATTGGTTTTTTTTTTTCCTCTTTTCTTTGTATATATGTTATATTTAACAATAAAAACGTTGGGGGGAAAAAACCTTCCTCCTTTAGATTACAGATACTCAGGACCTAACAGGAAGTCTTTCTTAATAAAACTACTAAAGACGCTCTTCCTCAACTCTATTTCAACTCTAGATTAGTTAACTTCCTATAAAAGGTATTCATTAATCTTACATAATGGCTAGGGTGTGTTTCTGAGATAAGGGAATAAAGTCTTCCGCAAAAGTCTTCCCCAGTTCCGTGTGTGAGTGAGCTCTTCCTAGAAGCCTCTCTGAACAGTATTTTTGAAGAAAGTAGGTGGGAAAGGATCCATGATTATATGTCCTATTAGGCAACTTTACAAGAAGAAAACACATCTGCTGGATTATAGTGTATCTGACTTTCTGCTGAGCTGAAAACTACCTGTTTTATGGAAAAGGAAAACACAGCCACAAACATCTAAAATGAAGAGCCCCCAAACTTTTGAGGAGCAAACTAAATGCATTGTTGACTCTCTGCTCACGGACTTCTTGGGCACCACACTGCAGGTGTCTAACCGGAGCCTCTGTTGTATAGATGAACCAGATTCAGGTAAGGTTCCTGGCCTGGAATATTAATTTTAGGTCAATTAGAGAATCTGAGTATGCTTTCCTTATGTCCTCTTAAGTTTCAAAAGACAAAGTCCAAGCTCTCAGCCACACCTGAATTCCTCTCGGAAGTGAGAGAGATTCTCATTGTAAGGAAATTTTCTAACCTGATGTCAACAGAACATTTTAGTTGTTTTTGGAAGAGTGATGGCAAAATTGTTTAAAGGTTTAGAGAACCTTCCCCAATGTCTAGATTGCTAGCACTAGCCTTCAAGCACTGTGACAAGTATGACTGTGTTCCCTCTGTCCTAGGAGATCCTTGCTCTTTTGATGTGGTCATCATTGCTGGGCGCCTTCGGACATTGGGTGACCAGTTCAATGGAGAATTGGAGGCTTCTGCCAAAAATGTCATTGCAGAAACCATTCAGGGACAGGTCAGGTTCCTACTTCTTTCTATTGTTTACTGTTTTTTTCTGTTTTATACTTTTACTCTCCCTTTTCCTGCCACTCTTATACCATTGTGACTAGAAATGTTTTTTGAAATCCTTGGAGGCTTATATTCATCCAAGGAGATAGAGCAAGAATTTACATATTGCCTGTTCTTCAGTAGTTAATCAAAACCTAAGTGTGATTGAAGTAGAAAGCTCTTGGCATAGCTTGTCTTCAGGTCATCTCCAACTGGTTTTCATCATATCTGGCTTAGTGACATAGAGGATATCTTAGCATTTTATTCTTGACAAGTATCTTTTATGCATCTGTTTTAGTACTTATTGTGCACGGGAGCCCAGCTTGTTGGGGTGTACATCTTTTTTTTTTTTTTTTTAACCGCAGTGTCCAGCAGTGAAATCATATACAGGAAGGATAGACAGTCCACAAGTCTGATGCAATGAGGGATAACTCCAACAGAATGCTACTTTGTGGTTGTATCACTTGAATTCTGTATTGGGAATAAAGACCATAGGACATTGTTCTAGGAGATGTGCTGATTAACATCAATAATGATAGTATTAACCCATCATTTGTAATGTGTCAGGCACTATTCTAAATGCCTTTCATTTATTATCTCCTTTAATCTTTTTTTTCCTCATGCAAAAACATTTTTTTTGTTTTCATCTATTTTTCCTTCTGGTATCATATGTGTCCCCAGCCCTCCTTCTTCTATCCTTCTCGCATTCAGCTTCATTAGTATACTGACATTATTGTGCTACAATCAGGTAGTATTGTGGTATCCATTTCTGAATTTTTACAATCAGTCCTGTTGCACAACCTGTATCCCTTCAGCTCCAATTACCCAATCTCTACCCTATTTCTCCTGATGGCATTTGTTTTTAACTGAAATTCTCCAAGTTTATTCATTAATGTTAGTTCATATCAGTGAGACCAAACAATATTTGTCCTTTTGTTTCTGGCTAATCTTACTCAGCATAATGTCCTCAAAGTCCATCCATGTTATTACATGCTTCATAACTTTATTCTGTCTTACAACTGCATAATATTCCATCATATGTGTATACCACAACTTTTTAGCCACTCGTTTGTTGATGAACATTTGGGCAGTTTCAATCTCTTGGCAATTGCAAATAATGCTGCTATAAGCATTGGTGTGCAATTGTCCATTTGTGTCCTTGCCCTCATGTCCTCTGAATAGATACCTAGCAATCGTATTGCCAGATCATGTGGCAATTCTATACTTAGCTTCCTGAGGAACCACCAAACTGCCTTCCACAGTGGTTGTACCATTTTACATTCCCACTGACAGTGGATAAGTGTGCCTCTTTCTCCACATCTTCTCCAGCACTTGTTGTTTTCTTTTTTATTGATAATGGCCATTCTGGTAGGTGTGAGATGATATTTCATTATGGTTTTCATTTACATTTTCCTAATAGCCAGGGAAGTTGAGCATCTTTTCAGGTACCTTTTATCCATTTGTATTTCCTCTTCTGAGAAGTGTCTGTTCATGTCTTTTGCCCATTTTGTAATTGGGTTGTTTGTCTTTTTGTTGTTGAGTTGAACAATCTCTTTCTATATTCTGGATACTAGATCCTTATCTGATATATCATTTCCAAATATTGTCTCCCATTGTGTAGGCTGCCTTTTTACTTTCTTGACAAAGTTCTTTGATGCACAAAAGTGTTTAATTTTGAGGAGTTCCCATTTATCTATTTCTTTCTTCAATACTTGTGCTTTGGGTGAAAGATCTAGGAAACTGCCTCCTATTACAAGTCTTATAAGATATTTCCCTACATTTCCTTCTAAAAGTTTTATGGCCTTATATCTAATATTTAGGTCTTTGATCCATTTTGAGTTCATTTTTTATAGGGTGTGAGATATGGATCCTCTTTCATTCTTTTACATGTGCATATCCAGTTCTCTAAGCACCATTTATTGAAGAGACTGTTCTGTCCCAGGTGAGTTGGCTTGACTGCCTTATCAAAGATCAATTGTCCATAAATGAGAGGGTCTATATCTGAACACTCTATTCAATTCCATTGGTCAGTATATCTATCTTTATGCCAGTACCATGCTATTTTGACCACTGTAGCTTCATAAGACACCTCAAAGTCAGGTAGTGTGAGACCTCTGACTTCATTTTTCTTTCTTAGGATATTTGTAGCTATTCAGAGCACCCTGCCCTTCCAGGTGAATTTGGTTATTTGTTTTTCTATCTCTGCAAAGTAAGTTTGGGATTTTAATTGAATCTATAAATCAGTTTAGGTAGAATTGACATCTTAACTGTATTTAGTCTTCCAATCCATGAACACAGTATGTCCTTCCATTTATTTAGGTCTTCTGTGATTTCTTTTAGCAATTTCTTATAGTTTTCTTTGTATAGGCCTTTTGTATCCTTAGTTAAATTTACTCCTAAATATTTTATTCATTTGGTTCTAATTGTAAATGGAATTTTTTTCTTGATTTCCTCCTCATATTGCTCATTACCAGTGTATAGAAACACTACAGATTTTTGAGTGTTGATCTTGTAACCTGCCACTTTGCTGTATTCATTTATTAGCTCTAACAGTTTTACTGTGGATTTTGGGGTTTTTTCGACATATAGTATTTTATCATCTCCAAACAGTGAGAGTTTTGCTTGTTCCTTTCCAACTTTGATGCCTTATATTTCTTTGTCTTGTCTAATTGTTCTGGCTAGAACTTCCAACACAATGTTGAGTAACAATGGTGACAGTAGACATCCTTGTCTTGTTCCTGATCTTAGGGGGAAAGTTTTCAGTTTTTCCCCATTGAGGATGATGTTAGCTGTGGGTTTTTCATATATTCCCTTTATCATGTTGAGGAAGTTCCCTTCTATTCCTATCCTTTGAAGTGTTTTCATCAAGAAAGGATGTTGAATTTTGTCAAATGCCTTTTCTGTATCAATCGAGATGATCATGGGGGATTTCTGCTTTGATTTGTTGATATGGCATATTACATTAATTGATTTTCTTATGTTGAACCATCCTTGCATACTTGGGATGAATCCTACTTGGTCATGGTGTATAATTCTTTTAATGTGCTGCTGGATTCATTTGCAGGAATTTTGTTGAGGATTTTTGCATCTATATTCATTAAAGAGATTGGCCTGTAATTTTCTTTTCTTGTAGTATCTTTGTCTGGCTTTGGTATGAGGGTGATGTTGGCTTCATAGAATGAGTTAGGTAGCCTTTCCTCCTCTTCAATTTTTTTGAAGCATTTGAGTGGGATTGGTACTAATTCTTTCTTGGATGTTTGGTAGAATTCACATGTGAAGTCCTGAACTTTTCTTTTTTGGGAGCTTCTTAATGACTGATACAGTCTCTTTACTTATGATTGGTTGTTGAGTTCATCTATTTCTTCTCAAGTCAATGTTGGTTGTTCATGCCTTTCTAGGAAGTTGTCCATTTCATCTACATTATCCAGTTTATTAGCATAAAGTTGTTATCCTCTCATTACCTCCTTTATTTCTGTGGGGTCAGTGGTTATGTCTCTCTTCCATTTCTGATTTTATTTATTTGCATCCTCTCTCTTCTTCTTTTTGTCAACCTTGCTAAGGGTCCATCAGTCTTACTGATTTTTCATAGAACCAGCTTGTGGTTTTGTTGATTTTCTCAATTGTTTTCATGTTCTCAATTTCATGTATTTCTGCTCCAATCTTTCTTTCTTTCCTTTTGCTTGCTTTCAGATTAGTTTGCTGTTCTTTCTCTTGTTCTTCCAAGTGAACAGTTAATTCTTCGATTTTTGCTCCTTCTTCTTTTTTGATATAGGTGTTTAGGGCAATAAATTTCCCTTTTAGCACTGCCTTTGCTGCATCCCATAAATTTTGATATGGTGTATTTTCATTTTCATTTGCCTCGAGATATTTCTCTTGTAATTTCTTCCTTGACCCACTGGTTGTTTAAGGGTGTGTTGTTGACCCTCCATATATTTGTGAATTTTCTGGCCCTCTGCCTGTTATTGATTTCCAACTTCATTCCCTTACGATCCAAGAAAGTGTTTTTGTATTATTTCAGTCTTTTTAAATTTATTGAGATTTGCTTTGTGACCAAGCATATGGTCTATCCTTGAGAATGATCCATGAGCACTTGAGAAAATGTGTATCCTGCTGTTGTGGGGTGTAATGTTCTATAAATATCAGTTAAGTCTAGTTCATTTATTGTATTATTCAAATTCTCTGTTTCTTTATTGACCCTCTGTCTAGACGTTCTGTCCATTGATGAGAGTGGGGAATTGAAATCTCCAACTATTATGGTCGATGTGTCTGTTTCTCTTTTCAGTGTTTGCCTCATGTATTTTGGAGCACACTGGCTCGGTGCATAAATATTTATGATTGTTATGTATTCTTGTTGAATTGTTCCTTTTATTAAAATATAGTGTCCTTCTTTGTCTCTTAATTGTTTTACATTTGAAGTCTAATTTGTTGGATATTAGTATAGCTACTTCTGCTCTTTTCTGATTGTTTTTAGAATCTTAAATATATCATACCACTGTCTTCTTGCCTCCATGGCTTCTGCTGAGAAATCTACACATAGTCTTATTGGGCTTCCCTTGTATGTGATGGATTGCTTTTCTCTTACTGCTTTCAAAATTCTCCCTTTCTCATTGACATCTGATGTTCTGATTAGTGTCTTGGAGTATGCGTATTTGGATCTTTTCTGTTTGAGGTATGCTGCACTTCTTGGGTCTGTAATTTTAAGTCTTTCATAAGAGTTGGGAAATTTTCAATGATAATTTTCTCCATTAGTTTTTCTCTGCCTTTTCCCTTCTCTTCAACTTCTGGAACACCCATAACACGAATATTCTTGTGCTTCATATTGTCATTCAATTTCCAGAGTCCCTGCTCATATTTTTCCATTTTTTCTCCTATATTTTCTTTTACTTGTCAGATTTCAGATGTCCCATTCTCCAGTTCACTAATCCTGTCTTCTGCCTCTTGAAATCTAACATTGTAGGTTTCCATTGTTTTTTTTTCATCTCTTCTACTGTGCCTTTCATTCCCATAAATTCTGTGATTTGTTTTTTCAGACTTTCGATTTCTTCTTTTTGTTTGTCCCTTGTCTTCTTTATATCCTCCTTCAATTCATTGATTTGATTTTTGATGTGATATTCCATGTCTGTTCGAACATCCTGTATTAATTTTTTCAACTTCTGTATCTCATTTGAATTGTTGGTTTGTTCCTTTGACTGGGCCATATCTTCAGTTTTCCCAGCATGATTTGTTATTTTTTGGTGTCTAGACATTTAATTGTGTCTAGACATTTAATTTCCTTAATTAGTTTATTCTGGAGATTGTTTTCACTCTTTTACTTAGGATTTTCTTGCTGGATGACTTTGTTGTCTATTTGTTCTTTGACATTCAGTTCAGCTTATTCTAGACCTCTAGCATAGATTTTGTTTAACAGATCAGAATTTTTCTGTTTTTATTTTCTTGTTTCATGTCCTGCCTGTATGAGGCCTTTTTTTTTCCTTAGGAGAATCTACTTAGGTACTATAGACCCCAGTCAGATATTCCCAGACCAGACTTGCCTCCTCTCATGAGGAAAGAGTCACATGCCTCAGTTTTCCCTGAGGGTGAGACCCAGTAGGCTGACAGATTTTCCTATGAAGCCTCTAGACCCTGTGCTTTTCCTGTCCTGCCCAGTATGTGGCACTTGTCTGCCTGCAGGTCTCACCAGCATGAAGTGATGCGGTACCTTTAACTTCAGCAGATATTTCCTGCTGGGTGCGTGGTTGAGACAGAGGAGAGGTTGTAGGCTGTCTTTAATGGATTCAGTTTTCCAGTCCCAGGGGTCTGAATTCCTTGAGGGAGGGAATCACCTGAGCTGGGCCCCACTCCTCTTCTGAGGAATGCACAGCCTCCAGGGAATTAACTCCTTTCACTTGACCAGCCACTTTGTCTCTCAGACAAGGTTAATTCTGGCCTTGCCTGGGGCAGTTGGAGCCAGAGAAGCCTTGCAGTTGTATTCCAAGAGCAGTTAAGCCACAGAAACAAAGCCAAAAAAAAAAAAAATCCTTTTCAGAGCAGGACCCCCATTCCTCAAGTTTGCCAATCAAGAGCTCAAGTTGGTGCATTGTTTTATGTATCTCCAAGTCTTATGTGCTCCCTCCTTTCCAGGGCCCAGACCTTTTCAAGTATTTTGTGCTGTCTGATCTAAAAAAAAAAACCTCTGTTTTTTTTTTTTTTTTCCTATGTCTGTCAGCCCTGCCCCCTATGCAACAGGGCAGAAACCAGCAACCTCAGCTTTTATTTGAGGTTCAGCTGAGCTGGGGGGGTCTATTTTTAGTAGTCAGAATTTGTTAATTAATTCCCATTGGAGCTTGGTTGAACTCAGTCCCTTGCTGTTCATAAGTCTCTTTCCTTTCCCCTCTGAGAACCAGCCTGTAGGGGAGGGGCACCAGCCTCTGCAGCTTGGAAGACTCACATTTCTGGGTGGGATCACAGCCGGTCCAGCTTGTCCAGACTGGTGTAGGCTGTGTGTCCAGTCACTGACATGGCCCCAGCAGTTGTTCTGTACTGTTCCTGCTATTTACTAGCTGCTCTGGAGGACGAACTAAATCCCACACCTCACTAAGGCACCATCTGGAACCCTCCCTATCTCCTTTAATCTTTTTTTTTAATTTATTTTATTTATTAAGCATACCAACATACAAATACAAACATTCTTACCATATGATCATTCCATTCTACATATATAATCAATAATTCACAATATCATGACACAGTTGTATATTCATCATCATGACCATTTCTTAGAACATATGTATTAATTCAGAAAAAGAAATAAAAAGAAAACAGAATAAAATTTGTACATACCATGTTCCTTACCCCTCCCTTTGATTGATCACTAGCATTTCAATCTACTAAATTTATTTTAACATTTGTTCTCCCTATTGTTTATTTTTCTCCTTTAAGCACATAATGAGATGTCATAGAAACTATTATCCCTAGAGCATCCTCTCTCCATCTGCATTTAACACCCAGACAGCAAACATCTCACCGGTTTTGTTCATTAATGTATTTACCCAACCTAGTAACAGTGCCTTGTACCCAGAAGGCGCTCAATAAGTATTTCCTGACTTGATATCCATTTAAGCAAATACAGAAAGGGAAGTGTTTTAGTTTGCTAGCTGCCAGAATCCAATATATCAGAAATGGAACAGCTTTTAAAAGGGGGAATTTATTAAGTTGCAAATTTGCAATTCAAAGGTCAAGAAAATGTCCCAATTAAAGCAATTTTACAAAAATGTCTAAGTTAAGGTACCAAGAAGAGATTACCTTCACTCAAAAAAGTCCAGTGAAGTTCAGAGTTTCTCTCTCAACTGGAAAGGCCTATGGTGAACATGGTGATGTCTGCTACCTTACTCTCCAGGCTTCTTATTTCATGAAGCTCCCCCAGGGGCATATTCCTTCTTCATCTCCAAAGGCCTCTGACTGCATGGACTTTTGGTCTCATGGCTCTAAAAGGGCCTCTCTCCAAATTGTTTCCTCTTTTAAAGGATTCCAGTAGACTAAGCAAGACCCACCTGGAATGGGTGGTCATATCTCATTCTAATCAAAAGTTAATACCCACAATCAGACTTCCGGGTCAAGATGGCAGCTTAACAACGTGCGCGTTTTAGTTCATCCTCCAGAACAACTAAAAATAACCAGAAACAATACACAACAGCTCCTGGGGCAACGTCAGTGACCAGACACACAGCGTAACCCAGTCTGGACCAGCTGGACCAGCTGCAAGCACCCTCCAGAACCATGAGTTCCCAAAGCTGTGGCGGCCAGCGTCCCTCCCCCACAGGCCGCTTCCCAGAGGGGAAAGGAAAGGACTTTACCAGCAGCAGGAACTGAGCACAGTCAAATGCCAATTGTGGAACTAATTAACAAATTCTGACTACTAAAAATAGGCCCCCAGCTTAGGTAAACCTGATCAAAGCGGAGGTTGCTCATTTTTGCCCC
The DNA here is from genome assembly GCF_023851605.1 of Tamandua tetradactyla. Taxonomy (NCBI): domain Eukaryota; kingdom Metazoa; phylum Chordata; class Mammalia; order Pilosa; family Myrmecophagidae; genus Tamandua; species Tamandua tetradactyla. The sequence goes on from NC_135337.1 coordinate 7,816,066, forward strand.
AGTGCCAAGGGGGCAGGAAAAAGAAGGAAACAGAGGTTTTTGTGGCTGTGTATCTACAAAGGCTTGACTGCTTCTGGATACAGCAGCAGGACTTTTCAGGCTGCAACTGCCCCAGGCATAGGCAGAAGTGAGCTCTTTTGGGAGCTTATCTGGAGCTTATGCCTCCCCCAGGGGGAGGGGTGAAGCCCAACTCAAGTGGAATCCCTCCATCAAGGAATTCAGACCCCAAGGCTTGGTAATTTGAAGCCATTAAAACCAGCCTACAACCTCTCCTCTGTCTCCACCACGCCCCCAGCAGGGAGAGTCTGCCAAAGTTAAAGGTACCACATCATCTTATGCTGGTGGGACCTGCAGTCAGACAAGCGCCACACACAGGGCAGGATAAGAAAAAACAGAGTCTAGAGACTTCATAGGAAAGTCTTTCAACCTGCTGGGTCTCTCCCTCAGGGAAAACCAACACAGGTGACTCTTTCCTCCTGATAGGAGGCCAGTTTGGTCTGGGAAAATCTGGTTGGGGTCTATAATATCTAAGTAGACCCTCCTAAGTGTGTGTCGGGGAAAGGCACCACACAAGCAGGACAAGAAACAAGAAAAGAACTGAAAAATTCTCCTCTTTTAAACAAAACTTAAGCTAAAGGTCCAGATAAAGCTGAACGGAATGTCAAAGAACAGATAGACAACAAATTCATCCAGTAAGAAAACCCTAGCTAAAAGAAGTGAAAGCAACTGCCAGAATAAACTAATTAAGGTAATTAAATGCCTAGATGCCAGCGAAAAATAACAAATCATACTAGGAAAATTGAAGATATGGCCCAGTCAAAGGAACAAACCAACAATTCAAATGACAAACAGGAGCTGAAACAATTAATTCAGAATGTACGAACAGACATGGAAAACCTCATCAAAAATCAAATCAGTGAATTGAGGGAGGATATAAAGAAGGCAAGGAAAGAACAAAAAGAAGAAACTGAAAGTCTGAAAAAACAAATCACAGAACTTATGGGAATGAAAGACACAGTAGAAGAGATGTAAAAAACAATGGAAACCTACAATGGTAGATTTCAAGAGACAGAATATAGGATTTCGAAACTGGAGGACGGAACATCTGAAATCCGACAAGAAACAGAAACTATAGGGAAAAAAATGGAAAAATACGAGCAGGGACTCAGGGAATTGAAAGACAATATGAAGCGCATGAATATACGTGTTGTGGGTGTCCCAGAAGGAGAAGAGAAGGGAAAAGGAGGAGAAAAACTAATGGAGGAAATTATCACTGAAAATTTCCCAACTCTTATGAAAGACTTAAAATTACAGATCCAAGAAGTGCAGCATACCCCAAAGAGAATAGATCCAAATAGACATACTCCAAGACATTGAACAATCAGAATGTCAGAGATCAAAGAGAAAGAGAGGATCTTGAAAGCAGCAAGAGAAAAGCAATTCATCACATACAAGGGAAGCCCAATAAGACTATGCACAGATCTCTCAGCAGAAATCATGGAGGCAAGAAGACAGTGGGATAATATATTTAAATTATTAAAAGAGAAAAACTGCCAATCAAGAATTCTATATCCAGCAAAATTGTCCTTCAAAAATGAGGGAGAAATGAAAACATTTTCAGACAAAAAATCACTGAGAATTTGTGACCAAGAGACCAGCTCTGCAAGAAATACTAAAGGGAACACTAGAGACAGATATGAAGGTAGAAGAGGTGTGGAGAAGAGTGTAGAAAGGAAGACTATGAGTAAACGTAAAAAGAAGGAAAATTAGATATGACATATAAAATCCAGAAGGCAAAATAGTAGAAGAAAGTACTACCCATGCAGTAATAACACTGAATGTTAATGGATTAAACTCTCCAATCAAAAGACATAGTCTGGCAGCATGGATTAAAAAACAGGACCCATCTATATGCTGTCTCTACTGAAAGGACATGAGACCAAGGACACAAATGGACATTTACACACCAATGTTTATAGCAGCATTATTAAGAATTACCAAGAGATGGAAACAGCCAAAATGTCCATCAACAGACAGTTGGCTAAACAAACTGTGACATTTACATAAGATGGAATATTATGCAGCTGTAAGACAGAATAAAGTTATGAAGTATGTAACAACATGAATGGACCTTAAGGACATTATGCTGAGTGTGATTAGCCAGGAACAAAAGGAGAAATACTGTATGGTCTCACTGATATGAACTGACATTAGTGAATAAACTTGGAATATTTCCTTGGTAACAGAGACCATCAGGAGATAGAAATAGGGTGAGATATTGGGTAACTGGAGCTGAAGGGATACAGATTGTGCAATAGGACTGAATATAAAAACTCAGAAATGGACAGCACAATACTACCTAACTGTAATGTAATTATGTTAAAACACTGAATGAAGCTGCATGTGAGAATGATAGAGGAGGGCTGGGGACATAAATGAAATCAGAAAGAAAGATAGATGGTAAAGATTGAGATGGTATAATCTAGGAATGCCTAGAGTGTATAATATAGTGAAATGTACAAGGTACAATTTTAAAAATGTTTTTGCATGAGGAAGAACAAAGGGATGTCATTATTGCAGGGTGCTGAAAATAGATGATAATTAATATTTTAAAATGTCACCTTATGTGTGAGACTAAAGCAAAAAATGTTTATTTGTTACAAAATTTAGATTTTGACTAGAGCATTTCCTAATATAACTCATGTAGATAGTTTGATTGAATATCATAAGTACTTGGAATCTCAGGTAGGACATGAGATTTTGTTGGTTTGTCCAGAGTGATGCCCCGATGAATCCCTGAGTGATTTGATCAGTGACTGGAAAAGTATTTGCAAGCCCCCTTCAAGGAATGGTGAGAGTGGGGAGAAATTCAACTTCCCCCAAGTTGAATTCTTGATATTCTCACAAGCAGTGTGGACAACCAAAGCTATAGGCTGAGCCCCCAGTCTTGGGGTTTGTTCATATGGAACTTAACCCCACAAAGGATAGGTCAAGTCTACTTAAAATTTAGGCCTAAGAGTCACCCCCAAGAGAGCCTCTTTTGTTGCTCAGATATGGCCTCTCTCTCCAGCCAACATGATGACCAGTCTCACCACCCTCCCCTTCTCTGCATGGGACATGACTCCCAGGGGTGTGGACCTTCCTGGCAACGTGGAACAGAGATCCTGGAATGAGCTGAGACTCAGCATCAAGGGACTGAGAAAAACCCTAGAATGAGCTGAGAATTAACATCAAGGGATTGAGAGAACCTTCTTGACCAAAGGGGAAGAATGAAAGGAGACTAAGTGTCAATGGCTGAGAGATTCCAAACAGAGTTGAGAGGTTATCCTGAAGGTTATTCTTATGCATTAAGTCAATATCACCTTGTTGTTCAAGATGTAGCAGAGAGGCCGGAAGGAACTGCCTGAAAATGTAGAGCTGTGTTCCAGTAGCCATATTTCTTGATGATGATTGAACAATGATATAGCTTTCACAATGAGACTCTGTGAATGTGAAAACCTTGTGTCTGATGCTCCTTTTAGCTACTATATCAACAGAAGAGTAGAATATATGGAATAAAAATAAATAATAGGGGGAACAAATGTTAAAATAAATTTAGTTTGAAATGCTAGTGGTAAATGAAAGTGAGGGGTAAGGAGTATGGTATGTATAATTTTTTTTTCTCTGTTATCATTTTATTTCTTTTTCTGTTGTCTTTTTATTTCTTTTTCTAAATCGATGCAAATGTTCTAAGAAGTGATGAATATGCAACTATGTGATGATATTAAGAATTACTGCTTGTATATGTAGAATGGAATGATATCTTAATGTTTTGTTTGTTAATTTTTTTTAATTAATAAAAAAAGTTAATAGCCACACTCAGGTGAGTCACATCGCCATGGGAACAATCAAAAAGCTTTCAGCCAGCAATATTAAATGAGGATTAAAGAACATGGCTTTTCTGGGGTCCTCCACAGATTCAAACCGGCACAGGAAGTATAGGCAAACAAGCAATTAGGTCACCCAATAAATGTTGAATCTAGAATTTGAACCCAGATTGATTCCAGAACCACACTTTTAGCCACGATTCTTTATTACTTCTGAATACAGCTTGGGTATTGTGCCTACTATACATCCTGGCAGAACTGGACCTATTATTCCTAATTGCTTGTCCTTAGGCTCACCTATGTAGTCTAGCTGAATCCACTTGTTTCTCATTTTTTTTAATTTTAAAACAATCTCAAACTCATAGAAACAGTGCAAGTATAATGCAAAGAATTTTCCCTCCTGAATAATTTGAAAGTAGCTGATAAGGTTCCATCATTCTCTAATACTTTGTGTATATTTTTAACAAACAAGGACACTCTTATATAGTCACAATCTAGCCATCAAAACCAGGAAGTTAACATTGATACATTATCACCATGCAATCCTCAGATCCCAATCAAGTATTCCCAATTGTCCTAATAATGATATTTATAGCAAAAAAATGCAGGCCAGAATCACACATTGCATTTTGTTGTCATGTCTCTTTAGTCTTCTTCAATTTGGAATAGTTCCTCAGTGTTCCTTGATTTTCATGGCCCAGACAGTTGTTATGGGGCAGTTATTTTGTAGAATGTTTCTAACCTTGATGTTCTAGGTCAAGCTGCTCAAATGCACTATATCAGAAACAGAATGGCTTTTAAAAAGAGAATTTATTAAATTGTAAGTTTACAGTTAGGCCATAAAAATGTCCAAATTAAGACAAGGCTATAAAAATGTCCAAACTAAGGCATCCAGGGAAAGATAACTTGATTCAAGAAGTCCAATGATGTTTGGGATTTCTCTCTTAGCTGGAAAAGCACATGGTAATGTCTGCTAACTTTCTCTCCAGGCTTCTTCAGCAGCTTCCCTGGGGGCATTTTCTTTCTGGTCCCTGGCTGTTTGGGCTGCACTGGTTCTGTTGGCTCTAAAGCTTTTTTCAAAATGGTTCCCTCTTAAAAGACTCTAGTAGCAACCTCACCTTGAATGGGTGTAGACACATCTCCATGGAAACCATCTAATCAAAGGTTACCACCCACAATTCAGTGGTTCACATCTCTATGGAAACAATAAAAAAGATCCCTCCCCCTAAAAGTCACCCCCAAGAGAACCTCTTTTGTTGTTCAGATGTGGCCTCTCGCTCCAGCCAACAGAACAAGCAAACTCACTGCCCTCCCCCTGTCTATGTGGGACATGACTCCCAGGGGTGTGGACCTTCCTGGCAACGTGGGACAGAAATCCTAGAATGAGCTGAGACTCAGCATCAAGGGATTGAGAAAACCTTCTTGACCAAAAGGGGGAAGAGTGAAATGAGACAAAATAAAGCGTCAATGGCTGAGAGATTCCAAACAGAGTTGAGAGGTTATCTACGAGGTTATTCTTATGCATTAAATAGATATCACCTTGTTAGTCAAGATGTAATGAAGAGGCTGGGGAAAACTGCCTGAAAATGTAGAGCTGTGTTCCAGTAGCCATGTTTTTTGAAGATGATTGTATAACAATAGAGCTTTCACAATGTGACTGTGTGATTGTGAAAATCTTGTGTCTGATGCTCCTTTCATCTACCTTATCAACAGATGAGTAAAACATATGGTATAAAAATAAATAATAGAGGGAACAAATGTTAAAATAAATTTCGATTGAAATGCTAGTGATCAATGAAAGGGAGGGGGTAAGGAGTATGGTATGTATGAATTTTTTTTCTGTTGTCTTTTTATTTCTTTTTCTGAATTGATGCAAATGTTCCAAGAAATGATCATGATGATGAATATGCAACTATGTGATAATATTGTGAATTACCGATTATATATGTAGAATGGAATAATCATAAGTTAAGAATGTTTGCGTTTGTTTGTTGTTATATATATTTTTTTAATTAAAAATTAAAAAAAAAAAAAGATCCCTGCCAGCAATACTGAATGAGGATTAAAGAACTTGGCTTTTCTGGGGTACACAACAGATTCAAACTGGCACACTTGGATTTGTGTGATGTTTCCTTATGAAAGGTTGCAGATAAGCACATTGGTAGAAATATCATAGAAGCATTACTGTGTTCTTCTCATTGCATCCTGACAAGTGGCATGCTGTCCACCAGGCTTCTCCATTTTTTTACCACAAGGAAGCCCTTCTCAGCTTGTTTGGGCACCAATACCCTGCTGTAACCACTGTTGGTCCCGCACTGAATCTTGCTCAGCCCTACCTAATGGATTTTGAACTGAATTGTTTGGGAAGGGAGGAGGAAGATTTTTTAATTTCAAGTTTCTCAGACTTCAGTCACGCAACCAATACCTTCATAATTTGACTAGCTATACTATCAGGTACTTAATATTTTTCTTTCAATAATATTGTTCATCCTAAGTAATAATATCTGAAATCATGGATTCGATCGACTACTTATGTATTTTTCTACTAAGCATTAAAATAAGTAACAAAATATTAAAATGAGAAAAGTTTATCCATTTACACCCTAAGATTTCCTCAGATACCACCAGTGACATATGTCCCACTCTTTCGGTAATTCTTTTTTTACTGGATTCCTGAACCTGCAGCACTCTGCACTTCTTGTGATACTCCACTGACATATGTTGTCTCTCTCCCCAGGCAGGAGCTATACTCCAGGATACAGTGGATTTTCTCAGCAAGGCTTGGTGTGCTCAGGATTCCAGCTTAGCTTATGAGAGAGCATTTTTGGCAGTGTCTGTGAAACTTCTTGAATGTGTGGCCCACATGGCTCCTGAAATGGCAAGACAGGTGGCAATCCCTGTGACAGACATGATCAATGGGAACAGTGCCATCCGGGAGTTCATCCAGGGCCAGGGAGGTTGGGTAAGTAAGTTGGCATCCATAACTTTGCTAGACATTTAAATTGTTTTTCTATCAGTATCTGAGACTCCAATTTATGACCTTTTTTGTAAGTTGAAAACTAAGTAAGGAAACAGGCCTTACTTTGCTGAAAATGCCAGGATTTTCTTGCTGTGGAAAAGGGGAGCAATTAGAAACTCAGGCTGTAGGAGTTGGACTCCAGAGTCATATTGCCTAAAATACTGACTGCTGACTTTGTAAGCTAATCTCTACTTTCTACAATAAGGATTTATAAAGTATACTGATGGTGTAGTTCGAATCTTAGCATGGCCAAGTAAACTTCTGGGCCTGCTTTCACTAACATCTTTAGGTGTGTGTGTTGAGGAAAATATTATCTAACAATAAACAATTGGTTGTATCTGCTGTAGCACTAACTATAGGAGGGATGCTGAGCCCATGTCTTATTAATCATTAGAATATCTGCTGTCATGGACCCTTGGCAAGAGTACAACCATCCATTTCCAGCATTAGCTGAACGAAGCCTTAGGAAGATTTGTATTCCCCTGCAGATCATTCCTTGATTTCTTTTGGAAATTACTGATAAGCACCATCCCTTTGACTATATGATTTTAACGATTCTTTCCAGGAAAATCTGGAGCACTGAAGAGGAGGTGGAACTGCTCCTGAGGTTGGACATCACTCCCTCTATGATCGAGTAGTTAAATTTTTTTGTGATTAAAACAAATCAAAACCCACTTCATTTGGACAGAACTGAATTAAGATAAATAATTTGTTTTCTACTGATTGTAAAGTTTGGAGCAGCTCTTAGAGGCCTATTGAGACTTCACATTTTCTGTTTTTATATGAGTTTTAATGGGATCCTGTTGAAGCAACAACTTCAAGATATAATGACTTGTGAGTGATGGAATTCCAGGCAACAGGGCATGCCCTTGCTGGAGATATTTTGGGTGGAAAGAGTAGACCAACTGTTCCTTCAATTTTAGCCGTCCTTTGGTAAAGATCTTATCTACTAATTTTCAACCTAATGGATTTCAGGGAAATTTTTGGTGTGAAAAATCTTATTTTAAGTTGAGAATTTTCTTCCAAATTCATACCTAAAATTCATGGTAATTTCACCTGAGTAGAATTCTTTTACACATTTTAAAGGTTGGCAGCCAAAAATAGCAGTTGTTCATCTTGTCTGTCTACTAGAAAGGTCAAAGAAAGAGAAAACATTTACTGCATTTTTACTACCACAGGATAAAGGAAGTACTGGCCCACATCTAGGACAGTAGGGCCACCCCAGCTAAAATGAAGCTAGCAGCATACCACAGTGTTTTTCAGAGTATGAATCACAGACCACTTATGGAACTTGTTAAATTGCTGATTCCCAGCCCCCATCCTTAGGGATTCTGATTCTCTCATACATTTTTAGCCAGTTTGAGAATCATCACTAGAACAAGGGTTGGCAAAAGATGGTCTAGGGGACACATCTGGCTTGCTGCCTGTTTATGTAAATAAAGTTTCATTGGAACAAAGCCACGCTCATTAATTTACATATTGCCTGTACTGCTTTCACACCACAACAGCAAAGCTAAGTAGTTATGGCATAAAGCCTAAAATTATTATCTGGCCCTTGACAGAAAAAGTTTGCCGACCTCTGCTCTAAAGCTAAATAAAAGCTTTTACTTGGGTAATTTAAACTCTACTGCAGTCCTGATAATTCCTGCCAAACACAGTGGTAAATAAGGTTTAAACTCATAGATACTTAACTCTTTTTCAGAACCAATTCTGAGAGTGGTAGTTCTTGCATAATTGATACTTTCTCCAGGGCCTTTGGCAAATCAGAGAACTCTTTTCTCTTGATAGTCAATACAGGATACATATTTCCTTGCCCCTACCACAACTGAGAGTGATTAGAAGCAAAGCACGTGGTTCCTATGATTTGGTATCTCGAAATAGTCCCTTGTCTAATAGATTAATAGACATCCATCAGGGAGAGACTCCTTCATCCATAAGTCCCCAAATCAGGCTGTTTACCTGAATGCCAAGCAGAAAACCATTGCTATATTTTTGAAGAGAGGCTCAATGACTGGCTGAAGTTTAACTAAATTAACCACTTCTCCTTCCTCCAGCCAGCCAGCCATCTGGCTCTCCTAAATGCAGGAAAGTAAAGTTGTAGTGCTACTAATATGTTTTGACTTTTTCTAGTTATTATTTCATCTATTTCTGGATAAATCAAAATAGATTATTAAAGCAGAAATGAGATTTTGAGTTTCTCTTTAGTAGAAAGTAGCTTTTTCCTTACCAATTAAGAGAGGTGATGCATCCTTTTGTTCTTGACATTTCTGTTAACTCAACCTGGTGAATTTTGTAGTATTTGACCTCTTGAGTTAAATCACTATTTTCAGTCTGACTAATGCTATTCTACTTCTGAGATAAAATTCTTCTGTCTACCCAATTGAACTAAGATTCAGCAAGTGCAATCTAAATTGAATAATAAATGTCAAAGACCATCTCCTGTTTCTCCTTTCTTTCCCCTCCTATCAGCTCCCTGTTTAATCCTATGTTGCCCATAAAACTTTGACTGGTACCAGTCACATCTGGGGTTCTCTGCCCAATAAGCATAACAGCCAATTTATAACACAAGGGTTTCAAAGAGAGAAAAAGTTTATTGCCATGCAAAGCATGGAGATCAGATGTCCTATCAGTCTAAAATCTGTCTCTCTGAACTGCAGTAACTGATCATTTTATAGTACCAAAAGATGGGCAGGCTTTAGAATAATGAGTATAATGCTCAAGATGACGAATTTAGAGATCTAATTATTGTGCATGTGCGGGCTGATTACATACTTAGTCACAGAACATATGTAAGAAAATCACAGAATGAGGTATAGGTTACTTACAGGTTAAACTTTAAGTTACTGCACATGTCATGTGGGTTAATTTTGGTTAGATCTAATTTTATCTAGTAAGATAGTTTAGGAATTGGGGAGTGTTCGTTCTGAGCTGATTCAAGTTCCTTCATTAATAAACATTAGGGGCTGTCTTTGTGATCACAAGACTCTAAAGTTGTAAAATAGGATAAGGGGGTACAAGCAGGGCCAGTCAGGAGGTTTTTAAAATTATAAAATAAAGGTAGTATAGTTATATAATCATTTTCAAAGATCAAGGCTGCTGGATTATAGTTCAGTAATTTCAGGTACTTCCTTTTGGCTATTTTACAATATATAATTTAAAAGCATCTATATAATGATTCAGTAATCACAATCATTTGTTAATCCTTAACTCTCAGTTACAAGACTATGAATTTAGATCCGTGTACAATGCAGTATCTTGATATTGAGGATATGGGGCCCTTGTGATGGAGCAAATGGATAAAGCAGGTTTGGCCTGGGATATTATGTTTGTTGCTATGCCACCCTATCCTAGGAGAGCTGAAGTAACAGGGCTGCAGGAATAAGACATTATAGCCCAGAATTCAGATTGCCTGATTTTACAACTCAGTTTGACCATAGGCTAATTGTGATATTAGTAAAGTGACATAATTGTGCCTTAGTTTCCTCATCTGTAAATGAAAGATAATTTGGTAACTATTTCATAGAGTTGTTATTAGAAATAAAATAATGCATTTTGTAAAAGGCTTATCCAGTGTCTGACACATTTTAAGCACTATGCCATTAGAGCCCCTATGATTTGGAGTTTATAAGGTTCTAGTTTGATATTTTCCTTTCCACTTACTCTGTCTCGCAGATGGAAGCAGCTTATAGTTTTATCTTCCACCTCCATGTAAGTATATAATATAATAAAGTACTTAACTGGTCTGTGTCTTTGGTTTCTAGGAGGTAAGCTGTACATTGGAATTTCCTGTGTGTCTTTTGTTCTTCATGGTGGGCCCCAAACCACACCTGATAGTTTATCCTAATGAGATACCTCAGGTCATGGGTAGAGTCGGTAGTAGTGGAAGCCTGACTCTGCTAGAAAGAACAACCAAGTGATTAGGGTATTGGGGCTTTGAGCCAGTTCATATCTGCTCAAATTTCCCAGCTCTGCGGAGGGAAGGGGGCCTGAAGAGCAACTTGACTGAATCAATAGTGCTTATGTATATGGGAGATGACTCCCACAGACAGGCCTGGCCCTGGCACCATGGGCTCAGCAATGCCATCCTGACCAAAGAAGGTAAAAGAAGTGTAACAAATGAGGTATCAGTGGCTGGGGGAGTTCAGGTAGAGTCAAGAGGCTACTCTGCAGGTCACTCTCACGCAAGCTTCAGTTAAACATTACTACCTTTCATAGCTTGCCAAACCCCAACCAAAATCATGCATGCCAATTCTAAAGAACACATTGGGCATTATATAAGATTCTACAAAGGTTACATGCACTAGGGTAATTTTCCAGAAACCTACAATCTCCAGATGGGTCCCTGGACCAGATAAGTCCTGACATGCAGAGGGGCCAACCTCTCCAGAGCATCAACTAGCTCCATCCCCCTATCCCAGAGTACTGACAGCCCCTTCCAAAATGAAAAAGTTAGAATGGGCATAGCCCAAATACTCCTAAAGACTGGGAGAAATATCAAAGGTGATGGTGAAGGTATACAGAGCAGGTAGGGTTTAACAAATTAGTATGAGTGCTGAATCATTATGCTGATATTTCTTTTAGCCTCTAGTACCTTCGAGTAGCTAGAAATAAAAGCCTACAATTGTGGAATTATAATCCATACCAAACTCTGAAATCTGTTCTACAACTAATTGTTGGAATACACTTTGAAATTTATTGCTTTTATGTATATATGCTATTTAAAGAGGAGGAGTGTAACAGAGAAGATAGGATTTAACAAATGAGTATGACTGCTGAATCATTATATTGATATTGCTTTTGGTCTCCAGTGTCTTGGAGCAGCTAGCAGAAAAAAACAAAAAATTGTGGAACTGTTCCCCAGACCAAACTTTAAAATCTGTCTATAACTACTTGTTAAATTGTACTTAGATATTTATTGCTTTTTTTGCATATATATTATATTTCACAATTTCACCTGATATTTAGAGATAAGAATGAAGCTGATCAGGTTGGGGTTAAAGTAATCCAGAACATAGGTGTAAGGAAGACAGTATTTATATTTTAGAACCACGCATACTCTTTGAGACCAAAGGAAGAAAAGTTTACTTGGTCTGGAATTGAAATTTTCTATAGCACATAATCTAACTCAACCTATCTGTATAGCTCATTTGAACAACTGAAACACAGGGAGCACAGAATAAGAAAGAGGTCCTTTAATCCTGTTTAGATTATTGTAATGCCTGGATACATCCTAGAGTATATTAACAGATAATCAAAGAGTATTAGCAAAGTCCCTTGAGGGATGGGAGAAAGAATATGGAGCTATTAAACCTTACCATCAGGGAATCCCTTGATACTGTGTCAAACTTAAGGGACACCCAAATCAATAGGCCATGCCCTTGATCCTGAGGCTTATTCTTGTGAAGCTTATGTTGGTAATGGAGAAGCTTAGACTACCTATAGGCCTGCCTAAGAATTACTTCTGGAGGACCTCTTTTGTTGCTCAGACATGGCCTCACTCTCTCTAAGCCCAACTCTGCAAGTGAAATCATTGCCCTCCCTGCTATGTGGGACATAACATCCAGGGGTGAAAGTCTCCCTGGCGATGTGGGAGATGACTCCCAAGGATGAATCCGGCCCTGGCATCAACAATTCCATCATGACCAAAAGGGGGAAAAGAGGTGTAACTAATAATGTATCAGTGGCAGAGAGAGTTCAAATAGAGTCGAGAGGCTACTCTAGAGGTTGCTCTTAAACAAGTTTCAGTTAGATCTTACTACCTATCTGTTCTAGTTTGCTAGCTGCTGGAATGCAATATACCAGAAACGGAGTGACTTTTAAAAAGGGGAATTTAATAAGTTGCTAGTTTATAGTTCTAAGGCCGAGAAAATGTCCCAGTTACAACAAGTCTATAGAAATGTCCAATCAAAGGCATCCAGGGAAAGATACCTTGGTTCAAGAAGGCCAATGAAGTTCAGGATTTCTCTCTTAAGTGAGAAGGCACATGGCGAACACAGTCACAGTTTCTCTCTCGGCTGGAAGGGCACACGGCAAGCAAGGCATCATCTGTTAGCTTTCTCTCCTGGCTTCCTGTTTCATGAGGGTCCCCAGGAGGGGTTTTCCTTCTTCATCTCCAAAGGTCGCTGGCTTGTGGGCTCTCTGCTTCTCGTGGCTATATCATTCTTCTCTGCTCTCTCTGAATCTCTCATTCTCCAAAATGTTTCCTCTTTTATAGGACTTCAGTAAACCAATCAAGACCCACTCCATCTAATCCAGCTTAACAACCACTCTTGATTAAATCACATAAGAAACAGCTGCCTTTACAAAATAGGATTAGGATTAAAACATGGCTTTTCTAGGGTATATACATCATTTCAAACCAGCACACTATCATAACTAGACAAATCCCAACCAGGACCATTCCAGCCAATCCTGAGGAATACCTAAGGCGATATATAAGATTCCACAGGTTCCATGCACTAGAGTAACTTTCCAGAAACCTACAACCTCTAGATGGGTCCCTGGACCAGATAAATTCAGAAACGTAGAGAGCCCAGCCTCTCCAGAACATCAGCTAGTTCCATCTCCCTACCCCATGTTAGTGACAGACCCTTTCAATTTGAAAAATTTTGAATAGCCATAACCCAAACACCCTAAAGGAGGGATGGAAAGATCAAAGGTGATGGTGGAGTTATACAGTGAACATAGAATTTAACAAATGAATATGAATGTGGAATCATTAAATTGATATCTCTTTTAGTCTCCAGTATCTTAGAAGTAAAAACCTAAAATTGTGGAATTGTAAACCATGTCAAATTCCGAAATATGTTCTGCAACTAATTGTGGTGCTGTGCTTTAAAATTTATAGCTTTTTTGTATATATGTTATTTTTCACAAAAAAAGTCGATTGTGATGATAAAAACATATTTAAGCCTTCTAGCCTCCTATAATCTGGAGCAGCTAGAAGGGAAAAAATCTGAAAGGATCATATGGTAGCTTATGACAAACTCTGGGATCTGTCCTATAACTACTTGTTGAAGAGTGTTTTGACAACTATTGCTGTTTTATTTCTTTGCTTTGTTTATATGTTATAGTATACATAAAAAAAGGTTTTAAAAATCAACAAATACTTTCCTAAAGCATTTCTTTGTCATTTTCTTAAAATCTTTCAGTGAAATTTTTAAGGATGATTGAATATATCCATTATATTGATTGTGGCAGTGGTTTTGTGGGTGTATACACATGCCAAAACTTAATAAATTATATACTTTCAAACATAGTTTATTGTATGTCAACACTATCTCAATAAAGTTGTTAAAAAGAAAAATAAAACCTCAGGGTTCCCCATTGCCCATCAAATAAAGCCTGACTCCTGCCTGGCATTCAAGTACCTCCCTGGTCTGGCCCCAACATCCTTTCTTGCCTTATCATGACTCTCCTGTACATAGCCAATACTGCAAAGTGAGCCACCCCCCTCCTACTATTATCTATGTTTCATATTGCTTTATCTCAAGCTCTATCTATGGGCGTCTTCAAGACCCAACCCAAATATTACTTCCTCCATGAAGGCTATCCAGATAATCCTAACAAGAACTGATCTTTGCTCCTCAAAATTTTGTTTGCTCTATTTTTATGGTTCTTATTACAAAATTGTGTACTTACCTTTCCTACCAAAATAAAGGATCTTTGGATGAAGACAATTTGTTATGCATTTCTGTAATACCCCCTATTATCTTGCTGTCCCAAATATTCATTAAATGAATGAATAAATGAATGTCTTAATATTAAATGAACAATCAAATGAAAAATGAGACTTCAGGTTGACATTTTGAACGGGATGCTGTAGTGGGTTGAAAAATATTCCCCCCAAATTCTTGCCCAGCTGGAATCTCAAATTGTGACCTTATTTGGAAATAGGATCTTTGCATATGTAATTGGGTAAGGATCTGGAATGAAACCATCCCGAATTTAGGTTGGGCCCTAAAACCTATGTCTAGTGTTCTTATAAGAAGAGGCAAGGACAGAAAGAGAACACCATGTGACAACAAGGCAGTGATTGAAATGATGAGTCTACAAGCCAACAAATGCAACAATTGCCAGCAACCACCAGAAGCTAGGAGAAAGGCATGGAACAGATTTTCCCTTAGAGCTTCCAGAAGGAACCAAACCCTGCTGTCATCTTGATTTCAGCCTGGCTTCCTGAACTATGAGATAATAAATTTCTTTTGTAATTTGTTATGGCAGCCCTAGGAAACAAATACAAATGCCAAGCCTCACCAAGAGGAGTCCTGACCTCCTCATTTAGAAAAGAAAAAAGTAAATTGCTTCAATTGTGGGTAGTCATTTGACCTTTGTTTCTTGAGGATTGTGTTTCTGAAACCAGAGGTAAAGTATGATTCCTTGTGTGGTATGTGGGAAGTAGCAGTGCAGCCTGTAGCAGGTGAATCAAAGTGCTCGATAAGGTCTCAGAATACTATAGTGACAAAGAAGCAGATTGGAAGGGGACTTTTCTACTGGTGATAATACTGTGAAAACTTGAACAAATCAAACAAGCTTCATTAGAGGTATTTTGTAAGCCCCCCTCTACGTCAGTTTATTACAGGAGGAACATGGCTACTCTGGAAATAAAGAAGGTTATTTCTCTGTGGCCATTGTGGCCTTTCAGGGTTGGACTCTGTACCTCAGTAGGGAGACCATACCTTGTTTATTCCTTTCAGAACAATAGCCCTGTTGCTTGGGCAGAAGTATTCAGGGGCGCACTCTTTGCCAGATTCCTGGGTCTTCCTGTAGGGAAGGCCCATCTGCTCCTGGCATAGTGGAAGTCCCTAGGCAGAGACAAGAAGCATAGACTATGCCAGGCAAGAGACCTAGGGTAATTGTTGTAATGAATAACGAAGACAGAATGGATCACTCATAAAAGCCTACCCACATTATATAGCATATTTTATCACAACAGACTTTTTTCTAAATATTTTAGGTGTGTAAGACCATGTTAAGTACTGTGGGTTATGCAAATGCATAGAGGACACTATCACTTCCTTTAATAAGCTTAAAACTACAGGGAGCATATTATGTGTCCTCTTGTGAATGTATGATATGTCTTAAAAGTAAATTCATGGGAGGCAAGGAACAAGTTGAAATATGAAAACTTCCATAGTTGAATATGATTTACAATGAAAGGATTCAGGCTAAGAAAAAGTCACAATGAGATGGAATTACAAGTAGGATTTTTGAAGAAAAGAGGAACTTTATGAAAGAGGGCTATTTATCTTGGTGAAAATTAGGGTAAAAGGTGAGAAGTAGCAAAAAAAAAAGTGTCAGTAGAATGAACAAGGTCTGTGGGTGATGATGTGGTTGGAAAAATTGGGTGGGGAGAGTTGATGGGGAAGGGTTTGGTGTTAAGCTGAGGAATCTGGACTTAGTTCCCATAGACCAGGAGTAAGTATTTTGGTTCTTTAGCATTAAAGTGGAGTTTTAAGTACTTTTGTCCAGCCTTGGTTACCAGGAGATGCTAGAATGGGAAAAATAGAGATCAACTAAAAACTCATTGCTGCAGAAATCAGATGTGAAAATAGTGGTTAATATGGGAACAGAAGACAGGTTGAACCTAACAGACATTGAAGAGAGAGGACCAATAGGCCTTGGTAATTAAGAAAAATCTTACAAAGGACTGAGTATTTCACAGGCAGTATACCCAGCCCATATCAAATCAATGATCCTGGGCTATAGGGAAAGGCAGGAGTGCTGAAACTAAAGGAAGAGTAAGTGGATTCTCCAAGATAATACATGGGTACTCAAGAGGGAGAAGTATCTTCTGCAAAACCTGAATGGTTCCTAATTGACCAGTTTGTCTTGCCCTATTAATCTCCCCCAGTAGTCTCTTTGATTAAAGTTTTTTTTTGTCATCTAATTCCTGATCTCCATGACACTGATATTTCTCCCTTAAACTGACACAGCCCCCTCTGGTTGGAGCAGGTGACATCTGATCAGTACTCTTCAGTTTTTTCATCTTTCTTCTGGCCAAACGTCAGAGCCACATGAAGCAGCAGCAAGAGGTGGCTCCTTCCTTATTCACTCCTCTTCAAGTTCTCACTCAAAATTTTATTACCTATTAGAGCTCATTTGGTAAAGTATTGGAGTCTTTTATTGCATGGAATTGTGTTCACTTAGGGTTTGTACCAGAGTGGTTTAAATATGTCGTTGCAAATTCTTAATTTTAATTAAGAATTTAATTAAATGCAACCTTTGTTGCATGACTTATTCCCCTCCCCCATGTTTGATCTTCCTACAAAATGAATTAAGACACTCTTCACCCAAAAGTTTTATATTTCTGTTACCCCTCCAGTATTTGCAGAAGTGTGAAACATTAAGCAGCAGTTTAGATTTGCTAAAAATAAAACCGAAGCTTTTGTTTTCTCCTTCAGTTTGTTTTTTGCTCACTTGAGTGGTCTTCTCAGGAAATGGCCTTGTAGCTAAGTGGGTTTTTGAGGTTTGATTAGTTCAAAAGGTTTCTATAACCCTTGGTTGTACAGTGGAACAGATCCTAAAAGTTGCAGCTTGCTTTTAAGAAAAAAAACCATTTTAAGTTCCTTAGATTTTAGGTAAAAGGACTGGAGGGTATCTAAGCAATTTTTTTCTTTATTTCACGTCTACTCCACCTCTTTCTTTCCTAAGAGAAGACAACAAAGTTAGTTAAAGATTGTTCTGAAATATGGGCCTGAGAAAATAGATTTAAATTTTATTTTATTAGGTATCTTTTATGAATTGATAAAGTTCAGGTTTTGATGGAAGTGAGGACATTTTAAAGGGATACAGATTATAAAGATGTTTATCTCTTACTTGTATATAGAGAGAATCATTTTCCTTTTTGTGTTATGCTTTGCTATTCTGCTAATAAGAAAGTCAGTTTGGATTGTTTTAATTTTTATCAGTAATTAGGTCTGTTCCTTGAGTTCTGAGATGCTTTGTTAACTGATTTAGGGTGTTTGTTTACTATATACTGGTTTGTTCATCACTGCATACTCAGCCCCTAGCATGGTGCTTAGCATTTAGTAGATACTCAATAAATTTACCGAAAAAATTAATGGATTTTTGCATGTGCTTTTTTTATTTAAAAAAGTGGTATAATATTAAAAGAAAAAAATTTAAATCATAATCCCAGCATACTCACACATTGATGTTTTGAATATTTTAAAATGGTTTTAACTATGTACATACCTTTAATTGTTGTAGTTATTGTGAACTTGAAAATGTTAAAATGTAAAGCTTCCCCATATTTTATGTTTTAAAATAGCCAAATTAAACAGTTGCATTGCTTAGGGCAGCAAGAAATTTTCTTTAAATGTTACATGGGGTTAATTTGAGAAATTCTATACAATTCTCAACAAATATTGCTAATGAATTATGGTTCATTTTAGTTTACGTGATTTGAGATTGAAATACTTTATTTGGAATATTGGCTTCAAGCTGCCTATATTTAAGATGACTCAATGACATTTTCTTCTGTTGGGCTCAATAAAGTAGAAGCCGTCTAATAGTATCCAGAATCATGATTTCCTTCCTAAAGGGAGTCTGAATAATGTTGCAAAGCAGAAGGGATTAGTAGGATCTTAAATAGAGGAAGTCCTAACAACACACTTCCCAGTTTTCTTTAGGATTATTTCAGACTAATTTTGTTAACATTTGATTGCATTTTTGCCCTCAAACAGAGATGTTATGTCAATTTCTAGATGTTCTCACTCTGAATTAGATATTCAGGAAGACTTGTACCCACTGAGAGAACTTAGAAGAGTTGAGATGTACTTTTTCTGGGGCAGCTTGTCTGTCAAACAGGTCCAAAATGCTACATGCACAGCATGTCTTCTTGAAACAATAGCCTTTTCCAAGACATTGGTTGCAGAATAGAAATGTCTTCTGTAGAACCAGTATTTTAATTTTCCTGTTCTGAGAATTATTCTGTTGCCAGCAAAGTGGTTGTTTACTTTCTTTCTGGTCCCTCATAGTTTGACAGGCTTACAGGTCATATGTACCAATTGTCTGGTACCATGCTGCTGCTGAGGTCACTGTTTCTGAGCCTAACCAACAGGGTCTTTATTATATCCAGGAACCATGTGAAGTTCAAAAAGCTGCTGGGGGATGGGGAGGTTCTGAAATCAACAACACTTCCCTTAATGGAGATCAGCATGTCCTCAGCTCTGAGAGAGACATAGAGTGTCAGAAACAGCTGATTTTGCTTCATCCCAACGTGAGTTTGGGATCCATATGGTGACAAAAGTAAAACCTCTGATAAAAACCCCTTCTCTGATGAACTTAAAGTGTGCCACTGTTTGCACTGACAAGAAACCTTTGAAAGAATAGTCTCAGTAGAAGATGCATAACCACAGTGTCTATCTCCCTTTGTGGGCCTAACCCCAAACAGCGTCTGTCCTTCTTTCCGGACCTGACTGAACCAGGCAGAGTTCATTTGGGACCTAAGGAAACAGAGAGTGTCAATGACCTTTTGTTCACTGGGGGAATGGGGAAAGATAAAATCCATCCACAAGACCTGCAATTCTGTCTTTTCTCTGGGAAGAAAGAAGAGAGGTGAATTTTGCTTAAGAGTCAAGAGGAACAGCCTCAGAGCTAAGCAGATTACATGTTATGTTCTAGTTACTCTCATGTTTGTTAGAAACGTGAATTGTAACCAGTTAGCTTTCTTTGTTGAGGAGGAAGGCTCTAGGGCCCAGGAGTGAGATGGCTTTGTTGTGTGACCACAGAGGTTGGTTACGCACTAATTTCCTCTAGGGCTTGTGATGAAGTCAGTAAACCACAGCCTTCGGCATGTTCTGCTCAGGTTGCAGCAGTGGCTTCTCAGTGGCATCTCGGCCATGATACACACTTGACATGCCCTCCCTCAACCCACTCATAGATTGCCTCTCTTGCTCTGCAGCATGGACCAAAGACAAATTGTGCAGAAATTCCTGGATGAAGCCCAAAACAAGAAAATTAACAAAGAGGAGTTTGCCACTGAATTTCTGGTGAGTCCTATGTTGTGACACTTTCAGGGTAGTAACAGACTGTTTAACTGGCTATGATGGTCCAAATCTCCTAGACTAAATTGCTTTTGAGATAAAGTGAATATCAGACCTTAGAGAAGGATGAGGGGTAGAAGTCTGACTTCCATGAGAGGTGTGTATGTATTTTCTCCAAAATATGGATTTTGATGTTTGTTTGCTTAGAGTTTAAATAAGAATTCTACAGAAGACTTAAAATCCTTTAAATACTAATAGCAATTAAACACCTGGAATTTCCAGGCATTTCAGTGGTATTTTATGCTTCAAATGACTAATTCTAATTGATATTAAGCAGAAAAAAAATCAAGATCAATTTTTCATGGCTCAATGAACATTAGTTTTTGGCCTCTGCTTGGGATTCCATTTGGATGATATAGATTCTTGAGGAGCACGAAAAACTCTCTGCCACATTTTTCTTCTTTCCTTAAGGAAAAATATTAAAACATGTTTTTGCAATAGCAGGGTTCCTTAACCTTCTTTTAATAGGAGAGGTGGAATGGCTAGGATGGGGGGGTAGGGACAAACAAAGGACATGGAGTGAAATATGAATATGAGATAGCCTAGGATTAACTGGATTTGATTAACCCAGAGACCACTGCATCTTCTCTGAGGAAACTGTGGTTACTGATGCAGTGACAAGCTGGGTAGGCCTTTTATTCACTCTATAACCTAATACATCAGATAACAAAAGGTGTCTGAGAGGTCTTATCATGCTAGCATTTCAAAGTTGTAAGAACTTCAAACTTTAGCTCTTCAGCTGTGGAGAAGTGGAAATTGGAGTACACGTACCTGGAATTAAACCATGATTCTATTGTCAACTAAACTGTCGAATATTTGACATGTTCCTTAATCTCCCGAAGTTTCTGACTTCTAATTTATAAAATGGGGATAATAATTTATGTTCTACCTATCCTCATAGCATTGTTATGATGATTAAATATCAATAATAATAATATGGT
This sequence comes from Tamandua tetradactyla, assembly GCF_023851605.1. Taxonomy (NCBI): domain Eukaryota; kingdom Metazoa; phylum Chordata; class Mammalia; order Pilosa; family Myrmecophagidae; genus Tamandua; species Tamandua tetradactyla. The sequence continues at coordinate 7,836,941 of NC_135337.1, forward strand.
CACTTGTTCAGCAATATTTATTGAGCACCTACTATGTACCAAGCACAATTCTAGACACTGAGGATACAGCAATCAACAAAACAAACAAAAATCTTTGCCTTATGGAGCTATCATTTTGATATAGGATATACCAAATATCACATTTTACAGATGTGAAAACACTGTGTAAAATCTTGAGTGATTAGATACTGGAATAGAGTTCCTATGTTAGTTCAACTCTGATAATATCATGACATTACAAAAAATACTCTTATTGCTACTGGCCAGGCAGTCTGAGCCCCTCTGGGTAGAGTTATCAAGGAGTGAAGTATGGGGGAAGTTCTGGACCATGTCTCTTTAGACATATGCCTGCCCCTAGCCTATAATTCCTGAGCCAAATTCACCCAAGGCATTGAGCTTAGGGGCAGTATCACCCACTGTTTCATTTTGGCTGTGTTTTTTTAAGATAATGTAGTTTATATCTCTAATATTTTACCTTTTCTTAGCTCAGGTCATTATAAACGCTCACCCAAATTATTGCAGTCACCTCCTAACTGGTTTTTCTGCCTTGCCCAGGCTTCAGTCAATTTTCCATTCAACACCAAGGTGATCTTTTTTTCCCTGCTTAAAAACCCTCTATAGTTTTTCTCCCTGTTTGAAATTTTGAAAACAATACACATTTATGAAAGTACATAAAATGTGTAAAGTGTATTGACTAATTTTAAAGCAAACCCCAGAGCAGCCACTACCTAGGTCAAGAAATAGAACATTGCCAGACTCCAGAAGACCCTTTTTTATCTCTTCTCTATCAGGCTCCCGACCCTCGTCCTAACCCTGCCCTGCCCAAGGTGAAATCACTATCCTGATTTTTATATTAATCACTTCCTTGTTCTTTTAGCTACTAATTTTAAGACCTTGTTTTAGGGTGGTGATTAAGTGGAACCTCACTGTTCATTGACTCATGTCCTCCAATGGAAAAACACAGTCTGCTTACAGCTCCACCTACAAGTTCAGCTGAGATGCCAGAGGGTGCAGCTTTGAGGGAGTAGGGGAGGGTGATTAGGGCCAGGTTCCCTGCTTGGAAAAGGTAAATACTGACATTAAATTGGAGGGCTTTTCACTTGATCATATGCCATATCCAACCTTAATTAACCCCTTAATGTACTCTCCCAGGATTTGATGCTTCCGGGTTTGAGAACTGATTCTGTGACACAGGGCCTCTGCTAGCCTAAATTGTGGTGGCTTTATGCAAATTGCCAAAAGGCACCTTACTTCCACGTGGGTGCCCTCTGTCTCCCCTTCAAGTCCATGCTTTGTGGCTGTGAAGCTGTAGACATGGAAATTTAACCAGGTTTTTAAACCATGGAAATTTTCACAGGCTTTCCAGAGCCTGTGAAATTAATCCTTATGTAATAGTGCCTTCTTCAACCATTAACACTGAGTCCTCAAAAGGCGTAGTCTGAGAATAAGTTTCCAGTTAATATAATTTCTACATAGTAGAAACAGCAGCAACAACCACACTACTGAAAATTTCTTAAAGGTATTTTTAAAAAGCCCTTATTGTTTAATCTTGTAAAACAATATTATTACAAATTAAAAGAAAGAAAATTCACCCTAGTGCCAGCATTCCAACAAGTAACTTTTTTTGGTGGATCTTCTGGCTCATTTATATAATGCTTTTTATATCATTTAATTATAGCACAGATACAATTTTGTATTCTCATATTTTCACTTAATTTTACCAAATTACTTATCATATTGATTAAAAGTCTTTATAATTTTTTAGCTTTAATTATTTATTTTTATTGATATATATTATATATTCACATACCATGCAATCATCCAAAGTGTACAATCATAATACCATCATATAGCTGTGAATTTATCATCACAGCTGACTCTTTAAAATCTTTATAATTTTTAATGGCTGATAATGCAGCATAAGATAATGGAAGAATAATAGCCATAATAGCTAACACTTCTATAGTTTTTACTATGTGCCAGGCAGTGTTCTAAGTACTTTTACATATCAACTCATTTAATCCATTGAGAATTAGAGCTAAGGAAATGAGACAAAGAGAGGTTAACTGACTTGCTCAGGGTCACACAGCTAGTAAGTGGTGGAATTGAGTTTTGAATTCAGGTAGTCTGCTTTACCATTTGTTTTCATTACAATTTTGGAGTCACATAAATCTGGGTTTGAAATTAGGTTCTGCCTAACTGTGTGACCTTGAACAAAGTCATTGCAAAGCGGGAACCAATAACATTGATTTTGCAGAACTGCTGTGTACATAATGGAATAAGTATATAACATGCCTGACACATAGTAGGCACCCAAATTATTTAACTATTTCTTTATTTTTTGACATGTAGGCTTTTTCTAATTTTTCTATTGATAACACTGCAATGACTATATTGACCATGTGGTTTTTTCCTTCTTTTTGATTATATCCTGAAGTTTGCTCCCCAAAAGTGTTATAACTGGGTCTGAGTATTAGTGTCGAAATGGTTAAGCATTGCCAAATTTATTTCCAGAGAGTTTTTCTAATTTGTAATATCAGAATTTATCTTCTCTTCTACCTTGCTCGTCTTAATTAAATAACTATAAAAGATAAAATGTATTGATGCTTACCATGTGGTAGGCAATCTGCTAAGTGCTTTACATATATATGACCTCAGTCAATCACTACAATCCTGACAGGAAAGGATTATTTTCATTTTACCTATGAAACGGCAAAGCCAGGATTTGAAACTCTGATCTGTTTGATTCCAAAGTCTATACTTTGGAATATACTTTCTATATACTTTCTATACTTATACTGTATTAGGTAAAATCATATATATTTTACTTTGTCCTATAGTAAAATAGTACTTCGTATTGTTTGTGATTTCTTTTATCTCAAAAAAACCTAAAAATTTTCCATGATTATTTCAATCTCCATTTATACTTATGTAAATTTTCTTATCATTTACTTTCTATAGCCACAATAGCTAAGTTCTGGGACTGTGCTACAGGCTCTGCTAAAGTGCTTCACAAACACAACCTCATTTACTTCCTGAAGAATCCCTTAACATGACTTACAAAGTCCTGCATAGCCCAGCCCTCATGCGCCTCTCCAGCATCTTACTGTATGGTCAGTTCCTTGTCCTTGTCCTTGCCCTGCTTCCTCTGCCACAGGGCCTTTGCGCATTCCTCACATTTCTCTTTACCTAATTAAGAGTAATTGGATGAAGTGGTCACTTCCTCAAAGACTCCCTTGACCTCCCTGAATAGATCAAATCTTCTCATAAATTCTCTTTAGTTTCACTTGTCATTTTTCTTAGTACTTATCACAGTTCCAAATTAACATTTATTTGTGTGATTATTTGGTTGCCTGCTCACCCATCAGACTGAAGTTCCATAAAAGCAAGGTTCTTATTTCTTTCTGTTTATCATGGTATACAGCATTTGGCATGGAGTAGGCACAGGGAAGTTAGGTAACATACCTAAGGTCACACATATCCTAAGCGGTAGAACTGGGATGTGAAATAAAGCTATTTAACTTTTGAGCCTGTACTCCTAGTAACCCCCTTCCCTTTTATTGCCTCAAATTTTTCCAATGGCCTTATTTTTTTAAACTTGACAAAACTGTGAAATGTAGCATATACACTGAAAAATGCTTTAAACATGTATATGTGTATATACATACACACACATACATACATACAATTGAACAATTTGTAATAAATCAGGCACCCATTACCCAATTAAGCACCACTCAAATAATGAAATAAAGCACTGTCCATACCCCAGAAACTCCTTACATGCCCTTCCTGATCACACCTTCCCTAGACTAGAGGTAAACACTATCTTTATAACTTCTAGTAATAATTCCTTTGTTTTCTGAATAGCTTTAATACCTACATATGCATTACTAAACAATAGAGATTAACTTTACCTACTTCGGAATTTTATGTAAGTGGAATTCCTTTTTTATGACTTGTTTCTTTCACTGTAAATCACATTTGTAAAATTCATTCACTTTGGTGCGTTTCTAATTATTTTTATGAATTCTGTCAAAGCTCAACACAAACACATATTGTTAGGATAGTAGAGTGCATTAACATAAAGATGCCATTGAGAGAGGTCAGCTAGTCACTGAAGATACTGTTATCCATTTGGAAGCATCACAGTGCAGTGTGTGTACTTTAGCTTTGCTAGCTTAGAAATTCAGTTTTTTTCAGTATGCTCAGAATTGGTCAGAATAGGCAACTGGCTCCAAATAACCAAATGTATAAAAAGTTCACCAGAAACCAGCATGCCAAATAATTACATTTTCAAGGAGAAAAGTAATTGTCAAACAGAGTGGAAATTTGCACTGGTTGGTCAACATATTCTCTACTTTGGAAAAAAACTTGTAAAAGAAATCAACTATAATCAAAAAATTTCTTGATGGAAATGGTGATTTTAGTGGCTCCAACTATGATAGCATACTGTCTCCATCTCCTAATTTGAAACCTCAGGCTGGTGACCAACATAACTCTTTTCTGGACAGCACTAGGGATACAGTGACAAATGCTTTCTATCTTTCTTTACTTCTAAGCTTAATGAGGATCATCTTTTTCTGTTAGCGTGCTCTTTATTGGACAGATTACGATTTACAAAGGAATACGTATCCACTTTAGCTAGTTCTGCAGCTAATTTTATGACATACACATCTCGCCCATTTTATTATATTTAGGTTAGGGCTTGGCTGCATGCTATATTGTGGTCACTTTGCTGCATATGTTTATGTTTAAAAGTACTTAGATACACTTTTTCTTTTCTATAGTGGAAGGAATTGAAGCATCTTCAATAGAAAGTGAATAGCATACACAAAGTGAGTGCTTAGCAAACGTTGAGTACTGTATTACAAAATATGCATATATGAGCTCATTGACTATCTGTATGTATTTGAACAAAGACTGGAAAGGAATACAGAAATATGAACACAGTTTTATGTAGATAAGATAATTTGATTATGTGTATCTTCTTCATCTTAAAAAGTATTTTGGAGTACAGCAATTACAAATAGAAGTACAAATAAAAGAAAATACAAATAATAAAAGTACCACTAATACCACTTTACATATTAAATAGAGCTCTATGTAAAATATCAAAATCCTAATATTGGTCAGAGTTCAGAAATTTGCAGTCTCATATATAATCTTTCTGCAAGCAAAATTTATATACTGTTTCTGATATATATTTGATAACATATATCAAAAGCTTTTAAAATGGGCAAATTCTTTGACCATTTTTAAGAATTCATCTGAAGATTTTGACTACACAATGCACAGTACTGCCTAGAATAATAAAAGATTTGAAGCAACATAAAAGTCTCACGAAATATAGCAACAAATGTCTTATGTTATACCACATGCAATGGGATACTTTACCAACATTAAAAATAATGCAGAAGAACACAAATGGATAAATGCAAAGGGAAAGTTACAAAATCTTATATACAGTGTGATGCCATTTTAATTACATATATACAAATAAAAGATTGGAAGGTAATATTATAAAATATTAAGAATGGTAAACATAGGTGATTTTTTTCTTTTCCCTCATTTATTTATTTACTTATTTTAACTTTTTTTTATTGTGAAATATAACATATATACAAAAAAGCAATAAACTTCCAAGTACATTACAGTAGTTATAGAACAGATTTTAAGGTTTGGTGTGGGTTACAGATCCACAATTTTTCGTTTTTTCTTCTAGCTACTCTAAGACAGTAGAGACCAAAAGAAATATCAATATAATGATTCAGCAGTCATACTCATTTGTTAAATCCTATCTTCTCTGCTATACTTCTCTTTTTTTTCTTTTTTGTGATAAATAACATGTATACAAAAAGCAATAAATTTCAAAGTACATAGCAACAATTAGTTGTAGAAGTGATTTCAGAATTTGGTATGTGTTGCAATTACACAATTTCAGGTTTTTACTTCTAGCTGCTGTAAGGTTCTGGAGACTAAAAGAAATACCAATATAGTGATTCAGCAATCATACTCATTTGTTAAACCCTACCTTCTCTGTATAACTCCACCATCACCTTTGCATAGGTGTTTTCTAACATTTTACTTTTTCTGCTACTACCAAGAATAAATATGTCAGATCGTCTCTTAAGCTGACTTCTCCCAAACCCATTTCTAGCCTCTCACTAGGGACCATTCAGTCCCAAATTTTCAATTGTTCACAGGACATGTGAATGCAATTCTTGTCACTTCTTCATATTGTGTGTATCTCAAGTTGAATCCTTTGGTTCTCTCACCCAAGTTTAGCTATTGCCTACCCACCTACCTACTTACCCTACTACTGGACTGGCAGCCAACCCCTCCATGAGATCACCTGTCTTAGTTGGAGATGGCTCTGTGCACACTCAGGGTCAGTTCTGTCTCATTATCCATTCCTACAGCAGTACTTTTGTTTACTGGATTTAGAGGCCTGAGTTCCTATTCCATTCCCTAGCATTCATATTTTCTGTCTTGTTGGAGGCTTGAATTGGATAATACTGACCAGCAGTTGTAAAGTTACTAAGGAACAACCTTGAGGAACTACGGTGACAGACTAACTTTAACTCTTCATTTGCACCTAGCCCAGAGGGGCCAAGTTTGATTTTTTTCCTCCAAAAATATCACTTATATCTTCTATACTTAATGTGATACTTCAAGGCAATGATATTGTGGATTTGTGTTTTCTTTTTTCTTTCTGTTCTCTTTTGGGAGTTATCTTATTTACTAGTTTTCATTTACTAATCAGTGAGAAGGATATGAAGAGACTCCATCCTGATTTCTAGAGTCACGGTCAGATCAAAGTTCTGTTGTCCTACTTGAAAAGAAAGGGTTAGTATAGTCCATAAACCAAATGGCTTTTCTATTAGCTTATTAAGCATACACAGAATGTAGTTTGTCATACATTCCAACCTATTTCAGGGCCCATAGAGAAGCTGGCTCCTTTTCTTCATTCTCTCGACAACACTTCAAGCCCTAATTTCTTTCACTGGTGCCACCTGTTTTAGTTTCCTAGACTGCTTAAAGCAAATAGTATGCAATAGTATGAAATAGGTTAGCTTAAACAATGGGAATTTATTACCTTACAATTTCGAGGCCAAGAAAATGTCCAAATCAAGGTGTCATCAAGGCAATGCTTTCTTTCAGAAGAGTGGCAGCTGGTGATCCTTGGCTTCTCTGCCAAGTGGCAAGGCACATAGTAGTGTCTGCTGTTCTCTCTCTTTTCTTCTGGGTTTCATTGCCTTCAGCTTCATGCTTCCATAGCTTTCTCTCTCTTTTATTCATTCCCTTTATAAAGGACTCCAGTAATAGGATTAAGTCCAATCCTGAAAGATGTGGATCACATCTTAACTAAAATAACCTCATCAAAATGTACTATTTATAGTGAGTTCATACCCACAGGAATAGATTATATTTAATAACATGGGGTACATGCAGCTTCAAATCATCATAGCTCCTAATTCCCTAACCTTGTGGTTAGCAGAGAAACTCCTTCCCCTTTGACCTCCTGTCTTTCCTCCTGCCACCCCAGGCCACCTTCATGGTCCTGCTTTTTCTCTTACCCTATTTTGCTTTCTACTCTCAGAGTTCCTCTTCTTCTGGTATGGTCTGTCAATTCTTCTGCCCTCCTTTGTTCTCTGTTGGGGTATTGGAACCTGAAGATCTGGAGGGGAGAGAAAGGTAATAAAAAAGGTTTTCACAATGGTCTGACTGCATGGCATGATATCTGCAAAAAAATAAATACATGAATCCAATTTTTTACACTTTCCAAAATTACAATTCTGTAGGCATTTCCAGATGTCTGACAGGAGGAGTGGGTAGGAATTAATGAAGATGGCTGAACAAGAATATGTTACACATGCACATACTTTATCTGTGACATTAACCAAATTGAGGATATTTTACAAAAAGGGTACAGCATTCTCCCTGGAAAGTATTCCACAAGCAGAGCAAAGCAAACCACCACATAAAAACAATGTAACAAGGAATATGCATTTGGCTCAGTTCTGGAGATTTTTGGAAGGAAAAGTTCTGGGACTTGGAATCTTTCCAGCAGCCCTGGGATCCATGGCAACCTGAAAATCATCATTCTGGGGGTACATAAGAGCAAAAACCTGACAAATTGGTAAAAATTCAGTAACAATATTTTATAGTCTCCCTTGCGTCTAAGCCATGGCCTATCTTAGTCTACTTGTAACCATTTTTGTATAAAAATCTGCTGTACAGGTAGCAATTCAGTGTCATTCCCCCAAAATCTAATTCTGAAAATCTATGAGAATTTAAACCATGGTAAGAAACTAGGACTTAAAAGCTAACTGTACACTTGGTTTTCAATGGGTAGAAATAGAAAAAAAAGTAATTAGAACTAAATATGCTGGCATTTGTAGTATAGCAAATAAGTAAGCAGTGGCTGACTGTTCCATTTGTCATCTCTAGTAGGAAAAAGCTTACATTCCTACCCTGTTTTTGTTTCCTTGGCTGCTTAAGCAAATACCATGAAATGGTTCAAGTCAAACAATGGAATTTATTCACTCACAGTTTGAGGCTTGGAAAAAGTCCAAATCAAGGTGTCATTAAGGTGAAGCTTTCTTTCTGCAGACTGTGGTGTTCTGGGACAGGCTGCTGGTGATTCTTGGCCCTTATCTCCTCTGTCACCTGGCATGCCAGTCTGAATCTGTTGCATACCCCAGAAAAGCCAAGTTCTTTAATCTTCATTCAATATTGCTGGGAAGGATTTTTTTTTATTATTTCCATGGAGATATGACTCACCAAAATTGTGGGTGGTAACTTTTAATTAAATGGTTTCCACGGAGCTGTGTCTCCACCCATTCAAGATGGAGTTGCTTACTAGAGCCCTTTAAGAGGGAACCATTTTGGAAAAACTTTGAGAGCCACCAGAAGTGACAGAGCCACCAGAACCAACAGAGCCCTCGCATCCAGAGACCTTTGGAGATGAAGAAGGACAATGCTCCCGGGGGACCTTCATGAAACAGGAAGCTGGGAGAGAAAGCTAGCAGACATTGCCACGTGCCCTCCCAGCTGAGAGAGAAACCCCAAACTTCATCAGCCTTTCTTGAGTGATGGTAACCTCTTGTTGGTGCCTTAATTTGGACATTTTCAGGACCTTAGAACTATAAACTTATAACGTAATAAATTTCTCTTTTTAAAAGCAGTTCTATTTCTGGTATAACACATTCCAGAAGCTTGCAAACTAAAACACCTGGTAATACACATGTGTGGCCTCTCTTGGCCTGTCTGCTCTCTTCCAGGTACAGTTGCATTTCAGCTTCTTGCTTCCTGTGGTTTTCTCTCTCTGTCTGAATTTCATTCTGTTAATGAAGGACTCCAGTAATAAGATTAAGACCCATCCTGATTAGGTTGAGCCATGCCTTAACTAAAGTAACCTCATCAAAAGGAACTACTTACATCAAGTTCACACCTACAGGAATGGATTAGATTTAAGAACATGTTTTTCTGGGGTACATAAAGTTTCAAACCACCACACTCCACCCTCCAGACCCCCAAAGGATGCATTCTTTCTACATGTAAAATACATTCATTCCATCATAATATCTCAAAAGCCCTAAGTCATTTCAAAAATGAGTCTTAATACAAGTTACAAGTCTCATCAAAATGAGTTTTGGCTACGGTCTGTCCAAGGGCACAATTCCCCTCTGTGAACCTTTGAAACCTAGAGAACAAGTTAGCTGCTTCTAATATATAATGGAGGGACAGGTATAGGATACAGTTCCATTCCAGAAGGGAGAACTTGGAAGGAAAACAGGGGTCATGTGTCTCAAACAATTCTGCAACCTAGCAGGACCAACTCCATTAGATTTCAAGGTCTGAGAGTCCTCTATAGATGAATACTTTGTTCTCTGGGTCTGATGGAGTGGTAGCCCCACCCCTTCCACATACTTGAATAGTGGTCATGCTTTCCCTAAATGTTGGGATGAAGACTCCATCCTCTCTTAGAACTAGGGCAGTGCCTAGACTTTCTTCAATCCCTAGGGCACAGACCACTGGAGAAGTTATGTAAATATCTTCTGTTATTTGGAAAGTATAAATTTAATTAGATCCTATGTATTTGGTAATTCTCTGTTATGAACTCCCAGCTAACACAATTTTGTGACTCCAACTTATTTTTCCCTTTCCTTGTAGTCTCACTTAGTTACCAAGTTATCCTGAACCAATTTTGAAACCTAGTGATGAATTTTGCTGATTATGTTAGATCTAATTTCTATTCTTTACTATGTCTTCTTTCTCTCTCCTTCTCTTTCAATAAGAATCATCATACCTTTATTTTAGACTTCCCTTTCCTAACCCTTTTTTTCCCATCAGTTAGTTAAGGACATCTGTTTTGTTTTGTTTATCCAAAATTTGTATAAACAGAATAAAGAGACCCTTAACTAAGATATAATACATCCTATTTAATTATGTGAAATATCTATATGAAATAGAAGCAACTAAGTAGCAGTAATGACAATCCCCTTCTTTTTCTTATTTCCTTGTTGCTAATTACTTGAGAAAAGTTCTTTCTCTATTTTCTTATTTCTCTTTATTTGTTCACCCAGTGGAACAAAACATATAATAGTCATGGCTACTAAATACAAAAGCAGTACCAGGGAGGGTTACATTTATGAGGTGAGAAAGGAAAGGAAAGCCATAGTTTTTAGAAGTGGTATTACATATAGTGTCAGTGATGTCAATTCATAAAATTTTGGAAAAAAAAAGCTAGATGTCATCTTTAGATTGGAGGACAGAGGGAAATGTGGGAAAGTTAGCTTGGAGTTCAACTAAGGAGAGTCTTAAGTACCTGACAAAGGAGTTTGGACTTTTTCCTAGTAGCAAGGGGTATTCATGGAAGTTGTTTTGAGCAGAGGAGAGATAATTATAGCAGTATTTTCTGAAAATTAATTTGGCATAATTATGCCCAATGTATTTGAATGGGGAAAGACAGAGAAGTGCAAAGGTGAACTAAGAAACACAATAATTCAAGCTTTAAGGGAAAGGGCCTTTACTGAGGTACTTGTAGTGAGCATGGGAAGGAGGGTTGATGCAAGATATTACAATGGGAGGAATCAGTAGGACTTGTCAAGTGAATTAAAGCTGGGAATGAGGTAACCAAAAGTACTGGTAACTAAAGGTAACTCTCGGTTTCCAAAGTATGACTGTCTGGGGGAAAAATAGTACCATTGGCATTAATAGTGGTGGCAATAATAGTTTTAAATGTGATCAGTTTGAGGCTGTGGTTAAGATACCCAAGTGGAAATATAACGGACATAGTTGAGAATTCAGGAATGAACTTAAAAATCAAGAGTTACCCAATAGAGATTGTAATTATAATTCAATTTAAATCAGTTTAAAAAGCCAGCAAACAGTTGTTGTATGCTTTCTATAAGAGTATATGATCTTGAGCTAATGTCTATAATGACAGAAGAGCAGGAAATTGAGGGCTTAATTTTGGAAACTTTGGGTAATTCTCAATTAGAAGATAAAAAAGGACAGAGAGCCTTTAAGAAGAATGAGAAGAAGGAGTCAGAGAAAAAAAGAGGGGAACCAAGATAATACAGATTAATAAGGGTCAAGAGGGGGGAAGAAATTTCAAGAAGGAAATTAAAGAAGATGAAGACTGAATAGATACTGAGGAATCTAGCACATAGGAGGTAACTAATGCTCTTCAAGTGATGAATTCACCACTGTAATGAAAATTATTTTCTTTAGTTCAAATCACATATATTTATTGGCTACTATAGAGGTCCCTATCCATAGCCCTCATCTTTCTTAAACTGAGTAGCGGTTCATCAAAGTCCTATCTATTAGAAGCAGTTTCTATGAATGATAAGGGAGATAAAATTTGAGGCAACATTGATTCCTAAGAAGGAACCAAAGAGAAATGATCATTTTCTCTGACCTGAAGTTTTGGTTTATAGTATAACATTGACAAAAGGGAATAATTTTAAGGATATAGTTCACTATCTTGAGGAATCTTGCTCAACCACCTTAAACTAGAATCTGCCTGGCTCAGATCATAATCTACCAACAGAATATGATGTTATTTAAAGATTATTTTTTGTTTAAGGGATGAATTTGAAGTTTGGGTCAGATAAAGTAACTTCCTTCTCTGGGGACTGAAATTTTGCTAGTTATAGAAAGGTTTCATTCAGCCAAAGCTCAATTTCTACTTAAAAAAAAAAGTGATCTGAAGCAAAAAGACTAACAGAACTTAAATTTCTTGTTGACCACTGAACTAAATAGCAGCTGTAAAGAAAGTAAATTAAACTTTTAATATTTGACCCATTTGGGTGGAGAATATGGCTTGTTTTCCTAATATATTTGGTTTTTAAAATATTCACCAATTTCACCTCTCAGTTTTAGTTATTTGTGGTGCAGCTGCAGCAAGTGGAGTCTTTTCACTTCCTCAAATTTCACTGAAGCTTAATGTGCTTATGCTCTGGGCTCTGTCCTGAAAGGAGTCAGCCCAGAGAGAATGCTAAAAGGGCTAAGAAGGAACGGTCTCTAGAGATAGCTTCTTATCTACTTTCTATAGGAAGATTTAATTATTCCTGGAATTTTATTACAGAAGCTGAAAAGGCAATCTACCATGTACAAGGCAGACAAAATCTATCCAACAGCTGTGGCTGAGATGCCTAAGAATATAAAGAAAAACAGATATAAGGATATCTTGCCCTGTAAGTTCCATTTTTCCCTATAAATGTGTACCCTCACCCACATTCAATCATTCCAGTCCTCTTTTTACCCATTACTGTACCTAATCCTGGAACATGACATTGACATATTAGTTTGTACTGTTTATGACTGCAAAAGAGCTCTCATTCAAGTAAACACATTTTTAGAAAGGCTAAATGAATAAATCTACAGATTTTCCCACAAACACATTTATCTCAAAAATATGATGAGAAAGGAGAGTAGTATCTATTTTTATGTATGTGCTTCATCCATTTGAAAATAGAGGCCAGCAGAAAACTTAGCATATAGTGGGAACTTCATTACATTTATTGAATAGATGGATATTTAACTTCTTTTAGCCCTACAATCCCACTTTTGTCAGTCATTCCTAATTTGTTTTATGTTTTGCTCTGGTCTTAATTTATGTATATTATTATTTTTAAATAAACATTTCATTTGGGAATAAAAAAAGAGCACTCCATTCATTCATTCACTCACTTATCAAAATACTTATTAACATCCACTATTCAGTATTAAGTTGACTTACAGTAAACCCCTAAGACCTCTTAACTACATCTTTCTTTTATATGACAGATGATCACAGCCGAGTAGAGCTGTCTCTGATAATCTCTGATGAGGATTCCAGCTACATCAATGCCAACTTCATTAAGGTACACTGAAAGGAAATAAAAGCCCTGCATATTTCCCTAGGTACCTAAAAAATACAGGGAAGCCCTTGGTGAGATGAAGAAGCTATAAATTATAGTCACCTATGTAATTTCTGTTCCACTTTAGGGAGTTTATGGACCTAAGGCTTATATTGCCACTCAAGGTCCTTTGTCTACAACTCTCCTGGACTTTTGGAGAATGATTTGGGAATACAGTGTCCTGGTAAGTGCAGTGTTGATTTTACTTTATTGTCTAGGTTTTAGAGAAGGAGGGCATAGGGTATCAGGATATGTTATTGAAGTTTCCTATCTATTAAAACCAGTGCTTTTTTTGGTTGTTCAATGAAATTTCTGTGTTCAGGCATCTTTCAGTCAAAATTCCAATGTCACTCACATTTAAGGAAATGAAATTTCTCACCTTGACAGTCTCATTTGGTAATAAGAAGTTAATGTATTGATTTGAATAGAGAAGAAGGAAGTGGGCACAGAAAGAAGGAAGGGTAGGAGCAAACCATTTTATAGTTTATTGGGATTTCTTTTTTGTTTAAAAATCAAACAAAACAAAACATAAAAAGAATGATAAATGCTAATCTGGCCATGGGATCCATGCAATAACTGTTCTTCCTAATAATACAGACATTTATATTTCTATTTACCCACCCCCCCACCAGATTATCGTTATGGCATGCATGGAGTTTGAAATGGGAAAGGTGAGTTGCATTTTAGTACCAGTTTACCTAAAGGTAAGGGAAAGAAGAAAAGGAGGGAAAACTGGTTACAGAACATTCCTTAAGGTGAAAATTATGCACATAATGCTAATTTTCAGTTTGGGGATGCCACATGACTCTCTGGGCTTTTTATTTTTTTCCCTTCTGAGAATCCTTTTTGTCAATTTTCTCAGTACATTCCAAGTTTAATGTACAAACAAGTTATGATTTTTCAAGTAACAATTCACTTTCCCATATTTATTAACCAGACATCTTTAACTGCCAGTCAGAGCTTTTAATCCTACTCTGTCCAACATGGCCTCATGTGGCTATTGAGCATTTGAAATATGGTTAGTATGACTGAGAAACTGAATTTACAATTTTTATTTAATTTTAATTAATTTAATTTAAAAACTGATATTCAACTTAGTTATTGGAGAACTTTTAAGTATGGAATAATTTGGGTGTGTGAATCTACTTTTCAACAGTAAATTTATTAAATCTAAATCTAAATAAAATATTTCCAACAAATTTGGCATCCTAATTGAGATGAGCTTTAAATATAAAATACACATTGGATTTTAAAGATGTAATACAAGAAAAGAATGTAAAATATGTAAGAACTTTTATATTGATTGCATGTTGAAAAAGTGTTTGACATATTGGGTTAGGGTATAATTAAAATTAATTTCATTTTGTTCATTTTTTAATGTGGCTATTAGAAAATTTTAAATTATATCTGCAGCTCATTACATTTCTATTGGACAAGGGTGTTCTAATCTACGTAGATAATACTCTTGCCGTTTTGAGTTGATACAATTAAAGCCAAGGAAACAGTGTTTGTTAGCTAATGTAGCTTTCTTTCAGTAGACATATGGTTTCTGTTAGTCCTGCTGAGACAATGAAAATAGATCCAAGACCTTTATTTCTACCTTTTTAGGCTTCTAGGAAGTCTTTAATATATGTATCCTTCCCTAATGTCGGTTTTCTCATCCTCGGAGATTGCAGACCATGATGTCATGGTTGAAGTCTAAGAGGGTTATAAGTCACTGATAGTGAAGGACATAGAGCTAATTTGCTTCTGAATGAGGAAGTGGGTTTTGTTATTCAAAGAATGTTTGGAGGGAAATCACTACATTCTGCTTTGTGCAACAGAAAAAGTGTGAACGATACTGGGCTGAGCCAGGAGAGAAACAACTGCAATTTGGCCCTTTCTCCATAACCTGTGTGAGTATGGTGCCTCTTCCCATTAGGGGTGAGCAAAGGCTCCAGGACCTACTTTATAGAGAGCTTGTCTTAAACCAATATTTTCTTCTTCTACTTAGGAAGCTGAAAAAATGAAATCTGATTACACTATCAGGACTCTAAAAGCCAAGTTCAATAGTGTAAGTGTATCACTCAAATGCTTACAGATCAGGCAGACAGTTATTTATGTGTGTGACTCAGACTAGGCATAAGGCAATGGGCTGTTGTGGGACCTTTGATGTCCTGGGTAAGTCTTCATATTCAAAAGAGAGCTTTGGTGTAGACCTGTGCTCCCCAACCTTTTTTCACACCATGGGACACATAGAAGATAAAAAATCTGTAGGGTGAATAAAAGTTGTACGGTGAGTAGAGACTGGGGACCAACTTGAGAGCTCAGGCTGCCTTAAGTCCTGCCCATCCTCTGAAGTCAAGGGACTAAGGTTAGAAGTTCTGGTTTGGACTACCCTCTTGTGAATGTGTCAGATGGAATAGGTCAATAGTAAGTGACCTGAAATTATTTTCAATCTTTCTCAGAAGGCAACTGGTCACCTGGGATCTATAAGAAAGAAAACAGCATAAACTGCAAAAAAGGATATAATTGCTTAGTAAGTCAGAGTAATCTTGTGGCAAAATGAGGTGGAGTCCAGACCTTGAACTCACCTTCCATTTTGGCTATCTTTCCTAGGAAACTCGAACTATCTATCAGTTTCATTACAAGAATTGGCCAGACCATGATGTACCTTCATCTACAGATCCTATTCTTGAGCTCATCTGGGATGTGCGTTGTTATCAAGAAGATGACAGTGTTCCAATATGCATTCATTGCAGGTATGATGTTGAGTATGAATTTTCTATGCAGAACATACCAAATATCAGAGTCTGGGCAGGAATTATGTTGTAACTGAGGGAAGATCAACTTTGTTGGAATTTAAGGGGGTATGAGCACACAGAATGCAGGCTCTTGACCTTACCCTCACTTATTTCAGTTGATCAGAAAGGAATGAAGCTTAGAAAGGAGAGTGATCGAAAGGAAAAAGTTCAACAAGGGCATTAAATTCATATTTCTCTAAGTTATTTATGAACAGTAAAGCTCTAGAGATGCTTCCTGTGAGAAATTACCTAGAATCTATCTTGAGGTTCATTTTGGCATGTGGCAATTGATCAATAGGCTCTGGGAAATGGTTGGTGTTCGAAAATTTCATTGCCTCCAGGCTTTTTTCTCTCCAAATCTACTGGTGAAATTTCCAGATGTTGTCAATGATCTATCTCTGCAACTTTACATGCTACTGTAATCTTTCATTTCAGTGCGGGCTGTGGAAGGACTGGTGTTATTTGTGCTATTGACTATACATGGATGTTGCTAAAAGATGGGGTGAGTTTCTCTTAATAGGCACTTCCCATTTGCTTACACAGCTGCTTTCACACTTAGGAATGTTTTGGTTCTTCAAAACCTCTATCTCCATGATTTGTCTTTACTAAAATACTCACAGACCCTCTTTGTCAGTTGTTGATTAAATTAACTCCTATGTCTGTGGCGCTCAAAGAGGGATTCCCAGACCAACATCATCAGCATCCCCTGGAAACTTGTCAGAAATGCAAATTCTTGAACCCCATCCGACACTCAATAAATCAGAAATGCTGGAGGCAGGGCCAGTGTTCTAGTTAGCTAGCTGCTGGAATGCAATATACCAGAAACGGAACAGCTTTTAACAAGGGGAATTTAATGAGTTGCTAGTTTACAGTTCTAAGGCCGAGAAAATGTTCCAATTAAAACAAGTCTATAGAAATGTCCAATCAAAGGCATCCGGGGAAAGATACCTTGGTTCAAGAAGGCTGATGAAGTTCAGGGTGTCTCTCTCATCTGGGAAAGGCACATGGCGAATACAGTCAAGGCTACTCTCTCAGCTGGAAGGGCAAATGGCAAAAACATGGTGTCATCTGCTGGTTTACTCTCCTGGCTTCTGGTTTCATGAAGCTCCCCGGGAGGCGTTTTCCTTCTTCATCTCCAAAGGTTGCTGGCTCATGGACTCTCTGCTTCGTGGTGCTGCAGCATTCTCTGCTCTCTCTCTGAATCTCTCATTCTCCAAAATATTTCCTCTTTTATAGGACTCCAATAAACCAATCAAGACCCATCCAAATGGGTGGAGACATGTTGTCCCCTAATCCAGTTTGACAACCATTCTTGACTAAATCACATCATCCAGGGAGATGATCTCATTACAGTTTCAAACATACAGTATTGAATAGAGATTATTCTACCTTTATGAAATGGGATTTATATTAAAACATGGCTTTTCTTAGGGGGCATGCTTCCTTTCAAACCAGCACAGCCAGCAAGCCATACAGGTGATGAATTCATGATATAGTCTGAGAACAATTGCCCTAAATTATATTGTTATCCTTTTTTAATCCAAACTGCTTTAGTAGATGGACCCAATTTTACTGAAATCAAACTTTGGGTTCTAATATATAAATCATGTTCTAAAGTTTGGTAGGAAATGGAAAGTTTATTGTATGGGTTTTAGACCTATCTGCCAGATTCTTTTATTTTCTAAAACTCTCATACTGCTCATCTATTGAGCCTTCTCTTTCATTTTATCTTTAAGTTTCAGACATTTCATTTCCTGGAGAAATAAAATCCATGTGAAATTATGCAGTCTTTTCTAGGGAAATTACCCGGGTATGAATCATGGTACAAATGATGAGAAACCTCAGCTTTAAAATTACATTCTTCTTCTGATATTATCCCATATGAGAAGAGCTGATGTCATGGAAGTACAAGGCTATAAGGAGGTGGCAATAATTTATTAAACAAAGATAAAATGAAAGGAATGATATTTTTCCCTTTTATTTGGTAGATAATTCCTGAAAACTTCAGTATCTTTAGTTTGATCCAGGAAATGCGAACACAGAGACCTTCATTAGTTCAAACTCAGGTAAGGACTATGGTGAATGGATCAGAACATGTTGGAAAGGCATCCAAAAGTAGCTGACTCCTCAGCTGTAACACCAATTTACTATTAAGCATGGTAGTCTATTCTCATTTCCTTTGAGTACCCCAATATTTTCCCTGTATCCCCTGCCTTGGGTCAAATTTCTTTCATTTCTTATATTTCACTATCTGTTTAGAAAATATTAGGGAATCAATATAATAATGTTCATAAAGGATGTTGAAAAAAATTCAACAAGCTGTTTAACTTATTAGAAATGAACAGCAGGGTCAGGTTATTTGAAATTTTGTACTAGTAAATCCATCTCTGAAACCATAGAAATCAGAAATTTGTGATTTCTACTTCAGGAGGTGGTAATACAATTGGAGAATTCTCTAAACACAATTTGGAGAATGCAGTCTATAAGCTCATTGTACGAAGAAATACTGAAAAATAAAAATAAAACCAGTAATAATCCTATCACCTAGTAACTAGCCACTAATTGTCTACAGTCTGTATCGGTCCTTATTATATATGTGCTTTTTAAAAATATACATCATATATTGATATTTCTTTTGGTTTCCTGTGTTTTGGAGCAGCTAGAAGAAAAAACAAAAAATCGTGGAACTGTAACCCATACCAAACTTTAAAATCTGTTCTATAGCTACTTGTTAAAATGTACTTGGAAATTTGTTGCTTTTTTGTATATATATTATATTTCACAATAAAAAAATAAAAAGTATATATATATGTATATATATTCTCAGTCCACGCACTTCCCCAAAAACAAACAAGCAAGCAAAACAAACAAACAAAAAACAAGCAATCAAAAGTACAACAAATGTTGCTGCAATACCAGAACACTTACATGGAAAAATAATGAAATATGACCCAGCTAAATAGCATATTATATATACTTTAAATCTCACATACACACACACCCTAAATATAAACGTATCTGTACTTTCAGGTTACAATCTTTTAATCCACTCCAGATTGCCCACATTTGTTCACTTCATTAGGGCTGTTCTTCCCTTTTCCTCAAGAACTGAAGTTCAAATTATATCTCATAGGTGAAACATTCCTGCTCCAAATCTCTATCTACACTATTAATTTTTCCAATATTTCTACACCACTAATTTACCCCCATTTCTAAGTGGTCTCCATTTTTAAGATAGAATTTATCATTCATTCATCCATTCATTCAGCAAATGTTTATTGATATTTATTATATAACAGGCACTTTTGGATAATGTTAGCATTACTTTTTACTGTTAAAATAACTGGACCTAAAGTGTTTAAAGCACTTATAAATGAACTTGCACCTAAGTTTAGAGATAAAACAACTGACAATGAAAGTTCAGGTATTTAATCCAAAAGTTGTGAATTGAAGGGAAAAAATGAAGAGCTATTATAATATAAACCTATTTGTTTGGTCTGTACATGTTTTCCAGTAATAGCTAGCGGAAAGGTTTTTTTCATGTGTTGACTACAGGTGTTTTCTATATTCAAAGTGAGGGTGGAAAGTTTATGTGAAATGAAAACATTGGCTGGCTTAGAGCTATCAGACTTGAAAGAAGGCTGTCCATGTAAATGCATAAAGGCTCCAGGAAGTATGCAAGCCAGTTGTATACTTTAAAAATCTAATACAAATTAACAAATAAAACCATACTCCATTTTAGAAAAAATCCACTTTAGTCTATTTTTTTTTTTCATGGGCAGGCTCCAGCAATCGAACCTGGGTCTCCAGTATGGCAGGTGAGAATTCTGCCACTGAGCCACCATTGCCCACCCTCAGTCTACTTTTAAGAATTGGATGATAGCTGGAAAATTTTGAAATTTGCCTTCGCATTTAGACGTTATCAAAGACCAGCTAAACAAATATCTTAACAGTTGCTGCTGCTTTTTCTGACACTACTCTAGCCAGGAAATGGCACTGTAAAAAGATGAGTGCTTCCTGTCTGATTTTTCTTTCTTAGAAAAGTTACACCCATGACTGTATTAGGTGATACAGACTTTGTATCGTTTTCTTGCTGCTATTGTCTTTGGAATAAGTTGTATTTTATTTGTATGAGATTGTGTAAAGTGTCAGGGAAAACCCTGAATAGGCCCATTCAGATGAAAAGTACATCCAAAATCATGTGCTTGAGCAGGTACAGAGGCAAAAAAACAGAGCACTATAAGCACATACCCCTTATAATATATAAAGTCTCATTTCTCTATGGAAAAATTTCATTTATAACCACAAATTTCCCAAACACATACAGTGATCTACTTTTTATTTTTTTCCGCATGGGCAGGCATCGGGAATCAAACCCGGGGCTCTGGCATAGCAGGCGAGAACTCTGACTGCTGAGCCACCATGGCCCACCGTACAGTGATCTACTTTTCTTTGGTATCTTTGCTGGTACAAAATTTCAGCAGTTTCATTTAAATGCAATAAAGTAAGAGTCAGAAGATTCAGGTTCTAGCAGGAGCAGCATATTACTTCTGAATGAACTTGGAAAAACTGACTAAAAAATAGAGATAATAGCTCAGCTACTTCAAGAGCAATTGTGAGGGTCAAGCTGAATAATAGTTATTGAGGCTGACGATCATCTAGCCACCAACAACAATCTATTTACCTTTTCCCAGTAAAAATGGTGGTAGCTTATAAAAAAATACATACAAGATGAAATAAAAGTATTTAAGGGTGAGCAAGAAAAACAGAAAAGAAGAATGATGGTGGAGGGAAAGATAAATCAGAAAGATAAATCAGAAAGTGTCATAAGCATGACATAAAGGCTCTCTACATTAGCTAGTGGTAGATTAAATTTTGGCTTTTTTCTAAAAGCACTTTGAAATCTGAAATAAGATAACATAAGGTACTGTTTTTAAAGTGATGTTTATGGTCTTTTCAGGTCTGGTGTACTAAGATTTTAATGGTATTCATATTCCTGAAATTTGGTTCTATAGTTCACCAAGTTTTTTGTTTGTTTTCATTTGTTCTGGTCCATGATGCTCTTCAGGAACAGTATGAGCTGGTCTACAATGCTGTATTGGAGCTATTTAAGAGACAGATGGATGTCTTCAGGGATAAATGCTCTGAAACAGAGGTAAAATCTAAACTTGATATTCTGTCAATTTTTTCCATATTTCTTTTTAGTCAAGAGATCTCAACAAATTAGTTAGTTGCAAGACTTATTATATATTGTCAAGAATAACTGAGTGTGTCAGATATGCATGGGGCTGCAATGCAAACCTCTTGTAGAGAAGAACAAATTAATTGAGGTACTTATAAAAAAATTTATTTATTAATTAAAAAATTAAGAACAAACAAAAACTTTAACATATAATTCCGTTCTACATATATATTCATTATAACTCTGGTACTTTTAACCTAGAAAATTCATCTCTTGGTTCACCTATTACATACAATTTGCAGGTAAATAGAGAAACAATACGAGTGACTAAAGGCAACAAGTGTATATTCTGTTCCCATGTTTTTGACAGTTGTGATTGAGTTAGAAGTGAGAGTAACAATTTTAAAGTGAAGTCACACTTGTATTCCAATGTGATTTTCGGGTTAGCCTTATTTTTGTTATAGTTATTATCTTCAATTTTTATTGTGGTCACATGTATACAACACAAAATCTTCCGTTTTAACTACTTTCATATGTACAATTCAGTTACACTGATGACATTCACAATATTGTGTTAACACCACCACCATCCATCTCCAATACTTTTTCATCAGCCCAAACAGAAACTTCAAACCCATCAAGCAATAACTCCACATTCCTACCCCTACTCATAACTCCTGGTAACCTGTAATCACTCCTTGTCTCTATGTATTTGCTTGGCCTAGGTACTTCATGCAGAGATCATACAATATTTGTCCTTTTGTGTCTGGCTCCCCCCAACCCATCTTCAATGTTCATTCATGTTGTTACATGTATCTGAATTTCATTCCTTTTTACAGCTGAATAATATTCCATTGTGTATATATATACCACATTTTGTTTATCCATTCATGTTGGTGGACACATGGGTTGTTTTTACCTTTTGGCTACAGTAAATAATGCTGCTATGAACACTGGTGTACATATATTTGTTTGAGTCTCTGTTTAAAATTCTTTAGGGTATATATTTAGAAGTAGAATTGCTGGGTCATGTGATAATTCTATGTTTAATTTTCTGAGGAACAACCAAATTGTTTCCACAGCAGCTCTGTCATTTTACTTTCTGTGCTAGTTTGCAAGTTGCCGGTATACAATATACCAGAACTAGAGCAGCTTTAAAAAGGGGAATTTAATATGTTACCAGAGTTCTAAATGAATAAAATTGTCCAAGCTAAGGCATCCAGGGAAAGGTACCTTAATTCAAGGATGGCTGATGGGTCAGGAATACCTCTGTCAGCTAGGTAGTCATGAGGCTGACATCTGCTGGTTGCTTTCAGCCTGTTCCTGTGGAGGTTCCTCACTTTGCTTCTCCAGGGTTGGCTTTCATCTCTTGGCTTCCCTTGGCTTTCTCCAGGTTCTGGCTTGCTTAACATCTCATGGCAATGTCTGTTGGGCTCCAGGCATCTCCAAACATCCGTGTCTCTGTTCTCCAAGTGTCCGCATCTGTATCAGCTCTGGGTTCTGTTGTCTTTGAGGCTTCTGTCATTTCTGACTCTCTCCAAAATGTTTCTTCTTTTAAAAGATTCCAG
The DNA here is from genome assembly GCF_023851605.1 of Tamandua tetradactyla. Lineage (NCBI taxonomy): Eukaryota > Metazoa > Chordata > Mammalia > Pilosa > Myrmecophagidae > Tamandua > Tamandua tetradactyla. The sequence continues at coordinate 7,859,889 of NC_135337.1, forward strand.
TAAACTAACCAAGATTCACCTGGAATAGGTGGAGTCACACTTCCATCTTATCAAAGGTCATACTCACAGTTGGGTATGTCACATCTCTATGGAGATAATCTAATAAAATTTCCAACCTACAATACTGAATCAGGATTAAAAGAAATGACTGCATCACAAGATTGGATCAGGATTAAAACATGGCTTTTCTGGGGTGCATAATAGATTCAAGTCGGCACACTTTCTCTCCAAACATGTACTGGACTTTCTATTTCTCTGCATCCTTGCTAATACTTGCTATTTTCTGTTTTTAAATAATAGCCACCCTAGTGGCTATTAATGGGGTTTTGATTTGAATTTCTCTGATGGCTAAAGATGCTAAGCATCTTTTTATATGCTTCTTGACCATTCGTGTATCTTCTTTGTAAAAATGTTTCTTGAATATGAAATGTCATTCAAGTCATTTTCCCATGTTCCACATTTGGGTTGTTTATCTTTTTATCATTAAGTTGTAGTAGTTCTTTATATATTCTGGTATTAAACCCTTATCAGATAGAAGATTTCCAGATATTTTCACCCATTCTATAGGTTATCTTTTCACTTTCTTGATAATGTCCTTTGATGCACATAAGTTTTTAATTCTGATGAAGTTCAATTTATCTCTTTTTTGTTGTTGTTGTTGTTGTTACTAGTGTTTTTGGTGTCATATCTAAGAATCCATTGACTAATACAAGGTCCTGAAAATTTTCTCTTATGTTTTCTTCTAAGAGTTTTATTATTTTAGCTCTCATATTTAGGTCAATAATCTATTTTGAGTTAATTTTTCCTTATAGTATGAAGTAAGGATCTAATTTCATTCTTTGGCATTTGGATATCAATTTTCCCAGCATTATTTGTTGACAAAGCTATTCTTTCCCCATTGAGTGGACTTGGCACCCTCATCAAAAATCAGTTGGCCATAGATGTGTGGGTTTATTTCTAAACTCTAGCTTCATTTTTATTTCAAATATCTCATTGAATTTTGAGAATATTTTAAAACATTCAATGGATTTTTAGTTGAAGTTCTTTCTTATATATAAAAACTAGTATGATTTGGCCAAATGCCAATTTAAAAAGTGTTGAGCGTTCTAGATATGATATAAGACAGGGTCCTGATCATAATTCCTGCCAGTTGAATGATGAAACATGCTCAGCAAAGTAGGTAGGAGTAGAAGGGGGAAAAGCCAGAAAAACACATGTTGAGGCTAGGGAACTAAGCAACCCTATACTTAGCATCCAGTCAACTCTAAGGAGGAACATCCTAGTAGAGGGACATGGAAATTAGAGTATAATTACCAGGAATCGTTACTTATTTTCTATTCATGCTTATTTCATTGACTAGTATTCCCAGAATAATGTTAAGAAATAGAGATGATAAGGACATCCAGACTTTAATCAGAATGAATCTGGTGTTTCACTAGTATGCATAATGCTGACTTTTGATTAGAGAAGTTTTTTTTAATCGTATGAAGATGTATTCACTGATTCTTATTTTATTAAGAATTTTTTTTCAGAAGGAATACTGAATTTTATCAGTTGCATGCCTTTGCATCTATGGGATAATCACATGGATTTTCTCCTTTGACTTGTTAATATAATAAATTATATCATTGGAATTGTTAATATCAAACCATCATTGTACTCTTAGTAAAAACATATTTGAATAAGGAATATTATAATTTTAATGTGCTGCTGGAGTATATGGGCTAATATTTAATTAGGTTCTAGGAAATTTCAATACCCAAATTTATCCCAGTAGCAGAATTATGGCTCCAGATAGTTGGGGTGTTTGGAGTGGGCTCTTAGCCAATAAATGGGAATATAGGAACATGGCTTATAGAAGCTGGTTAAAGCTGGCCAGGGAAAACTTCTGCTTCTGGGAAGATAAAGTAACATACTTTTCCCTATACATCTGTGGTGGTTTGAAGCTGTCTGTACTCCAGAAATACATCTTCTGAAATTTAATCCATTTCTGTGGGTGGGAAAACATTGTGAGTAGGACCTTTTGATGGGTTTACTTCATTTAAGATGTGGCCCAGAATGGGTTTTAATCATATTACTGGAGTTCTTTATAAAGGGAATGAAATTCAGGGAGAGAGAGAGAGAGAGAAAGAAAGCCACAGAGGGAACAGCCAGAATCTGAAATCAATGGAAATGGAGAGAAGGGAGAGGCCAGAAGAGGCTGCATGTGGCCTGCTATGTGACAAACTAAGGACCAAGGATGGTCAGCAGCCAGCCCCAGAACACCAGTCTTCAGAGAGAAAGCACTGCCTTGATTTTGCCTTTATTTGGACTTTTTTCCCACCCTCAAACCATGAGTGAATAAATTCCCATTGTTTAACATGACTCATTTCGTGGTATTTACTTGAGCAGCCTAGAGAACTAAAACATCTTCCTACTAAGTTCAATCCAAACCCAGGATATTATACATAAAACAAACATAGGAAAATTTTGAAAGGTGGAGAGAAGGCACGCACTAGGGACCTTGGGACCTGAGGAACAACATGATGGTGAGTTCCCTGGGTTTTCTTTTTGCCTGATTTTCTTTTTACCTCACACATCCTAGACTTGGAGGTGAATAGTCTAACAACATGGCAGTAATAATTGCAGACAAATAAAGATCCAAAAAAAGCATGCCCTAACCAAAGGACCAGAAAATGTTCAGCCTAGCAAGATAAATTTTTTAGACAATAACTGTTCTACCCCAGTCAAACACCACTGGCTCCAATCTCATCCATGTCAGCAAAGGTTAAGTGGGGAGCTTAGACTTACACCTTTGCAAGACTGTAACTAGATGACCCATTGGTGTGACAACACACCATTCCTTGGGTGTTGTCAGAAAAGGCCAGGTACAGAGCTGAGACTTTCATCCCCACTGGCATGTAATAAGCCCCCCCACCCCGGCAGTATCAGTAGAGACCACAAGGGAAGCTTGGACTTTGGCAGTAATATGGTGCCAAAATGCCTCCCTGTTAGAGTAGTGTCAGAGAAGGCACAGTGAGAGTCAGGATACTACCATCATCCAGTGAGACCACCCCCAAAACTGTGTCAGTGGAGATCACTTGGGGAGCCTTCTACTCCTGTGTCAACTGAGGATAAGTGAGGAACATGGTGCATATAGAACCTAACTAGCAGTAATGAAGTAGTGCCCTTCTCTTTCCCTGTCAGAATGATGTTGGAAGAAAAAACAAGCCAGTTAAAACACAAGGATAAAATAAGATCATGTTTTATAACACAATATGAAAATATCCAGGTTTCAATTGAAAATAGCACTTTGTAATGAAAACCAGAAAGATCTCAAACTGATAATCAATAGATTGTTAGAATTCTAACAGAAATGTTAGAATTATCTGACAAAGATTTTAAAACAGGCCTTGATAAAAATGCTTTAATGGACAATTACAAACATGCTTAAAATAAATGAGAGAACAGAAAGCCTCAACAAAGAAATATAACATCTCAACAAATAAACAGAAGATAAAAGTACCAAATAGAAATTTTAGAACTGAAACATACAAAAACTGAAATAAAAAATCTCAGTGGATTGACTCAACAGCAGAAATACAGCGAGGAAAGAAGCAGTGAACTGGAAGATAGAACAATAGAAATTACCCAATTTGAACAACAGAAAATCTAACAACAACAACCAAAATCTAACATTCATGTCATCAGAATTCCAGAAAGAGAGGAGAGAGAGGGTAGGCTTGAAAAAGCACTGAATCATATATCATAATTAAACTTCTGAAAACCAAAGATAAAGAAAAATTCTAGGAAAAAAGTCAAAGAAAAATGACACAAAACTATAGGGGAAAAACAATTAGAATATCCGTGGATTTCTCACCAGAAACTATTGAGGCCAGAAGGAACTAGCACAACATTTTTCAAGAGATTAAAGAACGATCAACTCAGAATCCTATACTCAGTGACAATATCCTTTAGGAATGAAGGAGATGTCTAGACATTCTCAAATGAAGGAAACTAAGAGAATTTGTCACAAGCTGACATACCCTAAAATAACATCAAAGGAAGTTTTTTAAACAGAAAGGAACTTTGCAACATCAGGAAGAAAGAAGGATATGGTCGGAGAAATATGGGCAAAAACAATAGGCTTTTCTCTTGAGTTTTCTAAATTAAGTTTGACAACTGAAGCAAAAATTATAACATACATGTGTGAGTGTATATAAGGAAATATTTAAGATGATTATATTATAAACAGGGGAAGGTAAGGGACATAAAGGGTGGTAAGGTTTCTATACTTCATGTCAACTGGTAAAATGACATCAGGAGACTCTGATAGTAGTATAAATATATAATGTAATACCTAGAGCCACCATTTAAAAAGCTATACAAAGAGATACACTAAAAAGCATTCCAGGCAAATCAAAATGAAATTCTAAAAAAATACAAGGAAGAGAAAAAGGCAGGAGAAATAAGGCATAAATGAGAAACAGAATGAATGAAAACCAAAAAAATTAAATGGCAATTTAACTTTTTAAATTTAGTTTTAATTTAATTTAATTTTTAAAATTTTTTAAATTTAGCTAAGCCCTAAAATATCAATAATTACATTAAATGCAAATGGTCTTGCTACACCAATTAAAAGACAGATTACCATAGTGAATGTAAAAAGTCATTCAACTGAGGGCCATGGTGGCTCAACAGGCAGAGTTCTCGCCTGCCATGCCGGAGACCCAGGTTCAATTCCTGGTGCCTGCCTGTACAAAAAAAAAAAAAAAAGTCATTCAACTGAATAAAAATGAAAACGTAACCCATTAAAATTTGTGGGGCAGAGCTATAGCAGTGCTGTCAGGGAAACTGAGAGCACTAAATACATGCCTTAGAAAAGAGGAAAGTCTCAAACCAATAATCAGTAATCAGATTGATTGTGGTGATGAATGCACAGCTATATGATGATATTGTGAACCACTGATTGTATATTTTGGATGATTACATGGTATGTGAATATATAATATACCCCATAAAAAGATAAAAAATAATAATAAAGCTTTCTCCAACCACTCCAAGTAATCAATAATCAAACCCTCCACCTTAAGAACCTAGAAAAAGAACAGCAAAACAAACACAGAGTAAACAGAAAGGAGGAAATAAAAAACAAGCAGAAATCAAGTAAATTGAAAACAGGAAAAAAGAGAAGAGAAAGAAAAAGCTGGCTCTTTGAAAAGATCGATAGAATTGACAAATCCTAGAAATATGACAAAGAAAAAGGGAAGATAAAAACTATCAACTTCAGCTGCACTATAGGCCCTGCAGACATCAAAAGGATAAAAAGAGAATCCTATGTACAACCCTATGCACAAAAATCGACAACTTAGATAAAACGGACCAATTCTTAAAAAAAAACACAAACTACTGCAACCCACTCAATATGAGATAGATAATTTGAATAGGTAATTTGAATAACTACTAAGGAAATTGAATTTGTAATTTTAAAACTCCCCAAAGGAATCTCTATGCCTGGAAGGATTCACTGAAAAATTCTACCAAATATTTAAGGAAGACGCAACACTAATTTTACACAATGTCTTTTAGAAGATAGAAAAGGAACACTCTTCAATTCAGTTTATGAAGCTAAGATTACCCAAATACCATACCTGAACAACAAAAAAAAATTACAGGGGATATTATATATCCCTCATGAATATATAATAAAATATTAGCAAATAGAATTCAACACTATATAAATAAAATTACACACCATGACACAGTGGGCTTTATTCTAGGGATGCAAGGCTGGCTCAGTATTTGAAAATAAAAATAAACCACCAGGTTAAGAGGTTATGGAGGGAAAATCACATGATCATATCAATGGATGCAGAAAAAACAACTCAACACCCATTTATGATAAAAACTATCAGAAAGGGCAGGCTGCCGTGGCACAGCAGGCAGAGCTCTCGCCTGCCATACTGGAGGTCTGGAGTTCGATTCCTGGTGCCTCCTGCCCATATGCAAAAAAAAAGAAAAAAAAATACTATCGGAAAAATGGGAATCCAGGGAACTTCTTCAATTTTGTAAAGAAAGTCCACCTATAGCTAACATTATACTTAGTGGTAAGAGTCTGAATATTTTCCCACTAAGATCCAGAATAAGGCAAGCATGTCCACTCTCACCGCTCTTACTCATTATAAAGTTGAAAAGTTCTAGCCAGCATAATAACAGAAGGAAAAAAAGGTAAACAGAAGAAATACATTTTCCCACTTTGCAGATTACATGATTGAGTAGAAAATTCCAAGGAATCTACAAAAAAAATTTAATAAGCAAGTTTAGGAAGATTGCAAGATACAAAATAAATATACAAAAATCAATTATGCTTCTATACACTTGCAATGTACATGTGGACAAAATCTAACAAAATGTGTGCAGGACTTGTATGATGAAAACTACACAAAACTGATGAAAGGAATAAAAGAAAATAAAAATAAATGGAGAGAGACATATCATGATCATGGATTAGAAAATTCAGCATAGTAAAGATGTTAATTCTCCCCAGATCAATGTATAGGTTTAATGCAATTCCTATTACAATTCTAGCAAGACTTTTTGTAGCTATACACAGGATTACATTTAAATTTATATAGAAAGGTGAAAGACCTAGAATAACAAAATTTTGAACAAGAAGACTACAGTAGAAGGAATCAATCTACTTGATTTCAAGACTAAGTATATAGTTACAGTAGTTGATATTATATGATATCAAAAGAGACATAGACACATAGATCAATGAAATAGAACACAGAATAGAAACAGACCCCCACAAATAGGCCCAAGTGATTTTTTGATTAAGGTGTAAAAGCAATTCAACAGAGGAAAGCTAGCCTTTTCAACAATCTAAAGACAATCAAACATCTAATGACAAAAAACACAAAATCCAAAAACAAAAAAACCTTAATTTAAATCTTACATCTTATATAAAAGTTGACTCAAAATGGATCATAGACTAAAATGTAAGACATAAAACTTTTAGAAGAAAAATAGGAGAAAATCTTTGGTATCTAGGGCTAGGCAAAGAGTTCTTAGAATTGGCACCAAAAGTACTATCCATGTAAGGAAAAACTGATAAATTGAACTTAATCAGAATTAAAAACTTTTTTTGTGTGAAAGACTAGGTTAAGAGAATGAAAAGACAATCTATCTGACAAAAGACTTGGATTTAGAATTATAAATAACTCTCAAAACTGAACAGTAATAAAACAAACAATCCAATTAGAAAATGGGCAAAGACATGAAGAGATTTCACCAAAGGTATACAAACAGCAAATAAGCACATAAAAAGATGTTCAATGTCACTAGCCACCAGGAAAATTCAAATTAAAACAACAATGAGATATCTTGACTCATCCATCAGAATGTTGTTAAAATAAAAATTGTGATAACACCAAATGCTGGCAACAATGCAGAGAAACTGGATCACTCATATACTGCTGGTGATAATGTACGATGCTACAGTACTCTGGAAAAAGGTTTGTCAATTCTTAAAAAATTAAACATGCAATACCACTTGACACAGCAGTTGCACTCCTAGGCATTTGTCCCAGAGAAATGAAGACTTATGGTCACTGAAAACCTGTACACGAATGTTGAAAGCAGTTCTGTTTGTCATGGTCCCAAACTGGACACAACCCAGATGTCCTTCAAACGGTGGTTAAACTGTGGTACATTCATACCATGGTATACTACTGCGAGAACTACTTAGCAACAAGAAGGAACAAAGTACTGATACACAGAGCAACCTAGATGAATCTCCAGAGAATTATGCTCAGTGAAAAAAGGCAATCCCATTTAATATAACATTCTTGAAATGACAAATTTTTATAAATGGAGAACAGATTAGTGGTTGATTAGAGATTAGAGAATGGATTAAAGAGGGGCTAGGGATGGGAAGGAAGTGGGGCAGTTATGAAAGGGCCACATGAGGGATCCTTCTGTTGATGGAAATGTTCTGTATATTAATGTCAATGTCAATAGGTGGTTGTGATGTAGTAGTATCGTTTTGCAAAACGTTACTATTGGGGGAAACTGATAAAGGGTATACATGATCTCTCTGTACTAATTTTTACAATTGCATGAGACTACATTTATAAAATAAAAAGTTGAATTTTTTAAAAAGATGCCACATTGAGATCATGTACTAGTCTGATGTGTTACCTAATATTTCTGTGGCCTTCTTCAAATCCCCTTTCCCCTCTTTGACTTTCCCCCATCCATATATACAGAAAAGTGATAAATTTCAAAGTACAGTATAATAAGGAGTTATAAAGCAAATTTCAAAGTATAGAATAGGTTACAGTTCAACAATTTCAGGTATTTCCTTCTGGCTGTTCTAAGACACTAGAAACTAAAAAGAAATATCTATATAATGACTCAGTAGTCATACTCACTTGTTAAATCCTAAGTTCTCAGTTAATAACTCTTTCATCTCATTTGATCAGTCTCTCAAACTTCTAATTTCTTCATGCTGAAAAGGGGCTTCATCCTTATGGGGTAGGGGAATGCAAGTGATTCATGTTTTTGGAGAGATTGTTGCCTTTGGGTTTCAGGGCTTACTTGGCATAGGAACAATCTAGAGGTTTTATATTTCTGTAAAATTAAACTTAATAGATAAAACTTTTATAGAGTCTTAGAGCCCTCAGGATTCTTTAGGGTGGAAAGACTTTCTTAGAAAACAAATGGTATGCAGTGATAGTAAGATAGTAAATTACATTTTCTACATTATCAATAATTCAGACTAACGTAAATTACATAGTATAATGTCAAAATATTATCATGCCTCAATCATATGGACTAACTGTAATATAAAAATTCAGTGAACTAAAGTTGACAGCATTGGTTTTCAGGTCAGGGCTTATTGTAAAGGGTCCTAGATTGTAAGTTCTTACAGCAGTCACATATATTCAGGAGATGTAACTGTTAATTCTAAATTTTGAGATACTGGGCTGTTTGTATATAACATGGTCTTTTCCAGAAACTTTGGGTGTATATGTGACACCTGAGACTCAGAGTTAGCACTCTGAAGTCAGCACTACCCCATACAGGAACTGTTTAAAAAGTTGAAAAACTGATCAGACATCAAGTAGAGAGGTGAATGAAGCTTATCTGGATAGGACTAAGGTATATTAGAAGACTCGGTAAAGGATGATATCATCCATATTTTAAACTTCAACTTCTGTGTGAGACTAAAGGAAGAGATGTTTAATTGGTGCAAAATTCATATTTTGGATAGTGTATTTCCTAACTTAACTTGTATGGTCAGTTTAGTTGAACATCTTAAGTACATGGACTCTTGAATAGGGCAGGCATGAGATTTTGTTGGTTTGTCCAGATTAGTGTGATGCCCCAATAAATCCCAGCGTGATTTGGTCAATTAATAAAAAAGTATTTGCAAAGTCGCCTTAGGGGAATTGGGAGAAAGGAGGAAATATTCAACTTTCCTATTTGGAGAATATCCTATATTCTCCGAAGCAGTGGGGACGACCAAATCAATATGCCAAGCCTTCGATCTTGGGGTTTGTCCCTATGAAACTTATTCCTGCAAAGGATAGGCTAAGCCTACATAAAATTAGGCCTAAGAATTACCCCCAGAGAAACTCTTTTGTTGCTCAAATGTGGTCTCTCTCTCTAAGCCAACTCAGCAGGTGAACTCACTGCCCTCCCTCCTACGTGGGACATAATTCCCATGAGTGGAAATTTCCCTGGGAACGTGGGATAGAAAGCCAGGATAAACCAGGACTCAGCATCAAAGAGTGAGAAAGGTTTCTTGACAAAAGGAGGAGAGAAATGAAACAAAATAAAGTTTCAGTGGCTGAGAGATTCCAAACAGAGTAGAGAGGTTATTCTGCAGGTTATTCTTATGCATTATATAGAATCCCTTTTTAGTTTATGATGTATTGGTGTGGCTGGAGGGAAGTACCTGAAACTGTTGAGCTGTGTTCTAGTAGCCTAGATTCTTGAAGATGATTGTATAAAGATATAACATTTACAATAAGACTGTGTGATGTGTGGTGAAAACCTTGTGTCTGATACTCCTTGTATCCAAGGTATGGAAAGATGAGTAAAAAATATGGATTAAAAATAAATAAATAAATTATAGGGGAAAAATGGTAAAATAAATCGGGCAGATGGAAACACTAGTGGTCAATGAAGCAAAGAAAGGGTAAGATGTATGGTATGTATGAGTTTTTTCTTTTTATTTCTTTTTCTGGAGTGATGCAAATGTTCTAAAAAATGATCATGGTAATGAATATACAACTGTGATATTATTGTGAGCCATCAATTGTACACCATGTATAGAATGTATGTGTATGAAAATTTCTCAATAAAAAAGTTACATAGTATAATATCAGTTGAATATGTTATGTCCTATATTGAAAACCAAAGGACATTTCTAAAAAATCTTTTGCTTTTTCTCAATTATTATGAGTTATCAGGCCATAAAATAATAAAGGATTAATTAACTATATATTTATGACCAGGACACTGCAATTAAGATTCCTTAAATTTATTTGGATATTAAAATACTTAAATTGATAACTATGAGATAGATTTATTTTTAAAATCAATTCTAATATTTTATTCAAGACAAGCACATGACATTAAAATTTCACAATGTAAAACAAAGGTCACATTTGTGACAAAGGTCACTGCTTTTTCCCATCTTCACATAGGTCCTACTCCTAGAGGCAACAAGTGTCCTTCCAAAAATCTCTTTCTTCAGATTTTCATGTTAGCATGTGTATAAATATAATTTCTTTAAAAACAATGCATTTGAGAGAGATCTAAAGTAGCAGATGCCCAGACATGTAATCAAAGGCATATTCATTTCCATATACCATTATATATTACTTTCTCTTCTCATAAGGTTAAAGAATATCTGACATTTAAACTGTTGATATGGCTCAAAGATTTTTTAAAAGAAATTTCAACTGGATAAGTCCAAATCCAACAAAATTATAGCTATAAAAAGTATCACACAAAATGAAATTTTATGTTTATTGAGTGACTACCATATTCTAAGCATTGTTTTAAACATTCTCATGAAATCCATCCAAAGGTCTATAAAATGTATACTATTACCCAAATATCCATTAACTGATGAATGGATAAATAGAATATGGTATAATCATACAGTGGAGTATTATTAGTTAACAAAAAGGAATGAAGTGCTGATACATGCCCATGTATGGAAGAACTTGAAAATATTATGCTAAGTGAAAGAAGGCAGACAAAAAGACCACATATTAAATGTCCAGAAAAGGCAAATCCATAGAGACAGAATATGGATACATGGTTGCCTAGGCTAAGGTTGCATGGAAATTCAGGGGAAATGGGGAATGACTGCTCATCAGTACAGAGTTTCTCTTTGGGGGGTGAGGAAAATGTTCTAGAAGTGAGTGTGATGATGGTTAACTCTGTGAAATACTAAAACCACTGAATTTATACTTAAAATGGGTGAATTTTATGGTATATGAATTATATCTCAGTAAAGTTATATTAAAGGTATTATATTAAAAACATGCATTATTATACAGATTATATAAATAAGTAAACTGAAACTTAAAGTGGTTAGGAGTGTAGTAGTTACAGGTGATGGTGTCCAGTTGTTCTGCTGTTGTGGAATTAAATGATCAGCATATGAATTTCATCTATGGTTGATTGCGTTTGCAGTTTGGCTAAGAGGAATGATCAGAAGAGAGCTCAGGAATTCAGACCCAGACCTTTGGAGATGCACAAAGGAATAGCCCTAGGTAAAGCTGTTTGAACCCAGAAGCACAAAGAAAGCTAGAGGAATGCCAGCTGCCTTTCCTCCAAAGAACTGTAAATTTGTAACCAAATAAATCCCCTTTAGAAAAGTCAGTCTATTTCTGGTGTATTGCATTCTGGCAGCATTAGCAAACTGTAGTAGGTAGTTTTCTTTAAGTCTCAGTTCTGGTAAGATGAAAAGCTAAAACTATGAATTCAGGTCTGTCTGATTATAAAGTCCATTCTCCTAACATTAAACTATCTCATTAGTCAAGAATATTAGGCACTAAATTTATAAATTCATCAAATTTAATAACAAATTTATTATTAAGCATCTATAATATCCCAAGAGGAATGGTGGAAAATAGTAGGAAGGTTTAGGTAGGAAGATAAAAGTTCAGTTAGGAAAATAGAGGTTAGATCATGGGAGATTTAGAAGCCAGGTGGTAAAATTAGATACTGATTGATTCAATCATTCATTCATTTAACAAATATCTATTAGGTTCATATTTATGTGCCAATCATTGTGTTAAGTCCTGAAGATACATGGGAAACAAGACAAGATCCTCCCCTCATAGAGCTTACATTTTTGTAGAGGAAGATAGTCCGTAAATAAATAGAATAATAAATACTGTATTTTATCATTTTTAGGACATATTTCCCCATATTTTAGCACCTCTAAAATCAGGATGTATCTTATAATTGGTGGCATCTTACAATCACCAATGACTTTTTTGAATTTTTTTCATTTTAATATCTCTGAAATTGGGATATATTTTATAATCAATTGTATCTTAGATTCCATAAACCACAGTAACAAATTTCATAAAGTGTTAATTGCTAGGAAGAAAATAAAGCAGGGTATACAATTAAGACTGATTAGGTTGGGTGGTCAGGGAAGATTTCCTTATACAGATAACACTTAAGCAGAGAACCAGTTACTTAAGAGGAGTCAGCCACACAAAATCTAGAGGAAGAGTATTTGAATCAGAGGGAATAGCAAGTATAATAGTCTTGAATTGTAAACAAGTTTGGCATGGCTGAGGAAAGGCTTACAGCATAGCTGAAGCATGGTGAGGAAGAAAAGAGTGAAACAAGGTAAGAGATAAGTAGGGAATGTGAGAGGCATGTATTAACTTTATGGGTTAAGATAATGAATCTCTGAAATTTGTGTCCTTCAGAATGAAGTTATTCCCAAGAACATAATAAAACTCCCACATTTGAAAAGATCATGCTAAAAAAACAAATCCTTCCTAGCTTCTATAACATTAATCCTGCATTTTGATCTTTTTTATCTCAGTAGGTGAGTAAGTAATTTTGGGCTCAATATTTTGGAAGCTCATCTAACCCTTTTGTGAATTATTTAAAATCTTTTATATTTTCTAAAAAGCGATTTCTCAGACTTCTGAATAGCAATAATGACAGTAAATGAAAAAATGTATCAGTTAGAAAAAATTTTCTTTTTTAAAGTCTTTCTTGCCTTCTCAGACATCTCCTTGACATTATTTCACTAAAAAACAATTTCTCATTTATTTCTCTTGAAGATTCAAGCAAAGCATTCAGTTCCTGAGCAAAATCTAGAAGCAGACTTTTATTCTCTTAGTTTACCAAAAAGGTGGGTAAAATTCTACACATAATCTAAATATTGTCTAATTTTGTCTGGGAGGTGAAGCTTATGCTTATTACTCATTGTGATGCTGAGATGAGGATACCGAAAGAGGCCTCTTTGGAGGTACAGTGTCATTGGTCTTTCTTTTTGTTTCAGTTCCATAAAAGAAACAAGGATGATGAATCAAAGTAAACAAAGTATAAAGGTGGAAAGAGTAGAGGGTTCTTCCTTTGACTTCAAGACTTCTGAAATAAGGGAAAAGGAAGGATTTGTTTTGCATCCTCCTAAACAGAGCACTTCTTTTGACTTTTTGGAGCTAAATTGTGGTTGCAACAGAAATGCTGACAGAACTATGAAATGGGAGACAAAGGTATTTCCAATGGCTGGAGAGCCTCTTCAGAAGCATCAGAGTTTGGACTTGAGTTCCATTTTGTTTGGGGCATATCCTAATTCAAAACCTGTAAGTGCTGCAGGAAGATATTTTAATTCAAAGGGGCCAATAATCCGGACCAAATCAACTCCCTTTGAATTGTTACAGAAGAGAGAAACCAAGGAGTTGGATATCAAGGAAAATGTTTCTTATGTGGAATCTCAACCGCACAATTCTTGTTTTGTGGAGTTGCAGGCTCAAAAAGTGACACATGCTTCTTCAGCAAAACTGAATTATTCACTGCCATATGACTCTAAGCACCAAATGTGTAACGCCTCCAGTGTAAAGCAGCTTGACTCTAGTGCTTTTAGAGTAGATTCTTACATGACTTTAGTAAAAGATCCTTATTTATCACCATTGCCTCCAACTAGTGCTGCTTCCGAGATGTCTGTTGATTTACCTGAGAAGCAAGATGGATCTGTTTTTCTTTGTTCTTGGCTGCCAACATCTTCTACAACCCTCTTCTCTGATTACAATTCAAATGTTTCTTTAGCACCAAATCCTCCAACCAATTTCCATCCCCCATTGAACCAAGAGACAGCAGTAGTGGGTGAGTTATTTTTAAAAGTTATAGATCATTCTAGATTTTATTGTGTTTCTATAGAAGATTTGATTTTTCCTTCCTTTCTCTCATTTTCCTCTCCCTTCTTCTTCTTCATCCTCTTCTTCCTCCAAGACATAAATTCAGGAGTGTTTTAATGATGCGATATGTTAAGAATAGTAATCAAACATGTAATATTTCATGAAATAGGTAGCTGTGGACAGTCAGATCTGGTATAAAATCTACATCATCAGAAGTGCTTCTAAAAAAGGCAATCCTCATTCCTAGAAATGTATTTCAAAACCCCACAGCTTACATTAAATGTACAATAGCAGTTTCCAAAGAACAGCAGAAAAGATGTGATCAACAGCGCCACACAAGTTACCTAGAATTTTTGCTGTACAATCATGTGGCTATAATGAGTTGAACATACTGCTAAGTTGGAAGAGGAAATTCCTGCAGGAGCTGGAACAGGAAGGTTTCCTACCCTTTTGCAGCAATATAAATTGATGAGAATATGCACTCACTATTCTGTGTGGAATTTTTATCTTATATTCACTTTTAATTTCTACATTATTTCTTTTATAATTCTGGGTTTTTGCATTTTATGCATTTTTTTTTTTTTTTTACTAGGTGGCTTGAAAGTAGAAATGACTTTCCTATCAGAGATCTGATTATAATAGTTTGACATGGAAGAAGGTGAGGGAAAGCAAAGGGCCAGTTTAAATTTCTTAGGCATGTCATCAGATAATTTGTAAAGAACATTCTACTCAGATAGGAAGCAGGGAAAGCTTTTGTTCTATAACATCATTTATTGGACAGAGCTTCTTAATAGATGCACAGATCGTTTGTAGCTTTGTTGCGAAACTATTTTTCTGGATCTAGGAAGTTTTTTTTTATTAGATGACTTTATATACTTTGATTTTGTTTTATAATTTAAAAATATGTTCTTTTACTAGATGCCAATAACACCTTAGACTTCTCTGAGCATAAACGTCGTTAAAAACAAATCTTTATCTTCAGGGAGTGTAGCAACATTGACGTGTGCCATCTGGTGGCAGTTTCTTACAATAGCATTGTAAAACAAAATCACTTTCTGTAAAAATTATTAACATTTCTTCAGAAATATAGAAATCCTTGCGCACTATTGTTTTGTGTAGAATGAAGTAAAGATACTAAAATCCTTATGATTTTACCTACTGTGTAACTGAATCTGGCAAGTCAAGATGCTTTATAATATTTTATTGTATAATGTTTTATATTAAATTAATTGAAAATGAGTAACTTAATCAAAATAATTTGGGGCTTTTAAAAGGAGTAATAAATTTTGAAGAATAGGAAAAGCCTCCTGGGTTTGCCGTCTGAGATGAGAGAATTTATTTTGCTTTTTCTTCGAGTAAACAGGCGCCAGTTTAAATATTGTGAATGGTGCTTTAAGGAATTTAGATCAAGATTAGAATATAAGAATTTTCTTTGGATTTTCTAATGAAAAATTGTGATTATATCTCTGATATTTTGGATAGCAACTTCTCCAAGGACTGATGATGAAATCCCCCCACCACTGCCTGAACGGACACCGGAATCTTTTATTGTGGTAGAAGAAGTGGGTGAGTGCAGTTCAGTAAATGTAAAATAAAATGTGGATTAACTAGATTAACTCTCAGGTCCTTTCAGTGTTCTCTGTGCTACTGCTGAGTAACATTTGCTTTCTAAAAGAGTTAACAAGGATCCTAGGAACTGAACCGTATTTATTTTCTTCCAGGAGAATTTCCACTAAGTGTACCTAAACCCTTATCTTCAGCTGTTAAGATAAAAATTGGAACATCTCTGGAATGGAGTGGAACTTCTGAATCAAAGCTATTTGATGACTCTGTGAGACTTAGACCAAGCAAGGTCAATAATTTTTTTCTGACCCTACTCATTTGGATTCAAGAAACTATTCCTTGCAATTTTAATACCAATGATTCAATAAATATTAAGCAGATATTGCTTATAAGACAATGTACCAGAGGCTTGCCCTTGAAGAACTTTTAGTAGTATTGGTGATATAGGGTATGTACACAAGTGTTTAATTTTATCTATATTATAACAAGGCAAAAATCTTTGTCATATGACAGGTAAAAAGAGATTTGGAAGTGTGGGAGATACCTTCAGGATGAAAGTGATCAAGGAAGACTTACTGAAAGAGGAAACATTTGAACTGAGTCTTGAAGGATGGTTAAAGCAAAAATAAGAAGTGCTACATAAGTAGATAGCATGTTCACATTAGTCATTTGATAAGCTGTATCATATTAGCTTTGATAATGCATTGTGGAGAGTAATTTTTTGAATGATAATATGCATATTATTTAAGATCAACCTTTTAGAATAATATTCTGGAACACAAATCTATGCTTATAACAATCTTATGCACTTCTATATATTCTATGAATGAACGATCTTAAAATTTCAGAGGTCAGAAAGGTAATGAACTAAACAAACATTTTAAAGTACTTACAATTTCAATGCATGGCAGGCAAATATTCTCCACCTTTTTAACTACAATTTTAATGTACTAGGGTTACTATTATTTTTAGTGATATACACACATGTAATGGTTTTATCTCAACAATGATTAAGCCACTAATGCCCTTTTCAAAGTTATGAAGTAACTATTCAATTTCAATAAGTTACCTCTAATTAAATTTTCAGGGAAATGTTCTAAGTAGGAAGGAAATAACTCAAAAAGAATCAATTTACAACTAATTACCATGAGACATAAAAATCATTTTAAGAGTTAAAGATGTCATTTCATAATTCAACATATGTATGAATTAAGAAAAATAGGGTTTACATTTCTTTTATCAATGAATATTTATTTTCAAATGTGCTGTTTATTGTTTTGAATCTATATAGATTTCTAGACATATTCTTCTTTCATTTATATTTCTTTCTTTGTTTTAGAGTGTAAAAATCCGGAGTCCAAAATCAGGTAAAAAGGTTTCCTTTGGTTTTAGATAACATTTAACCCTAAGGATATTTTTTTTTGGGGGGGGGGGGGTGCATGGGCTGGAAATTTAACCTGGATCTTCTGCATGGCAGGTGAGCTTTCTACCACCAAACCACCCATGCACCCTTAACTCTAAGAATTTGTACTGTAAAAATGGTCCATTATGTTTAGGGTAATTCACCTCAGGA
Organism: Tamandua tetradactyla; assembly: GCF_023851605.1. Taxonomy (NCBI): domain Eukaryota; kingdom Metazoa; phylum Chordata; class Mammalia; order Pilosa; family Myrmecophagidae; genus Tamandua; species Tamandua tetradactyla. Next base: position 7,877,418 of record NC_135337.1, read on the forward strand.
AACTGCATGGTTTCCATAATAGCTTCCACAATTTATTACTTTATTTCTAGTTATCCCAGGCTAGGAGTTTAGTTTTGCCAAGGGCAAGGAAAAGACAGGACTTTAGAATTCTGCTTCCTAATATATTGCCCTTTAAAAATATTCCATAAAGGAGCCATGGTAGCTCAGCAGGCAGAGTTCTCGCCTGCCATGCCAGAGACCCAGGTTCAATTCCCAGTGCCTGCCCATGCAAAAAAAAAAAAAAAATTCCACAAAAAGAATCTATTTAAGAATTTTGCAACATTTCCATTATATAGGTTTTATCATTGTTAATAATGCGATTCCAAAAAATTATTTCTGGACACTTGGATCTTTAACCTGCAGTTGCTTCTCCAGTAATTTCCTGAGCTCTGTTTGCTTTATACATTGAACAACAACAACAGTTAACGTTTATTGGCACTTATAGGTCCTTTACATATATTAAAACGTGGTTATATACCCTTAGCATATGTAGGCATATTATTCAAACACAAAATCTAACACAGAGTTTAAAAAGTTTGGGTTTTGGAGTCAGAGAGACCTGAATTCAATCCCCTAACCTATCCATTATTGTTAAAATGCATTGTTAAAAGCAAGGCAGTTAAAATGTCCAGAATAGACAGGAAGTTGATTATGGTTGCCAGGGTCTGGGGACAGGGTAAGAAGAGCAACGGGGCACGGGGTTCCTTTTGGTGTGATGAAAGTGTTCTGTACTAGATAGAGGTGATAGTTGCCCAACACTGTGGGTGTATTAAGTGTCACTAATGGTAAATTTTTATGTAGTAGGTGCTAGAAATAAATTATGGCAGAGTGCATTATACAATCCAGATAAACAGGTTCTTAATCATAATCCATTCCTGTGGTATGAACCCATTGTAAATAGGCCTTTTGATGAGGTCATTTTTAGTTAAAGTGTGGACAACTAAATCAGGATGGGTCTTGATCCTATTATTGAAGGCCTTATAGAGAAGCCATAGAGAGAAAGCTATGGAAGAAGCTGGAAATCAGCAGAAACCAGAGGAGAAAGAAGACATCACCATGTGCATTGCAATGTGACAGAAAAGCCAAGGACCAAGAATTGGCAGCAGCCAGTCCCAGAATGTTACAGTCTTCAGTGAGAAAACATTGCCTTGCTAATGCCTTGATTTTGGGCTTCTCTTAGTCTCCTAGCCTCAAAACTAGCAAATAAATTCCCATTGTTTAAGTCAACTCATTTTATGGTATATGTTTTAGCAGCTGGGAAACTAATAGTTTTCGTTTTTTGTACTGGAAAGTAGGGTGCTGCTGTTATAAATACCAGGTGGAAATGGTTTTGGAATTGGGTAATGGGTAGAGGCTGGAATTTTAAAGGCTCAAAAATGAGTGAGAGCTATAGAGAAAGTTTGTACCATCTTAGGAAATACATTATTCACCATGGACAGAATGTTGGTAGAAATATGGATTTTAATGGTATTTCTAGCGAGGCCTTAGAAGGAAATGATGAGTGTCATTAGAAATTGGAAGAAAGGTGATTCTTACAAAGTTGTAGAGAACCTGGTGAAATTGAACTCTGATGTCCAATGGCAAGCAGAAATTGCAAGCAATGAATATGGATATTTAGCTGAGAATACCAAAGTAAGTGTGGAAGGTGCAGCCTGGTTTCTCCTTGTAGCTTATAGTGAAATGAGAGAGGAAAGAGAGAAACTGCACAAGGAAACCAGCAAACAATAATTAGGAAAAGTCTCTGTCTATACAGAGAGTGCTCTGACACCAAGGCCAGAAGCAGCTCTAATAGGGACCTCTCTGAGCTTTTAGGAAGTGAATTCCCAGAGTACAGGGCTCTATGTGAAGGTTTAACTGCACAAACTTTTGCTCAAGAGAGTATGGCTGAACATGGATCCAGTCGGCCATTTCAGTGGAATTCAGGTTTGGAAATGCAATTACCCAGGAAGGATCTGTTTAATGTTCTATTGTCTTATGGGTTGGACTTTCTTGAACTGCAGACAAAGTTGACATGGTTTTCACAAAATTCATATGAGCAGAACCACTGCCAGGCTGCACTGAAAAGGACAGAGAAATGATTAAAAACTTTTCATGCAATTTAGGCTCTCACAGCTTTATTGAATAATTCATGAATTGGGCAGCATCCTACTCAGAAAGTAGAGGGAGCTCTACCAAGGGGGTGGAAAGGAGAAACTCACATAGGGCAAAAGCAGAAGGGAAGAAATGGGAAACAAGGTTTGGACTGAAAAGATCTTCTCAGGCCAAGGGCACCTAACCACCTACATATGTCAAGAGTGGGTCTTCCCTTTGGCTTGGAGGGGCTGGACCTTGCATCCCAATGTTATGGGAGACTGCGGCCACCACACTGTTTGGAGATGGTGGGCTCTGCCCCAGTGATCATGGATAGCCTGGCCACCACCCCAGTGTTGGAGTGGGTAGGTTCTGTCTTCTGGCATTTGAGTAGAGCCTAGCCATCATTTTCATGCTCTGAGAGGGAAGGGCCTACACCCTAGTGTTATGAGAGAATATGGCCACTACCTAAAAACTTGGAAGGGTTTGAGCATAAAGCTCAAACCACAGATGGTTTTCAGACTTTGAAATCTAATGAAATTTTCCCTCCTGGGTTTTGGACTTGTGACTCCTGTTTTCCTGGAGAAACTCCAGTTTCTCCCTTCTGATGTGGGACATGCCTGTCCTATCAGGTACACTGGAAGCAGATAACTTGTTTTCTAGATTTCACAGGTCCATCAGACAGAGGAATTTTGCTCCAGGACAGACCACATCCATAAATGATTTTGATGAGACTGTATTTAGTATTGTTACTGAAATGAATTAAGGCTTTGGGGACGTTGTGATGGAGTGAATGTATTTCGCATGTATGAAGAACATATCTTTTTGGGGTCCAAAAGGCACAGTGTGGCAGACTGAATTATGTACCTAGAAAAACATGTTCTTAATTTAATACATTCCTGTGTTTATGAGTCCATTGTAAATAGAACCTTTTGCTGAGGTTATTTGTAGTTAAGGGATGGACAAGTGAATGGGTCTTGATCTTATTTCTGGAGGCTTTATAAAGAAAGCTACACAGAAAAACCATAGAAGGAGCAACAGTCACTGGAACCCAGAGGAGAAAGGAGAAGACAGGAGCAACAGTCAATAGAACCCAGAGGAGAAAGGAGAAGATGTCACCATGTAACAGAAAAGCCAAGTACCAAGGATTGCTGGAAGCCAGCCCCAGAATGCTACAGTATTCAGTCAGAAAGTATCACCTTGCTGATATCTTGATTTGGGGCTTCTCCAAGCCCCAAAACCATGAGCAAATAATTTCCCATTTTAAGCTAACCCATTGTATCATATTTTCTTAGCAGCTGGGGAACTAACATGTAAGTGTTGTATTGTCCTTTCGTATGTCAATCACCATATAAGGAATAAACAAGAAAACTTTCTTTACAGACAATTCCTCTGGTACAAAAACCAAATGGCCAGTGACAGGTGAATCTCTAGCACTTAACTGCATTTTCATTTTTAAAAGGGATTAATAAAGTATGTAATTTTACTCAGCACTGTATAATGAGAAGCCTATGTAACTAGAACACCTCATAGAACCTCTGTAACTTCAGGAGCTTATAATGTGGTTAAATAGCTCTATTACTAAAAATTCTTTATATTATGGAAAATTTCAAACACACATTTAAAATCTACCATAATGGCATTTTCATAGCAACAAAATTAACAATAATTCCTTAATATTATTTAATATCTAGATTGTGTTCAATTTCCCCAATTATTTCAGAAATGTCTTTTATAGTACATTTTTTTAATCTGGATTCATAGTGTACACATTGTATTTGGCTTATATGCTTCTTCAGTCTCAATCTGTAATTGTTCTGTTCCTTTTTATATTTTCTCATGCCATTTGTTTGTTGAAGAAAGTGGGTCATTTGACCTAAAGACTGCTAGTATTCTGGATTTGACTGATTATATCCTTGTGGTCTTATTTAACATATTCCTCTATCTCCAGAATTTCCTAAAATGATAGTTAGAGCTATAAGCCTGATTAAGTTCAATTCCAATTTCTTTGGAAGAATCTTTCGTTATAACAATGAGCTACAAGTTTGTGATGAATCAAAGTCTCATTGTCTAAAGAGCTAGAAGAACAAATTTCTTGAAGCTTCAGTTATTGTTCAGATAATTTTTTATTTAGTGGTAAAGGATTCTTGAGTTACAACTTTTAATTGATGGATTTCTTTGCTTTGCTGTACTCTTCTTATAGGTCTACATTATGATCGTTCTTCATCCCCACCCCCTCCACTTCCAGAAAGAACTCTAGAGTCTTTCTTTCTTGCTGATGAATGTTGTAAGTGTAGTACTTCTTCTCAAAAAAAGTTATAAAAATTAGAATGTTAAAAGGTTAATACAATAGGAGTTAAATGGAAAATTTACAATGACTAAATAAGATATTAAAAATATATGTTAAAAAACGTTATGAGTAAAAATGTATTTAAAAGGGCTAAGAATTATTGAATATATACCTATGTATAGAAGGCTTAATAAACTATGCAACAAAATACTTTTATTTCTTATTTGTTTTTTAGGTATGCAGACCCAATCTGTAGAATCTTATTCTACTAGCAATCCTGACACAGTAGAAAATTCAACATCTTCAAAACAGACACTGACTCCTGGAAAAAGTTTCACAAAGAGTAAGGTAAAGAAGATGGGAGTTTTAGGAAATATGTCAGAGCCTTTCCATTATTACAAGTTTTCCTCTCCCATCACTGTTATGGAAAATCAGGTTAAAAATCTTCACTGATATTGATTGTTGGTCTCATGATCATCAAAGTTAATAGAAGGAAACCAAAAAAGAGAGAAAAATAAAACTTAGTTAAGGATTTGTTTCTGCCTAAGGTTGACTTATTAATTTAAAACATGCCCAATAAATAAATATTACCAGGTTGGTTTTTCCCTTGAATGAGAAAACTGATTCCAAAGTTCCATATGGGTAAAATAAGAAAAAGAATAGCCAGAAAATTGCCAGGAAAAGAAAAAGGAACAATGAAAGGGAGGTAGCCTTACCAGATATTAAAACATTGTAAACCCTCAACAATTAAAATGTTATGATACTGGTGAATGAAAAGAAATGCATATCAACAGAACAGAAATTCTAAACATAACCAAATATACATAGAAATTAAGTATGTGATGAAGCGGCATCTCAGATCAGTGGCATACAGATGGGTATTTTAATAATTTGTGTTGGATCAACTGAATAATCTCCTGGGGGAAAAAGCAATTTGGGAGCCATACCTTACACCTATACCAAGATAAAATCTAGATGGATACAATATTTAAATGTTAAAAACACATACACAAAACCAAAGAAAAACTTGGAAAGAATCCTTTATGACCTGGAGTAGGCATGATCTATATAACTATGACTCAAAACTGCAGAAGTCATAAGAAAAAGAATTATGTGAATTTATTTGAATTACTAAATAAAACAAAATTTCTCTATGGTTAAAAAAAAAACCTTAAAAATCAAAAGACCAAGAACAAATTGGAAAAAAAATATTTACAACTGCCAACACAGTTATTTTTCTAAAAAAGAACTCTCAGAAACTCTTAGAAAATAATAAACTTTAAAAATGGGCAAAATACACAATTAGATGGTTTAAAGAAAAATAAATGAACATGGTTTGGCTTTTAAGCATTTGATATATTCAATCTCACTCATAATTAAAAAAATGCAATTAAAACCACCTACTATTTTTCATGTTTCAGGTTGGCAAGTTCTAAAAGTTTGATTACACACTCTGTTAAGGAAACTATGGGGAAAGAAGTATATACTCCTCCTTTGTTGGGAATATCAAGTGGTATAACTTATATGGAGGACAATTTAGCAGTATGTACCAAAATGACAAATGCATATATCCTTTGACCCACTTCTAGGAATTTATCCTACATATAATCTTGCACATACATGAAATTACACATATACCAGGTTATTCACTGCAGCATTATTTATAAAAGCAGAAAATTGGAAGCAAAACAAATGTTGATGATTAGGGGAACTGATTAAATAAATCATAAATTGTGATACATCCATCAGTGGAATACTGTGCAATTGAAAAAAATGAGGACTCTCTTGATGTATTTATGTCATTTAACTTTTACAGGAAAATATGATATACATTTGTATTTAATTATAAATTCATAAGTATCCCTGGAAGGATATCAAAGAAACTAACGACAGTGGTTACCTACAGGGGAAGATTAAACTGGGAAGACAGGGAACAAAAATAGAAGAAATAACTCTTACTATATCCCCTTCTAGACTTTCTGATTTTTGTATTGTAAAGAAATTATCCATTTATTAGAAATTTAGATAAAAAATTTTAGAAAGAAGAAAACATTTATATTAGGTGTTAAGAAAATAGACTGTCATAAAGAACATGTAACTGTTCTTAAAAAAACTACAAGGGTACACAGGTGGTTCAGTGGGAAAATGCAGGAGACCTGGGTTCAATTCCAAGCCTATGCAACTCCCCTCCCCTCCCCAAAAAAGAGTACAGTCAATCTGGTGGAACAGAATACCCACTTAAATGACAAACAACTTGAGAATTATCAATAATAATAAAATATCATGGAACAGATTAAAACATACATGATAAAACATATGGATTAAAAATAAATAATAGGGAGAACAAATGTTAAAATAAATTTAGTAGATTGAAATGTTAGTGATCAATGAAAGGGAGGGGTAAGAGTATCGTATGTATGAATTTTTTTCTGTTTTTTTTTATTTCTATTTCTGAATTGATGCAAATGTTCTAAAAATGATCATGATGAATATACAACTATGTGATGATATTGTGAGTTATTGATTATATATCAAGAATGGAATAATCATATGGTAAGAATGTTCGTGTTTGTATGTTGTTATGTTGAATAAAAAGAAAACTGGAAAAAAAACATACATGATGAAGAAATGTGGAATAAGACGAAATTTGTGTAGGTTCCTAGAGGAAATGTTTGAGGCGCTACCATAAAGGAAGCAGAGGACATGAGTTTGTTGAAAGGAAAACAAAGAAAGTAGGATGGCTAATAGTATAGGCCATACTGCAGAGTATGATTGGCAAAAATTCTTTGCTAGAATGCAAATGGATCTGTATCACAGCTATTGCAGAAGCCATTATTGGTTCTGGAATGGTTCTGTAAATTAAAAAAAGTAGGAACTTCATTTTTCCCCTTGATATTCTGATAACACTAGTTCTAAATATTTAGTGTAATTCTTATATGGGTATGGAAAAAAGGAGAAACTTTTCACCAAATTAAAAATGGCATGATGGAAAAGCAACTTTTGTGTTTTTTCTTTTTAATTAGAGAAGTTGTAGGTTTACAGAAAAAATAATGCAGAAAACAGAGAGTTCCCACATTACCTCACTTTTCCCTATTATTAACACATTGTATTAGTGTGGTACCTTTGTTACACTGATGAAAGTATATTGCTATAATTGTACTATTAACTATAATCCATAGTTTTCATTAGAGTTCAATGTGTTGTATAGTCCTATGTTGTTGTTCTTTTTAAAATTTTTATCCTAGAAACATACATATAACCTAAAATTTCCCCCTTTAATCATATTCAAATATATAATTCAGTGCTGTTAATTATATTCACAATGCTATGCTACCATCAACACCATTCATTACTAAAACTTTCCCAACATCTCAAAGTGAAACCATACCAATTAGACATTAACTCCTCTCCCCATCACAACCCTGGCCCTTGATAACCTGTATTCTCGTTTATGACTCTATGAATTTGCTTATTCAAATGATTTCCTATCAGTGAGATCATACCATAGTTGTCCTTCTGTGTCTCAATTATTTCTCTCATTATGATGTCTTCTAGGTTCATCCACATTGTCACATGTATGAGAACTTGATTTCTTTTTCCAGTTGAACTATATCCCATTGTGTGTATATACCATATTTTGTTTATCCCTTCATCAGTTGATGGACATTTGGGTTGCTTCCATCTTTGGGGAATTATGAGTAATGCTGCTATGAACATCAGTGTGAAAATATCTGTCAGAGTTCCTGCTTTCAATCCTTTTGGGTATATACCTAGAAATGGGATTGCGGGGTCACACAGTAATTCTATATTTAAGTTTCTGAGGAACTGACAAGCTGTTTTACACAGTAGCTGTACCATTTTACATTACCACCAACAATGAACAAGTGTTCCTATTTCTCCACATCCTCTCCAATGCTTTTTATTCTCCTTTACTTTTTTAACCTAAATAATGGCAACACTAGTGGGTGTAAAATGGTATCTCATTGTGGTTTTGATATGCATTTCCCTAATGGCTAATGATGTTTGGCATCTTTTTGAGTGTCATTTGTACATTTTTATGGCTACTTTTTAGGAAGTTAATGCTTTTGGCTAAAGTCTATTCCCATTTGATTAAAGTATTTTGGATTTCACAAGAAAAAGTTAACAATTTCCTTTTCTTTGTTTTCGTAGAGTTTGAAAATTTTGCAGAATATGAAAAAGAGTAAGTTTCTTTACACTTATTTTTAGGATCTATATGCCACTTTCACAATTTACATGATTTTTTTTTCTTATATAACCACCCTGTGAAATATCAACAGTGTTATTCCTAAACAGACCCTCCCTAGGGTGCTATGAATCAACATTCACACTCAAGTCTTGTACTTTGCTGGATTCTACAATGCTAATATTGGGTAGGGAGTAAGAGGAGGGAAAATTTCTTGTTTAATAGACAGGAATAATAATTAGTATGATGTTTGGCAATTTCTACCCATCCTAAGATACTGTTTTACAGGCATGGTATTTATGTTACCCAGCAGTCTAACTGCAGATGAATTTTCTTTGAACAGTCACAGCAAAGCATACTGTGAAACAAATGTGTTGATTTTATGAAATAAGCATTGACACGTTTCAATTTTTACCAAGTATTACCAGCAATAAAAATCTGTTGCTTACTATTTTTGCTATATTTTAATGAAAATAAACTTCACGGACTCCTCAACTATGGAAAATTGATTACCTTAGAAATACAACTACAAAGTATATAAAACCTGAAAATACAGTTTTCATAAATTTGATTCATTTAGTTGATCATGAAGGAGTCATGAGGTATTTGGTATTATACTGGTGTGATAGGGGCAAAAAGTACTGAAAAAACTAGATTTAGGGTATAGTCTAAATAAGAAGGTTTATAGCTGAATTTTAATCTTTTCTTCTGGATTTTCATTCTCTCTCTTTATCCATAAACTCCAGATTCTTGAGCTACTCTACTATCATTGCTATCACATCAGATCTCTGAAATGAAATGATTCCTCACTATGATGGCTAAAGTATTGTTGGAAAATATACCCTTTCCCCTAAGGTCAGTCAAAAGAGAATTTTAAAAATTCAAAGGGAAATTATAGTAGGAAACAGTAAATAAAACAGCCAGAGGCAAAGAAATGAGTTACTTGAACAGCCAGCCAAAGATTGGTTTGACCAGTTTAGCTTATGAAACACTCAGCTCTCTTTCTGTGGCTGTAACCCTTCCAGGGGATATGGAAAAAATTAAAAAACAGAAAATTTAGGTAGATTTGGGTTGTCACAGCTTTAAAATATGGTGAGACTTTCAGAGACTCCCAGTCTCTGAAAAGAGAGAAGAGCACTCCAGATACAGGAATCAACATATACAAAAGTTCTCAGGTATGAAAGAGTTTGGTATGTTGTAGGAACTCAGAGGAAGTCAACATATCTGCAGGGTGCTAAATAAAGTGAAGAGAGGAGAGGTAAGAGCCCAGGTTATTCTCTGGATCTATGCTGTGCTCTTTCTCTTTTTCTCAGCTGCCTGGATCTTCTGATCTTTGCGCTCAAATGAAGAACAATATCTGGTCCCGAAAACTGATCTTGGGACTTTAGGCTGATCTGCCTGTACTTGTATATATGTCTTCTATCTCTTCTAGATGGTTTGTGACTCAATAATTCTATACATTCTCCCTTTAGCCTGGTCTGTGGTCTCCTACTTTTAATAAAATTAGAATACATCATCTGTTATTTTAAGCTAGCATCTAGATTTAATGCCTGTCTTTCATTCACCAATCCATTCATTTTTCATTCACTATTCACTGATTGTCTTTTATGTGCCAGACATTCTGCAAGGCATTGGGTATATGTTGGTGAACTGAACAGATATAGGCCCTGCCACAGTGGAGCTTAAGTCTAGTGAGGAATTTAGACCTTAAGCAAGTAAATTCACAAATACATACATAATAACACATTGTGATAAATACTATGAAGGAAACCAAGAAGGTAATTATGAGAGAGAATAACAAAGAGGACCCACTTTAGAATGAGTTGTCCAGAAAGCCTTCTCTAAGGAAGTGGCAATTAAAATGTGAGACATAAAGGAGGAGCCAGACAGGTGAAAAGAGAGAAGAGCACTCCAGATACAGGAATCAACATATACAAAAGCTCTCAGGTATGAAAGAGTTTGGTATGTTGTAGGAACTCAGAGGAAGTCAACATATCTGCAGGGTACTAAATAAAGTGAAGAGAGGAGTAAGGTTAGGTTGGAAATGTAGCAGGGAGGGAAGAGTTAGATCCTTAAGGGTCAAATTGTAGTTTAGAGTTTATCTTAATTGCAACAGGAAGCCATAGAAGGGTTTAAGCAGAGATGCTATATGACCTGTTTCTTAAAAACATTGTTCTGGGTGCTATGTGGAGAACGAATTATAGAGTGATAAGAGTGGAAGCTGTCAGCCATAATGTCTGAATCCAACTTTTGGAAGTTGCTCAGAACTCCTTCACTTGCAAGTGACAAAAACCTCACCTTAAGCCCCGGTTTAAGCAGAAAAGAGTTTACTGCCTTACAACCAAGGATTCAAGCAATGTAATTAGGACCTAATCTCTTATTCCTCATCTCTTAGGCTTTGTTTCACTCTGAGTTAGCTTATTCATAGCCAGGGCTTTTATAAAATTTCAGGCTTACAATGGGAAAGAAAATACCTCTTTCCTGGTTATTCTATCAGAAATCCTATGACTATGGTTGCCTGCGCCTGACTGTCTTAGTTTGGTTCATTTGCCATCTCTGAATCAATTATTGCTAATGTATTCAATGCTCTGATTAAGTCAGGACAGTGTCATACCTAATATTTAACAAGTATTACTCGTGGACATCAACCAATCAGAAATGAGGTCAGCCCTAAACAGATGAGATGACCATGCCAATGTCATAGTTCTTTGATCTAAGGATGGAATTAGCTTTACTAGAAGCGTGGAAACTTAGAATTGGGGAGGGGTGGTTTCCAGGAGGAAAATTCAAGTTCTATTATCAAAAGAAGGGGGAATCGATGCTGGGCAAGCAGCATAAAAATAAGACAAACCAATATGTAAAACAGAAATCACCCTGACATATGTGTGAAAAACCTTTACCTCCTTTAGTACAAACACAATATTCCATTTTGGGACAATTGTTTTCTTTCTAAGGGATATATACAACTCTCTGCAGTATAGAGAAAAATTGATGATTCACTTATACCCACTTTTTATTCATGTCTGTATCTTCAGTGCCTAACCCTATGCTTGGCACAAAGTAAGTATTCAATAAATATATTTTTTATTTGAATCTGATTGAGATTCACTATGTAAAGTAGTGGTTCATTACTCAATTACCTACAGGAAGAGAGAAGAGTGAATTTCTAAAATTCTACCATTATGTGTGTGTGGTTATGTATACAACAACACGCTGCATCACATACAAACACATATATGCAGCCCTCATACTTTATTCTGAAAACATGATAATAATAATAATTTCCTTCTATTTATGTGCTGTTTCTTAGAAAGTTTATACAAACTGGAAATTTTCTTTTTTTCACTGCTAGATCATGCTTGTGTAAAATACGGCTAAGTATTCACAGGATTGTTTTCAAAATGGGACAGAAACTGGCGCGAGTATTTTAAGGGGTTGGGAAGAGGGATATATTTTTATTCTTAACAATACATGGTTAAAATAGCAAAACAAAGCAACAGAACAATGTTTTTGGGAGTTTGGAATTATCTATAATGGGGAAAATGTGGGCTGGAGAGTAGAGGATAGTGTAAGGAAAGTCATAGGTTGCCCATAGATGAATTAAGAAAAAATGGTTTAAGAGTACTGACTGGTCAGAGTGAAAAATAAGATGAAGTCCAAGCCAAAATGTGAATCCTAAAGTTCATGATATAATAGCTCTTATTCATGAATCCTTTGGCAATTCTATTGGGTACTGGGCTTTACTATACAATCTGTTTGCAAAGAAAATAAACCATTAAATCACACATACACATATGAGATTATAGTTTCAATCCATCTGTAAGCACCTATATTTTGTTATATTTGATAATGATTTAATTTGGAAGTATTAATTACTCTGGAGGAAATATTTAATCTCGATAATTATGCGATCTGATAAACAGTAATCTGAATCTGTCTTCATTCTTTTCCTGAAGTTTATTTTTCATTTGATTCATTTGATTCTAGGTATCTGGAATTCTTCCCCACCAAGCAAACCTGCAGAATCCATTAAGTCAAATAACTCCAGCTCCATTCTGAATTTTGGTATGTGTGCAATTTTCCAGCACAGTTAAAAAAAAAGTTTGTCTAAATTATTCATTTACAGTATAGGAGATACAACTTTAAACATGATATAAAGTCGCATGTACAGGTCCTTATAATTATATTCTTTCCATGTAACTTATTTTTATTCCTTTGATCTCTTAACTACCTGTTAACGTCTAATGTAGGATTGAATTGCTTAATGTATATGGAAAATAAAGCTGGGTTACCCTATCTCCTATAACTCACCAATAAAAGCTAAAGCACCATTCTGACAGTTTAAAGGAGTTGCTCACCCAATTATTAAGCTTTAAACTTAAACTGATGCTTTTATATTATTTTAAGCATTCTATTATTCTGATATATATTCATGATACTATTTAATATACTACTAGGTACTATAATTTAGTTTAAGAAGTGTAGCAATTAATCTATGATTTTACTACTACTAATTATTATTACTAACCAAAAAGCAGATCCCCTGAAAGGTGTGGACCACAACTTGGGTTCTGCTGCTGGGATGCCCCTATTTGTATAGTCACAATTGGGTTGTTGCCACATCCAGGGTGCAGCTGGTAGGAAGATAAAAGAAAAACATGAGGCAGTATGGCCTCTTTCTCTTCCTCCTCTGTTTTTAACGAATTGGCCTGGAAGAGGCATGGTTGCTCAAATTCCCTTGAAAAGAACAGACACGTGGCTGTATCTAATTTGTAAGGGAGACTGGGAAATGTAATATTGCAGTTGCCCAGTTTCAATTCTATTCCTCAGGAGGGAAGCAAGGCAAGATTTTAGAGGACAGGTAAGCCACATCTGAGTTCAAGTGTCTTACCTCACCTCGTAATTCTTATGAAATAATTTAGTTCACAAAATTCATAAAGAAATTGAATAACCTCTGAAGAGCACCCAACTTTGCCTGGAACACAAATGTTCCATGCTTCCTATTCAATAAATCAGTAAAACCACTTGAGGAATGAATGGCCCACTAACTTTAAAACAGATTCTGAAATCTAATATTAGAATAAAATATTGAGAGAGCTGTTTCTATGTTGCTTCTTTTCAGATAGACCTAGATTTGAACATTTTACTAACTTAAAAGAGCAGCACAATTTTTTTTCATTGGCTCCTTTTAATAAAGTAAGTAATAGAACTTGTAAAGATATGTTACTCAAAATTTTTAATTTTGGGGTGGCCATGGTGGCTCAGCAGGCGGCGTTCTCGCCTGCCATGCCGGAGACCCAGGTTCGATTCCTGGTGCCTGCCCAAGCAAAAAAAAAAAAAAAAAAAATTTACTTTTGAATGAAAAAGAATTGTGATTATTAATAAGCATTTTAATTTTCCCTGAATTAGCACACATGCAAAAAAAAAAAAGGTAGCTTACTGCTGTTCTAAACTATTGATAATTGAAACGAAAGAGACTCAATGTACGCATCCTCAAATTTCACATACTCAGTACTTGTATATGTCCTTATTTCTATTCCCAGCTCACCTTGGTTATAATCAAGTCATCTGGACAGATGGGATAATTTTGTGACTACTTTGTGAAACTATTTAACCTGAAATATTTTTCCTTGTATCTTCTTTCTTATTACTCAGAGAAGGTAAAATTTACACGGACCAGGCAGTGCTCCCCACCCTAAATTGTTTACTACCACCATTAATAAATTTAACTTTAGTGGGTTTCTTTTACCTTCTTTTCTTTTCCCCTTCCTTACTTTCCTTCTCTTCCAGTTCTGGTATAGCTTTTTGTAGGTTCAGATTTAAACAACTGAGTAGTAACTATGTGCCAAGCATTGTGCCGAATGCTCATTTGATTCTTACATCAATTCTGTAAGGCAGATAACACCCACATTTTGTGACGTGATAAAATTAAAGGCTTAGGAGCATCTTTGTGTTTTCCATTTTCTGTTCTCCCTTTGTGTTTCATAACTTTCTTTGCTCAATTTGAGCCCCTAAAGTTGCTAAGTATAAGAGTAACTTGGAAATATACTTCCATCATAAAAGATCATATATTGCTGAAATGATAAAGAACCAATTTTGTCAGTATGAAAATCTTTTAAAAGACCCAGAAATAGCCTTCATAGGTTGTGGAAAATTTCCTCATTTTCCTTCCTTGGGGGCAGAGGAGGGGGAAATAAAAAATTGAAGGCGAGATGCAAAAATGATTAACTACTTAGAGTTTTTCTATGTTTTTCAAACACAATTTCTTAGTAAATTAGGGACTTTCTGGGCTAAACTTGAGGGATAGCTGTATTTATTTAACACAATAATTTTATAAAATAATGCTGCTTATTTTCCTGAAATTGATACTTTCTGGTTCTATTTTTTTTGATGGGTGGGTGATGGGTGGAAAGACAAAGATATTATCAAAGGCTAGCATAACCAGGGTTCTTCATCTGTTTATTACTATTATTAAATGTAGAAGTATTCTACAAATTTAAAATGTTTACTAATGTTTTATTGTTTATCATTTAAGCTTTAAATGAATTAGTATAATGTCTTTATAATCTATTACATTTATGAAAGATGTTTCCTAATCTTTTGAAAACTCCATGTTTGCATATACTACAATACTCTCTAAAACTTAAGTATTCATTTCTGTATAAACAGCTTTTCTCGTTTCATTCAATTTTATTTTTATTTCCAGGTTTTGCAAATCGATTTTCAAAACCCAAAGGACCAAGGAACCCACCACCTACTTGGAATATTTAATACAATTTTTGATTTACATGAATAATTACAAGTTATCTGCAAATAAAACTACTAGAATACTGCTAGCTAAAATAAATGTATGCTATATTTATAATATCAACAGTAAAAATATACTAATGTGTTGAATACTTTTAAAAGAAGAGCAATATGCAAATAAATGCCAGAAATTTTCATCTCATTTGCATTGGGTTAGATATTGCAAGTAAAAATTTGTTATTTGTGCCTTTGTAGAAAGTACTTTATGAGAAACACGCACTGTTTTAGAATGGATTTATTTTTCACTTTTGGAAAAAAGTTTTTTTTTCTATTTCACTTTTCTACATAAGCATAAAATTTTAAAGTTTTGGAAGCATTGGATCTCAAGTATTACATTTCTACATTGTCAGAATTGACTATAAAAAGTCTTTTAAAAATCTTACCTTGCTGCTGTGACAATGACTATTCCTGGGAGTTATTTTTGCCTAAATGGAGTCCACTTTGTGCATTATTTTCAAATGCTGTGGGAAATTAGAAGAAAGAAAAGAAGTTATATTTAAGAGAATAAAATATGCAAACATTACGGTAATAATTTGTATTTGGATATAGCAACTAACCATAAAATGTTCTTAAGCAAATATAGCAGTAATCATTTTTTAAATTTGGATATAGCAACTAACCATAAAAGGTTCTTAAACTACATTCCTGGTAAGGTTTAACCAAAGTTATGAATAACCAATTCTAGAAGAGTAACCAATGAAATTGTTATCTTTTGGTAGCATTTCTTCATTTGAAAGTCCTATATAAACATACGCAATTTATATCCCACCAATTAGAGGAACTGCCAATTAAAAAATAAATTTCTATATGAATATGGATCTGCCTTATCTTGAAAAAATCTGATACTTCAAATGTAATATCATATAGCAGATAAGTTAGTGGGTAATTATGCTTCAAATAATTCACTTGACTTCCCCTAATGATTTAATACATTTTTAATAAAAAAATATATTTATATTAAGTCAGATGTAAAAGGACAGATACTATATGATTTTGCTATTATAACTCTGGTAAAGGTAATCAAAGAGGTTACAATGTAGAATACAGCAGACCTAGAGGTACACAAAGGCTAGAGATGGGGGAAAGGCTACCCAATGAGGCTGAACTTAATGCAAGGGAATGGACAGAAGTAATGGTAACTAATTAGTGGGATTACAAGTAACATTGCCATATTGAGGTGGCTATGATTGAAAGGAAATGTATAGTGCCATGTAGCCCACTGATAAAATCTACAATTATAAATAAGTTCTCACATTAACTATTTCAAAGGGTTGATATTGCACAAAGAGTCAACAGTAAAGAGCTACAGGCAGAAAACTAAAAATGCACGTTATGGCCAATAATTATCAGGAAGACAACAACAGTACCACACTACTACTAGGAGCAACTAATTGATGGTGGGGGGGAGGAGGGACAAGTGATAAGGGGTAGTGTTGATTTGATATTTGGTGATACTGTCTTTGTCAGTTCTTTGTTGCTATGGACCAAAACAACTTTTCTAAAATTGAGAATGGTGCACAATGAAGTTAGGATACTATAAGACTTGGTTTGTTTATTTTGGACATTATCCATAGTGTGCAATGGAGGGAAGGAGTTGAAGAGTACAAAGACTGAAGCAGAATGGCGCACTGTGATATATTTATATGATGGAATAATGGTGCGGCTACAAAATTCATTGCGAGAGGCACGCAATGAATTGAATAAACCTTGGGGACAATGTATTATGCAAAATTAGCCAGGAATTAAAGAACAAATATGGTAAGGTCTCTTTCAGAAAATATAAGAAAATGGGAGCCTAGATCGTAAGACTTTATAGTAGCCACACTTAGTTCGAAGTTGTAAGTATATTTCTAGATTCTGAGACACTGAGCTAGATGTGTATCAGATGGTATTTCCCTGGAACTGTGAGTAACTTTGTGACACCTAAGACCCAGAAATGGAGTGCTGCAGCCCTGAAAGATGGCATAGCCCTATACAATAACAGTTAAAGTTCGTGAAGGAGCGATCAGGCCTTAATTAGAGGTAAAAACCAGGCCAATCTGGCTGGGACTAAGGTAAATCAGAATACAGGGTAAAAGATGATAGCCTAGGCAGAGAGGTTTATTATGTCTAGAACCTAAATTTTCTGTAACACCCAATTTACATCAACCTGTCTGGATAGCTCTTTTTTTTGGTATTTTAATTGACAAATCATTACACACATACAGTCCATATATATTACACAATCAGTGGCTCACAGTATCATCTCATAGTTGTGTATTTGGCATCATTTTTAGAACATTTACATCATTCCTGAAAAAGAAAAAAGTGATACATCCCATATCCCTTTACCCTTCCTCTCATTGACCAACAGTATTTCAATCTACCCAATTCATTTTACCCTATATCCCCCTATTATTCATTTTTCATCCAGATTTTTTTACTCATCTGTCCATACCCTGGATAGAAGGAGGATCAGACACAAGGTTTTCACGATCACAGAGTCACATTATAAAAGTTAGATCATTATACAATCGTCTTCAAGAATCAAGACTACTGGAATACAGCTCGACAGTTTCAGGTATTTCTCTCCAGCCACTCCAATACACCATAAACTAAAAAGGGGTAGCTATATAATGCATAAGAATAATCTCCAGGATAATCTGTCTAATCTGTTTGAAATCTCTCAGACACTGAAACTTTGTCTCATTTCTCTCTTCTTCCTTTTGGTCAAGAAAGCTTTCTCATTCCCTTGATGCTGGGTCCCAGATCATCCTGGGATTTCTGTCCCAAGTTGCCAGGGAGATTTACGCCCCTTGGAGTCATGTCCCACATAGTAGGAGAAGGCAGTGAGTTCACCTGCCGAGTTGGCTTAGAGAGAGAGGCCAAACTGAGCAACAAAAGAGGTTCTCTGGTGGTGACTTAGTCCTACTTTTAAGTAGGCTTAGCCTATTTCCAAGATGGAGGACTCAGCCTATTGATTTGGTTGTCCCCACTGCTTGAGAGAATATCAGGAATACTCCAAACGGGAAAGTTAAATATTTCCTCCTTTATCCCCAGTTCCCCAAGGAGACTTTGCCAACACTTCTTCATTCACTGCCCAGATTACTCTGGGATATATTGGGGTATCACACTAACCTAGACAAATCAACAAGATATCACGCCCTATTCAAGATTCCACGTACTTATGGTGTTCAACTAAACTGGCCATACAAGTTAAATTAGGTAATGCATGGGTAGCTCATTTAAACAGTCCAAGCTCCTGGAGACCAGGAAAGGAACGAGGTCTTTAATTCTCTCTAGCTTAATGTAATACCATACATCTTAGACTATGGTAGGCTGATAATTAAAAGTATTGGTAGAGAGACTTCCGGAGAAGATGGCAGCTTAGTAAGGTGCGCGTCTTAGTTCCTCCTCCAGAACAACTACTAAATAACTAGAAACAGTACAGAGCAGCTCCCAGAGCCACGACAGAGACCAAACATACAGTGTACCCCGATCTGGACCGGCTGGACCAGCTAAGAGACTCCGCTGCGGTGAGGTCCTTGAGCGGCGCGCGCTTCCCCGGGTCACGGCGGCTGGCGGCCGGAGCCCCTCCCTCCCTCCTTCCCGGGCCGACTGGGAGCTTCGGATCAGTAGTTCCCCAAGCCACGGCGGCTGGCGGCCCTCCCCCACGCGCAGCTTCCCAGGCCGGCTGGGAGCCTCGGATCAGCGGTTCCCCAAGCCGCGGCAGCCGGCAACCGGCACCCCTCCCACATGCGGCTTCCCGGGCCATCTGGGAGCCTTGGATCAGCGGTTCCCCAAGCCGCGGTGGCCGGTGACCGGAGCCCTCCCACACATGTGGCTTCCCGGGCCGGCTGGGAGCCTTGGATCAGCAGTTCCCCAAGCTGCGGCGGCCAGCGCCTCTCCCCCACAGGCAACTTCCCAGAGGGAAAGGAAAGAGTCTCCAACAGTAGTAGAGACTGAGCCCAACCTAACACCAATAGTGGCATTAATGAACAACTTCTGACTACTAAAAATAGGCCCTCAGCTCAGGTGAAACTGATCAAGGCAGAAGTCGCCTATTGGGCTAACTGAAAAAGAGGAAAGGGGGCGAAACAGAGCCTTCTGTGGCTGTTTCTACGGAGGCTTGGTTGCCTCTGGGCTCAGCACTGGGATTACACAGGTTGCAACTGCCCCAAACGCAGAAACAGGGTGCTTTCAGGGCTCTCTACCACCTGAACCTTCCCCGTGGGAGGGGTGAAATGCAACTCAGGTGGAATCCCTCTCTCAAGGAATTCAGATCCCAGGACTTCACAATTTGAAGCCATTAAAACCAAACTACAACCTTTCCTCTGTCTCCACCACACACCCAGCAGCAAGAGTCTTCCAAAGTTAAAGGAGCCACAACATCTTTTGCTGGGGGGACCTGCAGACAGACAAGCACCACATACTGGGCAGGATAAGAAAAACAGAGCCCAGAGACTTCACAGGAAAGTCCTTCAACCTGCTGGGTCCCACACTCAGGGAAATCTGATTAAATGCCCAGACACGGGCAAAAAATAACAAATCACACCAGGAAAACTGAAGATATGGCCCAGTCAAAGGAACAAACCAATAGTTCAAATGAGATACAGGAGCTGAAACAACTAATGCTGAATATACGAACAGAAATGGAAAACCTCTTCAAAAACCAAATCAATAAATTGAGGGAGGACATGAAGAAGGCATGGGATG